>NW_022631065.1:5436824-6161230 GCF_010015895.1 Lontra canadensis | reverse complement strand
TATATATATATATATATATATATATATATATATATATATATATATAGTATGTGTTTTGACAAGGGCTGCTGCTTATGGTTGGGTGTGTGTATACTGCTTTACTCTAGAGATGCCATTCTTATCTTCTTTACTGCATTGTTCCAGGCTATGGTAGTAAAGTGCCTTGAAGCAGGGACGTTGTTTGCTAAATCCTACAAAGCTTCGTCACTGAATAGTAGCAGAGCCACCCGCCATTTGCCTAGACAGGCACTAGCAATTGCTCATTCTCCATGACAGAGTATATACCTTGAGGTCTAGAAGGAAGCAATCATTGACTGCTTATCTGTTAGGTTGCCAGGAGCTCAGCTAGGCAATATATTACCTCACTTAATTTTCATAATCATCACAAAGCATAGGAATCATCTAGTCGTTTTAGAGGTTAAACTATATAATCTGTTCAAGGTCATGTAGGTGATAATGGCAGATCAGTGATTTGACCACTGGTCTGCCTGATTTCAAAGTCCATCCTCTTCCCTATATGGCCCACTTGTCCTCAGTACACGTGGCTCAGGGTTCATCTCTCTGAAGATGCTCGATAAATGTTATTAGAATTAAGTGGTAAAAGAGAATAGCAGAAAGCAGCCCATGGGGTTATTTGGGGCTTTGTTGTATTGTCTGTGGTGTGCAACCCTTTCCCAGGGTGTGGGCAAGGGAGAAAGCACGGATACGGACCATCCAGGGCTGGCTGGAAAGTCAACGTCAGGATTTGCTACCCATTTGTACATCTTCAGAATTTTCTATCTGCTCCTTTGCAAGGGGCTCCACTGTAACTAGGTGACGGTTAGTGGGAGTTTGGTGAACCTTGACTACACCATCTCAGAAACTCCCTGGGAGTCCAGTGCCCACTGAGATGAAACTTAGGTTGAAACTACTTGGAGGGAGGGCATGTAGGGAGATCTTTAAACCCTTTTAACATTCGGCATCTCACATCTGAAATGTCTAAGCAATATGGAGTTCTGGGTAATCCAGGGCCTTCCTGCATTAGTGACATAGGGAGTCAGCAGGCTGCAGTGAATGGAGTCGTGAATGAGGCATCAGACTCACATTCTGGTGCAGACCCTATCCCCCTACTAGCTGTGTGCTCCAGGGAGAGTCACGTCATCATCTCTCCACAGTTATTCAAACATCAAATGGAGATAGTAATTTCTTCCCTGCATCTATCAAAGGAGATATTTTTATGTAAGCAGTGTTTTGAAGATTATACAGTGATACATACTTGTAACTATACTGATACTAAGAACAGCCATTCGGTCCATCATTCAATGACTCTTTATCAGCATCTGTCCTGTCCCAGGTACTTTTGTAGGTCCTGAGGATATCAAGCTGAGAGAGAGCTGAAAAGGGTACATATGGTCCCCCCGCCCTTGAAGAATTTATATTAGAGTGAGGGCAGATACACTATACACAAGGGAGAAATAGACCATATAATTTCAAATAATGATGAGCATTTGAGGCAAGAGGTTCACAGGGTGATGTGATAGAACAGGGATTAGCAAACTTATGGGGCCACATCTGGCCTGCCACCTGCTTTCGTATTGTCTGTAACTAAGATTGGTCTTTACATTTTTAAATGATTGAAATTAAAATACTCAGAAGGAGAGGAAAATTTCATGGCACATGAAATTACATTAAATTCGAATTTTGGTGTCTATAATAAAGTTGTGCTGGAACACGGCCATGCCCATTCAAAGGCGGAGTTGGGTAGTTGCAAGAGAGATCATGAAATATTTACTATTTGGCCTTATAGACAAAGTTTGCTGATCACTATGGTGGAAAGCAGTGGGGGTATAATTTGACTAGAGTAGGTCATCATTATCATTGTCATCATCATCATTATTTTATATCTTCTAGCTGAGTAACCCCTGATCAACCACTTAACTCATCTTTGTCTCATCTGAACAGCATCAACTTTAAAGGCCATTCTTGCTGGCCCGATACGTAGTCAGGTTTCTCTCTGTCAATTATATTTGTTCAAGCACAGAAAAGTTTGTATCCTACCCAGATTCCCTTTGCCGCCTCTCTATGTTTTTGCCTCCCTCATTCTGTGGTCTGGTGGTATGTGCCAACAGATGTATCAGTCTAAAGGAAAACATAATTATGAAGGTAAAACCCTTACAAAATAAGGTCATTTGCTGAACAAAATATAAATTATATTTGGATCACCTATTGTTTGGGATTTTCTGCCTCAGTGCTCCCCCCATTAAAGAGCTAATCAGGAGCCTGCTGTGCCTGGGACCGGAGCGGTGTCTTACATGTGAGTTTGGTAAAGGCCGGCTGGCAGAATGATTAGTCTGATGCCATCCATCAGAGAGGCAGTCCTGTGCAGCTGTCACCCGCCTCCCCAGGTACTGAGGTATGCTTCACACAGATGCTGGAGCCTTCTTCAGGCAGATGCCCAGGGCAAGGAATATATCACAGGTTATCCAATAGGAAAAATGCTGAAAGTCAGAAAATCACTTAAAAAGGCAGGAAGTATTTGAGTTGCCTGTGAAAAATCTAGAGATGTAGCTCTCTGCCTTTGGGATACAAGTCTGATTTCATGCTCTTAAAAATCCTCACGCAGAAGCTATTGTCAACTTCTAATGACTGGTGAAATAATTAATGGCAAGCAAAGCTGTTCGTTAAAATGTTAATCACAGTAGTATTGACGTACATTGGGAAAACAGCAATACACACACGGCAAGAGCTATTTTCATTCAGTAAATCATTCTTACCTCGCCTATGGATTGGCACACTTACTTTGATAAGTTGCAAATCCCCCAGGCCCGTGGAGTCAGTGGATTAGGATTCATTCATCTGGATGAGGAGTTGACAAACAACAGCTAGAGGGCCAAATCTGGCCCTCTGCCTGTTTTGGTAGATAAAGTTTTATTGGAACACAGCCATACTCAATTGTTTATTTATTGCCTATGGCTGCTCTTGCACTCCAATAGCAGAGTGGAGTGGTTACAAAACAAACCATCTGGCCTGCAAGCCAAAAAGTATACTGACCCCTGGTGTAGGTTACTGTTTCTGCAAGGATAAGGATTGTGTGTTCAGGTATTTAAAGCTGTGTGTATCATGGACATGTAAGTAGTACCTTGATGAGAAGTAGGAAAATATGACAAAGATGTCCATAGGATTCTGCTGCATTAATTCCCCTATTGTGTTAAATTCTGGAATAACAGAGTTGGAGAATATTTCGTTATTTATACGCATGATTTTTTAGCCTCTAGGTCCATCATTTATTTTAACCTACTTAATTTTTTTTTTTTTTTTTTTAGGGCAAACTCTTTGAGTGTTTATCACTGTTTTATTATCTTCAGATGCTTTTGAGTAACCCATTTCGGATGGGCACTGGGCAAGTATCCAGAAGCTTCATAATTGGAACATATAGAAAATACTCTGCTCTAAATAACTTAAATTGCTCTCTGTCCCTTAGGTATATCTATCTTTTCCTCCTCATTTCTCAGAGAAGATGGAAAATATCTGGTAATGTGTTTTGCTTGAAAACTATTTCAGATATATTCTTTAATACAATAGGAAGTAGTCAGGTTCCTGAATGGTAAAACAATGTTGGTTTAAGGAATTAGATCCAGAGTTTTATCTGTATTTGTGTGTGTGTGTGTGTGTGTGTGTGTGTGTACATGTGTATGTACGTGGGGCAAATTCTTTTTTATATTCATTTTTTTAAACCTGAAAATGCAGCCTCAAATATAGAGATTCTGCTAGATTTTGTTTGCATAAAGTAGATTTTCTTTATTCTAAACTTTTCATGCAGTACATGTTGTGGTCATACCTACTGTCACCAAAAAAACTTTCCACATTTAGACTAGAAACAGAAAAGACAAAGAAGTTGTAAACATTCTCAGTTCGGTATCCAGTTAGAGTAACACCCTCTCTGAGAGATGAGGGCAGTCACTAACACCAAAATTTAGGAGTTCCGTAAGAGTTTTTGCATTGTACTGGGCTCCCGTTTCCATCAGCCAAACTTCTCACAGGATTGACACTTCTAACCCACCTGGTCAAGGGGTGGCTGATACACCACCCTCTGGGGGCAGAGGCCAAACACCCTCTGCTATCTTAACTTTGGGAAGGAGCCTGAAGGTATCCTCACAGTTGATATTTGCATCATGGTTTCCATCAAAAGTGTCAGTTCACGTCTTTATCTTACTAAGAGAAGCCTTGCTGAGGAAATGTCTAATGGCACTTTGTGGCTGACTCCATATGCTTTGGAGAGCTGACTGAACTCATAAGGTTGGCCATTGTTGGAAACTGTGTTTACACCTTGGGAAACGGTCTTTTCTTCCAGGGCAGACTGCAAAAATGAAGACAATAAACAGCGAATATAATGAGTGTTTGAGGTAGTAGTGGGTGTTTGGGGGCCATTGATACTTACACATGATTTGTGTTAGATAATGCAGGGAGAGCTGAGGCCTGACTCAGGCTTCATGCATGGTGAGCTGCTGGTTTCAATGCTGTTTCTGTTTCTCTCAAGGCCTTCCCTCTCTGTGTTAGCTGGCCCTTATTGACCTGAGGATCATTTCATTCATTTATTCAACGAATGAGTAAATGTATTTGCAAGGCGTGATTGGGTATGCTCTGAAATGCTATGTGTACTCAGGATAATCGGTTGAGAGGGTGGGACCTACTCATGGAGGAGACATTATTTGCCTAAAACTTGAAGAAATAGATGTAGAAAGTGAGCTCCATTTTCTGAAGAGTGAGCTGTCAAGGAACTGAGAATTTGCAAGATTCTGTGACCACTGTTTTCATTCTGAAACAGAAAACACTAAAATTAACTGAACTAGTGAAAGCGAGAGGACAATCTGAAAGCATCATACTGAGAGAGAGAAAGGGAGACAGAGAAAAGCAACTGCTCTCAGGAATAACATGGCACACTCTAAACACTTGGGTCTAATGGAAGACATGGGTAGCTCATTGGGTGGTGGTGTCCTGTGGAAGACACCATTCCTAGAGAGAGAACAGCAGGTGCAGGGCATAAACATGTGAAGGTGTGTGGTTCAGGGAATGGGAGATAGTTCTGGATTGTTGGAGGAAATGAAAAAAGGTGAGGGAGATCATAGTACCCCAGAAAGAGTTCTGGAACCTAGTGACCAGAGTTTGGTCACTGACTTCACTATGTAATTGGTGGAGGACCTCTTTAAACAGGTAACTTCTCTGTGCTTCTGTTTCTCCATTCAGTAGGGATATGACATAGGATATCAGTCTACCTATAGTGGCTAACACATATTAGGGACTCATTATGGGTTTAGGTGATGATGTTTGGACAGATCATTTAAAAAAATGTCTTGAGGTATAGAATGGAGTTTAGGCCACCTTTTCTGTAAAGGGCCAGATAGTAGATATTGTAGGCTGTGGGCTAGCTACAGTCTCTGTTACAAATACTTAATTCTGCTGTTACAGCATGAAAGGAGCCAAAGACAATGCAAAAACAAAAGAGTGTAACTGTTTTCCAATAAAACTTTGTTTACAAAAACAGGTTGTGGGTGGATTTGGTCTATGGACTGCAGTTTACTGACCCCTATTTGAGAATGTGGGATTTGTTCTGGGTTATGTGTTCATATGTGTTCCAGGATAGCACGTGTGGAATTCATTAACAGCTCTTCCTGTAGTAGTTGAGGAAGCGAGCCACACAGTTAAATTTTAGAGCTTAAAAAGAAAGCTCTCTGAACAGAGTGGAGGAATTATCAAAGTGTGTGATTGTGGGTGGGTGGAGGTATAGTGTATATTAGTGTTCATAGTAGTGAGATGAATCTAAAGGCTAACGACATAGTTTAGAAACTATGAGGACTTAGGATAAGATTGGTCATTGGAAGTAGAGAAGAAAGAACACAATGGAGACCATGTGTTTAGTTGGTAGCCAAGTATCTTCTTGGGTGATAGAAAGAAAAACTATAGGAGGACTAGACTTGGGGAAGAAGCTGTGTTCATATGAGGAGGGGGTGATTTTGTGGGCCTATTGAATAAGTTTTCTCATAGGCATCTTGAGGTTCAGAAGAGACAAGGTCTATAGATCCAAGTGTAAAATGCATTAATGAATGAGTAATCCAATCTAGAGGGGGATGATAGAATAATATGTGTGAAAACATACTTTAGGTCATTTATTTTTGTATTAGCATAATATCCCTGGCAGTTCTGGAGATTGGGAAAAAGAAATTTTACAATTTTGGTTCAAATCTATCAGCATCAAAGACTCTTTAACAGTATTTTTTAAATGCGAGAGTGCATTTCTACTCGGGAAGTGTCAACTTTATTTAGTCATAAGCTGTTTAGTCCCTTATCTGGAAAAGTCTGGTAGAAGCTAAAGATTGCCAAGAAAACATCTTTATGCTGGACCCTTAAGCCAGAGAGAAGGACCTACTTTGTGTGAACAAATAGGGAGTAGGAAATAGGAAAAAAGCTACACAATACTTAGACTATGTTTCTTTAATGAAGAACTTCCGTAAAATAGCTCTATTTCCCCTGGAGGGTACATATTTTACATAAATACCATCTGTATATGGATGGTCTCACTGACATGGCCACCTAGGATTTCCACTGGTTCTTCACAAGTTCTCATTTGGTGTATTTTATGCAGCATAAGTGGCTCCTGTGTGCGTGTGTCTGTGTGTACGCGCGCACAGGCACGCAATGTGTTCCCAGCAACTGATTCCAAAAATGACTTGCTGAGATGCACAGTTCTGCCTGAGCTGGCACTGATCTTTGATGTAGGTGGATTTCTGCTGATTTTTAGAAAGCTTCATGCCCCAACCCCCTGTGAAATCACAGCTGGGTTTTCCAGGCCAGTTGGCTAGAGGTAAGGGTACCATCTGGGGCCTTGGAAAATTGGGACTCTGACTGGTCCACCGGGAGGGATTGAATAGGCAACATTGATTGTGCTGGTAGTCAGTTTCAGTCTCCCAAGAACCACAAACAGAGGGCAAGGTTCCAAATGAGACTGCAGCTCAGAACCTCAGAGTTCACGCGTCTTATATCAGAGCATGTCTGTCACCTTGCTTCTGACTCTGTAAACAAGGACTGACCATAACTACCGTTACTTACCTACTTATGTCTAGTGTCTAATCTTAGCAATAACCCTTTGAAGTTGGAATTATTTTTGTCCACCCTCATTTTTGAGAAAGGGGAACATAAAGAAGGGTTGCTATATAGCTCCTAAGTGGAAAGGCAGGATACAGACCAAAGTTAAGAACCTGAACTCTTTTTTTGTTGTTAATTTCTTTTCATTGTTCCAGAATTCATTGTGTATGCACCATAACCAGTGCTCCATGCAATATGTGCCCACCATAATACCCACCACCAGGTTCACCCATGTCCTTACCCCCCTCCCCTCCAAAACCGTCAGTTTGTTTCTCAGAGTCCACAGTCTCTCATGGTTCGTCTCCCCCTACGATTTCCCCCAACTCACTTTTCCTCTCCTAACCAATAAGACTAGTTCTTTTTCTTCTCGCTTAAAATTACATCGTATGCAAGAATTTGTTTCATTGTTCTTTATTTTGAGAATATGCCATTTTAGAATGTTTGCTGGCCAAACCCTGACTTTAGGTGTTTTCTTTTGCCAGAAAATAAACATTTTTCTAAAATATTCTCTAGCAAATTCTCTTGCAATTTGTATGTCTTCATTCAAAATAAATGTGGAGAATCAATCAGTAATTATATAAGGAGACCAAAGCCTTCTAGGGGAACTCATCAATGACATGGAGAAAATCTAGGATCTTTGAGATGGTTTACAATGGCCTGGAAAGAAAATTTCCCTTCCCAAGTAGCTCTTTCCAAACTGTGCTTTTCTAAATAGCAGAAATTAGAAACTTTATGAATTGGCCTTACATTTATGCTTCCTTAACTTGCATGGAGACATGATTTGTTTAGTTTAATAAGATTGCAGGTATTGGCACACAAGCGTTTACTGAAACTGGGTTCCTTTTGGTAAAATGCAAGCTGTGTGAAATTCATGGAAAATGCAATTACGTTCTAATTTACTCAATGCCACTGGCTTTAATTAAAGTAGATCATATTTCAATGAAGCAAACTCATGGTCCTCTTTAACAAAGGATATAGAAAATGCAAGAAGGAAATTCATTGTTTTTCTTTTGAATATTAACTCAGAGCGTGGTTACTCTTTAGCAGGTATTTAAGAAAGTTATCAGGGCAAAGGTCCTCATTCCCAGTGGAGAGGCACTCAGGACCCCTGCCAAGCCAGCTTGTCAGCATTAAAACCCCAGCAAAGCTTGATTCCTGGGCCCAGAGAGGGCATCTCCACTCTGTGTCCTTATCTGCAGTCCTTCACCACCAACCATCTCACCTGTCTCTTCACCTGTCTCTTTCCATTGTCTACCCCCCAGGCTAGATCAAAGGAAAGACTGAGTTACGTGTGTACACAACACACTACTTTGATTTTTATGGAATCAGATGCGTCAGGTGGCAGGTACCCAAAGCCCGAAAGTAGGCAGGGTTGTTTTGGCGCTGTCCTCCAAGACCCTGCCTTTATTCAAACTCTATGGCTGCGGTCTCAGGTTTGGCTCCTCCTGGTGGCATAATGGCTGCTGGTGTGGTTGTGGGCATCTTATTGAAGCCAAGAATGTTTGGCAAAGAGAAATGTCTCTGCCGTGCATCTATTAGGGAAGGAATCCTCTCCTGGATTCTGCGGCTACTACCCTTTGACATCCCATTGACTGAATCGAGTCACAGGCGTATGATATGGCAAGAAGACATGCAGATGGGTGGGGTTAGAAGAGGCAAAGAGGCAGGGTCTTATATCAAAGAAAGCATCAGGACAGGATGATGAGGAGGCTAGAGAATGGTTATTGGATAAGCCAACACCCGTGTCTGTCATATCATTCAAAGTCCACTGTCAGTTTTAATATGTTCTTGTAGGCATGGAACTATTTGGCAAACAACCATATAGACCAAAGTCATTGATCTTGTTGACTTTAGAAATATATCACTCAGCTGATATTCACAAGTAAGGGCACATGAAATTCATGCAATAGAACTATATTTGCTTCTATCAGGGATTCCTTAAGCATTTATACTTTCTAATACTCAACATGAAATGATTCAGAATAATGTTTAAAAGAATTAGAGACAGGTAGTCATCTATAACTAAATTTTTACATGCTGTAATGGGAGGAAGGATTGAAGTTTCAGTCATGGAAGTACCGTGATGACAATTCTTAATGATATCTCCAGTGGACCATATAAATCAATGAATTTAAAATGCAACAATTTATGCTAAACAAGGTTAGAATGTGGCAAAGACTGACTATGTTTTAATGTGCTATGAGGAAATTAAAAGCCTCTGGCACTCTATAAAACACTAGCCTTTGGTTTTGACTGAAGTGCCCATTACCCACAAAAGGTTTAGTCAATCACTGTGCTGATAACACAATGGGTAATTGCTCCCTGCTTTGCTGAGGAGGACCATTTTTAATCCTGCTCTCCTTTTTGAACCAGACCAGTGTTCCTCAGTACTTTTTTAATAGTCATTTTAATCTGTCTGATAATTTTTACTCCTTTCACAACTAAATTGATTGATTACAGTCAATGGGCCTTCATTCATTTAGAGCAATAGCCTCATACAAGTTTGCTTAGCTAAACATTTGTAAATCATTCTTAGTATACATTTTGTGAGTACATAGAAGAAGTCCACTGTTTTATTTCTGTTTTAAGAAATAAAATATCGTTTCTGGAGAGTGACATTCAGATTTTCCTAACACACCATGGAAAACTCCTCTGGGATACCCTGTGGTCTAACAAGGATGTGGATAAATAGAAAGAGAAAGAACCTTGGTTCCCATCAGATCCTGTTCTCTCTTTTTAGAACTGATGAGACTGAGATTCACAGGAGATTGTGTTCCAAGATTAAGACTTCCGTGGAGATTAGGCAGATGCCTTTTCTCCAGCCCTTTCTATTAACTTCCACACCTGGCATAGGGCTAGGGACATGGCAGTCACTCAATAAATATTTGCTGTTTAGGTAAATAGGTTATTTAAAGGTATTTGTATTTTTTTTTCTCTAGATGCTAAGAAGTTTAGGGCAATGATTAAGGAGTCATTTTGGGCCTGAATCATGAATCATGATGGCAACTCCCACCAATGACCCTGTGTTTCGGGGCTTCAGTTTTTATTGTTCTGAGGCAATCTTAAGGGCCTATACCTAGACTTATCTATTTAATCAGGTTGTTTGTAATTGATTGGTGGAATGGTTCCTTCAGAAGAGGAACCATTGACATTTGGTTTAATTGCCTTGGAACAGTTACGTCCCATGTGCCTTAGTGATGGGCATCTTGGATAAAACTAATAAATAAGTTCAGTATGCAGTGTGAATCAAATGCCAGCTTTAGATTTTTTCCACATGGTCCAACATGGCTAATGAAGATATCTTTTCTCTGGGGCATGTGGAGATCCAAAAGGTATGGCTCAGATTTACAGAAAATGCTGAGTGAGACCATTTCGCATTCTGATTTCATTTAAAAGTTAAACTCTGCTTCAAAAGCAACTTTAAAGAAATGTTCATATCTTAAATAAAAACAACCGTCAACTTTAAGGAAATGTTCATATCTTAAATAAAAACAACAGTCTGTTAAAGGAAAGAGCAAGCCATTGAGCACTGCAGCAAGACCTCAAAGACTCACATTAGAATTTCAGCTCTACCATTTATTACTTGTATGACCTTGAATAATTTACATACCTTCTCTATGCCTCAATTTATTGATATGTATAATGGGAATAATTCATCATTATTAATTTTACCCTCTTGACATGGATTTTGAGGAATGAAACAATATAGGTAAAAAATGTGAAAATAGTGTATACTATGTAAAATCTCGGGAGTTACTATCAATACCTACAGAACCACACAGCAGTGAAAAAAAAAAAGTATTGGTTATATTGGGTGGCTGCTTTCCATAGTAAGAGTGATCTAAGAAAATCAAACCTATCCTAGCTGCCTCATTTTGAACTGACATCCACTGGAGTTTAGTGACTATCCGAGGGCCCCATGGGCAGTGACAGAGCAAAAAACTGGGGCTTCCAACTTCTTATGACCTTTTCCTCCTTGATCACGAGGTTGCATGTATCATAGATAACCTCAAGGGAAAGTGAGTGCTATTTTTCTAAAGTGAAAATCTAATCATGATGAACCAACATATTAAAGCTTACTGAATATCCATTGTATGGTCAGCCTGGTGGGAAATAAGTTTTCCACTCCCTTGGAGTTGCTGTTAGTCCCTGAAGAAGAACAGACTTGCCCCTAAGAAAGATAGTGATGACAACATAAAAGTTCAAGCTGCATACTAAAGAAAGAACTGCTGGGCCATGAAGCAGGGCGGTATGGTGGAGACAGAGCTAGAGCAGGAATACTCAGTTCTCTGGGCTTAACCAAAAACTCTTAACTTTGGGCAAATGACTTAATCCTCCAGCTGGACTGGTAAGAATCATCCAGGACACTTGATAAATTCACACATTACTGACTTGTTTATTAAATTCAGTGCGTCTGTGTTGGGAGCCGAGAATCTCCATCAGTCTCTCTCTCCTCCCCCTCAAACTTAGTATGTAATTCCTACTTGCAGGCATGTTTAGGAAATGAATATTTAACAGATATAATCTAACTGGGCCTATTTTTTTTTCTTCGTAAAAATTGGAGTCTTAAAGTAGACGGCAGTAATTTTCAAGTTGTTTTCAGAGTTGATCTGTTTTACATATTTGTTTCCACATATGCCCTTTTTTGTAGAATGTGGCCCAAAGCTTTGGCCTCCATGGTTGGCACAGGACTGTGGATATAACTTGCACTCAGTTAATATCGCTCTGTGTGCAAGTGAATGATAGAGATAGTTACATGAAGATGGTAAGCTATAGCGATAGCCATAGATACCCCTGTAAAAACTGATGTGTGTGTGTGTGTGTGTGTGTGTGTGTGTGTGTGTGAAAAGACAGTACAGTCCCTGCCCTTTGGTGGCTTACAATGACATTGAAGAATGAAGACTCACAACCTAAGAGCTATTTGGAAGATGCAAGGAGAACATTTCTACTAACTTCCTAAGGAGAGTCTAGAGTCATGTTACCAACTGGTGCTTTCCATTATCCAGGACAGCAAAACTCTGCACTGTGCCTATGAAAACTGAACTAAAGCAAATCAGTGTCAAATGGAATGGTCTGAATTCTGTCATTTCCAAGGGTGGAATGGTGAGTGTCCCACCACTTTCTCCCTTCTAGGGACAAAGTCAGGTTGCCCTCGTACGTTCTCCAGTCAGCCCTCACATGTGAAAAGAACAAGGAAGGGCTTGCCCCATGACTGCTTTCTACTTCCTGTGTAATTATAGTCTGCAACTTTCCTTAACTGATATTAGGAGTCTACCAGTGGGCTTCCTCAGCCCCTGCTCCAGTTCCCAGACCTTGCTTTCTCTTCGTGCTATTTTCTACAGAATATCGAGGAATCAAGTTTTCCCTATAACCTTCATGAAGGAAAACAATATAATGGAACAGGCAGGTGCTAAACAAAATGGAGAAAGACATGTTACGAGTTCAAAGACTATCAGAATGGGAACAGAAGTACTGAAAAGGCAAGGAAGTACATCTGGAGCTTTCTTCAAAGAGGAGTAGTTAGAGGCATAGGCAAAAGTACTCCAAGTAAAAGCAAAGTTTGAAAGAAGGCCTAGAGACATTAAGAAGACTTGATATTCAGTAGAGGTGTTTCGGAAATTGATCTGGACATAGTTGAATGAAACTGGTACCTCTGAATGTCTATAGACTGTATTTGTGAACAATGACTCTTCAAATCTGATTTTCTTATTTCTTGTTCAGAATATATTGGTCTTGATCTGCTTTCCTTCCTATTTTTATGACAAAAGTACTCATAATAGACCTTGCAAAAAGCTTTGAAGCCTGACAGTGAAATAGCACTTGTGAAATAATCACCCAAAGGAAGAAAAATAAGATTGCACAAGGATGTTATTGAACTCCATTTTTTTGTTAGACATTCACACAGGTCCCATAGCATTAGGGGGCTTGTGATGGTGGATAGCTCTCTCATCACTCTAGTTAAATTAAAAAAAAAAAAAAAAAAATCATCAGAGGGAAAAATAGATGAGTGTAGAATCTTAGTAGGCTGATTAGCTGAACTAAGTACTTGAAGTAAGCAAAAGTGGGGTCCAGGTTGGCCTCATCCATTTACATGTGGGCCCTGACCAAGGCCTTAGGCCAGACCAGCAGTGACTCTGATCCTTCTTTACACACTGATGCAGGTGGTCTCAAGATAGGCTAGAGATGAACTAAAGGGCAAGAAAGAAGGCTTAGTGCTTTTCATAGGATCCTCTGTCTTCTGCCTCCCATTTCCATCCAGATTGTTTCAGTTTTGGTTTTAGAGCCAGCCATACTGTGAGAATAAGCCTTGCGCTTAGCAGGAAATACGTCGCTGTGAGAAGTCTTGGTGAAATACCATGTTCCTTTTTGAGCCCCATGCCCCACATCTGTGTCTAGATTCTGTCACCACATTTCCCAGTCTCTTCCTTCCACTTCTGATTAAAATTGTCCTGAGCATCCAGTCCCAGGAGCCATTTTTGACTCATAACCATATCCTAGGGACTGTGCTAGGTGCTCATGCACCTTGTCTCATTGAATCCTCATTACAATCCAGAGATATTATTGTCGTCACTTTACCAGTGAAGACATTGAATTGCTGAGGCCTTAAGCCAATTTCCTAAGCATCTGTATCAATAAAGAGATGGTCTTGAAAGTCAAGAAAGAACGTCTTGGGTCTATACCCAAATATGATCCTAATACAATTCTATGTTTCTTATACTCTATACTCTCCACTAAAATATCTTCCCATTTTTCTCCTCATTAGTTAGTACACCAAATATTTTCTCATACCTGGTGTAAAGAATGAGGTTTTCTGAAGACATTGGTACTTGTTTCTCTACCCAAAGTTCTTGAGAACCAAATTTTGTTGAGTCTAAGAGACATAGTCAAATTGTGACTATTCAAGCTCAGTACTTAAATGTACAGATCCCCTATGTATTCGCTCAAGGAATGATTAATGTTCACTTCTCTTCCACTTAGTAAATGTGTAGTTCCTAAGGGTGCTTCAAAGACACTGTCAGGCTTTGGACATGTGCAAAACAGGATTAGGAGGATGCCAAAGTCACTGGTAGCTTTGTGGAGGTAGTTGAACAGGAGAATGGATAGACTCAGGAGGCAAGTGGAGGAGCTAGGAGAGGAGCAGTGGCCAAGGCAGAGGGGAAATTAGCATGGCCTACTCAAAGAACAATCAGTGCTGATTTGCAAGCTCTGAAGAGAATACCAGTACCATTTCATACATTTAACAAAATGATTTTTGAAAGAACATCAGTGAACCAGTTTGGATGAGAACCAAATCTAGGTTTTGTCTGAAATAATTGAACTGAGCAAATCTGGGGCATCAAAATTTTAGAATATTAGATCTGCTGTCATTTGGCTCGAATGACATCCTATAGTAGAGGAAGCTGAATTGTCAAGAGGGAAGTGAGTTTCTTCTCGGTGTCATTCCAGGTGATAAAGCTGAGCTTTAAATCCCCAGCTCCAGCTCTCAGTCCACTGCTAGCTCTACTGTACCACAGTACCTTCCTTCCATTGATAGTGTCCTCAGCTTGAGAACCCACAAAGATAATGGATGGCTAGGAACATCCTGATGCAAAGATTTAAATAGACCTGTAGCTAAAGGGAGATCAATTTTACCAGATCATTTCACATCCTACAGGGAGGTTAGTAACTCATGGGGCTGACCATTCAGACTGCTTCAGGAGAGGCAACTCCAAGGCAGACGTGCGGACTCTGTCATTCCTGTGCATAAAATGTGTGTCACTATCTAGACACTCCAGCTTTCACTGCTGGTCCCAATGGTGAAAGAAGGCTTCCAGTTAGAGCCCTTTAGGAACTTGGCTTCCATCAAGTGGAATAGGTATGGTGAGATGAAACCCGTTTGACATTTCTGCTCTGTTGCTTAGTACTGACCTTGGAAATATCTATCTGATATTCTTAAAAAAAAAAAAAAAAGATTTAATTTATTTGGGGGAGAGAGGAAAAGAGAGAGGAGAGCATAGGAGAAAGGGGAGGGGCAGATAGAGAGTGAGAGAAAGAATCTCAACCAGACTCCTTGCTGGGCGTGGAGCTCAACATGGGGCTCAGTCTCACAACCCTGAGGTCATGACCTGAGCTGAAACCAAGAGTCAGACGCTTAACAGACTGAGCCACCCAGGTGCCATTATCTGATATTCTTCATACAAATTCTTCTTGTTGTATATGGGTCCTATATGGGTCTCAGATCCCTGAGATCTAAAACCACACAGGAAATCTTCGTGAATGGCAAAGTGAAATCCATACACAGGCCCATAATACTGCTCATGACAGAAGGCCCAGAAAGGTGAAGGCCATTGTACATCTACAGAATGGAAATATCAGAACACCTGCCTCACTTTTGTAAAAAAATAAAAGCACTGATGTTCAGAGTGCTTAGTAGCATAGCTGGTCTGTAGCAAGCTCCCTCTTCTCTTCCCTGCCACAGAGATTTTCTCATTTTCCTTTCTAGACTTAGGTTGTGTGGAGTTGTGTTGGTTCTGCTACTGCTTCTTAGACTACACTTTTACCTTCTGTGTCTGTGTTCCTTTTTTTCCCTCTCTTTGCTTTCTCTTTTTCCCTCCTTTCTCTCTTCCTCCCTCCCTCCCTTCTTTCCTTCCTTCCTAGATGAAACATGTAATCCAAGTCATTGTAAAATTTGCAAAAACTTAAATGTAAATCATGGTGTTTGGTCAGTAGTGCAAGTTCAGCATTTCATGAGTGTTTGATTGGGTGGATGCTTATATTGAGGTGCTTTTCTTGTTTTGTTTTGTTTTTGACAGAGATCACAAGTAGGTAGAGAGGCAGGCAGAGAGAGAGGGGGAAGCAGGCTCCCTGCCGAGCAGAGAGCCAGATGTGGGGCTCCATCCCAGGACACTGGGATCAGGACCTGAGCCAAAGGCAGAGGTTTTAATCCACTGTGCCACCCAGGCGCCCCTATATTGGGGTTTTAAAAGGCTTTTTAAAAGCATTATTATTTTTTGACTCCTTCTTCACTCTTATGATCCTCCCCACACAACTGCTTTATGCAAAGTTCAGGAAGAATCTTGATAGTGAAATCTCCTTCCCTTCTTTCCTTCTCTTTAGCCCATTTCCTTTCAATCTCTGAGCTTCCACTTTTCTTGTTCTCTCTTAACCTTTCTCCTTGACCCTTTCCTAGTTTCTCTTCCACTCTCCTCCCTCATTCCGTTTTGCTCTCTCTTTTCTGTTTTTCCTTTCTTCTTCCTCAACCTTCCCCATGTCTGCCACCTCAAGATCTGCCCGTTGATACTACCATTTCCATGAGTGCTTGATTAAATCAGGACATAAATTTTCTCATGTTCTGTTCTTTCTCTTATAGTCCAGCAAGAACATCTAAACACTGAGAGAGAGAGACTTGGAAAAAGAAAATGGACTCTTTGGAAAAGCCAAATGTTGGAATGGGACCTCTGTTCTGTGTTTCCTTCAGATCCTTTAAATATAGCTCCTAATCTCGAGTATGGGTTGTTGCTCTGATCCATTGGCATTGTTTTCCGTGGTCTCTTCTGACAGTGGACAACAGATATTCTTTGATAAAAATGAAGACTAGATTCCATTCTTTGACAAGGCTGACCTTGGAAGTTAGCCGGGTAAACAGGTGTTTACATAATAATTTAAGGAGCCCTGGACAGGGATACCAGTCCTTAAATTCAGTATTCTAACCTATCTTTTTATTATCCCTATGTACTACTTTAGATCAGGAAGCTCTTTTTTTTCCATTTTATTTTATTTTATTTTATTTTATTTCTTTTCAGTGTTCCGGAATTCATTGTTTATGCACCACACCCAGTGCTTCAAGCAATACATGCCCTCCATAATACCCACCAACAGGCTCTTTTCTTGGTCTCCATAGAAAGCTTCCAATAACAGATTGTTAAATCTTAGCTGCTTATATTTTGCTATTGGCTAAACTGTTTGGGGGCGGGGGAACTTGAGCTATGCTTTTTGGAATAAGGAAAGATACCATCAGGTATAGATACGGAAGCTGACATGAGGATGGCTAACGCTATTGGCTGACTTTACTAATTTTGAAAGGATTATCCCCACCCTCCAATTACCCAGTATAATAGATGTGCAAACCTGTATAGCTAGGTGTGTACCCAACAGCTAGATTATACCCAAGCTTATATACATGAATAGTTGTTTGGAAGAGATCCAACACAGAATATTTAAATATTGGACTCTGTCTCCCATTTCCATCCTGCTCTGAAGAATGAGAAAAGACAATAGGGTAGATGCCTGTGACTACAAATTAACAGTTGAGATGGTTCTCTTGCCTGAGTGATTTTAAAAGAAGATTGCACTTGAGGGAGACAGAGTCAAGACATTAATGCCAAATGTGTCATTTTGACCATTTACTAAAATGCAACACTCTGGAACTCTGAGCTATCAGTTAGTGTGGGATTTGCAGGGGCCATTAACCTAAGAGAGAGATTTTTATTGGGATTAAGGGGGCAGCTATTTTTGGCTTGGTATGATCTCTGTGGGAGAGTTCTTATTGGTCAAAAATCTCTAAAGTTATTGATTTCCTGAAGTGTCAATTATATTTGGTGATATGTTTTGTAAACTTCTGGAATCAATCAACCATCATAGCTTTTTCTGTTCAGTGGTTTTGATAAAATATTCTGATGAAAGTAGCCATATTCTTCTCTAGGGCAGTAATCAAGAAGATAGGTTTTTTGGGGGTAAGGAAGAAATTTGGGAAGCTATAGAAATAGAATAAAGCTCAGAGTATCAGACACTGGCAGACATTATGGTGAGTTTGAAGTGTGTTTGGCAGTACAAAGACCAGAGTCAGTTAGGCTGTGAAAACAGAAGCCTAAAAACAGTGGTATTTCGGTGGTAGAGAGGGATTTAATCACAATTGCCGCAAAGGTGTGTTTACTCATTTGATACTTATTTGAGTGAGTGGTGTGAGACAGTTCTCAGCTTGCTACAATGGAAAGAGGCTCAGCAATGGGAGTCAGCAAGGCTGAGGTCTGCAGGATTGACAATATGGCCTCTGAGCTCAGTCTAGTCTCCCCACCTCACCCACCTCTCTGGGCCGTGGCTTTCAAATGAATAAAATTGAGGTAATGGTGTCTGTTCCTCTGGACACAGCAGTGTTTTGAAAACATTGTAAGTTAAGAGACAGAGAAATAATGGACCAAATTTAAAGTTCTACACATGGCTTGTGTAACTTGTAGCCAATTCTGACTATCAGAACTGTTAACAGAAAATAGTGACAATAAAACCCACAAAGATCAGAAGTCCCAAGTACCAGGAGCAAATTTCCAAGTACAAATAATTTGCTGTTGATATTTTCTTTTTTGTATAGGCTCAAACAGTTTGGAGGTTATGCCTCATGATACTTTTTTCTATCTGTATGGCTCCAGAAAGAATTGTTCAGAACTGCAGATCCATGGGTAAATCAGTCTCAGATACAAGGACAAGGTGAAGTTTGTGAAAACCTTAACTATGATGCAAGTGTGGCATCTATGGATGGACATAAAGAACAGAGGATTATAAAGGAAAAGCCATGACTTTCAGTGCAGTTCTGAGGAAGTCTCAGGCAGGCTCCTGGGGAGTCCCTGGAAAAGTCCATAGAGGAGCCCTGCACTGGGCAGAAATGACCTGAATCTAATACTTCACCATGCTCAGTGGCCTCTTTGTAAATACCCTGATGACCTCAAAGGAATGGCAGCTAGAGGTTGTCAGTCAGCACTGTGCCTTACAGCAGGTTCTCTTTCCCTCTCTGTTTTAAAGGTTTTATTTATTTATTGGACATAGAGAGAGAGAGTACAAGCAGGGGGAGTGGCAGGGAGAAAGAGAAGCAGACTCCTAATGAGCAGAGAGCCCGATGTGGGGCTCAATCCTAGGACCCTGGGACCATGAACCAAAGGCAGACACTTAATCAACTGAGCCACCCAGGCACCTCACGGAAGGTTCTCTTAAAGGGAGATCTGAGTAGGGCATCTCCATGATTGCCATATATCCTACTGGCACCTCTCATCCTGGGCCTTATGTTATCATCTCCATACATCTCTAATGCCAAGTGCCCTTGCTATATGCCTAGGTTACCTACTGAAATTTCAGTTACCCAACCAACCCAGAACTCACCAAATAACTCCAGCTTTCAATCACCACTGCTCTACGTGTAGTATCATCTCATCCTTACCACAGTACTCTGATGAAACGATCACAAAAATCTCCATTTTTCAGGTGAAACTCACAGGATAGATACGTTGTTCAAAGTCACATTGCTGTAAGTGGTGGTGCTTCCATTCAAACCTGGCCAGCCTGGTCACTTGAATACCACACTTCCACCCATTTAGTGCACATTTCCTGATAGCCTCTAGTAGTTAAGTAGTTACACTAGGTACTGGGGATTTTGAGATTTTTAAGTGGACCGTTGCTCTCAAGGAACTCATTCTGGAATAACTAAGATCTAACCCCAAAATTATGATATACAGCTCAGTTTAGAAAGTACCTAGGGCACTGAGATAAACAAGAGCTCGGTCTTGGAGGATGAGAGGAGATAAACAATCTGATCACAGGAGAGAAATCTATGTAGACCAAAGATCACAGGCCAAGTCCCAACAGGGCCAGAGAGAACCCAGGGGCCTTTCATTTGCTTAGGCTTTTTCCATTCAAGCTCTACAGTTTTAAGATAAGATCTGGTTGCCTAGAACACTTTTGTTTATTAAAACAGCTGCTTAAAAACCATACTGTTGCTGATATGAGTTGATATCTCAGTATGATAACTCATACTGAGATGAGTTCCGAGGTGTAGTTCAAGTAATTACTACAAGTAAAGTCCTGGAATTTCTGAAGGCTTTACTCTTTCTGTACATTGGAACACATGCAAGGTGATTCCCATCATAGAGTAGCTGTCATATATTCCAACTATTATTCATGAGTGGAAGAAGTGATAACAAGTAGTGCTCTAGGAGGTGCAGTTGGAAGTCATTTCTACTCAAATATCATCTGCCATACACATATCACCAGAAGATGATTGAAATCACTTGTAGTGAAGAGATAAAAGTGAAGTATCCAAAAAACATGCATGTAAAAGCAGAAAAACACTTAAATGGATGGGAGCAAAATCAACTCATGGTGGTTGTCCCTGAATGAGGGAGAAAGGGACAAGGGCCTGCAATGGGTATGGAGAGGACTTTAACTCTAAAAAAGTATATTAACAAATAGCTGTTCTGATCTGGAATCCATGTTTATAATGTTCTTTCTTGGATTCTTCATTGTTTGTCAAATTTTCCAATATAAAATTACATTGAAAAATATCAGTGAAAATGCATGAAGTCCACATGAGTAGGGGATAGGAATGAGTGAGGTTCACAGACTCGGCCAACTCTGGGTAAATGGGCCAATTAGACTTGAGATTTAAAATAATAATAATAGGGGCACCTGGGTGGCTCAGTCTGTTAAGCTTCTGCCTTCTGCTCAGGTCATGACCCCAGGGTCCTGGGATCGAGCCCCACATCAGGCTCCCTGCTCATCAGGAAGCCTGCTTCTCCCTCTCCCACTCCCACTGCTTGTGTTCCCTTTCTCACTGTGTCTCTCTCTGTCAAATAAATAAAATCTTTAAAAATAAAATAAAATAATAATCTATTCATAAGAAAATTTCATGGACCTACACAAAAATATGAGAGCAATTAAAAACCAGTGATACCTGAAGAAGGTATATAGTGTAGACCTGAAGTATAAATCTGAAGGTATATAGTGTATTGTACTGTCAACTCCCTGGTTTTAAGAAGGGACTGTGGTCTTGTAAGATGTTCTTGTTGAGGGAAGCTGGGTGAAGTGTACATAGGAAGTCACTGCACTGTTTCTGCGACTTTTTGTAGGTCTTATATTATTTCAAAGTAAAATGATTAGAATGGTAATGATAGGATAAATTGCTACCCATTGACAAGGTCTTCGGTCTTCATGAGGGGTTTTTGTCATCACAACACTTTTCCATAACGAGCATAGGCACGGGGAAGAATCTTTGGTAGTGAGAAGCCAGGCATGGCTTAGGGTCCTCCAGGACAGCCCGTGGATCTCATAGCGTGGATTTGATCCACCCATCTCTAATTCTAGGTCTCATAATGTTTTTAATTATTAAAACACTTATATGTCTATTGTTTCACTTGTTCTTTTATATGTTTGAATCTTCTCAAGAAATCCTTCCAACAGGTGTCTTATGCGGCTCATAAAAAAAATAAAAAAGTCTTGTGCAGTTTAATTTTCTGATTGCTATGCCTGCTATCATGATGTTTGTGGAATAGAAGAAGTTTCAGCAGTTGCTGTGTTAGCTGGAGCAAATTGGAGCAAAGAAACGGATATATTGCTATTGATGGCTACGTGCCGCCAGGCTTAAATGAGAACCCAGGGCTGTCGCTGCGTGTAGATGGTGGAGGCGGGGTGAGAGGGCTTTCTCCTAAGCGTGGCTTTGAAAACTGTTAGGGCCAAGACAAGGCTCCTTTCGTGGGTCTTTCTTCCAGATCAGTCTCAGGTAAAATATAAGTGGTACCAAGGGAGAAAAATATGTTGATTCATTAGTATGTGCTTATGGTGTACTAGCCAGGAGCAAAGTCTGGAAGCAATATAACTTCCCTCCTGGATGGACAATGTTAAGATCTTAACATTGTTACTACCTTTTCGTGAATTAATTTTAAAAACCTATTTCAAATAACAAGTTACTTTTGGCAGTGTGAGACATCCAGCAGTTTTTTGGAATGTGAGAGACAGAATATGAGAGTTGAAATCAGAACTCCTGTATATCCAGGCTTCAGTGATAGAATTTTGGTAATTATTGAGGTTGGGCGAAGGTCTGTGGGGATCCACTGCACTGTTACACTGTTTTGTTTCTAAGCATTTGACATTTTTTTACGGGAAAAAAAAAAATCTTAAAAAATAAATAATTAAAAACTCTGTATCTTGGTAGATTGTCAATGGATTATTAGATACTACAATAATTCTCAAGAAAATTAAAATCATAACCCTCATACAGGTATAAAAATGAAGCCATGTGGGGCGCCTGGGTGGCTCAGTGGGTTAAAGCCTCTGCCTTCGGCACAGGTCATGATCCCAGGGTCCTGGGATCGAGCCCCGCATCTGGCTCTCTGCTCAGCAGGGAGCCTGCTTCCTCCTCTCTCTCTGCCTGCCTCTCCACCTACTTGTGATTTCTGTCTGTCAAATGAATAAATAAAATCTTTAAAAAAAAATGAACCCGTATTATGGGATGAGTTGTGTCCTACAAAAATTATGTTGGAAGTCTTAACACCTGGTACCTGTGAATGTGACCTTGTTTAGAAACGGGGTCTTCACTGATAGGTATAGTCAAGTTAAGATGAGGTTATTAGGGTGGGTCTTAACCCAGGACGAGTAGTATCCTTATAAGAGGAAATTTTAGACACAGACACACAGGAAGCATGCCATGTGAAGGCACAGAGACTCAGACATGGAGGGAAGTTGCCCAAGTGATTATGGAGGCAGAGATTCACTACAGCCAAGGAGCATGTGTGGCTACCAGAGCTCAAAGAGTTAAGAAGAGATCCTCCACTTGATGATTCCCAAGGAGGACAGTCCTACCCACACCTTAATGTAGGACTTGTAGCCCCCAGAACCTGAAAGAATAAATTTCAGTTGTTATAGCTACTCATCTTGTGGTACTTTGTAAAGGCAACCCTAGGAAACTAATACATATGTGAAGATTTGATTTCTCTCATTAATGAGGAATGAAGTGTTACAACCAACTGAAAGGAGAAGTCAAAATGCACAAATTCATATGGAATAAAGGAATCTTATAATGAAGGTACACTATATGCTGGCTAATTGAATAAAAAAAAATAAATGAATGTACAACTGCAGGAAAACAGTCTTTTTTGAGACTGTCTCTGTCTTTTTTGAGACTGTTCCTTTACAGAGGAAGGAATGGGAAAGTCCACTGAACCTTTACTGTAAGAGCATTCTTTGCATGTATATAGACCAAATATTTTGCATTGCTATCTGTTCATCTACAATTTACAGACAGTTGCAAACCCCCCCAGCATCAGAATTAGATAACCTGGAAGAGTACGTCCTCTAGACCATGGGTTGATTTTTAGTGAACCACAGACTTTTTCCTCTAAGTCAAAACAAAACCAAACAAAACAACCCCCCCCCAAACAAAACAAAAGCCCTCCTTGGACACAAGTGCTCATTATAAAAGAAGAAAAAAATACTAGAAAATCAGATTTCAGCTGTACCATACTTACTAAATGTGTGGTATTTCAGTAAGTGAATGAACCACTCCATGCCTCCCTTTCCTCATTTGTAAGATGGGAATAATACTCATGATATCACCCAGTAGTGAGGGTTAAATGACCTATTGTCTGCAGAGTACTTGTCAGTGACTGACTCCAAGTGTTCGAAAGGTAATTCCCATTATTAGTGATGACCCTGGCTTAGAAAGTGGTGGGCGAATGAACTAAGAGACTCCGTGTGTTGTCAGCTGTTGGGCAAACTCAGCCTAACACCACCATCCTATTGTCAGTTCAGGCTGGACTTGTTTTCAGATGAAAGTGACATGCAGAGATGGCAGCTGGAGTAGGAGCATGTCTGGGAAGGCTTGGGAGGGCAGCCTAGGACAGAAGAGAAAAAGTGGGTGAGAGGAGGGACAGGGAGGGAGGAGGCAGGGAAGAGACATTGGGAACCAGGGTGAAATGCTTGTTCCATGCCTTGTGCTGAGAGCAGATCTTCCTCCAAATCCTTTGCTTGGTATGCTGATTGCTATCACAGATGTGAAACCCGCCAGTGATCCAATTTTAAAGCCTTCCTAGGGATTCCGCAAGTCCCTTAATCAACACCAACTCCTTTCACTTCACCCTGAGACCTCACTTCTGCAGCGGGGGCAGGCAGGGCTGGGGGTACCATTCAGAGGCATAGGACAATTGAATGAAGGTGCCCTCGTTATTGGTTGCCTGTGCTGTCCCATTCGCATGGCCGGTCTGGTGTCTCCCGTACCTCATTTACAAGAGCACTTTGGAGGTTCCCGCCCGCCTACCTTCCCTGTTGTGCTTCAAAGTCGTGTTTGTGTCCTTTGCTCTGGGTCTGAAATTGTTCCTCAGATTCCCTCCCTGAAGGAGTTTACAGACATTGTACAAAGAAATTAATTAAGTAGATTTTCCATTTGCACAGTTTTAATGAATAAATGATGTTCCTATTTATCTGCTTTCTAATTATAACACAATTCAAAACATCTTGGTTTCCTGCATTCTGACAATGTTATTGTCAGTGCTGTTGCTGCTCTCACGGCACAGGTAATAATATTTTTTTAGATAGATGCCAGGTGCTGTATTCCATATTTATTATAGTGTGATCTGCATATTTTTCTCTTTTCATGTACTGCTTATCTGTACAAGAGCAGAAATTTAAATATAATGCTCTGCTTTAAAGAGTCTGGAAGGCTTTCACAGACAGCCTGAGGATTTGTGGTCTGGTGGGGGGATTGGGCCTGGCCGATGCAGTTCAGGACCTGCAGAGAGAGGCCTGGGCCAAGGGGCCCTGTCAGCAGAACCCAATCTCACTCCTCCAAGCTGTCAGCAGGCCATGAACTCCAGCCGGGAGGACCAGTAGGAGTCCTGGCAAGGAAGCATGGTCAGAGATCCAAAGGCCAGCAAATCAGATGCTCTGGGAAGGTAGCACAGAAGCAAAGGAAGCAGAGCTGAGAATAGGACATAGGGTCTCTTCTGGCTGTGTCCCAGAGTTTTTGAGGTGAGCAGTCAGAAATCACAGGGGTTGTCATAAGCAGAGTTCAGAAGTCTCCAGAGAAACTCTGCCTTGAAGAGGTGTGAGCAGAGGTGCTAGAGGTCTACTTTTGGCCTTTCTGGGTGCAGGGCAGCATCAGTATCCCTTCTGTCCTTGGCCAAGGAAGAACTATGGCCTGACCTCAGATAGGCATCTGAGTACCCTCCAGTTAACAACTGGTTGTGGACCTTCCATGATGTGTCATCCATGGTTCCAGGTGCTAGGACTACACTTCTGCCTTCCAGGAGTTTATAGTACAGACTCTAGAAACTTCTTAGGGAGACTGCTCTGGCCACAGCAAATCACCTGGCTGCCTGGAAGGGGTATACTCTTGGCCTGCCTTAAAGTCAGAAGCTGTGGATATTATTGATCATGGACTATTAAGATTATTCTCCTCTTCTCCTTAGGCATTCCCTGTAACTCCAAGGGAAAGGTGGAGCCAGCAATCTTTATACCCTTTTGATTTTAGTTTCCTTCACTCTGTTGATTAAATTGTACTTTGGCCACATACCATGTTTATTAATGAGGCCACTGTTTAAGCGGTAATAAAGTCTAGTGTAATTGGCTTTATTGCTCCTGCTCAACCTCTCCGCTGGACAGAAGGTCAGTCAGACGTCAGTCAGACGCATAAGCACATGCTTATTTCACTAATATGGTAGCATACCCCTTCAGCTTTTTTAATGCTTCCCTTACACCGTGTCTATTTTCTCTTAAACGGATATTCCTTCCTGGAAGCCATTTGTGAGCACATTACGAATGTGTACTGTATGCCAGGAATTGTGCTAGCTGCTGGAGTTTCGAATAAAGGATATTCCTTGTCCTTGACAAGTTTTTGGTTTACTGAGGGAGACCAAGAAACATGTGGGGATAGTCTTAGTTGGCTTGGGCTCCTATCACAGAATACCAGGCTTGGTAGCTTCAATATAATAGAAATCTATTTCTCACAGTTCTGGAAGCCCAGAAATCCAAGATCAAGATGCTGACAGATTCTGCATCTGCTGAGGCTCACGTCCCGGTCCAGACAGAGCAGTCTTTTTGCTTTAAACTCACATGGTCGGAGAAGCGTCAAGGGAGATCTCTGGTCTCTTATTCTCAGGGCATTAATCCCATTCATGAGGGCTCCATCCTTTTCTAATCACCTCCCCAAGGCCCTACCTCCAGATATCATCCCATCAAGGATTTGATTTCCTTGTATGAGTTTTGAGGAGCAACACACCTTTAGTTTATAGCGAGGAGTAACGTCTAATCTAAATGTCTATTCTGATAAACATCTACTGTGATAAAGCTGAATATAGGTATTTTGAGAAAATTACGGTAGCCCAAGGGGGGAAAGGAAGACTTCTTTCACTCTGTGCTGAGTCTGATTAAGAGAGAGGAGTTTTGTTCTGCAGTCCTTCCTTAAGAGAAATCATAGCCAACTAAATGTTGACAAAGTATAAGGACGAACTTTGAAACTGTCCAGGTTGCTCCAATATAAAGAAAGCTGTTTCATGAAGTGGAGAGTTCCCCATCAAAGGAGGTAGCAAACTACTTGATACAAGTGTTTTTAAGAGGACTTAACAAACTAAAAGTGAATTAGCAAGGCAATCTTTAAAATCTCCTTGAATTCTTAAGACAGTGAGATTGCTAGCACTATTGGAAAAGTCCCATGGGAGAAGGGGATATTGAGGTCCTTGATACTAACAAGATGCTAGTTAAGCAAAGAGCACTGGGAAGGAGCTTTACAGGCCATGGGGCAGAATGAGTTGGGAGCTTAGACCCTGACGGATGCTCAGATCTAGGAATATGCACATGGACTCCCCAGCATGGATTTTGGCACACTCAGATCTGTCTTCATCCTTTCTAAGTTCTAGCCATTTAAATCAAGTAAGGCATTCCTTTTGGGAGTTGCATCTATTTTCTGATACTGGAACAATCTGGTACATATTGTTTTGCTGGGGGACACACACTGCGCTCCAGCATTGCTTGGGAAGGAGGAATAGTGAGCTGCTAGAGCCAGGGGCCACTCGCATGGCATATGGGCAGCTTCACGCTTAGCTTTGTGTCAGCCTTCTAGAGGAGAGGGTTAGATAAGGAAAATACAGAAAATCTCATACGGAATTCCACCAGCAACCTGGAAGTGAAGATCTTCTCTTTTGAACTCTATTTAAATGCACAGTTATCTTCCACTGCAGAAGAGGGGCAAAACGATCAACTCACCCCAGTGTAATTAGGGTGGCCTTAGAAAGACCTGAATCTGAATGACTCTTTTGCTTAAAATCTTTCATTTCTTCTTGATTGCCTTCACTATGAACCCCGAACTCCTTCGTGTGAAAGATGAGACAGTTCATGGCTAACCACATAGGCTCTAGAGTCCTGTTGCTTGGGGACAAATGCTGATCTTAGGCCAGCTACGTAATTTCTCTGTGCCTCAGTTTCCTCATCTGCTAAACAGTGGTGTTTGGAATAGCTCGCAGCTTGCTGAATTTTTATAAGGACTAAATGGGTCAACACGTGAAACAAACATGTAAAACACTCTCTGGCACACAAATGTGATCCTTGCTGGATTTCTAAGCCCCCACTCACTGTGCGTTTCTTTTTTTTTTTTTTTTAAGATTTTATTTGTTTTTTTGACAGACAGAGATCACAAGTCGGTGGAGAGGCAGACAGAGAGAGAGAGGGGGAAGCAGGCTCCCTGCTGAGCAGAGAGCCCGATGCGGGGCTTGACCCCAGGACTCTGAGATCATGACCTGAGCCGAAGGCAGAGGCTTAACTCACTGAGCCACCCAGGCGCCCCTCGCTGTGCATTTCTTCAGAGCAACGGTCATGTGCTTCGAGTGGGCAAGTTCAGTGCACATCCTAGGGGAGGCCTGGGAGATGACACACGTGAGGCTGAAAAGTGTGATCTCTGGAGTTGGACTTGTTCAGGTCACGTTCTGGTTTTATCACAGGAGTGTCTGCAGTGTGTAGCTTCCTAATCCTTGGCTTTCTCATCTGTGAAATGAGGGAAATAAGTGAGATAATATGTGCAAAGCCCTTAACTGAGAACAGTCTGCCGCTAAAATCATTAGCTACCATTATCATTGGAGATCGGTATAAATGCTTGTAGAACCAATTTTCAACATGCTGACAGAGAATACCAGAACGTGTTCACTTTCCTTTGGTCCCTGTCCCTCCCTCACTGCCATGGTGGCCGGGCAGTTCTCTGCACCTCAGTTTCCATGCCGCGTATCTAGGGAAAATGCAGCCAAATGCTGACTTCCCAGGAGGACCAGGAAGATGGATGTTTATGTTTATAAAGTTGCTCTGAGCAACCTGAGGAAAATTGCAAGTGAAAAGTATTGTTCTCTTCATGATTATTAATTGATCCCCCAACCACTCGTCACTTGGAATATGACTGATCCACAGACTCTGGAGGAAGATTTATCACATCCCCAAACCTATGGATGTGCCTTTCATGAAATGCAATTATCTCCCAGTGAGTGCACACATCTTGAGTCCACCGCCTCTTACTCAATGAAATCATTAAATCTCTTTATAGGGAGGAGCCGTCAAAAGCCACCTGATGAAAAATGGCCATAGGTTTGTATTTGGGTTTAATGATATAATATCTGCTGTTGGAGAGTTTCAAGGATATTGTTCTGTTGTCTCTGGTTCCTTGCTGTTATGTTGTGTTGTGTTGTGTTGTGTTTTTTTGTTTTGTTTTGTTTTTTCATCCTGTGCTGCCTTGTTATTATTTTAGGAGGTAGACTCCATGTGTATGGATATCCACGTGCCTCTTCTTAGAACCACTTCATGGGTAGGAGCCTGCCTTTGTAGGAGAGAATGTATTTGAGGGGAGGAGTGGCAGTCAGCCATGTGTAGAGATGGCCGTCTGCAACTCCCCCTTCTTGAAATCTCTATTGTGAGAGAGAACTCCCAAAGAATTATGAATCTTCGTCTCCTAGAAGCCACAATTCAACACAGAACTCTGTTTCCTTAAAGGCAATGTCAGAGCTGTTAACGCTCTGTTAGCTGTAAGTAGACTTAGCAAGTAGAAACTAAAGTTCAAGGGAGGGAGTAAGGCCAGTAAGGCTGAGACAAGCTACATGGTGGGGAAACCTCAGGGTACATTGTAAGGGCAGGAGGGGTCTTATAGGGAGGAAGGGAACCCACCAAGGAGGAAATGGGCTCCTTCAGAGATCTGCCCCTGGCTAGCCTTAATAAGTCTTGCTGAGAGAGCAAGCATGGGTTGGGGCTGGTGGCATACATTACCAGGGAGAGCAATTTCTGTGGGCTAAATTCTACCGGCAAGAGAATACGGTTTCCACTAATAAGGAAAAAGCAGAAAATAGGGTGGAGGACACATACTGAAAGGGACGTCTGTGGTTAAGAGGTAGAGTCTTCTCAATTCCAAGTCCCTGGAATATCTTGTTTATGAGATAGTGTCCTGAACTGTCACAATGGCCATAGAGTAACAAAGTGCCTTTGGTTGATCCCTCAAGCGATTCATGAAAATTAACTATAGTCAACATTACATCATTTTCCAGTGGCCCAGTCTTTGACTCCATGTGCCAAGGCTGAATGAGTGAAAGCTCTCTGTGCAGATGTCCTTCCTCAATGAACATTTCCTATAGCTTTGCTGTATTTATTCACAAGCAAAGGAACATTAGAAATTAATGGAATGGAATAGTGTCTTGAGTGACTGGGGTAGAAGATGGATTTCATATCACATAAAATATATTCTTCTATTCCCCTTTTAATAAGAAGCAGGCATTATAAATGAGAAGTAGAAACATCAAAGCAGAGGCAGTCCTAAGTGTAACTTGCCATTGCTTGAGGATGGGATCACGTAATTGCAGTGGAGAAGTTCTGTTTTTCCAAATACTTGAGTGGAAGAAAAGTCAGTTCCAAAAGACCCAGGAACTTACTTGTCAATATATTATTTCATATTTTGCTTGACAAAGAGAATTTTGATTTAAACATATATGGGCATGGTACTTCAAGCAGTCACTTCTCTGCTTTGGTTGTTTGGTTGTCATTAATAGTTACATGAAGTACTTAGGGCCTGGGATCTTGCCTCCCATCTAAAAGATATGGAGACTGAGGCCAAAGCCTTCTTTCTCCCTATGCTCTTTCCATGCGATGTTGCCTCTTTCGTTTTCTGTCATTTTTGCAAGATGCAGGTTTTTTTAGTTCTAACTCAAGTGCTTTGTACTTGTCAAAATATTAGAAATCTTGATGTATATGGACAAAAGGAAGAAGTAACATTATTAACGCAGCAGGGTATGGATCTAGCCACTAAACAAATAACAAAAATTTGAAGTCCTAAGTGATAAGTTGGCAACATGAACTTGTAAGGGACAAAAAATTTCTAAGTGGGCTCCCAGGGTGGGCATCAGAGATGTTCCTTATATTCACCTGGATAAGATACAGCCTCCTCCTTAATAATAGCACAAGAGATCCATAGAACTTGTGGGTTTATGAAAAATTTTAAGAAATCACTCAAGATTTCAACTTTACTGTGAAATGAATTTTATGTAAGTTTCTAACTTACGTACAGATGCAAGAATACAATGACTTATCTATAATGCAGTTTCACAGTGGTGTAATTCTGGAGCTGTTCACTGATCATTCCTCCCTAAATCATCACTGAGTACTTACAGAGCAGTGTTGAGGGTCTTCTTCCTGTCCAGGACCTGATCAATCTTTTACTCTTGATTTGTCCTGATTCTTTTTCTCTGACTTCCATTGTTATTTCTAAGTTTAAGTCAAATCACGTTATGTTACTCTAGGTAGGTTCATCTCTCCATCTGTAGTTGATCAATAGTCCTGAGATATTTTGCCTTAACCACAGTCTTCATTAATTGTATTACTATTTTTCTTTGTTTCTAGTTTATTCATTCACTCATCCTAAAAATATTTATCAAATTCTTACACCATGTTAGGTTTTTTGTTTGTTTGTTTGTTTGTTTGTTTTTCCTGCTCAGCACTATTAACATTTTGAGCTGAATAACTCTTTGTTGTGGAAGACTGTTGTGCATGTTGTAGGATGTGTTGCAGCTTCACTTGCCCTTACTTGTTGATGTTATAACATCTCTCCCCCAGCTGTGACAGCCAAAAATGTCTCTAGACATTGCCAGATATCCCTGGGAGACAAAATCACTCCTGGTGGAAAACCACTGGTTTATGCCAATCACTCTTCTAGACCCTGTGGATATAGAAGTGAACAGAACCTCAAAATTGTACACATGCATACGTTATAAAATGTTGCTATAAAAAAATCGCCTGGTTGCTGCCTATGTTTTCTGCCTGAGAGGAATGATCCTATGTAAAATCTACTGCATGCCGGAAAGATGCAGGAAGATAGCCAAAGGGTATAGATGGCAGCGAACGGCGTTTTCTGAGTTAGGTTCTCCCCAGAAGACTCTTCTAGTCCACCTTCAAAGCACTTTTCCTCCATAGTCATTCATCCATTCATCTAAGAAATATTTACTGATAGTCCACTGGGTCCTAAACATATTATGATGGTTGTTTCCTTTTCTGACTTTGACTGGCTTTATCCATAACTTCCGTCCCTAGGCACTAGCCCCTGTTGGGAGAGATTAAATTGAGTTACAGCATCGTGCTACCTCCCTGGAGCATTTCTATTGAACTGCCATGTGCCTATTCCATATAGAATATACAAGAGATCTAGAAACTCATGATCCAATTAAACAACAAATTAGTGTCTGCTCTCTGTGAGGTACACAAAGCAGAGTAATGGGATGCACCTTTCCCTTAACCATGAGATATTTTATAAGTTAGAGCATTTTGTTTCCCAGAAGTACAGGGAGCATTTGCCCAGGAGATCAAAGTCTAAAAGAGAGTAGAGTTCATGGTGGAAGCCTCAAAGACTCATTCCCCTTCAAAGACTTACCCCCGTGGTGTAATGTGTATATGGCTTTAGAGTAAAGGGTTTTCTTCTTCTTCTTCCAAAATTCTTCATTTGCAACACTTATGCCTTCAGCTTGATCTTGGTTGCTGTGACATAACAAAGAGTGCTGTAATTTCTTTACCACTCCTCCCACTGAAAAGTGGAGTCACTTTCCCCTCCTCTTGAATCTGTTGGTTTTGACTGATAGAATGAAGCAGAAGCAAGCTGCATAACTTCCAAGCCAAAGTCTTAAGAGGTCTGCAGCTTCTAATTTTCATCCTTTGGGATGCTTCTTCTCTGAATCCAGCTTCCATGCTGTGAAAAACTTAGGCATACAGAGGACAAGCGAGGCTTTTTGACTTACAGCCCTAGCCTCATTCCCAGAGTCAACGAGCCCCAACTGGCAGCTGCATTACTGAGGCTACCTGGGAAGGTTGGGTTGTCCTGGAGCCCCAGTCATTATCACAGGGAGCACAGGGGAGCTGTTCTTGTTGAGCCCTGCCCATACTACAGAATTGTGAACAAATTAATAATGATTTTTGGTGTGGAGTAGATTATCACTCATCAGTAGATTCAGAATATAACCAAGACAGTTGATGCTGAAAGTTTCTTTCCTCTTAATTCTACTTTCTGCTCATTAGAAAGTAAAATGCCTATTGGCTCTGTTGACTGTCCCAGCTATAGGGGTTTAAATTTAGCTTCTCAATTCAAGTTCTTCTCTATCCTTAATGAATTTTCTTGCCTTTGGGAAGTAAATGGACCAGCCTTTAATACTCTCCAGCTCACTCCTCCTTGCTCTCACTAGGGGCTTAATTTGGGCTACTAAACCCTCACTTTAACTAGTTAACCAAAAAGATTAATTTTTCTAGTTACAGAACCAATTTGTAACAAAAGCTTTTAAAACATAGGGATGTTGTCAGTAAGGGGTAAAGGCCCAAGATAAAAATGGAAGTGGATGCAAACACTCCAGCTGGGAGCTGTAGTCCTAACTGAGGTCATCGGGATCAGGAAATGACCACTCAGCAGCCACGACGAACTCTTAAAGGACTCCCTCTCAGACTTCCTCATAAACTGCCCCTTGTAAATCATTTTTAGGAGCTTCCAAATCCCTAGCTTTCAGTAAAGTCTTGCTGAGATGCCCTGTATGCTTTTCATATATAAAATAATTAATGGTCAACCCAAGCCCCTTGTAGCAGGCCAATGCATTCCCTCTCCCGTTTTTGCCAGAGTCATTTATACCATGTGGTGGACTTCTCAGCCCCTATCTCCCCCCACCCACCCAACCAATCCTGTTATGATGTTCGTTTGTCACGTGCAGTACTATGGTTCAGTAGAGAACACAATTGATATGCTGTCAAATTGCTCTTGACAGAGTGGTTTTAAAAGCTTTTAGGGAGGATGTACAGGGGAAAGTTTTGTCTTCATGGAGTCAGTGTGGTTCATCTGTCTGTATTAAATGTCTAACAGTTACACTGAACAAAAATGGCATTTTAAATAAGATTAAGTACTGCTTAACTTTTTAATGTCATTCTTCAGACCCAAGGACTTGATTTTTTTTTTTTTTTTGGTTAATGTACATCGTTCAATTTATAATATAGGCTTGCTTTCTTTCTGTCCTCTTTCTTCCTTTACTAATGTCTAACTGTCTTTATTTCCAGCTTTTTTGGAATCTTTTTCTCTTGAGATATTTAGAGATTTTTTTTTCAAAGGACACTAGCAGCTTTCTTTATTCACAGATTTCAAGGTAGCCAGTCTTGTCTGGATGCAGGGGGCTGCAGAAGGTGGCATTATCACTACCAGCAGCAGCAAAGACTAGGACAGTTGGGAAGGGAGGTCATGTAGGCAAGAAACACCTAGAGAACACTAATGCCAGACAATACCTGATCCGGTGGCATGATTCAACCCTTGCAAAGAATTCAGCTTCCATGAGACCTTTTAGGGCTGGAGGGGCACATGCAACAGGTGCTCACCTATCCAGGTGAGCAGTCCTAGAATGGGGCAGTGCAGGTGGGAGAGCTGAGGAGGCCCTGGAAGTCAAGGGTGGGTCTTACCACAAGGCAACTTGTTGCAGCCACAGGCTTTTATTTTTCGAGAGTTAATTTCTGGAGAGTGTGGTTTACCCCAACTCTTGGCCAAATTTGAGTTCTGGTCCTCCAAAGCTTTGAAAGTTTGTGAAGGTATGCTGTATGGACTGTAGTTTTCCACAGGTTCCACTGGGGAAAACGATCTTCCTTTTCAAAGGAGAACTCAGAATCTCTCAGGTGTGGCTTTAGAAAGAGCCTTTCCAGATGAGGAGGAGAAGTTCACCGGTGGCTTCGTCTGTGCCCTGATTTGATTTTGCCCTTCCTCTCTGCTGCTTCCTCTCTGCTGCTGACCTTCTACCCCTCTGGTCAGTGAAAAATCTCACCACTTGATGAATCACTAGCCTTGCTGTGCAAGCTGGAATTTACCAAATTAAAAGAAGTAAAATTCAGAAAAATCTTGACATTCTGACTGATAAAAGTTTCTGGTCCTGTTGTGATTTATAATATAAGCTTTCTTCTTTCCTCCTGTCTTTCTTCCATTACCAATGTCTAAATGTCTCTATTTTCAGTTCAGTTGGTGAAATCTTTTTTTCTTAAGATGTTTGGAGATTTTATTTTATTTTTTTACTTATTTGACCTTGTTCCAGGACTCATTGCCCCTAGGAAATGTGCTATTCACACTCTCAGTAAGACATTTATCTCAGTAGATGGATACGGACCCACATACACACGTGCCACAGCCATTCATTAAGGCTCAACTCAGAACTCCAATGTCACCTTCCCTGTTCCCCCAGCCGGTGATGAGTCCTTCTCCTTGCATGCCGGGACTTTTCTGTATTCCCAGACCCTGTAGTTCTCTAGGCATTAAGCAAGTGGAATACCCCTTAAAATGCACCGTTTGTATAACATTCCCATGTACCCACAGGCCTGACAGAGTTAATCAAAGAGATTGCCTGAGTAGGCACTGGAATTTCAAGCAGCTAATTCCTTTCCAAGTCATGCTGGTTAGCTTTGCCTTGAAGATCTTCACCTCTGGATTCAGGGAATAATCAATGAGATTGAAAAACCAGGATTAAAAAATAAAAGGAACACAGTGTATTCACTTTCTGAAGATTTATTAGACCATGACCTAAGCTACAGATGATCAATTACAATTTTAAGGGACAATCACGATCTCGTTTAAACATAAAGACTACAGCGGGAGGATAAGTAGGACCTCCAGAGTGTCCACCCCAAGCCTGTTCTTCATCATCTCCATGCTCACCTGTCTCCCGTTGGCTTCTTGGATCTTGGGCTGGTCATCGCCAGGCTCCCGAGGCTCCAAGAATATCTGCTCAGGGTCTGATTAATATGACCAAGTGATTTCTGGCCACACCGTGGAAAACCTTTTCGGAGATGGCTGCAAAGCTTTGCTACTGCCACGCTTTGCTACTGCCACCACTGATCCTGCTGTGATGTATCTTCATTTGGCTTGAACACCAATGGACTGCTTGTGGCTCTAGATTAAGCTCAACCTGACTGTCCCCCCTCCCTCTCTTCATCCTCCTCTTCTCATTCTCTCTTCTTCTCAAGGCACCTCTTTCTAACTTCTAAGTTCCATCTCAAACCTCAGTCCTCCCCGAGATTTCCTTTTTGGGTCCCTTCCTCAAGGTCACATTCTCACTGGCTCTAGGTCCCTTCTTCAGCCCCAAGAACCATGCTGTCTGCCCAGTTGCTGACACTGGCCTCACATCTTTCCACTCAGGAAGTGATGGTAACTGAGGCTCCTGGGTCAGACGTTTGGACTCAGACAAGGAAAAGTCCAGAATGCCACACCAAGGAGTCTCGACAGGCAGCGCAGAGTCTCTGGTACTCGTGTGTTTTCCGTTCCAAGCTACAGCTTGAAGGATACTCGGATCTTTGAACCCATGTGCACTTGAGAAGGACTTACAATCTCTCAGGGGACCATCGGGGGATAAACCCCACAAGGTATAACTATTTCATTTAAATGAACACTGGTATTTGTTCAGAGTATTATACACTGGGATTGCCTACTTAAAGCAGAATACAACGCTGCAATAAAAATTTTGCCCTTTTTCCCTTTGTGGTTTCTGAAAAAGGGTATTTAGACTGATCCAGTACATTTTCATTCACCTTGGAAAAATATGCCACCCTTTCATTTCCATGCAGATCACGGAATTGTTTGCTTTTTAATGTTAGATCTGACAGCAGGTGGGTAGTCTGCTGGGACACACAGAGGGAAACAGTCTCTTAAAAGTAAAGCTGAAAGCTCAGTCTATTTCCCACATAGTTAGCTATTTAGAATCAACGGAAGTCCAGTCCTTGGCAAAAATGAAGAAAGGTGGGGCCTTTTCTTCACTCCAGCCCCTTATTATTCTTTCCAAATTGCTCTAGAAGTCTACAGGGGATCTGTGGGTCTAGTTTCCTCTCCCTCTGCCATGCCCTTCTCTCCATGCCTCTGTACTGGGCAGTTTCCTCCTAGGTTCTGTGCCTTCAATCTGTGCAGAAGCCTGTGTTTCCTTCTTGCAGGGCCACCTGTATTTCTCTTCCACACCAATATGCCATCCCTCTTCCTTTGGGACAGTGATGCTGAGATATCCCCCCCCCCCCAATCGGGTCCTGGTGGATTCAGGTTCACACCAAACCTGGGCACACATCTAGAAATGGGATTCACTCTGCCAAGTGAAGGGGAATAAATTCTTTTGGGCTACATTCTTGCGTGTGGTGTAGAATTAAGAGGTGTGGACTAGGAGTGCTAGCTCTAAAATGATTGTGAAATATACAGCAAGAGCTACAAAGTAGAATCTGTTTACATGCCGCCTTTCAGGACTGTAACAGTGACCCACAAGTTCCTTCCTGGATTGCTCTGAGCATTTCCAGATGTTTCTTATTCTTCTTGGCAACCCAGAATCTCTGCTATTGTCTTATACTTTTTTCTCCTTTTTGTGTAGCCCTAGCTAACGCCTGAAGTGGAGCTCTGCCACCAGCATCCTTGGTATGCACCATGACTATTGGCTAAACTTTAATGGTTTGCTGGTCCCAATTTCTATGTGACTACTGACAGCACCCAGTGATTTTGGCAAGCGTGGTTGTGCCTGATATCTAGGGTACAGTTGCTCCTGCCAGTGTTGCCTTTTCTATTGCCAGCTCCAGGCCTTTCATCCTTCATTGCTTCTACCAACTTTGCTGCTGCCACCACCAAACTCACTGATGCTGCTGTACTACTCATGGCTTCAGGGCTGTGTCCATGGGGCCCTCTGAACCCTGTGTTTCTCCTTCCCTAAAAAATGCAGACTATGCAATAAGGGGTTAGGAGGCAAGGATAAATCTCTTTAACAGGCTATGTGTCCAAATAATTGGGGTACTTGATTTTTTTTGCTCTTCTAGACTGTGGTTTTATAAAATTAATTAAGACTATCACATCCCCCACAACTCCTTCCAAATTGCATAGTCTATAAGGCATTTTAGCAGAGACCCAGGACCAAAGAGTAGATGGCATAAGGCAGGTGGCATAAGCTTGTGGCAGATCCTAGGGAGAACCAAGGCCTTCTGACATCTTGATCCATGGCATTCCGTGTTCCATGAGTGAGCCTGTGTAGGCTGGCATGAAAAGCCATGTGTGTGCATGTGTACATTTGTCTGTGTACATACATGATTTCTGTATCTTGTATTGGTACTATAGGTTTTTCAGAACACGAGCTAGCTCTAATTATAATTCCATGAACCCACAAGCATATACTCCAATGTCAAGTTGTGGGATTCCATAAATGTTTGATGACGAAAAATTTTAAACAAAGTTTTCCATCCAGAGTACTTTTCATTATTAAAAGCACCAAATGATGAGGGAGAAAGTGCTTAATATTCCACAGCAATTCCACCCAGTCAGCACATCAAAAGTTACCAAAAAGGGACAAGAGAAATCAAAGAAATGCAAATTAATATGATGTCACCACCTTGCCTTTATTGTGCTTAAAAAAAAAAAAAAAAAGAAAGAAAAGAAAAATTTCCCATTGACACAAATGTGTTTTGTTCTAAAAATACTGGTAAGGTGATGAGGACACTGGGATGATTGTATTTACCCAAGTCCCAGCTCAGGTCTTAAACCTACTTTCCTTCCAGAATTCAGGGATCTTTTTCTTTTTTTTTAAAAGGTTTTATTTATTTATTTGACACACCGAGATCACAAGTAGGCAAAGAGGCAGGCAGAGAGAGAGAGGAGGAAGCAGGTTGCCCGCTGAGCAGAGAGCCCGATGTGGGGCTTGATTCCAGGACCCTGAGATCATGACCTGAGCTGAAGGCAGTGGCTTTAACCCACTGAGTCACCCAGGTGCCCCCAGAATTCAGGGATCTTTAGGCATAACTTTAAGAATTAGAAAATTAATAAGCCCTTAATAATTAGATTGTCCAAAATAATAATAATAATAATAATAATAATAATAATTGGATCGTCCTTGCTTATCCTGCCTTTCCTTTAAGAACTCTAGCCCCTTATTATTCTTTCCAGATTGCTCTAGAAGTCTCCAGGAGATCTGGGTTGTTTTTTTCCCTAAAACTAGCCATTATGACAACTATGGGCCTTTGAGGGGCCATCCTTCTCCCCCAGATCACTGAGCTAAGGTCTCCAGCAACATCCAGCGCTGCACTTGGCAGACAGGCCATCAGTGCCAACTGAGGTGCTGCCTCCAATGCTTGTACCAGAAGAGCCACCACTTCTGTGCTTCGGGTGTCCATGCTGAATATGCACATACCCAGGGCTGAAAGTGCTGTTTTCGGGATCTCTCAGTGTCCATCAAGGCTCACGGAGGGGGCTTTTCCTCCTGAGAGCAGCCTCTATTCCTCTCCTTTCCAATATTTGTCATCCAGCCCCTCCTGAGTGCCATTTCTTCAGGGCAGAACATGATCAGTGGTTTTTGTTAGATTAAAAGGATCCTTCCTGGAACGTTACGCTCCCAAGTAAGATCGTTTCTCCCATTGACGCAGATGCACCCAGTGGTCATGAAACTGCTGTCATGATTGTACCTGCTGTTGGCCTAGTGTGGAGGGAGGGGTCGTGCCTTCCTGGCAAAGGTGACTTCCCAGTTCATCTGTACAGCTCCCTCCGCTATTCCCCCTCTTCCTACAGGCTTCCTTTCTCCCTGCCTTCCATTGCTGTGGACTAGGGAAGGAGCACAGCCAGACCACGGGAACCAAAGCCCATGACCACTGAGGTAATAGGAGCAGATGAGGTAGACAATGTGCAGAGTGGCACGGTAATTTCAAAGGAGGAGAAGGAGAGGAAGAAACCTCCCTTTTGCTTCTTTAGAGAAAACACTGAATCTTTGTTTAGATTTAGGGAGTATTGTGGGAATAGTCGTAGTTGTAGTATGTTCAAATTGCATGGTTCTCCCTGAAATATTAGAGGGAATATAGGGCAGTGATACGAACACAACTTTTCACTTTGCCTCTCCATGTCCTAGCTGTGCAACCTTGGACAAGTTACTCAGGCTCTCTGTGCTTCACTTCTTTCATCTGTGATATGGAGATAATGCTAGTGCCTGTCTCATAGGACACTTAAAAGAAAAATATAAATCAAGGAGAGCCTAGACTTGTGCCTGTCACATAATTAGCATTCATTAAATATTAGCTATGACTCTGAAATTTGCTATTATGATTATTATTACTATTTAGGCACTGCTACCCACACTTAGTTTTGCAGTTTATTCGGTTTGATTATTTTTCCATAGACAAAGCCTATAGCTCTTGAGCTATGAAGCTTTTTTTTCTGGTGGTATTTTAGAAAGATATGAAATGACATCTCAGAAGAGCCTCTAGCTATTGGAAAGGTGAATCGCCCATTGTTTTAATTAGAAGGGATATTTTCAGGTGGTGCCCTGAAAAGTGAGATGATGTTTTTGAAGAGACACTGCTACCAGGGAGATATCTTATCAAGGTGTGGGTTTCCACAGCGCCGGGAGCCACGTTCCAGGAATAAACCAAACTGGGGAATATTCTGAGCATGGAGTGTGATTATGAGAAGAGAACCCAAAAACTTCTGACATTAAAGTGATTTTCCTGGGGACAGAAAGTTCTGTTCTGTTAGCTCCTCTGGTTATGTAATCATTTTAGGCCTCCATGGGTTTTCCATGTGTTTGTCAGGATGGACCAGATGATGCTGAGAAACCAGCCAACCTTCAGTTCCAGCGACTTAATACCACAAAGAGTTATTTCTATTCCAGATACCTGTCAAGTGGGGGGCTCCTGGGGCTATGGGCCATGAGATCCTGCTACGTATATTAGCACCAGGCTGACGGGACCTCCATTGGTAACAACAGTTATTCTGAAACTTGGTGAAATTTTGAGCTCTTTCACATTTTTTAAAAATATCGTCCTCCTAAGGCACCATTGTTTATGTGGGCTGTGTCTATAGATATTTACTACACTGTAGGTTAAAACTGAGATTTAAAAAATTGTAAATTTAAAGCATCTGCCTTAGGCCCTGGTGGCTCAGTCCATTGAGCCTCTGACTTTAGCTCAGGGCATGATCCCAGAGCCCTGGAATCAAGCCCCACATCATCAGCAGGGAGTCTGCTTCTCCCTCTGTGCCCTCCCCCGACCCCTACTCATACGTGCGTTTTTTCTCTCTCTCTCTCAAAAATGAACAAAAACCTTTTAATAAATAAATAAATAATTATAAGTTTATTTAAAAAAGAGTGATCAATTCTTGTGTTTTAACTACCCACTAGTGAAGAGAGATTCCTGTGTTCTGATCACCCCCACTGGGGATGGATACATTATGTGTCGGATGAGATCACAGCGGTTTGTGAGTCACATACAGTCACAGGGTTTGCGGGGGAGGAGGATGACACTTCAGTGCTCTGAGGCCGCCACTGCTCAGATTTTCCTGTACACAAGTCACCTGGGGTTTGTCTAGAGGCAGATTCTGATTTGGTGGTTCTGGGGCAGGCCAAGATTTTGCATGTCTAAGGAGAGGCAGATGCTGCTGGTCCTGGATCCACACTCTGAATTGTAAGGCTCTAAACCCAGTTCTAACATATATCCTCTGGGGAGCCATTTCCCTTGATGGTTTACCTCTAATTCCAGAAGAGACTTTAGCTGCTCTTGCATTTAGAGCCCACTATTCAGAAATCACCGTGAATCCCGTTCACTATGCACTTTGTATCACCAGCATATTAGAAAATGCTCCAGAGTTCAAGAGATATATATGGGACAGTTTCCTGTTTCTCTTAAAACTGTCTAGAAACTGTTAGGGTAAATTCCCCTCTCCTAATCTGCAGTAACTCTCTTAACAAAATGTCTACAGACATTTTTCAGTTGCTTTTATTCACTTTTGAATAAAACTTTCAGTTTCTAAAGCTCTCCGTTTCTATCGTGTGTGCCTCAGAACTGGTCGTCTCTCCACTGGGGTAGTCCAGTGAGGTTTGAAAGGAAAGGGTAAAGGGCAGCTTGGTCATGTCCCCTTGTAATGCTGATGCTAGTGGGCTAGAGCAAAGGGAGACAGGAGAGACTAGAGTCTCCTCACTTGACCTGAGCAAGTTCCTCTCTTTCTGGCTATCCGTGACACTAGGCAGATTCACCCTCTGAGGACTCAGCACAGCGGGGTGTTAAGTACACCACATGCATTGCTCATGGGAGGTGTCGCTCTGAGCAGCTGCCTGATTGCCCCGCTCCCCTTGGCCACATCCTCCAGCTGGAAGCAAATCCTCTTAACCCTTGAACTGGAGCTGGAGTGGAAATAGTGAGATCCCCTAATTTACCTCCTCAGGACTTTGGATGGAGACAGTATCTGGCGTTCCTGCTTCTCCAGAATGGGGAACTCCAGGGAAGGGAGACACTCCACGTGTTTTCTGTTTCTTCTATCTGCAAGTCAGAGAGTACACTAGCTCTGTGTGTGTATGTGTGTGTGTGTGTGTGTGTGTGTGGTATATGTGTGTATCACAAAAGAATGAAATGTAAATCTTTCCTTGTTGCAAATTCTTCCAGTACTTCTAGGTTAGCCTCTTGGTCTCAGGGTAGGAAAAGATAATCTTCCATCCTCTAAAAGAGAAGACAAGTGAAACAAAGAGCTGCTTCTAATGAAAACTATAGTTTCCAAAAATGCTCATACCTTGCTCCCCACTTTGTCACTTATATAGAGCAGAAAGGTGGGAGGGGTGGTCTGTGTGAGGAATAGTTCTGCAACAATTCACAATAAGCCCCGTGGGAATGGGACAGCCTCATGCGTGATAGGTCCCTACACGTCAGCTATGAGGAAGCCGGTGCCTTTATTCTCAACATTGGGGCTTAAATGCAATTGCAAGACAACTGGAAAGGTCCTAGTTGATGGCCTGTTAGATATGTCTATGTATTGCATCAGGTCTGATCGATCATCATTCAAATGTGGATTCGTGACCATTTTTTTGTTTATCAAAACCACACCAAGCAGCGCTTGGGCAGATGAATGGTTTCTAATTTTTTTTTTTTTTTTCCTTAGCTGTTCTGATGCTGTGTACACCAGAATCAGGCCAAGGGAGTGTCGTTTTTCTAATTTGCTAACACCTGCTGTGTCTTGAGAATGTGTGATACAACCATAGGGAGAAACAGACACGTTTAAAAGGGAATGGTGTGTCTGTGACATTTGCTCTTATTTTACACGTTTGTGTTCACAGATGCAGAGCCCCATAATTTGCAGCTACCCTCCACCTCTGTTCTGAATAAGATGATGACTGTAGAGGTTGTTCTTGCCTCAGCTGGGGGCGGTGTTCCCTAATTGAAGGTCAGAAACTAGGCAGAAAGTTTCACACTCCTCTTTTGCATCCATTGGAATTCAAGCTCTCTTATAATCAGATTTTTTTTTTCTTTCTCTACTATGTAGTTTGTTAAGGCTCTCAGGAGATTTCAAACATGAAATTGACCCATCAGTCAATTAGGTGAAAAGCAGCTTATTTTTTTTAACATAACCACTTCATATGACATCCCTTCAATTGATGTGCTTTTGAATAAAATTGTCAGAAATAGCCCATTCCACCTGCTTAATTATGAACCAGAGTGATCATCAGAGAGCATGGTTGCCTCGAGGGCTGAGCTCCTTGTATGCCTTCATCCACCAATTTTCTGGATCAGTGGTCTTTAAACATTTGACTCAGGCATACCCCTGAAAGAGTTTTGAAATAGTGTGTACTATTTCAAACATTTTACTTTTTTTAACTTGGAAATAATTGTAGATTCACATGTAAGAAGTAATACATAGAGGTCTTTTAATACCTTTTGCCCAGGTTCCCTCAGTGGTAACATCTTAACAAAACTATAGAACAATATTGCAACCGAGATTTTGACATTAATATAGCAAGATACAGAACCTATCACCACAAAGATCCATCATGTTTCCTTTTTACAAGGATACCCACCTCCCTCTCAACCCTGTTCCCTCTTTAACCCTTGGCAACCACTAATCTCTTCTCCACGTCTGTAAATTTGTCACCTCAAGAATATTATATAAATGGAATCATTTGCTGTATAACAATTGCAAATTGGCTTTTTTCATTTAGCATAATTCTCTGAAGACTCATCCAGATTGTTCTATGTCAACAGTTTGACTATTTACCCTTTGAGAAATATGTAGGCTATTTCTTGGTTTTGGCTATTATAAATAAAGTTCCTGAAAGCATGGTGTCCAGGTTTTTGTGTGAAGAGAAGACTTCATTTCTCTGGGATAAATGCCCAGGAGTGCAATTCAAATGTTTAGTTTTTTAAGCAATTGCCAGACTGCTTTTCAGATTGTCAACAACATGTTACATTCTCATCACAATGCGTAGAGTGATTCAGTTTCCCCTCATCCTCACCAGAATTCAGTATGTTCGCTTTAGGAAAAAAAAAAAAAAAAAAATTAGTGGTGCCTGGGTGACTCAGTCAGTTAAGCATCCAACTCTTGATTTCAGCTCAGGTCATGATCTCAGGGTTGTGACCGCGAGCCCCACATCAGGCTCCATGCTAGGTGTGGAGCTTGCTTAAGATTCTTTCTCTCTCCCCCATCCTCTGTGCCTCCACTGCCTCCCTCTCTTTAAAACATTTTTTTTTAAATAATAAATAAATAAATAACCATTCTGGTAGGTATGTAGTGATATCTCAAAGTGGTTTTATTTTGTATTTTGGTTATATGGTTAATGATGCTGAACATCTGTTCATGTTCTTATTCGCTAGCTGTAGGTCCTCTTGGTTGAAATGTCTCTTCATGTCTTTGGCCTATTTCTAATTGAATTGTTTGCTTTTACTGTTGAGTTTTGAGACATCTTTGTATATTCCAGATATTAATCCTCTCTTGGATATATATTTTTCAATATTTTCTGTCACTCTCTAGGTTCTCTTTTAATCCTCTTAACAGAGCCTTTTGCAGAACAGAAGTTTTTATTTTTATTTGCTTTAAACATTTGATTTATGTGTTTCAGAGAGAGAGTGTGAACAGAGGGAAGGGCAAAGGGAGAGAGAGAAGGAGAGAGGGAGAGAGAGAAAGAGAGAGAGAAGCAGACTCCCTGGTGAGTGCAGAGCCCCACCTGGGGCTCCATCTCACTATCTCACAACTCATGAGATCATGACCTGAGCCAAAACCAACCACAAAATCAACCACTCAACTGACTGATCCACCCAGGCACACCAGAACAAAAGTTTTTAATTTGATGAATTCTAATTTAACTTTTTGGTTTTTTTACAAATTATTTTTCTGGTGTCAAGTCTAGTAACTTTACCTAACCCTAGATCCTAAAAGTTTTCCCCTATTTGTTCCAAAAGTTTCGTATTTTTCCATTTTCTGTTTATGTTATGATCAGTTTGATATTAATTTTTTTGTATAAGGTGTGAGATAGGTCAAAGTTCACTTTTTTGCCCGGGTATTAAGTTGCTTCATAACCATTTGCTGAAAAAGCAACACTTCCTATTGAATTGCTTTTCTACCTTTGTCAAAAATCATATGGGCATATTTGTATATATTATGTCAAGATTCTCTGGTAAGTTCCACTGATATATGCTTCTGTGTCACCACCAATAGCACACGATCTTAACTGCCGTAACTATAAAATAAGTTGTGACATTGAGTAAATGGATTCTTCCCACTTTGTTCTTTTTCAAAATTATCTTAGGCTTTTAGTTCTCTTGTCTTCTTATATACATTTCAGAATAAACTTATCTGTATTTACAAGAAATTTTGCTAGAATTTTTATAGGAATTATATTGCCACTACGTCAGTTTGGGGAGAATTGACATTTTTATTATGCTGAATCTTATAACCCATGAACACAGTATGTCTCTCTATTAGATCATTACATTTTTTTATCAACATTGTATAGTTTTCAGCATACAGATTTTGCATCTGTGTTGATAGTTTTACATCAAAGTATTTTTGTAAGTAATTATATATGGAATATTTTCATTTTAGTCTCAAATGTTTATTACTAGTATAAGAAATAGAATTGTGTTTTGTATATTATATCCTACAACCTTGCTGAACTCACTTATCAATTCTAATAGTTTTTGGTAGATACTTTAAGATTTTATATATAGACTGTCATTCCATCTGCAAACAGGATTGTTTCTTTTTTTTCCAATCTGTATACCTTTCATTTCCTTTTCTTGTTTTATGCACTGGCTTGAACTTCTAGTACTATATTAAATGAGAGTGATAAGAATAGACATCCTTGTTCCACATTCTCATGAGAAAAGCATTCAGTCTTTCAATATTAAGTATAATGTTTGCTGTAAGTTTTTTCCTTTTTTTTTTTTTTTTTGTAGATACTCTGTCAGATTGAGGGTGTTCCCCTCTCTTATTTTTCTGAGAGTTTTTATCAAGAACGGGTGTTGAGTTTTGTTAATTGCTTTTTCTGCATCAACTGATATAATCATCTGATTTTTCTTCTTTAGCTTGTTATTATGATAGATTATATTGATTGATTTTTAGATATTAAATCACCCTGCATCCCTAGAATAGATTCTACTTGATTATAGTGTATACTTTATATATGTGTATTGCTGAACTTATACAAACATTTTGTATATAAATATATATAGTTGAACTGCATTCACTTTTTCATTAAGGACTTTTGCATGTATTTGTAATGGATAATAGTGTGTAGTTTTCTTCAACTTCCTTGTCTTCTCAGTATCAGAATAATATTTGTCTTATAAAATGACTTGGAAAGTGTTCCCTTCTCTTCTGTTTTCTGGGCAAGACTGTTGGCTTTACTTTTTCTTCAAATGTTTGGTGGAATTCTCCAGGAAAACCACCTTGGATTAGAGATTTCCCTTTCATCCATTAGCTTTATGAGTATGCTGTTTAGTTTCTAAATGTTTGGAGATTTTCCTGTTACCACTCTGTGACTGATTTTTATTTTGATTCCACAGAAGTCAGAGACATATTCTGTATAATTCCAGTTCTTTTACATTTGCTTTTTTGTGTGTGTGTGACTAGAATATGATCTATCTTGGTATATGTTCTGTGCATACTTGAAAAGAATGTGAATTCTGCTGTTACTGGGTGGAATGTTCTGGAAAGGTTGATTTAATCCTTCTGATTGCTGGTACTGTTTAGTTCTACATATTCCTGCTTACTTTTTGTTTAGTTGTTCCATCAGTTGTTGAGAAAAGAGTGTTGACATCTCCAGAAATACTTGCGGATTTGTCCACTTCTTCTTTCAGTTCTATCAGTTCACATATTTTGTTACTCTGATTTTTAATATATACACATTTAGGATTCCTATATATTTCTGGTAGATTAACTATTATATATAATGTTTCTGTCTCTGTTTTTGGTACATTTCTTTTCTCTGAAGTCTATTTAATATTAATATAGTTACTTTTGCTTTTATACACACACACATACACACACATATTACTTCAAAACTGCCTATATTGTCACATTTGAAGTGAGTTTCTCATAGACAGAAAATAGTTGGAAAGTATTTTCTTAATGTGCTCTACCACTTTCTGCCTTTTAATTGGTATATTTAGAACATTTATATTTAATATAATTATTGGTTTACTAAAACTTAAGTCTGCATTGTTTTCTGTTTGTTTCCTCTGCTTTTTGTTTCTCTTTTCTTTTGTGTGTTAACTGAACTTTTTATAAAATTCCATTTTTATTGGGCACCTGCGTGGCTCAGTCAGTTAAGTATCTGCCTTCAGCTTAGATCATGATCTTCGGGGCCTGGGATCAAGTCCTACATCAAGCTTCCTGCTCAGTTGGGAGTCTGCTTCTCTCTCTGCTCCTCTTCCCCACTCATGTGCCGTCCACTTGTGCTCTCTCTCTCTCTTACAAAAATAAATAAGTAAAATCTTTTTTAAAAATTCTGTTTTTATTTATAATATATTTCTTTCTGTGACATTTTTCATAATTAACCTAAGCATTACATTATTTACATATAAATTACTATATGATGTCTACTGATAATGCTATTTTACAGTTCGAATGAATTGTAGAAACCTTACCTCTCTTTTTGTCCAGTAACTGCCACATTGTTATAATTATCTTCAATATTTTCTATACATACATTTGGAACCACATTATGTTTGTTTCAATTATCAAATGTCATTTAGAATACCCAAGAGGAGAAAGAAAGACTATAATATTTACCCGTATTTTTGCTTACTGTTATTCCTTCCTAACAACCCAAGATCTTTAGCCCTTCTTTTAGGGTAGGTTAATTGATGGTAAACTCTCTTGCTTTGTCTCCAACTGAACATGTTTTGATTGCTTCTTAATTGTTCAAGGATATTCTCCCTGGATGTAAGGTTCTAGTGACAGTTGTTTTTTTTTGTTTGTGTTTTGTTTTTGTTTTTGTGCTTGAAACAATGTGACACTTACCTATGGTTTCCGTGGTTTCTGATGAGAAATCTACTGTTGACCATATAGTTCATGGATTAGAAGAACAAACATTGTTAAAATGTCTATACTACCCAAAGCAATCTATACATCTAATGCAAGCACTATCAAAATACCACCAGGATTTTTCACAGATCTAGAACAAACAATCCTGAAATTTGTATGGAATCACAAAAGACCTCAAATAGCAAAAGCAATGGACAGAAGACATAAATAAATAATTTTCCAATGAAGACATCTAAAGGGTTAATAGACTTGAAAAGATGCTCAACATCACTCATCTTTGGGGACATATAAATCAAAACTGCAATGAGATACCACCTCACACCTGTCAGAATAGCTAAAATTAACAACACAAGAAACAATAGGTATTAGTGAAGATAAGAAGAAAAGGGAACCCTCTTGCACTGCTGATGGGAATGCAATCTTCTGGAGAAGAGTATGAGGTTCCTCAAAAAGTGTTAGGTAGATAGGGACAGATAGGTAGATAGACAGACAGACAGACAGACAGACTTAGTCAGTTACATCCCTAAAAGTCCTGAGCCTCTGTTACTTTTTTTTCACTCTTTTTTTCCTCGGTTGTTCAAATTGGCTAATCCTCCACTTTTTTCTATCTTCTAGTTTACAGATTCTCTCTTCTCTCCCCTCCCCCATTCTGCTATTAAGCCCATCCACTGAGCATTTCATCTTGGTTATTGTATTTTTTTGTTCTAAAATTTGCATTTGACTCTTTGTTTTCTCTCTTCTTTCTTTTTTTTCTTTCTTTTTCTTCCTTTTTTTTTTTTCTGTGACTACTTTTTTGATAAGGCTCTCTGTCTTTCCATTTGTTTCAAGAATGCTTATAATTGCTTTTTGAAGAGTTTTTATCATGACTGTTTTAAGAACTTTGTCAAGTAATTCTGATGTTTCTCTCATCTCATTGTTGCCATCAGTTGATTGTCTTTTTTGATCAGTTTGAGATGTCCCACGTTCTTGATATGATGAATGATTTTCTATTGAAACTTAACCATTTTTATTATTATACTATGAGACTCTGCATCTTGTTTAAATTCTCTGTTTTAGCTGTTTTTTTCTGATACCACTCCAGGAATAGAAATGGGAATTCCTGTTGTTATTGCCAGGTGGAAGTAGAAATCCAGGTTTCTTTCCCATTTAGCCTCTGTTGATACCTCAGTGAGGGAGAGATCTCAGTACTTCTGGGCAGGCTTGAGAATTCTGGCTCTCCATGTGGTCTGCACTGACAGTTTAAAGGGGATGACATCATTCCCAATATGTGATAGGTAAAGACCTGAATCTCCATAGGCCTCATCTGATACCACCTCTGGAAAGAGGGTGAGAGGTGCTTGATTATTGCCAGGTAGAATGGTAGTCTAAACTCCTCAGTAAGACGATTGGGTGGGGGGTGGTTTGCAGGTCTTGCTACTATGTGGATTAAAGTCCTAGCTCCCTCTCTGGCCTTCTCTGATATTCTGGCATGGGTGTTGGGGCATCTCATTACAGCTTTATGGAGGAATAGGTCTCAGTTCCCCCTTACCTTTGCTAGCCTAGGCAGAGGGTTGAGTTAAAGTTTTATCTGTTTGGGTTTGTTTTTTTTTTTTTTTTATAGTGTTTTCCTGGAGTAAAGTGGGTTTTGTCTAAAATTTTCCATGTTACAAGGCTTCCCATTTTCTGATCTTCTGGCTAGAAAACAGGCTTTGGTTGGGACTTTCATTTTTGTGCCATTGGTGTTTCTCAATTGCCAGTTTCTTCTGATCCAAGTCTGAAACATGAGACATAAAGAAAACCCAGGGAAATTACCACTGTATTTCTTCTGGTCTTATAGTCACTAGCCAATATGTTTCCTTTCCACCATTCAGAGTATTCTGTCATATATTTTATATATAACATTCACAGATTTGAATAGTACTTAGCAGGAGCAATAGCAAAAAGGATATGTGCTGTATCGTCCTAGAAGCAGAAGTGTGTCTTATGTTTTTAAATAAGTACCTAAGCATTTTAATCAAAGTTTAAGTATAACTTTTCTTATTATTAGAAGCTTGAAAACATGAAATATGCTAAAGAGTGAAATAAAAGGGATTGTTGGAATAAGTATTTAGTGTTATTACCTGACCAATAGGTTTTTAATTTCATTTTTGACATAATCTACCAAATCTAAAAGGAATCATATACTTTTTTATCCATACGTTTCATCCAATGTTATTAAATATATGAATACATATGGGAGTCCTGCAAATGCTCATTGTATTTAAGAGAATATCCATCATTGTAATTGTTTTGGCATTTTTATCAGGATACTAAATACCCCTTTGTGATCTCAAGCTACGTGCTACCAAGAAGGCAGAAAAAGAAAGGAATGTAACTTGATTCATTATTAATGAAGCTTCAGAGACTTCCTGAAAAATAGTATTTAGGTTTATCCCTTTGGTACCTGCAGGTATTTCTATTCTCAAGGCAAAACAATAGTGATAGGTTGGTTCAAAGGTATGTGTTCTTTGTAACTGAAGAGGAAATATTATGAAGAGATGCACTCTACATTCTTGGGCTAATCAATTTGCAAAAGAGTAAAAATGGACGATGAGAATGTAGAATTCAATTTCCTTACAATTATTCTTGACTGTGGACGTTAGGGATGTACATATCCATGTTTGAAGATCATTGTTCTAAACAAAGTTTGCTTAAGCAAAACATTTGCCTTTTCTAGACTTTCAGCCTAGAAAGTAATGAAAGGCAGATCTCTTTCACTGACCATATTTAGAATTTGTCTTGAGTGGTAATTGGGAATTAATCCTAATGCAGGAAATTTGTCTTATAATTTCATTTATGTATACAACTTAAATTTTATATCTACCTACTAGATTTTTTAAAAAATGCCTGAAAAGAAGATAGCTAATAAGTGACTATAACTGAAATTTGGAGCAGAATCTTAGGAAAGTTGTGCTTTGATAACACTGATGGAGATGAACGAGGAGCCTGTGGCTGTTTGTGAGGAAAGCATGTATGTAATCAGTGTGCATTTATGTGCTTATGGTGCAAAAACACTCTTGCCATTTTTTAGTCTTAGAAAATACACCTAGTACACTGGTTCCAGTGTACCCCCAATGAAACAAAATCAGTGCCTGGCAGAGAAGTGGGGAATTGACGTATGTGTGTGTTTATCCCATCCTGGATGGACATCAGAGAGGTATAGTCAGGAAGGTACCATAATCCTTTCAAGTTGCTGTTTAACAGAATGACATTGACTGTTGGCTTATAAGTAACAGATCCTTTGATCTCACAGTTCTGAGGGCTAGGAAATCCAAGATCAAGGTGCCAGAAGTTTCTGTGTCTATTGAGAACTCAATTCCTGGTTCATAGACAGCCATCATTTTGCTGTATCCGCACATGGTGGAAAGGGGCAAGGATTCTCAGTGGGCCTCTTTTATGAGTATGAATCCCATTCATAAGGACCTCACTCCGAAGACCTAGTTTTCTTCCAAAACCCCCGTCTCCAGATACCTTCACTTTGGGGATTAGGTTTCAACATAGGAATTTTGAGGGTTGCAAATGGAAGGGGTGTGGCTTGATGTTGTATAAAAGGAAGGGGACAGAAGTGATGTCCTCTGCTCTCCTCTCTTATGTTACCCCTCACTTCTCAAGATGTGGCCCCTCACTTCTCAAGAAAGAAAAGTCAAGGCTATGAAATGAACACAAAGTCTCTTACTATATGTAGGAATAAGACTTTTATTAAAACCAATAGCTTAAAACAGGTGACAGGCATTGAGGTTCCTGTATGCAGAACAGTTTGAAAGGAAGAAATCATCCATGAAAATCAAATAAACCAACTCAGTTCCTGACCTGACCTTCAGAATCATATAATTTTACTCTTGGAGAAATGTTCTTCCATCAGATGAATAGACACAGCCTTGTCCCAGTGTTTTGTCTCTGGCCTTGACCTCCTCCTCCCTTCCTTCTAATCATCTTCCTTTTACCCTCACTGTTACCCCTTAGTAACCATCATAGTTTAGCAAACATGAGCTTGGTGGGGGTGGGGTGAGTTGTTTCTAGGCTGTAGGACACATTCTTTTATCTCATTAAGAGTAATCCGCAACTTTAGTTGCACATTTAAATCCCTTGGGCAAATTTATAAATTCCCAAAGCATGGGCCATTCTTCATACAAATTAAAGCAGATTCTCTATGGAGAGGGCCAGGTACGTACAGTTTTTATACCTTCTTAGGTGGTTTGCATTTACAATGGGTGAGAACTGATGAACCAGAACATATCCAATCTAGTTGAACCCCGCAAACAAAATCTTCTCCCTTTACAGAGAGAATTCTATGACTCCCCACCACAAAGATGTATCACATAGACTCAGGAGAGAGGTGCCCCTGCCCTAAGCCATGTGATTTAGAGGCCCCAGCTCTGGCCCTCCTCTAGCTGTGCTCTTCTTCATGGGATAAAGAATCCATGTACTCAGGAGATGTGATTTTGGGGGCCCCATGCCCTCCATTCTACACCACACTCTAGGTACCAAAGCCATTGAGTTGGTTGTCCAATAATTCTGAGCCTCCTTCTGGGTTCTTTAGGGCTTCTTGCCTGGGGCAGACAAACAGCAGTGCTGTGTCCCTCCACAGCTGCCCAAAATGTGCTCCCATATTGGGAAGAACATGTACATGGCTTTGGACATTAGGGCTAGGTGTCTATAGTCATGAGTACACAACCCTTTATAATGGGCTATGCTCTGAAGCTGGGTGTAGGAAGAAGTGGGGGGCAAGCCTTGAGGTGGTGGGTAGTGAATGGGGTCAAGGCTGACTCTCTAGGTGCCTGCCAAGTAGGACACTTTGAGAGGCTGGGGAAATCCAAATCAGAACCTGGCCTTCCCAATTGTTATAGAGTTATGCTTGACAAGAAAGGAGGATGAAAGAGGCCTTATTTAAGTTTGTTTGCTTGATTTATAGATTTAAGTACTTTAAAATATGGTATTTGTGTTTCCACATTCACTCTTTGCAGGGCTCTGAAAACCTGAGGGTCTGGCATATAACTGCTCCTACCCTGTTCTATTTCTTGGGCCTATATTCTATGGCCAGAAGGTGCTGGCCTAAAAAATGCTTTTCATAAAGCATCTCTTCCATCATTCACAGGATCCCTGCTCAGCTGACATTTAGCCCCTTGATTCTTCTCTCTAGCTTCCCGCCAGCCTGATTGTAGCACTTTCTTCTCTTGCATGGGCTCATATATGGTGTTCTACTAAGTACCAAATACATGGGGTTTGATGACAGAGATGATTTCTGGTGCTGGCTCTGCCCCTTGCCACTTCTGTGACTTTAGGTGACATTCTTGACCTTTCCAAACCCTGGGTTCTTTGTAAATCAGAGTTAGCAATACTCACCTGGCTCAGGGGTGGAAAGGATTAAATGAGGAAACACAGAAACATGTGATGGCTCCTAGACCATGCCTAGAGGCAGCAAGAATTCAGTAAATAATTACCTCCCTTTCTCAAGGCTAATTCATTTAAAAATAACAGTTCTCCTTTACCTCCTTCATTCACATTTTCTGGACTAAATAACAGAATTATTGCCATTTCTCTTCTTGTGATTCATTTTCCAAGTCAGTTCTGCCTCCATGTGTGCATGTGTGTGTGTACTATGTTCTTCATATATCAGAGTGACCACTAACCTGCTATCAGAAGTCTGAGCACTTGATTTTTTTTATGAGGAATAGGGTGTTCATATTTCTCCCTCTGCCAGTATCTTCCCCCCCCCACCCCCCACAACTACCACCCTGTGTAGTTTGTCTGCAGTGAGAATGGTAGAATTGGTAATTGGATGGAGCTTGGTCATTGGACTGGGTATTTTCAGCTGGGGGCACTCAGTACATGCTGGTAAATTGAGGCAAGATCTACTCCAGTTTACCAATGTTAGCCAGGCCCTATCATAACCTACACTTAGTGTGTCACAACAACGAAGCCAAAAGCCCCCGTTCAGTACTTTCCTGCATGTATTGGGCCACATGTTGTAAGTGTTTAGTAATTGCTTGTCAGATGAAAATTAAGTAAATGATAAATAATGCAAATAGGAGTTGCAGGCCATTTTACACTCAGTAACAGCTGAGCTGTTACTGTCTTTGTTGAATATTCGAATGAACTATAGAAATACTTGAATGAACCAGGAATGAGTGGTGAAAAAAAGGTGTCCTGAGTGGGTAGGATGCTACACTGAGGTGACTTCTATATTTAACTATTGTGTGCATGACGGAATTTAACCTTCTCATCTGTCAGTTTCCCCATCAATAAAATGGGTCCATGGTATCTGCTCAAGTGGGGAAATGTTTAATAAAACTAGGTGCTCTGCCCGAGTGCTGTGAATTCTTGGGGGTTGCTCTCAATATGAGATGTTGATGATCGGAACACTTGGCTGTGCATATACTAGTTCTTAAAAAGGAGAGATATTATTATTACTACGACTACTACTACTACTACTACTGTCATCATCATCATTTGAAATTCTCCTTTGTCATCCAACACTTGTATTTGTCTTTGGTCAGGGCTTATTCATTCTGTGCATATATATGGATGGAATAATACTGGCTTCAAATGAAGGCAGGAGGCCATCTCAGTTCAGACACTGTAGTGCTTAATGGGAAACCAGGTCCTAAGGCCCATGCAGTGACTGGAAGTTGCCTTACAGCCCTGACAAAAAACGAAGCTGCTAATGTTCTGCCTTAGGCATGGACACACTTTATCACCACCAAGCCCCATGAACCTCCAATAAAGCAGAATGGAACTGTCAGGCCATGGCTAAGAATTGGAAATGGAGAGCAAGTTCATGTAAAAGTTAAGCATCAGTGGAACGCTTTTGGACAATGTGAGTTAGGATACATGTGAAGATGCTGTAGCAAAGAAACCCTAAATATGTGACAATGAAGAGCTTAGTGAGTGGTCCACGGTAACAGGTGTGAGATGCCTTTCTGCATGTGCCTTGCATTTATGAGTCCAGCTGCTGCTGCTCTTGGTGCTGTTTCCTAGCTGTGGAAACAGAGAATCCGGGGCAAGTGCCATGTATAAGAACATAACCTTGAAATTCTACACATCACCTTCACTTATGTTCCATTGCCCCAAACTTGATCACATGGCCACAAATGCAGAGGTTGCTCTGAAGTATAGTCTCCTGCTAGGAGGCCATATCCCCGGATAAAATTCATAAAACGGAAGGAGGAGATATGGTCAGTAGGAGACAGTTCAGCATATTTGCCAGAGGAGATCAGTGGTAGGAAGCAGAAGTGTTCAATCTTACTATTTTTTTTTTTTATGTGTGTGTATTCTAATAGAACACTCTGGTTACAAATGAAGAGGGAAAGAAAAAAGGAGGTGTTATTGTGATGAGCACTGGGTGATGTATGGGATTGTTAAATCACTATATTGCACACCTGAAATTAATACTATACGTTAACTAACTGGAATTAAAGTAAAAGCTTACAAAAAACATGAGGTATTATCAGAGTACCTGCAAAGCAGTGAGGGAGAAACCATAGAAGTTGACAGGCAGGCATGGCTGGATTGGACCTTGCAAAGATGATGGTGGGAGGTGCTTCCCACCCACTCAAGGGACCCCTGCGGTTGGAGTTGGGAAATCTTTCACTTCTTGTACTGAAGTGACTTGGCTACCTCTGTATGTGTGTTCATTGAGCCCTACCAATAACTGGATTTCTCTGCTTATTCCTTTTAATTTACACTTGTAGATGAACTGCCTTGGGCCTTGACCTTACTTTTAACAGCACTGTAATTTCCTCCTCCATGGTTAACTAGAAAATTCTTTTGTTGCTTTGAGTCAGGTCACAGAGGTTCTGGGTCACTGGCCAAACTGCGGGGTTAGTCCTTTCAGCTGGTGGTGCTATGGAAAAGGTAGTTTTAGGAAAAGGAGGAAATGGGAGGAATAGCACCATCTCTAATACATTAACTCCTGCCTACTCAAAGTGCTATTCAAAGACCGGTGCATCAGGGTTAGCTGGGAAGTTGTTAGAGATGCAGAAGACCAGGCTACACCTCAGACCCACTGTATTAGTTTCCTAGGGCTGCCTCAACCAAGTACCATGAACCAGGTGACGTCACTACCATAACGTGCCATCTCGCAGTGCTAGAGGCTTGAAGTTTGAGGTCAAGGTGTTGGCAGTGTTGGTTTCTTCTGCTCTCTGTGAGGGAGAGTCTGTTGCATACCTTTCTTCTTGCTTCCGGTGCTTTGCTGGCCATCTTGGGCATTCCAGATGTGTCATCCAGATCCCGCCTTCATATTCACACGACATTGCATTCTCCCTGTGTGCAGGTGTGTTTTCTTAGGGCATTCTTTTTATAAGGACACCAGTCATATTGGAGTGGGTCCCACCCCACTCCAGTATGACTTCATTGTACGCAACTAATTATGACCCTAATTAGTTGTAACACAACTAATTATGACCTTATCTGGAAATGGGGTCAACTAACAATGACCCTATTTCCAGATAAGGTCGCAGTCTGAAGTACTAGGAGTTAATACTGCAACATATGAATGCGGGGGAGTGGGGGCACAGTTCAACCCACAGCAACCACTGAATCAGAATCCGTACTTGCAAAGATAGGTAGATTGTAAGCTTATTAAATTTAAGAAGAAACACCCAAAAACTGACATGATAACAACATGCTTCCTGCAACCCTAAATATGTGATAGAAAACACTGTCAGCTCGGATCCCTGGATTTTGGCTCCGACTTAGAGATTTTGAGTGCTCAGCCTTGCATGAGGCCCAATTTTGTCACTCAGTAAATACTTAATGAGTTAAAGAAAAAACTTGCCCAGTGGCCTTTCACATCTTAAAATAGAGATACCTACTTCATGGGAGTATTGTAAGGTTGTATCGTTTATTAGATATATTTTTAAAAAGTAGAAAGTGTGACTGTATCTGTCAGGGTCCAGTCAGGAGACTAAAACAGTTCATTTGAACAGGGAATGTTTTATATAATTATTTTCTATAAGAAGGGAGTAACTATAAGGTCACAAAGAAAACTCTAAAGAAGACTTTAAGGGTGAGAGAGAATATGCAAGGAAGGAACAAAATTCAGAAGGAAGGACCTTATTCTTAGATATCGTGTTCAGACTTCATTGGAGAAGATGTGGTTGCCTTCCACTGGATGGCAGAAAGTTCTCATGGAACTTTCTGGAGTTGGTCAACAGTCCTTGGGCAGAAAATATACTCCTTAGACTAGACAGGTGGGTCCTGGTAAGTGGGACCACAGAGAAGGTTGAGGTTCTGGGAGCCAGTTTCCAGTCTAAATCAGGAGGGCTGCAATGAAGTGGTCACTGACCTGGACCCAGCCCTGAGCACCAGGGGAATGTGTGCACCACTGGATACCCCCATACAACACCAGAGGTAGCCCTGTGGTAGAGAGGAGACAAAGAGAAATGGAAGCACACCAGCACTAGGGAAGAAAAGACCCTTCCTTCCACAGTGCCCCTCCAGCACCCTCTACTGGCGTCATTCATCATCATGCCTGTGCCCTGCCCTGCATCACAAGTACTGGAGGATACATTTTGGAGCTGAGAGGTAACAGATAACTGGCACACATGCATACAAATATGAAGTCTTTCCCCCAGTACTTACATCAACTATGTTTGCAGAGAATAAGGGAAATAAAAGGCTCAAAATAAGAAATGTGGAATGATTAATGTTTCATCAAATGTGCAAGGACTTTAGTCTCCCAGCTTTTCTCTAGTTCCACACACATAAAACCTGCTTTGTCCACCCACATTACCTCATATGATTTGTTGGAGGGGATCAGGGGTGACATGAATTTTGAAGGGAGAATTTGCTTAAAAAATTGTAAATGGAGCAAATATTGATGATGGTACCCACCTGTCCGTATACGGGTGATGTGATGCCCAACTCATCCCTAGGGACCCACACCGTTCCCTCGTTAGATCCCTTCCTCTGGGTTCTTTTCCTTAGGCTGTTCTCCCCGGCTTGAGGCCATTTCTGCCATAGCTGAGCTCAACTACACAATCCTAGGCCATACCATCATTGCCCTTTAACTGCCAGCTCCATGCAACTGACTCACAGACATTTCCTCTAGCAACGCTGTTCTTCTGAGCTCCTATAGAAAAATTATCTTGAGGCTGATCTTGAATGTCTCAAAGAGACCCTAAATTCAACATCTCCAAGCCAAATTCATTTCCGTCACTAACTGTCCTTCTCTCTCATAAAATGGTAACTTCTGTCTGCAATATCTTTTTCTCTTTTCTTTCTTCTATAGGATTTCTACTATCCAGTCGCTGGATCTTCTCCCCTAAACATCTCTTAAATTCATTTACTTCTCTCCATCTACAGCAGCACAACAAAATTCAGGTTATATCCCACATTGGTGACGTACATCACCGAAATAGCTTCCCAGCTACTCAATAAGCAACCACTCTGGCCTCTTAATATGAGTCTGATTATATCACCCTCTGCTTCTATCCATCTCCACTGCTTAAATATGGCAGTGGCTTCTCACTGCTCTTAGGATAAAGACAGAAGGCCTTGCCATGACTCAAATTCCTGCATGGTCCAGTTCTCCTTCACCTCTAAGTCTGACTTCATCTCTAGCTCTCCCTTGCTCTTTCTGCATCAGCTACACTGGCTTTTTTCCAGGGCTCAGTCCACTCTTTTAGGCTACATGGTCTTTGCAAATGCTGCTCGAACTGCCTGGGATGCTCTTTGGAGCTTGTCTTAATCACTCCCTGGTTACTCTATCTGTTTCAAAGGTCCCCATTCTGAGCTTCTATAACCTTGTGGGAGCTACTTCCACCCAACAGCACTTTTCACTGTTAAATGCTGTATTTACTATTCAGTGTTAAATGTTGTATTTACTAGTTTGATTATTTGATTGATAATGCTTATCTATTCCTACACTCTAAGATCGACTTGGACAAGATACACATTCATTTTTTTCTCAATATTCTTAGTGCCTATTCTAGTGTCTCCCTTTGAAGCAAATTAATGGGTCTTAATATTCATGTGCTAAAAATTCTTGCTAAAATTCACTCACCCCCTCATTTATCCCTTCAACAAATATTTATTGAGCAACTATATGAGTTTCCCAAAGTGTTAGGGATTGTGCTTTCAGAGCTGAACAAAAGAGACAAGAATCTTGCTCTCTTGCTGTGATTATCCTTGTAGGAGAGGACAAAAAAAAAAGTATAGCCATAAAAAATAGATTGTAGTAAGTTCAACAAAGAAGGCAGAATAGAGTGGTGTGATTTAAAAAATGAGTATGGGGCTTCTGGGTGGCTCAGACATTAAGCGTCTGTCTCTGGCTCAGGTCATGATCCCAGGGTCCTGGGATCGAGCCCCATGTCAGGCTCCCTGCTTGGAGGGAAGCCTGCTTCACCGTCTCTCACTCCCCCTGCTTGTGTTCCTTCTCTCGCTGTGTATCTCTTTGTTAAATAAATAAATAAAATCTTTTTTAAAAATAAAAAAAATTTAAAAATGAGTATTAGAAAAGTGACATTGTAGGAAGAATTTCATTGAGTGAGCAGGCTCTCTGAGGAGATGTATTTGAGCTGGACTTTTATATTAAGAGGGAGTCAGCTCCTGAAGGTGAGTTCCAGGCAGAGGACACAGCAAGTGAAAAATCCCTGGTATGGAAATGGGTTCTGTATGATGAAGTAAGGGGGAAAAATGAATGTGTTATTACTCCCAGGATTAACAAGGGCAAGGCTTTGACCCAGAGGCATACATCTTAGCATCACTGAATGTGAAGGTGCCTTAGAAAACCCTATTTTTCAAAGGGGGAGCATTGGTACTTTGTTGGGACAATTTGTGTGTGTATGTGTACAGGTCTGTTATTACAGTGCAAACTGTGTATCATTTCTAGCTTCACTGCTGTGCTGCTTCTCCTAACCCCAGGGTCACCTCATACATCAAATACCATCTGAATGCTATTCTAGACATTGGGCAGGTGGAGAACCTGCCTGCTGGCTCCTCCAAATGCTAGCAGATATGCCCAGACTTTGTTGATCCCCAAATGCCAGCATCCTGTCCATGTCACACACATACATGTCAGTAAGGAGTGGTATTGGTCTTGATTAGAAGTACTGGAACTTTCTAATTTCACAGATGTGGAAACTGAGGCCTTATAAAGAGAAGCAGATATGTGGCAGGACTCGGTCTCTTTGATTCCATACCTATTGTTCTTTCATAAGAGCCTAGCTCTCATCCTTTATTTTCCTCTCCCTCGTCACAGTTGTTTTTGGCAAATGAAAAACAAGCAAACCAAAACCATAAAAATACTGTGTAAAAAAAGAATTTCCCCCTTATTTTCCTCTTCAATAAATTCAGATTTCTATGCATGACATTTTCTTTTAATGGTCCTTATCTATGCTTTGAGGGAAGGTAAACTTGAAAGCCTACCTTCTGTTCAATACTGCTCCAGACAAGGAAGTTTAATTTAATGCAGTAAACATTCTTCAGTTGCTCACCACAGCCTGATGCTGTTGGTAATATTTAATCTGCCAAAGCACATTGTATATTATCATTCGGATACAAAATAATTTATGACTGTAACTCCCTGTGCATTTACATGAGTAAATCACTTGATCTTTATAAGAGGATATGATTGCTGTTTAATTTTTTACTTTGCTTAACTTTTTTAATGTCAGTACAACTTCAAATTCATATTTATTTTAGATTAACCTTGCAATTAAAAAATAAGAGATGGAAGTGTATGCTGTGTGTGCATGTGTTTGTGAATGTCAGAATTGCATATGGTGTCTTTGGAGATCTTAAATCATAGAAAACCATCAATTTGTGAACTTGTCCCTTAATTTTTTAAAGCAATCAACATCACCTAAAGCAAATTATGTCAAATGAAATGAGCAAGAAAATTGGGTTTTGCCATATAAGGGTTTAATAATAATAATATCCACAAGAAAAGCTTATTTTTAAAAAGTAACCCAAAAGGAAATTATGCAAAAAAGCATTGGATGATGACAGCTTCTTGAGAAAAGTGTAGAGACCTTCAGTGTGTTTTCTTTGAAGGAGATAATGCTCATCTGTGTTTGTACATTCTGTGTATTTATTAGGAAATCAGCCTCATTAATTTTATCATGTCATTGACAGACAGATGCATACTTATTTTTGTTTACACGTTTATATATTCATTAAGTGTGATAAAGAGATAATGGGAATACTAACATTAAGGCTGCATTATGTGCCATCATAGTTCCCAGGGCTTTGAAGTTATTCTGACAATTTTTTAGTTCTGGTGAGACCACAAAATGTGGGATCAGAGTTTCCTAGTGGCAGAGAAGTTTTGATAATTTGTAAAGCCTACTTGTATCAGGGAACTATTCTAAGGAAGAGCAGTCCTAATGAAATGTAATTTTAAAACTGAAACTGATCCAAAAATGTGTAGACAAGAAGAGGTCTTTTGCAGGCCTGCCTTAATGCAAAATTTTAGTTTGCAGAAAGTACCCCCAGGGATTGGAGTATATCCAAAGTGCTTGAAAAATTTGCACCTTTTTCATACTTTATTTTTGTAGATACTTTCTCGTTGCCAGTGAAAAGTTGAATCTTAGCTCAGTCATTTTAATCAGTGACAATTGAGTTCATATAATTTAAAGGCTTATGTGTTTTTTTTTCCTGTTGTGATAAGGAAATCTATTTTCCAATGATTTGCTTTTTCTCATACATTGAAAAGATTCTTAAGAAATAATCTTAAAAATTCCATCAGTGTTTTCCAAAGTGAGTTTCCCATAGGGTAGTTCTCTATGCTCTTGTGTTAGCATTTGCTAATTGCTGCATAGCAAATTACCCTAAAACTTAGTGGTTTAAAACAGTGTTTATTATCTCAAAGTTTCTCTGAGTCAGGAATCTTGGTATGGCTTAGCTGGATCCAATGGCTCAAGGTATCTCAAAAAACTGCAATCTAGGGGTTAGTCGAGTCTGCAGTGGTCTTAAGGATTGGCTGGGGGAAGACCCACTTTCAAGTTCATTCATGTGGTTGTTGGCAGGTTATAGCTTCTTACTGGCTGTGGGCTAGGGGCCACCCTCGGTTCCTTATCAAATGGGTTCTTCCATAGTTTAGCTCACAACATGTACATGGCTTCATCAGAATGAGCAAATCAAGAGGCAAAAGAGAAGAAGAAAATCACAGCAACTGATAACCTATTCTTGGAAGTGACACCCCAGTTGCCTTGCCTTATTACTCTTCATCTGAAGCTAAGCACTTGGTCCAAACAGCACTCGAATGGGGAGGTTACCCAAGTGCATGAAAATCAGGAAGTGGGAATTGCTGGGAGACATCTCAGAAACTATCCGTCATAGGTCATAATGTTATAAGAGTTTGATAATTAAAAAAAGATTGTGAAATTCCAGAGTTGGACCAAGTTTTGTCCAGGACTTTCATAGTTTTGAGCCTTCTAATTTGGTTCTGAATCTCTAGGCGGGAAGGGAGGGGAGTTCCTCATCCTGTTTGCATAGTCTCTTTTGTTGGAGGAGGAGAATATTTAACTACATTTTCTCAGCACATTTGGAGAACTGCTGTCCAGTACGTTCACTTGATGCACATATATGACATTACTGAGGGCTAGGGAGTCGTCTTGCCATTGGCTGCGAAACATGGACTCAGTGCAAGTCACCTGAAGCTCTAAGGCTCTTGCCACCTTATTAACTGCCACAGGTTTACTTATGCCACCACCATTATGACTTCTTTTGGTTCATCTTCTGCATCACCCGCTGGCAACCTAAGCTCTACAAATGAAAGATAGTGTATGACTTGATGTTGACCCCATTTTTAGGAACTGTTGTGAGCCAGCCATCATGTCTAGCAACCCCTGATCAGTACTTCTTCAGCCTTTCTGGATGGAAAATCCAGACCGCTAATTCTGCCACTTCTGTCCTGGCTCCCTCCCCCATCCCTGCAGGAGTTTGGAGAATCACCAGTACCCACTTTACTCTAGAAAGAAAGATGTTAGAAACTTCACAGTTCACTTTTAAAAAGGTTGCCAACTGCTGCTGGAAAACATGTTGACTCAGTGTTTTTACATTTTGCCCAGATCGCTCCTTTAAAAATGCATCTTCAGTGCTTTGGCAATTCATGTATGGAAAGATTACATTACTATTTAACTTTTTGTTTGGACCTTTAGTGGCCCGTGTACTTTGTTCTTCTCAGACAGAGGCCTTGACCTCCTGGACTTGACCATGGGTGGCTGCATGTCCTTCCCTATTGCTCGAGAAGGTAGCGTCTTTAATGGGTTCTGATCATTGGCAGGTGGAATAGTATGTCATGCGAGTGGGTTTGGGGCAAAAGTATAGTTATTGTTAGATTATGGTTACATGTCTGAACACATGAAGAACTATTATTTTTTTTTTTGTATTTTGGCTTAAAAATTACTCTTTTTCTCATTTTCTTCCACTTGGGAAAAGTATTCTGTTTGTCCCTGAGGACAAAGAAGAGGGGTTTAGGAGAAGATATTTAGATGGTACTTATTTCTTTGATGTTGGGCCTGGTTCTTTGTAGCAGTACTTATGAATTAGGTTAAATCTGGGGTGTGTGTGTGTGTGTGTGTGTGTGTGTGTGTGTTGTTTCTCCACAGGTTTGTGCTTCTTTCCTCTTCATGACTCCTGTAGTTTTATTAGCCATTCTTTTAGCAAAATGATACTTAGCGTGGCACAGTGTGAGTCTTACAACACAAGCCCCTGGAAATCTAGAAAAGGATGGTTCTTGGTGGAATTTCACTTCAGCACTGATCTATGGGTGGTTGACGCATCTAGAACTTTCTTTCTTTTTTTTTTAAGATTTTGTTTTATTTGACAGACAGAGATCAAAAGCAGATAGAGAGGCAGGCAGAGAGTGAGAGAGGAGGGGGAAGCAGGCTCTCCGCTGAGTAGAGCGCCCGATGTGGGGCTTGATCCCAGGACCCCATGACTTAAGCTGAAGGCAGAGGCTTTAACCCACTGAGCCAACCAGGCTCCCCTAGAACTTTCTTTAGTTCCATAAGTTATTAAAAACTGTAGTAAATTATGGTTCTTGCTCCAGATGCTTTTGACAATTATTTATTTATTCATTAATGACCTTTGAAGATGAGCAGATGTGTCCATTTGCTCATTTTGGTTCACAGCCCATTCAGCAACCGGTATTGCCGTGTGCATGTTTCTGTTATACATGCATCATATAGTCCAATATACTGAAGACAGAGAGAAACTTACAATAAAAACATAAGATTGCTGATAGCAATCAGTATGCCTAGAGCTCGTGGTGACTTTAGCATTATGAGTATGTTGATAGCATTACATCTGTTGTGTCTGAAAAGTGCCAGGAAATGATGTTAATTTATAATGAGGGAAGAGTGAAGAAAGATATGGCAAGGAAAAATAGTACACAGTAGGAGATAGTCAACTAAATAGTAATTTGTTAAATTTTATTCATATCCTATAACAAAGTGCTGTCAGACTCTGGTTTATAAATCAACGATGTGTGTTGCACATCTGTACTTCACATGGAAATAGAGGACTGTTCTAAATAGGGACGTTTCCCTTTTGTCTTATGGAAAGCATTGGTGTATATCTAGGTATTATGTGGGCCAATCCAAGGATTTGAGTGCAGTAATAGACTAATACTATTCTATAAGGCCTCTGGCTACCAGTGAACTTTGCAAGGCAAAGGGCAGGTCATAAGGCAGAAAAGCAGAGGGAAAAGAGCAGAAAGGAGGAGGCAGATGGTAGGAAATAATAGAGAAAATGATGTTTGTAGTTATCACAGTTGCCTCTTAATTTTTAAAATTTTGAATGCCTACATGTTTGAGAAGTTTATATTCTTTTTTAAAGTATCTTTTCCCCTTTCCTTTTATTTTCATTCCTTTCACTTCCCATCCTACTACCAATATGCCTTTTTTTTCCCTTCCCTAGTTCTTCATTATCAGTATATAGTGTATGACTAACACCACTAGGTTGGAGAGAGTATGCTCTCCAAATAAAATAATGAAACAGCAAAAAGTTTACAGGATGTCGAGATGTAGCCTCAAGGACAGAGAGAGTTTGTACCTATGCCTGAAAAAGCCCCTATCCACACTCCATTCTTCGTTTATTGCTGGCTGTTCTTTGAAGATAAAATTTTGGAAGTTCATTTCTTAATCCAAGGCTTTGATCTATATAAATGCTCACTGCGTATTTGAAGCTGGCATCAGTCACTTATATACTTAGAGTATATTGGGAATGTTTTAGGTTCAGGAGTGTTTCCTGAGTCTGAATTGTGTTAAGTAGAGTATGTTGATGTGAAGATCCAGGCAAGGGAGAAAATGACAAAATAAGTTTTGTGGGTGTGACATCTAAATGCTTGGCCCCGTTCTAAGACCAGCCCAGAATGTCCCTGGATGGTTTTATCCAGTGGCATTGTATTAGGTTACTATTGCTGCTGTAACAAATTAGCACAAGCTTAGTGACTTAAAATAACACAAATTTATTATCGTATATTTCTGGAGGTTCATATGTCCAAAGTTCATCTTACTGAGCTAAAATCAAGGTTTTTATAGGGCTGCCCTTTTCTTTCTCTTGAGTCTTTAAGAGAGTCCATTTCCTAGCCTTTTCCAGCTTCATAAGACTGCCCACATTCGTTGCCTCATGGTCCCTCTCTTCATCTTCAAAGTACCAGTGGGCTCTTTCTCTTGTTTTCTGCAGCTGGAAAAGATACTCTACTTTTAAGGACTCATGTGATTTAAGACTGAGCCCACCTGAATCATCCAGGTAGTGGCCCCCTTCTCAAAATCTTGAGTCACATCCATAAGACCTTTTTGCCATGTAAGATAAAGTTCACAGGTTTCAGGGATTAGGATGTGGCCATGTTTGGAAAAGAGATGGCAATTATTCTGCCTACCACGGGCAAACTAACTAGAAAATAAAAACAAAAACAAAACAAAACAAAAAAATGAACTCTTTCTGACCTGTATCTTGAGCTGGGAGTTGCTTTTTATTAAACGGCCTCAGGTAACAGCACTCTCAGTCCAGGTCATATATTTCTACCAAGACTTAATGCTGTTTCTCTGCTGTGATCAATGGAAACTGGTTGCCCCATCAACATCCCTTCTGAGCTCTAGCTGAGCTAGCCACAAGAGAAATCCAAGTCAAATCTTTGATTCCTTCCTGATGCTTATAAATTCTCAATTCCTACCTCTTCACCCCCAATAGGATTCTTAAATTTTGTCAGCCATTATCATGGCTTGCCCTCACGGGGGCAGTAGCATCTGAGGGAACTTCAGCCACAACTTTTCCAGGCCTCTCCCTTTTACAGAGGAGCAGACTAGGACTCAGAAAGGAAAAGAAATTTGCAAAGATCATACAAACTTAGATCTGCAGATGCCCAGGCCTGGGCGTCTGTGACGTACTTCTGCCACACAATACCTAAGTAGAGATGACTCAACATGGGCCTCAGTCATTTAAGAAAACACTCATCGGCACATTTTCCAGATAAGAGTGCAATGCAAATAGAGAGCATTTGTACTAACCAAAAACAAATAAGAGGGTGCTTTTCTTTTTTTCCTTTTAAAAAATAATCTTTAATTAATCGGAAGATGTTGTAATGGAAACTTGCCTTTATGTAAGGCATATACCTTAACCAAGATTTGGAGAGAAGAAGAATCATACAGAGAAATCCATGGGAAAAATCTCATTATGAATGCTTTTAAGTTCTGGCCATAGAGTTCCGGTTTCCATGTGGCTCCTAACTTTAAATGGTGAAGTCAGTGACAAAAGATAATATGCAGGCTATCAGAGATTTGGGTCTCAATATAGTCTCATAGGAAGTGCCATATTCAAGTGTTTTTGTGAAGTCCATTTCTCTAAAATGCTATCTCCTGTGGTCCCTTAATTTCTAAGTTGTACAAATTTCTTTTGCAGCTGTGATGTATGTTTCTGAGAAATCTGGCTGTTTGGTTGTTTCCATTGATTATTCTTTCATAGATGAGCTGACCAGGGAGGAAACAGAGGAGATGGCCAGTTTCCATGACCTAAAATTCCACTTGTCCGAACCCATTTAATACAGGCTACAACTCCTTTGACGTGTTGACTGCTAGGTGTTCAAATTCACAGTGGCCTCAAGACGTCCTCTAGTAAAACATCCTTTTCTCATAGTCATAGTTGACACCGTTCAACATGTGAAATCCGATAGTGTTTTCCCAGACTACCGTGCCAGGAGATGAGCACTATTGTGCTTTCACTGTCCAAAGAAATAGGCAGATGGCCATTAGATGGCCATAAAAGTGAAAGGTGGGAGCCATGTAACTAGTTTAGGAAAAATTAAATAAAATTTGATAATATTTTACTGACATTTTATATCAATAGTCCAACAAATCCTAGCACCGATTAGGTCCTTTTCTGCTTTTTTGGCTAAATTTCTGGATTTAGTAGCTCTCATTCCCCCCCAGAAAGCATTTATTCAGTACTCACCATGTACCAGGAATGATATTCCGGACAGGTAAGATATGGTCCCTGCACATCCTTTGAAGAGACGGAGTTTAATTTGGATGATGTGAATTGCCCATCTACCAAGTCAATTGTCCTTCTTATACCCTCCTTCATCTTTTCTTTCACTCCTCCTTGGTTTCAAATAGCAAAACAAGTAATACTGCTCTATTCTCAGCTTTAGACATATTTTTTAAAATTCATCCTAGAGTTGAGACTAGACACTAAGGACTATTTGAAGAAAGCTGGAAATGTGGAGAGTAACAGAAATATTCTTTTAAAACTAGAACCGCCTCACTAATCCATCTCTCTGGGGGGAGGGGAGGATAGGTATTACCTGTTTCACCATTGTAATGTACGATATGGCGACTAGACAGCACTCTGATTAAGGTATTTCAGCTCCAAAGATACCTTGTTTGTTTTCTTGAGAACAACTCAGACTTTAGAATATGGTTAAATAAAACCAAATATGCACATCTTTTATTTTTCTAGGACTCTAGGGATAAAGTCCAGGCCCAAGGAAAACAAGATTAATTGGCCAGTCAGGACCCCTTCTAGAAAGTAGAACAATTCAGAGTGTAAGGACCTCAAAGGCTCTACCATAATTCAGTTTGGTTAGTGACTCTTTCCTAAATTTATACCTTGAAAACATGGGCTTTCTTGTTTTCAGAAGGAGTTTACCTCCGTTGCTTACAATCACAAATACTCATGGAATCAAGGAATTTCCAAAGATACTTTGCAGGTAATATCATCTGTCTTGTTTTTACCCAGATGAAGAAATGGCCTCATTTTACAGATAAGTGTCTGAAATTGTTAATGTCTATCAAAAGTCATACAACTACACACTGGCAACAGGAGGTTAGAAACTTGGGACTCCTAATTCAGGGTTATTTCCACTGGAGCACAGGCTTTACATAAACAGAGCCACCTTATTTGCATCTGTAAAGGGGATCCTCTTGCCAAATGATCATTATGATTTAATTCCTTTTTGTTTCTTTTCCTTTTTATCTTCCTTTCTTTCCTTTTGTTATTTTTTTCTCTTCTGTCTCATTAATGAAAAGAATAGAAAAAAAAATCTTTTTAATTGGCTTATGTATAGAACTACTCTAGAAGTCCACCTCTACTTGCTACTCCCATGTCCTATAGTGATGGGAAGTGATTATGGACATGTTTGTAGGAGGGAATATGTATGCAGTGATATGTGAGTGTGTTTGCAGTGTGTCAAGTGTACATAGGACTTTAAGTCCTTGATGAGGACAACTTCATCTCAAAATCACTGTCTTCCTGAATTCCCAGGGATCAAACTTCAGCTTTGTTTTGTTGTGAGTGCTTCATAGTTCATTAAAAAACCAGATAAACAAAACCTGTTGACTTTTATCCTATAAGTCTTAATATTAATTCATAAGTATTTCTTGCTCTCTGTTCCCCTTCTGCTCACACATACACCAAACACCCAGTATGATTAATGAGAATATAGTTATAATCTCAGGGTTAGTGAAAGGGAAAGTATTATAAAGAGGTATATTTGGGCTGGGAATTTGAACAGTTGGGTTCTGGTCTTGAAAAGTCCCTGAGAAAAACATCTTCATTGAGCCCTTGTATAAATCAGATAGGTGTTCATATATTCTCATTGACCTTTCTGGTCAAAATTCTTTCAGTCTCCATTTTAGAAATGCAAAAATTGAGGGTGCCTGGGTGGCTCAGTGGGTTAAGCCTCTGCCTTTGGCTCAGGTCATGATCTCAGGTTCCTGGGATCAAGGCCCACATCAGGCTCTCTGCTCAGCAGGAAGCCTGCTTCCCCCTCTCTCTCTCTGCTTGCTTGTGATCTCTGTCTCTCTGTCAAATAAATAAATATTCTTAAAAAAAAAAAGAGAGAGAAATGCAAAAATTGAGCCTCAGTATAAGAAGAGGCCTGTCACAGAGCTAGTAAGTAAAAGAGACAGAATTCAAACATAGATTTTCTGATTCCAAATGCCAGGCCAGCATAATCCACCCCCCCTAACCCCCACCCCGATAGCGCTGTCTTCTTGCTCTGTGTTCTTGGAAATATCGCTTGGCTTTTCTGGGACTTGGGCTACCTCATTAATCAAATGGTAGAGTTGGGTTTTTACCATTTCTAAGGTTTCTTTTAGCTTCAGGGATTGTATAAGGTCATTTCCCTTTCCTCCTCCTCACTCCATTCCTTTGGCATGTATCTGTCCCATCGCCAGAGCTTAATCATTAAAAATGAAGATGGTACTGAAAGTAATGTCTGGCCATGAGAACACGATCTGAATGTTTTCATTCTGACCTCTAAATCAGTCTGCACATCTTGCCTGTAGAACAAAATCAAAGGGTGGGTTGGGGGGAGGGGGAGGGACAGAAGGAGGGACCAGGGACTTTAATTATATTTTTAAACAATGGATTTCCATTAAAATTGTATTTTTCTATACCTCTGGAAAATTACATTGTAGATGAGATAAATGCAGCCTTGCATTTAAATTAAGGTTATCTTTAGGCTGGTAATCTCATTTGCTGTTTAGCAATTTTAATTCAAGTCAAGACAGTGTAATTAGTGCCCTCAGCCAATTGCCATTCCTCACTGCTTTGTAGCTGTATTTACTGCTGTTAAGACAAGACTACTCGTGTGGAAAGTATAAGTCAACATACTAAATTATTAAAGGTGGCATACATCAACAGATACTCCCTGTGCATGCTGATGCTTCAGCTTTGGAGGCCTTCCATCCTCATGTCCCAGGGAGTCTTGGTACCATGGGTGGCCAATGTGGCCTCTCACTGTTCTTATAGAGAGAGAAATTAACCAGAAATGCTGTTGTTACAGCAGATACACTAAGTTTAGCAATGCTTTAAAGCATTTTTAATCAGAGACATTTAGCAGAACTTGATTTAAAAATCCCATTTCCTTAAAAAAAAAATCCCATTTCCTGTTATATGACAGGTGTTATTTTCACACCAAAGTATGCAGGTTGTGGTGGTGGAGAGGGTGATGGGTGGGTGTGTGCCTGCATGTCTATATACGTTCATATTATAGCTTAAAACTATATTAAACTATATTAGCTGGGCAAATATCTTCAGGTGGTTTAAAAAAAAAGATTAGGAAATTCATGTCTTAAGGTTCTATTTATACTATTGAGATGACATTGAGATGACAGGTAACATTTTGTTTATTGGATCTGAGGAAAAAACCCACACATTTTTATATATATACACATACATACACACACTTTTTATCAGTTTTAATCATGTAGATTAACAATGTGTACTTGTAATTGACACATCACTGTGTGTATGTTGTTTAGTTGCAGATTCTTGCTTTGAAGAGTGAGTTATATTCAAAATCAAACATAAATTCAAAACTGTTCTCTTTCATGGTACTTGCTAATGGCTTCAATGAAGAAAATCTACATTTTGTCTTCCTTTTTATATTTAGGTTTCTTGATAACCCAGGTTTTATCAGTTTGCATTCCTTGAGGTAACTAGCAGACTTGCAGATTCTTAGTAAATATTTATTGAACTCAATTATGTAAAGGAACAGTTGACTCTTCTTGACAATAGCTTTCTAATGTATGAATGTTCTCCCAGTTGTATAGTCTGTATATTGAATTTGGTATGTCTGCTGCTTTTTACCACTCCAGTAGGAGTATAAGCATATTTATAGACAGACAAATCTGTTGCCTATTTGAAGAAAAGTGTACCACTTAGAACTTTCTTACAGAAATATTAGCATTGTAAATTTGACTTTTATGCCCTAGGGAGGAAAAAAAAAATCTAAACAGCCTACAATACATTCATGTGATGTTTTGGTTTGTGAAACTTGATCTAACCAATTTGAGAGGTAAACTTAAAGATTCCATTTGGATAAGGATAGAACTTGTTAATTCTAATAACTCAAGTTAAAATTTACACACTTAGTCCTTCTGATTGGCCATCAATGACTTCTAGAGATAATCAAGTGTAATGACTTATCTAAGCCTATAGTGGAAAACCAGAAAAACATCTTCTTGAATCAGAATATGATTTAGAAAATCAAAAATATAAAACAGATAAGAAAGAAGTTCATTGCTTTTGAAAGTAAACAAAGAAGGAAACCTAAGTGTTTTTTTTTTCTTTTCCCTAGTTATTAGTGGAATGACATGAAAGATACTGCTCATTATTTTGCTAGATGCTTAGGAGTAACACTGTGTTGAGAACAAGCTACCTTGAAACTGTAGAAGACAAGGTCCAGACATTTTAATACCCACAGCTCTCTACAGTTTTGAGAAATTGGATTTGCATCATTATAAAACAGTGGATGAAAAAAACATTATATTGAATACTAATAGATATATTATTTTGGTCTGTTTGGTAGGATACTGAAATTACATCTTTGTGCATGTCTTTCTGTTTATTTGACCTGATCTTGCATCCTTTTTGTAAGATGTGTGTAATTTTATATCTTCCCAAGAGAATAATAAAAACATACACCCAGATTAAGTTAATGAAGAATAATAATAATGTGTCTCTGTTTCTGCCCTGGGTTAGTTAGTTTTCCTGGAGTTGGGTCTCATAGCTTTCATCTGCTGGTTTAACTCTTCCTGATGTCTGAGAATAATCTTATTCCTAGTTACAGGATATTAAATGAATTCCAAGCCATCATTTCAGGCAGCTCAGCATAGGGCAGCCATGCTATTTCCTTTGAACTTGTGTCCCACTCTAGTAACTTCCAGACTCTGGATCACCTTATATGCAATCCCAGCAACTTGCCCTTCACAACTGAGTCTCTATTTGGCTCTCTTGGCACTACCACAGATTTAGTTGAAAATGGAACTCCACTCTGCCCTTCCATACACTAATAGGCTCTGGCACTGATATCAATTTTTCAGCATCCTCAGTGCCCACTGTCTCTCACTTTGATTTCCTTTTTCATTGCTTGACTTTGGAGCTTCCTGTTGAAAAGTTTCACCCAGCTGCTGGAGCAGCCACTGACTGTGCCTTACTTCCTGAACTTCTTGGAAACCACCTGCCATCACCTTAGGCTTGTCACCATGATGTCTCTCAGAACTACTGTATTAATTTTTCCCTGCTTTCTCTGTTTGCATCTGCCCAATACATTCTCCAGCTTATAGAAAGATCACTTAGAGCAGTACATTGCATTAAGTGGCTTCTCTACTCAAAACCATTCCATTGGCTTCCTGGTGAGGTTACCAGTTCTTTACTGTGCCACTAAGGCCTACACAGTCTCTCCCATGACTAATTCTCCCAGGTCCTTCTCTCCCTTATGCCTTGACTGCTTTCAATCCTTACACTTACTGGCTTTTACCTTGCTGTATATCCTTTGCACATATGACTCCCCATCTCTGAAGACCTCTCCCTTCTAAATACTTTGAGTTAATGCCTACTCATCTTTCATGTCTCTGTGAATGTATGATATCCTTGGTATACACCATTATTTTCTCTCTGAACTTTCTATTCACAGCACTTAGCACGACCTATAATTAATTGTTTATATGTGTGTTTCTTGCTTAATGGCTGTGGCCAAACCACCCCTACATTCATTCTGTCTGATGAACAGTTATGACTGTGACAATAGCCACTCCAAAATACTAGCCAGTCTCACACTATGAGAAAATACTTAGAGAATAGTGATATTTTATTCTACACAATTTGGGATTTTGATTAGTAATTTCTCTGCCTTCTGACCACCACTCAGGTGCATGGAATAAGCTGTGTAAAAACAAGCTAATGAAAGTGCTGCTGGTGTGAGTCCGTGATAGAGTCACCATTGTTAAAATTCAATCATGACACAAGAGCATCTACGATGCCTCAGGAAGTGATCTCGCCAGTTACATCATGGCCATGTTCTGCTTATACCCTTGCATGAGGTCTTTGCTCTTTCAGATTTATAGGAACATGGGGACTTCAGAAAGGGGATTGCTTTCAAACTGATTAAATTCTGGACAATAATGTCCATGAGGAGGTGAAAGAAATTAGTATCAATGAGGTTAATTTAGTGAAATGAATGAAAACCAAGCTAAGATAAAATATTCTTTATTATCTTGAGAATATGTCTTTGTTGGGTAGATTGGGAACCTGTGCTTAATAAGCCATAATGTTCACCTCTCTTCATTTTATGAGATTTTCATTTAATATGACTTTTTTAACATTGCATTTTTCAATCTTCAATGTGTGAAACTGTTTTTAACCAATCAAATTAGAATCAAATTTGCAAGTGAAATGCCACAAGATAGAGCAGTATATTCTCTCCTGAAGTTGAAAAATGAAACATCTTTCATTGCCGAAATCACTAATTTTATGACCCCATCCCGAAGTGCTTGGTAGAGGATTTATATCTATGAGGCTTAATGCCCATGATGTCATTGCTCAGTATTATGTTTACTGATTTATTTCTCATATGCCCAAGATCAGTATTTTTTTTTTCCCTTCAGTGAGTGAATCTGTCCTTTAGAACTACATAGTTCACAAGAACAGTGCTAAACTCTTTGATTTGGAAAAGTCAAGGCATTGCTGTCATATTTTTTCAATCGTTTAAGCTAGCCATGTGATTAGCAGCTTGGAGAGATGATCCTTGAATTTGGCAAGAGTTAGGATTAAGAGAATGTGGAGGGGCTTCATGATTACTCCATGAAATATCCTCATTAATAGGACAATTCTGCTGCCAGTTCTGTGATCATCTCTCTCTGGAACATTTCAAGAAATACAAAGATTTCTGAGAGCAGTAACCTGTTAATACATCTGTGGTTGTAAAGCTTCCCAGGTTAAGGTATCAGCAGAAGCTGTACTTAGGAAGTGAGAGTGGAGTCAGGAGAAGGGCAAAGGAAAACATCTGAAGAATGAGATGCAACTTGGAACACTTCACAGACCAATCTTAAATATCATGTTTGGATCTTGGGAATCTCAAGCTGGAGATTTATTTAGACTTGGTCCTTCCTGGATCAAGATGCTGGACAGAATAGAAGAATGTCCCTTCAGACATAGGGCTTATCTGTTGTGTCAATAGCCCCAGAGAGAGGGCTATTGACTCTTTGACTTATTTAGAAAAAGTATAAGGGGCATCTGGGTGGCTCAGTCAGTTAAGCATCCAGCTCTTGAGTTTGGCTCAGGTCATGGTGTCAGGGTCCTGAGATCAAGCCCAGGTCAGGCTCTGTGTGTTGGTTGTGGAACCTACTTAAGATTCTCTCTCTCCCTTTCTCTCTGCCCCTCTCCTTCTACCATCCCCCACCCCCACTGCTGTGCACATGTGTACTCATGCTTGCTCTCTCTCTCTCTCTCTCTCTCTCGGGGGGGAAAAAAAAGTATAACCAAAGTGGAACTGAACAAAGGTGAGATCTGAGCAGGTCTTCTTTCTTTTCACTGTGAGCAGAAGGCAAGAGATTTCAACAGAGACTCATCTGACCTCTCCCCAGACACTAATTCAGCTAAGCTCTAGTATTTCTGACTTTCCCTGAATATGTCCAGAAAGTGAAGTCCCTATCCTGAAGACAATTTGAATGCTTTAACCAAAGAGAGTGCCAATTTGCTGTCCCTGGCTACCCGCTTTGGGAGATAGAAATGCTCCAGAAGAAAATTCATTCAGCACCACTTTGCCATTTTGACCTTTGAGAAAGAAAAAGGGGGAATCCGCAGTTATTGAGTAGTCTGCCATGTGCCAAATAGTGTGCCAGGTACTTAATACACAATATCTCTCAACCCTATTATAGCCAGTGGTTCCTCCCTTTCTGCAGATGAGAAACGGGGTGTCCAAATTGGTATATGATAACTAATGCAAGTTGGTGAGGCTCAAAAGGGGTGAAGCCAGAATGCAAATCCAAGCTATTTGATTCCTGAATCTGTGCCCCCCATTAACATGATGCCATTCTGCATTGCTATCTGTACTTCATGAACGATCATAGCTAATTTCCACTTTGTATGAGGATAGTGTGTATGTATACACATGTGTTGTGTGTAAACCTACACTTGGACACATTGAAGTGAGTTCTTGATTTCACCCATCTCGCCTTTCCATCCTGTACCTTCCCCAGTATACTCTTGAATGGAAGCCATGACACCTGAAGAAATGACGAAGGTTATATTCCCAGAGAAGAAAAAGAAGGGAGGTATTTCTGTCTCAAATATGGAATTGTTTAGCCTTTGCATTCAAGACTATTTGAGCACACGGTATTTCTTTTCCTAATCATAAAAAAGTATTCAGCAAACATGCCAAGTTTCCTAATATCCGAACCTGCAAGACCAATCTCGTGGCTAATGGATATTCATTCTCCTCTTGAGCTTTTCTTCGGGAGATGTTTTTGCCTAGTCGTCGTTATTTTTCTAATTGCCCAATTTTCTTTTCTCTGTTAAACACTAATTAAAGAATGAGCCCAGGACTGTCACCTTTTTGGAGACAACATTAATCTCCTGCCCTCTCTACATTTTAATGGGCCTAATTTATCCCTATTATCTACTGCTTTCACTACCCCAACTAAGTGAAGAAAATATTCTCATCCCTTTCACCCTCTCATCAACTCTCCTGCTTTTTTGCATTTCATTTTCCCTCCTACAACTGATTCTGCATAGTGTTGTTTATTTTTCACCATCAGCAAGATATGCATATTGCTGTAATAGCCTTCTCCCCTCCTTCCCTCCCTACCTGATCTGTTCTCTACTGCTTCCTTCTCCCCATCTCTAATCCTCTACATGCCTGGGATCATTTGACAGATGAATCAGCCAGACATAACTCAACACCTTCCCTGAGATAGAGACATTGAAGAGGAAATCCTGGTCTCTAGGAACTTAGTCTGAAAGGGGAGACCCACAAAAACAAAACAAAACAACAAAAAACAAAACCAGTACAAAAAATAAAATGAATACAGATAACAATATGGATTAGGAAAAGGTATGTGGAGGAGCTCCCACCTCAGCCTGGGGAGCCATGGAGGCTTCCTGGAATGGCTGAGATTTGGAATGACTAGATAGGTAAACAAATGGAATGAATCCCATCGTTTATTTGCATTCATAGCAAACCTGGTAATTAGTGGTATTGACTTCCCTTACATCTTCTTTGTACAACTCAGTAAGATTTCTATTAGGAAAATGTTATAAGGTACTTTAAAATGCCCATTTTAAAATTAGTGTATTAATGAAAATAGAGCAAGGCCCAACTAATGAACACAGACATAAGCTCTAAAGCAAAGAACTTGGCTGCTAAGTGACTTTTAAAAAGCGGGGGAGGGGCACCTGGGTGGCTCAGTGGGTTAAAACCTCTGCCTTTGGCTCAGGTCATGGTCTCAGGGTCCTGGGATTGAGCCCCACATCAGGCTCTCTGCCCAGCAGGGAACCTGCTTCCTCCTCTCTCTCTCTGCCTGCCTCTCTGTCTACTTGTGACCTCTCTCTGTCAAATAAATAAATAAAATCTTAAAAAAAAAAAAAAAGCAGGGGAGCAAGGGTGGTTTCAAGCCCTATGCCGATTGTATTTGTTCTTAAAGAGCTTCTAAAACCTCTCTTCTTAGAGCCTGTTACATGTAATTTTGATATTCTTGTCTTTCTGATATCTTAGACTACTATCAAATTAGAAATAACCAGACCTGAAGGGTTGAGAATTCTTTGAAGGAACCAAGCTTCACCCCAGGGATAAGTGTTCCCTAATACTTGAATAATGAAAGAGAAAACAAACCAAAACTATAAAACAAATTAACAAAGTCTGTGAAAACCAACAGATACAGAGAATAAAAATAGAAGCAGATATTTCGCTCAGTAACTCCCAGTGTTATCCCCGAATGCTAAAGAGCACAATAATTGGTGTTAATAGTGGTGGGCCAGAGTCAACAAATAAAGGTTTATTTAGATCCAAGGAGCTGTATTTCAGAAGGTGAGAAAGTTAGATAATTGATGGTGGAAAAATTTTCACAAAAACTGGAACATTATTCATTTCTTAGCACAAATGAATTTCAGTCAGCAAGTAAACACATTTGTTTAACACTATATATCCCAGCGTTTGACACTGGGTGCTCATGATTTTCTTTGCTCTGTGTGTGTGTGTGTGTGTGTGCGCGCGTGTGTCTGCGTGTATTAACTGTCACTCTTTTTTTATTTTTAAGATTTTATTTATTTATTTGACAGACAGAGAACACAAGTAGGCAGAGAGGCAGACTGAGAGAGGGGGAAGCAGGCTCCCCACCGAGCAAAGAGCCTGATGCGGGGCTCGATGCCAGGACCCTGGGATCATGACCTGAGCCAAAGGCAGAGGCTTTAACCCACTGAGCCACCCAGACGCCCCTTAACTGTCACTCTTAAAAGTTTCCCAGAAAGACAAACCTTCATTCTTGAGATCCTCCTAGTTTCTTTAAGGAACTTCTCAAATGGAGGGTGACCCTGATTGCTTCAAAAGGCAGTTTCTTGTGTCAGCAACATTTCCTTACCATTAAAGCCTATGTGTGTGTGTGTGTGTGTGTGTGTGTGTGTGTTGTGTGTGTATTCTTAGAAGGATATATCGTTCTAAGAAAGGAGAAATATATGTATATGTATATATATATATATATATATAAATATATATATATAAAGCCCATATATGCTCAGAATGATATATCGTTCTAAGAAAGAAGAAATGCTTGTTTTAAAAAATCCAAAGTTCTGACATCTTGAATATGAATAATAGCAGGCACTAGAAGCTTTTGTAATTGGTTCAAGATGATGAATTTAAAACATGTTATAAAGTACTTTATATAGATCATCAAGTGGCTTTAGTACAGCCTTTCACATTTCACACAGTGAAATATATTTTGTGGTTTTTTTTGTCATGGTAATCCGTTTAAGTGTTTCATTTTCATAATTACCATAATAATCTGATTCACTATTGCCTTTTCCCAAAATTATCAGCATATTCTTCTTAGTAATACTGAAATCTATTATTTTTGTGCTCACAGCATTACAGAATGTAGAGGCGTAAGGATCTGAAAACTTCCAACCATGTCATTACAGATGAAGGGATGGATTCTTCATAATAGAATGTGTATTCTTAGGAATTTACTGTGTTCTGAATCCTGATCTAAATATCATTATTATAGACCCCAAAGATCTTTGATTTCCTGCATAGCCTTACTAGGGAGAGATATTCCCACATTGGGATTTAGAACAGTTTGAAGCTGGTGCATTAGTATGGGCTAGACAGAATATGCTATATTGAACATGTAGGGGAGATCTTTGTATTTATAAAATGCTATTACATCCCATTCAATGTTTTTTTAATAAAACATCAGTTTTGAAATTCAAATGTTTGATATGTTTCCGTAGAGAGGCAACAAAAGTGTGCGGTTTTGCATAGTGAAGAGAGGGAAGAGGAATCTTTACACAGTGAGGGGCAGGGACAAGCAAACGCCTTTTAAGCCCACATTTATACCATCTGCCTTACCTGCACCTTATACTCGTTTTGATTTTCGTTGTCCCTCCCTTGCCCACATCTCCCACCCCAGGGTGATGTTTTGAGTGACCTTAAGAATCTGTCACATTTACTTGATATGATTTTTTGCCTGAAAACATTGGAATTGATAGACCAATTTGTTTTTTATTAATCACTGAAGACTTTACTTGGTCATGACGGATTACTTCTAAATGCAGAGTTTGTTTTCTTTGTCATCTGATAGAGAAGCTGGCCTGGTGAAAGGCTGGGGCTTCATCCTGAAGTGTTTTTCTAGTGCAATTTGATAAGCCATCTGAAAAGGCAATGTCTGCCACTGAGGCCTCCAGGGTCTAGGTTGGAGATTTGGAGATCTGATGCTCACTCCATACTGTACATGTGTGACTGGGAGGGAGATTTGCCAAGCCACTTACTGTTTCTGAGACTCAGTTTTACCACTTGTTAAGTGAGTGGCCTCCCCCAGCCCTAATCCCAGGAGTATTTCTGAAACAGCTGTGAAAAATCAATGGGGAGAATCCCCATGGGGAATTTTAATATTTCTTTTTAATTCACTCAAATAAGTTTTTATTATTCATTTTTTCACTGAAGAAAGATTTATTAGAGATTTATTAGAAGGGAGGGAGGTGGAATGGGGGAGAAATTCTAGATGAAGGGAAATGCAGGTGACAATAGTCTCCCTGGTAAGAAGTTTAGAATTAATGCTAAAGGCAACAGGGAGGTCAGAATTTATATGCTTTAAGGATTTAACTGAGGCAGTGCAGAGAATGGAGTCAAGAAAGGAGAAATAGAATCAGGGAGTTCTGGTGGGATACTCCATAATAATCCAGTGGAGATACAGTTAGTGCCTGAAGTAGGGCTTTGGCATTAGAGATGAGGAGGGAAGGGGACGTACAAGGAACAACTGAAGTGTAGAATTGGTGTGCCTTGCCAATTGATGTGGGAGGTGAAGAAGCCAAAAAAAGATGCAAATTTCTGTCTGAGACAAGTTGAGTTTGAGGGCACACTGGCAGAGTGAACAGTTTTGTGTAAATGTTGGAATCATGGGAGAAGGTTTAAGGATGTAGCTGTATGGGGTGCCTGGGTGGCTCAGTGGGTTAAAGCCTCTGCCTTTGGCTCAGGTCATGATCCCAGGGTCCTGGGATTGAGCCCCGAGTCAGGCTCTCTGCTTAGCAGGGAACGTGCTTCCTCCTCTCTCTCTCTCTGCCTGCCTCTCTGCCTACTTGTGATCTCTGTCTGTCAAATAAATAAACAAAATCTTAAAAAAAAAAAAAAAGGATGTAGCTGTAGATCTGGAACTCAATAGCACACCGTACATCAGTAAGGACACTTGGGCCACTGGATTAATGAGACTGTCCAAGGAAGGAAAAGGAGAGAGCAGAGAGTAGACCTTGGGGAAACAGCAGAATTTAGGGAGCAAAGAAGAAAGGGAGCCTAAGGAAGAAACTGAGAAAGAACGGTCAGCAGCTGAGAGGAGAGCAAGAAGAGTGGAGTCGGAGGAAAAAAAAAGATGTCAGCAGTAACACATGGCGAGAGTTGAAATAAAATAGAACTAAAAATCATCCAGGGGTTTGTGGATCTGGACGAGTAACTGGAAAAGAAGTCCTATGTGTTTTCAGAAAATGTCTATTGCTTAAAGCAAGGCCATCCCTGTACAGGGATGATATACCAAAGCTTCTGCATTAACTTTACCTACAGAAAGATCATACCTCTACAAACACACACATGTCAACCCACCTATTCCTCTCTCTGCCAAAATCATTATGAGCTCTATTCTAATCTGCTTTATTTTGTTTTTTAAATAGGAACGTTGAAAATCAACCTAATAAGCCAATTTGGTTGTGTACAACTGTTAAGGATTATAGATAGATAAATGGATGGATGGGTGGGCGGGTGGGTAGATAGATACATAAATACATAGAGAATTAGACAGATGAACAGTATTGACCAAATTGTTGAGGAAGAGCTCTAGCTACCCCATACCTCCATACTGCTAACGATTACTACGAAAGCATTTTTCAGAGTAAATCTATTGATGAGTTCCCAGTTTCCTAACCAGGTAGATGCTCTAAACCACACCTTGACTGAAAGGTTCACTTGACGTAAACTTAACAACTTTTGAGGGGCAGGATTGTTACCTTGTAGAAGTCTTCAGGCAAGTAAAAATTCTCCATCTCTGGGCCCAAAAGCCTTTAGGACTCCAGCCTCTGGCGCCATTCCTACAGATCCAGGCCCAAGGCGTCGCTATGTGTTTTGCTGTTCTTACAGTTGTGGGCAGTGTTTATGAGACATATTAGCCAGTCGATGGGGTTGAACACCAGTATTTTCACCAATGGATTACTCATGTTAACTAACAATCCAGCAATTCCACCCATGAGAGCCCATTTCTCATAGGTATTATGTAAAGCCCCCAATGCTGACTGAGATAGGACTAGGAGACGCACTTACCAAGGCCATGTCTGGTGTGTGACTTTCTGTTGGGAGCACTTGTGGCCACCCTGTTTGGTTGGATTCCTGAGTAATGCAACTCACTGCTCTGTGATTGCAGCTTTAACTGAAGGACACGTACAAAGTCTCATGATCTTTGCTGAGGAGAACTTTAAAGTCAGTGACAGATGTTATAACAAAGAGTAAGAAAGCCTGAAACATCATCAAGAAACACCAACAATAGCTTTGTGATGAATGAACATACCATTTGGAAATAGTAGCTGTTTAATGAGAACTAACCTGTCTGGGTTTATTTATTGGGTCCACAATTCTTCAGAATCCACTCGATAGCCTGTACACCTATCTCATTCTCATAGGAGCCGTTTTATTATAGTCTACCCATCAATATAAAAAGATTATGGTTGTCAAATTACCTGTAGTATACCATCAAAATATTTCACATCCATGGTTGCCCAGAGAGAGATATTCTAATGCTCTGGTGCACCTGCAAATTATTTTAATCTGTTAGTTTCCTCAGCTAACAACCCAGATGAAGCTCGGTAACAACTCCCATGATAAAGAAAAACACTGAAAAATCAGAATGTTAGCATAGAAGTTTAATATTTATGTCTTCGTTGTGTTTCTAATCACAAAAATACCAGTGCACATATCATATAGAATTAAAACATTACAGAAGAATGTAATCCAGGAAATGAATATTCCCCAGTAAACTTATCTCCAGAGATAGTTTCTGTTGACTACTTGGTATAGGTTTTGGCAGTATTTTTCCCATGTAAGAATAAATGTATGTAAATAGATATTTTTCAGTAGGATCTTAACCACAAAATTTGCTTTACGGTTTTTTAAGCAGTACATCCTGGACGTATCTTCTCATCAGTATGTGGAGATCCTTTTTTAAATGACTATGGAGTTTTCCATTTCCATTGTCAAATTAAAGCCATCCTTTTCATTGTTGTTCTGAACATATTCCCTGTGGTAGGCAGAGCAGCTTAAATAATGAGGAAAATAACAATAATAGTGAAAACCTTCACAGACATCATAGAGGAAACGGTTCTGGGAGGACCGGCTTGGCCTGAGCTCTTTCCACTCCTTACTGACCCTACAAAATGATAATGACACAGATAAACAGTTTCTGTGTGATTTTTAAGAAAACACCACAGGACTGGTTGTCATATACATTGCCAAGAAGGCAATGCTTAGATTACTACCCTCAGCTCCCCACACGTCTTAGGCTCCAGCCCAGTACCTTCATCCTGATGCTCACAGAGTCGGGGATACCTTAGGTTGAGTCTTAGTTGGCCTCTCATTGGCTTTTTAACTGTGTATAAATTATTTAAGGTCCCTGAGCTTTTTTTGTCATCTGTAAAATGGGCCTAATGCCTACCTCACAGAGGATTAAGTGAAGTACTAAAAATGAAAGACCTTGCCCAGAGCCTGAACCCTACTAGATTTTAAGAAATGTTAGTTTGGGAGCCCCCTGGGTGCCTCATTCGGTTGAGCATCTGCCTTTGGCTCAGGTCTTCAGTTCTGGGTCCTGGGATTGAGAGCCATGCATCTAGCCCTGCAAGAGGCATCCTGCTCAGCGGGGAGTCTGCGCCTCCCTTTTCCTCTGTCCCTCACTCTCCCTCTGCCCCTCTTCCTGGCTCATGCTCCCCATCTCTCAAATAAATAAAATCTTTAAAAAAAAAAAAATAAGTGTTACTTTCTAACTTCCCAAAATTCAAACCTGTTCTGAGGGAGAAAGAATGATTTTTTTTTTTTTTTAACGTAGACACTGTGCTAGGTCTTGCTGAATACAAATTTCATAGTCTTCCACTAAACCTGTGATTTCCATATTTTTAAACTGTGAAATACTTTTGTAGTTGTCTGTTTTTGCCCAAATGAAATACACAGCTTAAGCTTTGAGCAGACAAAAAGCAGAGTGGGTGTGGCTAAAATGGGGAAGTGGTGGGAGCTGACCCCCATGGCCTCCTGCATATCCGAGACCCCTCTGCTGAGCGGAAATCTCCTGAGAACAGTCAGCAAACCTCTGCACAAGACATTGAGCTTCTTGCAGAATAATTGCAAAAAGATCTCATTTATTAATGAGGCCATAAAAGAGGCTAATAACCCATTATGACCTATTCTCTCAAATTGTTTGAATTTGCCCTGTAAAAATGACAAATTCAGAAGAAAAAATTAGGTAGGGATATTCACATATGGACAGCATCAGTCAGCTAGAGGTTATTTCTTGTTACTGATTTTGGAATGGACTTGGAAAGGTGGGGAGGTTGAGGTATTGAGTACTTGTGGGATCATTCCTTTTGCCAACTGAAAACCCTCTGTTGTGTCTACCCACCCATTTGGCTCTACCACAGAATGGTAAGCTGCCTTGGGCTTCTGTGGAAAGAAGAAAAGAAAAAGGCTGAAGGTCTCTACCTGTGCCAGATCTTCTGGGAAGATGCTAAATGTCAACAAGACTAGAAAGCTCTTAGCGTTTGTGGAAGTGGGCGGGGCTTCAGGATGTTCTGTGTTCATTGACAATAGTTTGGGGATTCATGTGAAGACCAAGTAATCTATATTTAAAGGGGTTACCCTGGAGTACACATCATTTATGAACCAAGGTGTGAAAAGGTGAGCAGATAGGCAATATAACAAAAGAGTTGAGGGTAAGAGCTCTGGAATCAGAAGAGCTTGGAACTGAACTCTGACATGATTAGCTGTGTGACCTTGATCACATTCCTTACCCTCTATTAGGCTCAGTTCTCTGGACTGTGAAATGAGGATAATAGTATTTACTCATAGGGTTGTTGTGAGATTTAAAAGACATAATGTATGAAAAGCCCTTAGGGCACAGCCTGACACATAGTAAGGACTCAATAGATATAGCTATTAGCATTCATTGTGGCTTCTTTGTATGCTCAACTTTCTGTCCATTTGAAAAGGTAAAGATACATTTAAGAGTACTTAGTGTCATTGAGTTAATACTATGATTTCTTTAATGCTTAGAATCATCTGAGGTATAGGATAATACTTAGTAGAAGACTATTTAATTGTACCATTTAGTAATGGATGATTACATCTATTAAAACCTCAATTTAATATTATGTAAAATCATATGCTCAGGATCCACAACCAAAAATATAATCACCTATGGATACTGCATTTAGCTATGGTGGTAATTAAGAGTGGAGATGGTGAAATCCATTTTAGAAGCTAAAAAATATATATCACCAGATTGCACCTTGACTGATTTACAAAGAAACCTATGACTTTGCCTTGTGCTACAATAGCATTTTGAGTCTACATTTTCTACAATGCCATTTTTGATTGTAATAATTCTGTGCAGTAAACTTTGCTCAATGTCCCACTGTATCCCCAGGATTCTGCATAGTGAGGAAGAATTTAGCTGTATCTACTTAGTGCAACCCAATTATTGGGAACCTCCTGGGTTTGAGACACTTTTAGGTATTATTAATGTCTTAATATAAAAAAGGTCTATGGCATTTAGTAATTTTAAGAAGCTTTATCATTGATGTAAACTCATTTAATCCCTATGAGTTAGTTAGGCAAGGATCAACATTTCTCTTTTATGTTACTTCCATTTAAGTATGTAGCTACCTAATGTGAAGTCTGAGATACTAGTCTATCGACTCCCCATCCTACCCACCACCCATGTTCTTGATGATACCTATTACACAGAAGATTATAGGCATTGTCCTGTACTTTCTTAACCCTCACACCCTGTATTTGTAATGCCTGGATTTAGAAAGAGGGTTGATTAACAGGAATTATCTCTGCATAATAATAAACATTAAGTTTACAATAAAACCTCAATCTTTTAAGTGTCCCTCATCCTATATCTTCTGGCCTTCTACTTTCTTACTCAGCATTGTTTTCATTAAACCCCTCCATTGTCTCTCCATTTAACTGAACTACATCGAATAGATTTCTCTTTGCAACTTTATTTTTAATTACTCTGCATTTTATGTCATCTGTTTACATTTTTATGATATAACAGATGTATGTTTATCCCTTGCCTGACAGTACATTAAGTAGAAACCCAAAAAAAAAGAAAAAAAAAAGAAAAAGAAACCAGCACCAAACAAACAAATAAACAGCCTCCAAAACTGCATTGGTTTAATACCTTGCCTTTGTTTAGACGGTATTGATGCTGAGTGTGTGTGCTGCAGTCCTTCTTGTGAAAATATTTGTAAGATTTAACCATTTAAATAAGTTCCTTTGCCCTCTTCTTCGAGCATCAAGATACTGAGGCATCAGTCTATGCCCAAAACCAGAAAAGAAAATTCACAATGTTCCTGCCTCTCCAACCTCCTGGAATCATATTAAATACTTTTGACACACTCAAGAGGTTTACCACAGAGGCTCACAAATAGTGAAAAGATTCCTTAGCATTCACGTGGCACCCACCTTTTTTCCCCTCCTTGGAATGTCCCCAGAGTGGTTCTGGCTCAACTTCCAGTGCTTTCTACCATGTTTGCTACGTGTTTTGGGCCTCTTGCTACTAACTGTTGGAAACTACCATGTGTGCTAAAACCAAGCTGTGCCTTCTCTTATCAGAAGTTGGAAGAATAGAGAACCCTTTTTGAGGCTTTTACCTCATACATTTCCCATGTGACTAAACATTGGGACCTTAAGGCATATTAGCAACAATATCTCTTTCTGTTTGTTTTTATTATTATGATTTATTTGACAGACAGAGATCACAAGTAGGCAGAGAGGCAGACAGAGAGAGAGAGGGAAGCAGACTCCCTGCTGAGCAGAGAGCCCGATGCAGGACTCGATCCCAGGACCCTGAGATCATGACCTGAGCCGAAGGCAGCAGCTTAACCCACTGAGCCACCCAGGCACCCCTTTTTCTGTTTTTATAAAAGCCCACCAGGTCCATGTGACCATGAATCAAGTTCATGGGTGTGAAAGCTTACTATGTATAGAACTGCTCTTTTCAAGAACTAAGTCTTGCTTATAGGGACAAGTTATTCTGCTGGAAGTTTTTCCCTTAGAATGAGTTCTCTCTGAGGAATCTCTTCTCAGCTCCTTTTGCAGAAAGGCTGTGGGAGGACCCTCCTCCAGCCCGCTATCAGAAATGTACATGTGTGACTGAATTCTACCAACTTTGACCTAAGTTGTGATGACCTCCTTACAAGAAGTCATGAAAATATCCTTTGTCTCAGGCTATTACAGTCTAGTAGGGGAAAGAATAGGTCCATAAGTCATCGCAACACAAAATAGGTAACAAATGCTATAGGAGAGTTGGAGAAGTATGTCATTTCTCTGTTGATTTTGAAAGGTGGCAAAGATTTGGCCATCTTGGAGGATCAAAGGGGTCGTCAATGAGAAGATGTTGGGCAAAATGGACTTTAAAAGATGAACAGGGCTTGATGAGTGATGAATATCCCTGTTACAGAGAGTAGCATTAACAAAAAGTTATGTTTGAAATGCCATCCAGGGTCCTGAAAAAAAAGAGAGATTAAAGAAAAGTTGATCACTTGGATAAGAGGATAGCCTGAAAGCCCTCCATGTCTGGCTAGGGAGTTTGACTGGCTTCTGCAGGCCTCTGTCTTCTTACTCATTTTTTAAAACTTCTAACCTTTTTATGGACACTAAACTAAAATAAAAGTTAAGTATATCCTTTTCCTTTGGTACAATTTAGTATCATGACCATCTTAATTGTGAAGTTGAGTCTTCTCATTGGAAACGGTTTTTCAAACTAGGCATGACATTTCTAAAGCCAAACCTTCCTCTCTTACCATTCCCTGTAACCCCTTCACAGAAGGAATACTTAGGGAAACAAAGGACCCTTGATGCCTCAACTCCCCCAAAAAACATAAACTAAAATATTAGCAGCTTTGCTACACTAATGCACTTTTAGGAAAAGGCTGCTGATCAGCATTTGTCTTCCCACAACTATCCTCAAATGGAAAATCTAAGTTAAAACTGTGAGCTTGCTGTGCAAACATTGTTTCAGGACAGATTACTTGGAAACCAGTCCCCTGCACACACTTCTACCCCTCCAACTCAACTGGTACCTATAAGCCCTATAGGGAAAAATCTGTAGTTTCTTCAGGCTTAAAAACAAACAAACAAGACACCTTGATGGCTTCAAACAGAATTATACTGTATTTCATCAAATATAAGAGGACATCAATTATAAAATGCTGTGTTATTTTATTATTATGAAAAAAGACTAAAATAGTGCCTATTATTACTGTAAGACACAAATGATTATAGAGTAATTTCTTTATTCTCCACCACAATTAAAGTTCTTCCCTTACTCTTCATGTTTTAGGGCTTTGTGACCTGTAGGAATGGCTTGGTCTTAGGTGGTCCATCAGAGATTTGATTTACCATGTACACTTCCCCATCTCACATCCTGTAGGAGGAGTTGACAGACTTTTGGCTGTTTGCCCCAAGCATCTAGTCAGCTTTTTTCTACCACTGAGGCTCGTGTAGTAGAGCTGCTGGGGTGACCTCGGGCCAGCTTACAGATTGAAAAGGAATTTCTCACAGGACTTCTCCCAAATTGAGGCTTAAAATTCTGTTCACCCTCATGGGCTTACTATATCACAGGACTGAATGATTGAGAGATGACTTTTTACCAATTCACTGACTGAGTTAGAAAATTTGGCCTGAGTGTAAATCTCTCCCATAAGCCACTCATTCCTGCTAGGCTAGTCTTCTGACATTCAGCTTCCTTTCTTCCATCTGTACCTCTTCTCCTGAATCATTAAAAAAAAAAAAAAAAAAAAAAATTTCATGAAAGAACGGGAAAAATGGATCAGAGACTCCACTTCTCTGATTTGATTCTCCTCATCCTAGATATCTAAACCTCCTGACCCAAGCAACCAAAAAGATGAAGTAGAGATTGAAGTGGTATTGGATAGCTAAAGACCATTCAGATTAACAGTTAAAAGGTGTACAAGACAGATCTTTTTGCTAGACTGCTTTTTATAGGTTTTTAATTTCTGAAATTTAATCATGCAGGTTTAATCACCTTCACTTGTATGGCTTTAAATTGAAGACAGTTTGCTTTTTACCCAAATTGCCTTATAATAAAACCAGCGCTTTCGAGAAGGCTTACTTCTCTCTACAGTGTGCAGACTCTTGAAAGGCTTTACCATTCCCTTCCATTGCCAGCCAGCCTCCATGATCCTGGAGCGCCAACCAGTGACAATCCATTTTGCATAAATCCAAACAATAGGAATGTTTGCCATGTGGACAATATATGGTGAGAAATGAGGCAGGGAAAGTGCTTTGCTGACAAAAGCCAGATTGGAAAATCACCCAAGGTATAACCCCTGTCATCTTATCATCTTGACCTGGCTTTCTTCTTCTTCTGCCCTCTTCCTCCCCTCTCCTCCTACATTAATTTCACTTCTACCTTCCAATGTCTCAAATTCTATTCATATGCAAGACAAATCTCACCTTGACAAGAAATATAACTCATAGTGATCTTAGTCTGTCTGCCTTCAAATTATATCTTTACCATTTGTTAGTCACTTATATTGCCCCATACCCTATTTCCATCTTTATTATTTAAATATAAATGTGTTATCTTATTATATTTGCAAATCTTATCTCTGAATACAAAGACAAGGTCATGACTTGGATCTTACTTCTGGAGACTCAGATCCTAAGGATTAAGATTAAGCAACCTGAACACCAAGGGAATGACCCCTCAACACCACCACCACGACCACCCCTTCCCCCACTTAGTGGTAGAGAAGGAACTAGAGCTCAGTCTTCCAAAACCCAGACCCAAACTCTTCTAGTGATCCACATGCTGTCACCATGAGTAAATTCTTTATCTGGAGGGTAAACCCTAAGAAGCTAGCTAGATTAAGTGGGCAAAAACTCAAGAGAGAGTGTATACCATTCCTTAGTATCTATGCTGCATTCTCTATCAGGTCATGGTGACTCTATGCCTAGATCATTACAAGATCAAATCTAATCAAATAATAAAATATCATATCTCAGTGGGGGGTTTTTGTTGTCATTGCTGTTTGGGAAGTCAAAAGATACTGACATTTGAAAAAAAGAGAATGGGATTGTATTTCTTTGGTGATTCCATCTAAAACTGACTCCTCTCAGTATTTTGGGGTTAATTTAGCCGGGCTTGAATTCAGAAAAACAACAACAACAACAACAACAATGGTTTACCATACTCATGCAGCCAATCCTAATTTCTATTTTTCCAAATCCCAAGTTTCAGATATCGCCCTTGGCCATCTTATTATCTGGCCCTTGGGTTTATAGATTCTGTTGTCTCTTCGGTGGAAAGATCAGGCAGGTTGGTTTGAAGTGGATGCTTCTCAAGATGTAACTGAGGAAGGTTTTTGAGTGGTCTCTATTTCTAAATTTGTGTGTTGGTTGGTTGGTTGGTTGGTTGGTTGGTTTGGCAGAAGGGCACTTGGTCAAGACACAGGATAGAAGAAGGCATCAGAAGATCAAGAGAGGAAGGATGGTGAGAGAACTGTTGGTGAGATGACTCACCATCTATTATGTACATACATACTTTTCTCACATACAGTCTTCCTTGAACAGCCATGATACAGAATGCTTCAAGTAAACCAATAACTATTCAAGCTTTCCATTGGAAGAAGAAAGTGTCTACTACTTAGGATCTCTCCTGAGAGCAGCTCTGCATTCCACAGAATGAGCTGAACTTACATCTGATTTGGAGAATCTGATCTCATTGTTAGCAGTTGGGACTGTGAACCAGTACCCATCTCTGTGGCTTCAGAGGTGAATGAAAATGTTAGAAAGAGACATTATCCTGGCTTTCCTAGTTCTGTGGTTTTCCAGACTCAAGGGAATCATAGATACTGTACTTACTCATTGATATTACTGGATGAGAAAGTGGATCCAAGGGAACTAAGCAGAATAAAACCTGCTAGTGCAGTTCCTGGTCTACTGTGGGCACCTGGTGCTCTAAGATGGCCAACCCCTTGGTTGCCCCAGCCCTTGAGCCAAAGTATCAACACTTCCTTCTCATGTCCTGTGATTTGTTCCAATGCTCTTACTACAAAATGTCTTGTGTCTTGTGTCCCTAGAGGTCTGCCTATGCAGAATACAGTGAAGAATATAGATGACAGTCTATGTCCCTATATAGATGACATGTCTGTGTCCCTGTGCCTCCATAGTGAAAAATATAGATGACAGTCTCTACTCTCTACTGCCTCAGAGATCCCAGTCTCCTTATCACCCCTCATTTTATACCAAACACATTGTCTGCATTTACAACCTCCTTTGTTCTCTTCCTCTGACAAGACTCTCTCCACTTCAGTCTAAGAATCTGGAACAATATTTACATACTCCTGGGTTCTGGCTTTTCACTCTGTACTCATAACAAGCCTCTCCCCAGTCAGTCCACCAGACATGTATTACTAACACTTACCAGTGACCTACCTCTTAATTGCTGAATTCCTAGACCCTCTATCATCAGTTAATCGTGTCCTCAATTATAAAGCTCTTTCCTCTTCTCCACACCTTTCTGGCTGACACAGATAAAACCTAATCCTCCTTTTTAAGTGACAATTTTTAACACAGATCATTCTTATCTCCCAACACCTTACCTGCCACCCACTCTAACACAGGGCGAGAGGCCCAAGTTAACTCAGCCATCCCCCTGTACCAGAATCTTCATGGTCCTATCTCTCACATGGACACACTCCAGCACATCAGTGTCTGTCTTTTTTTTTTTTTTTTTTTAAGGAATCTGTGCCCGTTATGGGACTCAAACTCACCACCTTAAAATCAAGAATCTCATGCTGTTACCATCTGAGCCAGCCAGATGTCAGTGTCTTTCTTAAAGGGAGCCACATGATAAAATAAATGTTGGCTCCCATGAGGGGCTTGCCAGACGCCACAGAGGGCATAGCTACCCTCCTGCTTAGGAATATGTGTCACTGTTCCCAGGTGACAGCCTTTGAGCAGGCTCTAACCTAATCATGACTTATATTTGGAAAAAAAGTATTTAAATGTTTTCCTAAATATTTGAAAAGCAAGCCACAGTTGCCATTTTTCTCATCTTTGTTCCTTTTAATCAAAGCTACAAACAAAAGTCACACTTTGTGGGAAGAAATCTCATTTATGTCTCTGGGCACTGCTTTGGGATTCACAACTTAGGTTCTTAAGATTTATGACTGACTGATGTTGTGAAATCAGTTGTTTCTGGCTGTAAATCATGAAATCAGCACCAAGTTGGCCATAAAAAAATGAAGGTTTTATGGTAAGTGGTTTAAGAAAAATGCAGAATATGAGTCCTTTGCGATGTATATGTTTTATAGCAGCAATTCCCTATTTTTAATTTTTTTTGAAAAAAATTCCATTGCTATGGTAGGGAAACATCTTGAAGTAACTTCAGTGAAAACAGCTATGTATATAGAATAACATATAATGGTTCTGTCAGACTTATTCTCGCACTGAGGCATAAATCTATGGTGATGATTTTTTTCCCTGCAGAATTAGATTTTATTAAAATAGTTACTTTGTATCCCACCCAGCCCTGAGTCAAAGCAGTAGGATTCTGTATAAATGAAATTTGTTGATCCTAGTGCAAGCTAGAGCAGAATCAATTTCAATTTCCTTTGGCTGTACTATTAGTGTTTATCTGATGATGGATTCCTTTTGTTTTTAAGTGATATCTATAACAACAGCCAAAAACTACTGATTAAATTCTGAGAATCTTTCTTGATCTCAATTCAGAAAGTGTATACATTATCCTTTTCCTGAGTAATGAATTTTTTCTGTATCATGGTTTTTAATTGATCATTTCCAACATTGGGTTCCTCAACATTTAATATATACTATATATATATATAACCTGGGTGTTAATTAAGTAAGCATCCGACTCTTGATTGGGGCTCAGATCATGATCTTGGGGTCATGAAATTGAGGCCCCATGTCAGGCTCCACACTGGGCATCGAGGGAGGCTGCTTACGATTCTTACTCCCTCTTCCCCTCCACCTTCTCTCTCCCCTTCCAAATTTGCTTGATTTTTTTTTTCCCTTTGACATCCATTATCAGATGGGAATCAAGATATTCCATCCTTGTAATGGCCTTTGGTGGCTTTAGCTAATGGGACTGTCTGTTTCATGGAACATGCCTAGATATTGGGGTTAAAGACAAAGAGCTCCCTTGGGTAATTACAACTGGTCTCTCTTGATGGGTCTGTGACTTTACTCACTGTCCACATAGTCACATAGCTGTGACTTCATGGCAAAGGTATAAGGGCTTGGTTAGATAAGAACTCCCTTGAGGGGCTAGAGGCCATTCCTGATGCTGGCTGGATCTTGGAAGTACTTACTGGAGGTTCAAAGTCACATAGCAGCCCTGAAGCTTGAGGCGCTAGTTGTTCAGATGTGTTTGTTAGTGGCAGGTGGCGGGTTAGCACAGGTGACTTGCGGTATTAAAATTTACAGGACCTCTGGTTGTAATTTTGTATATCCTGCCAGATCCAACTCAGTGGAGGTGCTGTTCACACATGCTCTGATTAGAATGGTCCTCCCAGAATGATGCAGTGCACAGCCTGTGCACCTGCAGACAGCAGCCATGTTTTCCCCTGCCTCATTTTTCTTCATGTCTCCCCCCAGCTTTCTTGGGGTTGAATGTAAGAGCTATGTGGCTAGGAAGGTTTGGAGACCAGTCCTGAGTGACAAATTCCCCAGAGAGATACTGTGATGCTAGCGACAAAAGCGACTTGAAATTCAGGTAAGTGATTAAAATATTTGATGTAAAATGTGTATACTTCTTTCTCTCATCCCACCTCACACCTGTACTCTGGATGTGTCACTTCCTAGGTCATCTGGGGGATGAAGTGCATTCAGTCTGGTCCATGCCACATACCCTACCACTTCACCACCTTTATTTCATGTCTGTGGAATCAGCCCTGGAAACTTCTTGCTTAGAGAAGTGTATATATTATCACATCTGCTAAACCTGGATTACAAACAGCTTTAAGAGATACATGTAACATTCATCCACAGGGTTACATGGGCAGAGGCATGGTCCAAGGTCACCTCTTTTTTGGGATGACAGCAAGCATTTGCAGATGGGAATCCTCTACCCCAAACTTGCTTTTAAGGATCTCTTTGTTATTTCTTACTGCTTATTGGTGTATTAGTTTAATTCCACAAGTACAAATGAATTTTCATGGGCCCATGTTCCCAAGAAGGGGCATATTAGGCATTATTTCCCAAAATAGTAAGTATGGCTGCTTTTCTGAATGCTTACCCGGTGTCAGGGGCTGAATGATGAATTTTCTATTTATTTTCTGACTTTTTTTTTTTTTTTCCCTCACACAGTGCTATCAGGGGACTAATACTATCTTCATTTTGTAAATGAAGCACTAGAAACTTGACTGAATTTGGTCTGACTTCCTGAGTTTATGAGCTTTCCTCTCATGTTGCGATGCTCCCCTAAAATGACTTTCCCAGGCATTGATTCAAGCTATCAGATAATTATCCTTTGCAGCAGAAGCACACGCTGCTGTGTGTGTAGCTGATTCTTGCCTTTGCTGGTAGCTCTTCCTGCCCGTGGTCATGAGCCCAAGTTTTGCCTTCAGTGCTGATTATCCATGAATGGGGTCTGGGCACTCCTTGCCTGCTCGGGGGGCAGCCTCTCCTGCTTCCCGCCCTCCCACTGTGCTTCCACTTCACTGGACGACAGATGTGGACAGGATTGATTGATGAAGAAACATAGTGAAGATAACATTTATGACTTGTCTGAGAGACGCAGGAAAAACTAGGGTGTTTGTCAGTTTACTGATGTATAATGACTAAAATCCCATCGATACCGCATCTCTTCTAGAACCCTCATGGACAATAACTGCACACCTTGTGATCCTGTGCTCTGGACATTGGTGATCTTGGAAAAGTTTGAGGAAGAGAAGTTGCTCGGGATATTTTTTCCCCCCAATACACTCTTTGATATGTAGCTGGTGGTTCAGCAAAAAGTGCACAGAGCCGCCATGCATTTGAGTCCAGAGTGGACCTTTAGGTCTTAGTCCAGTGGGCTGGACCCCTCTCCTGTTACCCCTTTAACTTGCATTGAGCTGTCACCTTGTTTTGGTGTCCCAAGATTCCCTAAGTTGCAGAACACTCATGACAGGGACTGTGAAGTCAGTCACTGTCAGAATCATTGTACACCACCTATCAATGACTGTTAGGAGAAGTGGACACATGAGCCAAACTACAGGGTCAAAGCTGGTGGCGGCAAGAGCGTATGGAAGACGAATGAGATTGCCTAGATTATGTTACTGTTGAAGGCTTGTGTACTGCTTAGTCACGTGTGATCAGACTGGTCCTAAATAAGGTATTTGATTCCTCTCTCATGTTCTTTCTCATGATGTCATAGCAAATCTAAATGCCTGAATTTTATGTTAGTCATTCATATCTTTTTTTTTAAGATTCTTTATTTTAAAAAAAAAATAACAAAAAAGTAAAAGGTTTCTCATGTATTTGTGAGACAATGAGAGAGAGAGAGAGAAGGAGCAGGGAGAGGGGCGGAGGAAGAGAGAGAAGCAGACTCCCCACTGAGCAGAGCAGGGAGCCCAACCAATGTGGGACTCAGTCCCAGGACTTCAGGATCATGACCTGAGTGGAACGCAGGAGCTTAACCAACTGAGCCACCCACAGGCCCCCCTTCCTATCTCATGTGTACACATTTTAAATGGAAATCCCCGCCCTGTCTTCTTGAAAGTGGAATACTACTACTTATTCTGTGCTGAAGGAATGTCAGATATATAAATGATGAGAAAGGATTGTTTTTATTTTTTAATTTTTTTAAAGATTTTATTTGTTTATTTGAGAGAGAGAGTGAGGGTGAGCAGTAGGGAGGGGCAGAGGAAGAGACAGGCTTCCCCTGACCAGGGAGTCCAGTGCGGGACTCAGTCCCAGGAGCCCAGGATCATGACCTGAGCTGAAGGCAGACACTTAACCCACTGAGCCACCCAGGCACCCCAGGAAGGATTATTTTTAAGAGATAGCTCTCTTCCCTTTTTTTTTTTTTTTTTTTTAACTTTTGAGAGAGATTTTATTTATTTGAGAGAGAGAAAGAGAGAGGGAATGCACATGAGCTAGCAGTGGTGAGGAGCAGAGGGAGAGGGACAGGTAGTCTCCTGGCTGAGCACAGAGCCCCCAATATGGGGCTCAATCCCATGATGGCTCAGATCATGACCTGTGCCCAAATCAAGAGTTGGATGCTTAACCAACTGAGCTACCCAGGTGCTCCAAGAGACAGCTCCATTCTTTCTTCAACAAATGGATTTTTCTGTATCATAGTTATAAGAGGAATTAGAAGTATGAGGATCATGGGTAGTTTCCCCACCATGTGGATGTAATGGGCACTGTGGGTGTTTTCTCATCCATTCCCATGCTCTGATGCCCTGGATTGGTCTAGAAATCCAGGTATAAGCTCATCAGTTTCTGGCATTGATCATTTTCTGATCACAAGGAATGATTCATGAATGGGTACCCATTCTAATTGGGAAAATCACACAGAGAAGACATAGTTTTCTAGTGCTTAGGTAAGGTGTTCTTCCTCTTAGGACAAGTAAGAAAAGGTATTTCTGTCCTTTTTCTGAATATCGCCAAATGTGGTAATGAAGCTGACACATGGAGATAGCAGAGAATTACAGGGACACAGAACTAGAGCCATTACTTAGCATTTACTCCCAAAGCCTGCCTTACCTTTGCACTTCTAGTTCTGGAGCCAATAAAAATCCTCACTCTTTAAGCCACGTTGAACTGGACTTTTTCTTACCTTCAGCTGGATTCCTCTCGGCTAACACAATGTGGAAATAGGCATGAAATGAGTGTATCCCTGGTGTTTTGATCTATTCTGGGCACCAGCTGACTCACAGTAGCCTGACCTCTGTGACTGCTTCTAATGGTATAGCATACTTCTGAATATGCCTCACATCTCTCACTGATCGGGCAATCCATCCTGCCCAGGCTTAGCTCTTCCTGCTTATATAATATGGAGCCCCTTCCCCAGCCTTCTCCCTCCTCTCCATCTCCTACACGCAAACCTGACTGCAGGAGTGAGTGGCTGATTCAGAAGGAAGCTGGGCTGAGCAGTCAGATGTTCTGTCTTGTGAACCTGATATAGAAATTGCTTGTTGTTAGAGAGTACTTTAACTGGGAAACTGGATGGATCACAGACGTGGGGTGGCTATTCTTATTCCATGTGCATAGCAAAGCAAAGAAAGCTGGTTGGCAGAAGCAAGGTGATACAGAAACACACATGGAGAGAAGGATCCCAGGAAGCCAGGCATTCCCATGACAGGTCAGGTCCTGGCCTTGAGTTCAAATTTTCCTTCTTCCTGAAATAGCTCTGAAGCACTTCTGTTTCCTGTGACCAGACAGCCTTGGCTAAGACAAGAAGGGGTTGCTTTCACCTCAAGTTAACAGATGATGAAACTGAAGGTGAGAAAGTTAACCAAACCTATTTTGTAGCAAGCTGGGTGTCAGCCTCGCTTTCCTAACATTATAACCTTTGTTGTTGTTGTTTTGTTTTCCATTTCACTTGCTGGTTAAGTGACCAGGAGAGACCAATTCATCTAAAATATTTTGTGACCATTGCCCACCACATATCAGAGAAAAGAGAATCACTGTTCTCTCTGGAATGTCCTTGACAAAACTGAATGTGTACCAAACTGCCAGACTGAAAACTCAGTAGTGAACTGGGTGGCAATCACTACAGGTCCTTTTAGGTCGATATTGATCCACGTGGTTTCTTTCTTAAATGATCAAGGACTCATGCTGGGGGGGTGCCTGGGTGGCTCCATCAACTAAGCATCTGCCTTCAGCTCATGTCATGAACCCAGGATCCTGGGATTGAGCCCCACATCCGGCTCCCTGCTCCATGGGGAGCCTGCCTCTGCCTCTCCCTCTCCTTCTCCCTCTGCCTACTTGTGCTCTCTCTGTCAAATAAATAAAATCTTAAAAAAAAAAAAAAAAAAAGAACTCACCAGTCTTGGCAATGTTGCTATAATTGTTAATTACCTTTAAATAAATATCTGCTGATTTGCACATCAGGACACTCTTGATAGAGCTGCCCATGTGAGAAACAACCCCACTGAAGAGCAGCAGCTGCCCCAAGAGACTCAGTGGAGCCACTGCTTGTTTTCTCAGTACTTGTGGACTGTCTCTTCAGACCGAGCTTCTAGACCTCCCACATTATCTTAAGGCAGCTGCTCTGGAGAGTAACTGCATTTCATTTTTGTGGTGACACCCCCAACCAGTCCCCCAAATTAATTTTATCATATGACACATAGCCTTCAAATTTAATGAAAATCCACCCAGCCATTATCTGTGATATGACAGACTGAAACTTAATTATATTGACATGGATTTGAGCTAATGCTATCATATTTTGCTAGAAAAGGCATCTCTTTAAGAGCGATTACAATTAGCAGTCAGATTGGGGAAATGCAGCCATGGAGAAATATCTGTGCAGTCAAATGGCACCCATACTTTTAGGACACTCATCTGGTCGGAGACTGAATATCATCCTCATTCACCCAGGTAATCACAGCTAGGCTTTGGGTTAATAGCTTTGAAGAAGAGTTTGATTGCATGTTAGAACAAGGGAAGATTTCTAACAATACTAAGTGCAATGCTTACAGAGGGCTGCATCTAGTCCTTTTGGGCTTTTAAGTTGCTACAGAAGTAATAAAACATTTGTTGCATAGTACCCCTACCTTGAATAAGTGGATTTGTACAATCTTTCTCCACCTCCATGCCCTAATAAAGGATATTAAGTGTCTATGCTGCAAAGGAACTATTACATGTAGAGGAAGCATAAACATCAAGAAGACATTAGCTTTCTGTACTACCTTCCTTCCCTAACCCTTCCACCTTCATCCTTTCTCTTCGGAAAGTGCTTTAGTCAATATGTCACTGACCTATCTTCCATTATACTTTTGTTATCTTCCCCTGGGAAGGGTTCTTTCTTTTTTCTCATGATCTCTCAAAGTTAAAGGTGGGGATTATGTCATTTTGAAACTTGGGTTGATGCTGTTAAGGGTATCATAGCTGATTGGGTCTTGTGGAGGAGATTCTCATAGCAGTGGCTCAGGCAAGGGGGGAGGAATGGATGGTAGGAGGTGTGTTGAGGGCTCCTGCCACAGACTAGAGGATGGGGACTGAGTATCTGGGCATAGTAGGCATACCAGGAATGAAGGAAGAGGACTTGGTGATGGAAAATATGATAAGGATGGAGAAAATGGTTGATATAATTTCTTTCCACCCAAGAGTTGGAAGATTTTTTTTTTTTTTTTTCCTGTAAAGGGCTCAATAATAAATAGTTTCAAGCTTTGGGAGCCAGACATTTTCTACCACAACTACTCAACTCTTCCATAAACATAGACAATGATATATAAATGGGTATGGCTGTGTTCTAATAAAACTTTACTTATAAAAAAGAGGATAATTTATTTGGCCCAAGGTTCATCAAGTCCCTTGTTTAGAAAATCTGTTGTTAAAAATAAATACTAGATTGGTTGCTACATGGTATGTTGGGTACTAAATTCAATTCTTAGATTTATTAAAAATCAAGAAGCCCTAGGATTCTGAAGATTATTAACTCCCTTTGAAGTTTTGCAATATTTTTTCAAAGTTCATTTGTGCTGTGGTCATTTTAACAATATTATAAGTGTCCAGATCTGCACATGTGAAAACAAATTTGTTTGGTACATAGAATTAAGCTCAGCACACTTTTTTTCCTATAAAAGAAAGATTATAGTGATGCCTGCTTGGCTCAGTGGGTTAAGCCTCTGCCTTTGGCTCAGGTCATGATGTCAGAGTGCTGGGATCGAGCCCCACATCCTGCTCTCTGCTCAGCGAGAAGCCTGCTTCCCCCCCTCTCTCTGCTTGCCTCTCTGCCTACTTGTGATCTCTCTCTCTGTGAAATAAATAAATAAAATCTTAAAAAAAAAAAAAAGAAAGATTGTAATAATTAACCCTGGGAATCATTAACCCTGAAAACAACAATGGGGTTGTATGTAAGTAGAGAGCCTAACACTGTACTAGCCACTATAGGAGATTTTTCAAAGTACTGGGGCTGATATTTCTGCTCTTGAGGAACCGTCCATTACTGTTAACCCAGTGGAAACCTGCTGAAGACAAATGTGTAGCCCTGTGGCCAATGAGAGGAGCAGATATGGCTGCAGATGGCCTGCTAGCTTATTTGCATTAATCAGAGGGACCTTTGGTTGTAGGAAGCAGAGAGTCACTGAGGTCAACTCAAATTCATGGAGGCTTATTACAAGATTATTGGGATCGCTACCATTTGCCTGAACTTGGTGAGAACACAGAAGGAGTCCTGACTACACCCAGGAAAGCACTAGAACCACAGTCAAGGGTCAAGAGGATGGATGGGTTTCTTGGTCACTCTTCCTGTCTTAGAGTTGTACCGTTAATGCTATTCAGTGGTCTCCTGTGTCTCTGCTTTTACTCTCATTGCTAGATACTGATTATTCTTTCTGTATCTTTCTTTCAAATTCTCAAGGAAGTTACTGTTAGTAGTCTAATCAGCGGTGGGCTGCAGTGTGGATGGTGGGTGTTCTCTCCCACACAGCCATACTGTTAGACAGCCTTTTCTCCCATCTTGTGTCTTCTCACTCCTTATTGCCTTGCAGTCCTTTCTGTCTTGCTTGCAAATGAAAATTCAGTCACTTGGCTGCGCTTAATTGCGAGGGATGCTGGGAAATGCAATCTACCTGCATGTGCAGGAAGAAAGGGAAATGGATTAGATGAACTATTCGGGTTTTAAAACACAGAAAGCAAGCCTATAGATTACTGCATCTATTTGCACAAGTGCCTCTGAACTTGCTTGAATGTGTTTTCAAAGAGTCTTAGGTCTGTAAAATCCCTAGAAAAAGTGAAAGAGTGTTTTCCTGGGTTCCTTCCTAAAAAAGAAAAATTTGTTGCTAATCAGAGGTGGAAAATCCAAAATGGCAAGATTCTTCTCACTACCAACTGTGAGCCAGCACTAGTTTATATACTCTGAAGTGTCTATCACTACACAGAGGGAAGGAACTTTTCCTAAACCTGTTTTAAGAGTAATAGCAGGAGCATATAGAAAGAAATGACAGTTTGCTTTTCTGTCATCCCAACAGCTAAAACTGTCCTGGATTCTCAAGGATCCCATCCTATTTTTCTGTCCATGTATCCTAATCCTTGAATCAGGAAACATGGCAGCAAAGATGTGAGTTCTGAATAAATGTCTTGCAAGTCATAGGAGATAATGAACATCCTATATGACTGAGTCCAGAGCATGGATCCCAGCCTTGCTGTTATCCAGCTTGGTAACCTTATGTTACTTTGTGTCTGTATTTTTACCTCCATGTTGAGTGTGATTGTTTAAAATGTATCATTTAGAGAAACTTAAACACCAGTGGTTGTGTTTTCTCTGTGGCAGTGCTGGGTGATTCTACATGGAGGGATAACTTTCTTCCTTTTTGCTGTTGTTGTTGTCAATTCCAAATTAGGCCTGCCCTTCCCAATGCAAGTTTTTTCGGGGGTAAAGTGAGACTGGGTGGACTTTTCACCTATACAGCCCAGCCCTAGGCAGGAAGATTTTTGAGATGTACCTCCAACCAAGAGGTCCTAAGGATCTTTGTGGATTTATCATAGGGGGGATGAGTTCTCAGAATGCTGTTCTGCATATGGAACTGGGGTTTGGGAAATGAAGTAAGGAATAGTCTTGTGAAGCTTCTGTATCCTGGGCAGAATGGTAGTGGATTGAGCTTGTCCCTTACGTACTCTTTATAGGGTTAGCTTGCCCTTCTCCCTAAAAACCTGTTCTCGGTATGTTTTGACTTCTCTGGGTTCAGTGCCTGCCTGCCGGCCTGCCTCCCTTCCTTCCTTCCTTGAGGAGTGCTCTGGGGGAAAGAAGGAGAAAGAGAATTGAGAATCTTAAGCAGGCTCCACACCAAATGCAGAGCCCAACACGGAGCTCGATCTCACAACCCTGAGATCATGACCTGAGCCAAAATCAGGAGTTAGACGCTTAACCGACTAATCCACCCAAGCCCCCCCATTGCCTTCTTTCTAATTTGACTCTCCTTCTTGCTCCTCTTTGACTACTTCCCTGGTCTCTTAAACCTATATCTGGGTGTGTGTACCCCTCAGGGATGTACTACATCTGATCAGTAGAGTCACCACCAGAGATGTGGGGTAGAATAGTACATTCTCACAAAGAGCATCTGGAAACAAAATCCCATTCTTGATTGTGTGACCTCAGGGAATCACTTTACTCAAGACTGTTTGAGACAGAGCAAGGGATAATGGCCACATGCTAGGCAAGGCGGGGGCTGCTCGAGGTCTGAGCCGTCAAGACCCTATATATAACCGCTTGCTGCATGGAAGTCTCCCACTCTGCAATTGCAAAGAGCTGGCCTTGACAGGGAGCTGCGGGTTCCCCAGGACTTAATTGATATAAGAAGTAGCATTACAGTGAATTAATTAGAAGCCCTTGAGTCTTGATAAGCATTTGTTAGAGGCTGCTGTGCCTTTTCATTATGACGCTGGGGAAAGGACTAAGGAGGGAGAGCACGGAGGATGTTTTATAGGCAGATGCAGAATAGACTTTGTAGGCAGTGTGGGGAGAGAAATCCCTGCATAATGATAGCTCACTAAGGGAAAATTCCAAGACTCCCATGCGTCCTGAGCTCTTGAGAAATAAGAACTTCCTGACAAGTCACTTGGTGTAGCTTTAAGAAAATGAGCCTCTTGATTTATGAAACATGTCCAGGGACTGGCATTTGGATTAAGAAGCACTTTGCTCTGAAAGAGAAGTAGAGAGATGGAATTGGGGGAAGGAACACAGTCATCAGGATAAGTAAAACTAACCTCGAGACCCTAAGAACCAGAAGACATCAAACCAAAAAAATATCCAAACTCTCCAGGGCCCACTCACAAGAATTCTGTGATGAATTGCAGCCCTTAATTAGTGTTGGCCACCTAGTGGCCAAAGGGGGAACAGCATACTGGTTTACAGGTGCTGTTTACTTTAAAGAAGTCATATTTACAATAGAAGCTAATTGTTATAAAAATGTGTGAGTGAGGGGTTCTTAAGATATATCACATCAGAGGAAGATTTTTGCATCAGAGAAATATAATTTTACTCTTAAAAACTCAACCATCTCAAGATTAGATGATCTTGACTATATGCATAATTGAATACGATTACTCCTATCTTTCAGTCCATGTATATATGGAGATTACAAGTATTATGTTATCTTTCAAAAACCCGTTCTGAAAAATGGCTCTTCCATGAGATCCTGCTTTTGATGTAGTCTGAAAAGAGTGCTCTCGTGTCAGGAAAATTACCAATGTACTGAAAATAAATTACAGCTAGGAATTGAGACTTGGGTGACCAGCCATCCAGCTTACCTATGCAAGAACTTGGTGATTATCAGGAAGGGATTTATTTATTGTGCAGGGATGTTTGTGTGTGTGTATAGTGTGTAGGCATATGCCTAAATATATATCTGAAATTAAACCAATTATGGACAATCTTATATATCTCTCAAGATGTATTGAGAGGACCTAATAATTAGTATTTATTGAACATCCTCAGAGAACTGAGTTCTGGTCCATCCCACTGAGGGATATTAGAGAAGGATTCACAAAGCCTTTATCCAATCTAAATGGGGAATGTAAGTCATATTTGAGATAATGATCAACAGTAGAAGTTATCAAATGGCCTTGGTTTTAGGATATCTTAGAGAATACACAAAATGACTTGAATCTCATCCATATGTAAGAACATATGTACCATGGGCATTAAGGAGGGCACTTGGTGTAATGAGCACTGGGTGTTATATGCAACTGATGAATCACTAAACTCTGCCTCTGAAATGGATAATACACTGTGTGTTAAATGATTGAATTTAAATTTAAAAAAGAGAACATGTATACTGTCAGTACTGATGCTTTGCATGTCTCAGCAGCACTCTACCTTTCATGTTTTCTACTCACATTGCTTACCATTCGTGCCTCTGGCCATCCCCACAGATGGGTGCACCCTGGTCCAACTTCTTCCCACATTACCTGTTCAGCTTCTCTCTTATGTGTGGTCCTATATAAGCCAGCCAATCTCTCTGGCTCACACAGTCCATGAACATATATTCTTACTCATTCCATTCCCAGATCCTCATTCCTCTTTCTCCCTCACACAGCATAATGCCTCACGAAAAACATGTCTTCTCCATATGACACCCATGATTTTATGTCTTCCTGTTCCCTCATCATTATTACTAATGTCTTTACCACTGTTGTGTAATTTATAGATACAGATGCCAGATGAGCTCGTGTGGGGATGTGTAATCATTAAGTGTTTCCTATCTGGTTTCTATTTTATAAAATCAGATTCATTTATATAGGCCTAAAACACTGGGTTAGTGATGTTCTGAGTTTACTTGATTATATAACAGTTGGAATTAGAAGTGAGTCCCAAGCATGGAGCCTAAAAAGAAGGTGAACTTTGCTGTAGATTAATGTCAGTTCTTCCAGAATCAAAACTACTTTAGCATGATCTATTGATGATAAATATTTAGCTAATTAAGTCCTATTAATTGCAGATTCAAGACTCCTTTGTTCCAAGAGAGGTCATTGACCTAGAAACCGCCAGTCAGGGAAGTTAATCAGCAGATGAATTCACAGCAAGTGAAATTATCATGCATCTTAAATTTCAGAAGGAGTGAGAATGTTTTAGCAACACTGAGTGACAAAAGAAAAAAAGGCTGGAAAGCAAAATCACCTGGGAACTTCAGCTATCTCATTAGTTTCTATGAATTCCATATGAGAGAGAAATAACAGGAAGCATAGTTGAGACAAGATAGGGTTTTATGGCAAAAATCCATCAGACTCCTTTATCCTGGGACAAAAGTTTGAACTTGAGGATGGAGTATTTTCTCTCATGGACGATGGATTTAAAGGCTATTGTATCCAAGGATGTTCTCTGTAGCATAACTCTTGCTGTTTGCACAACCTACAAATGTTCCAAAGCCCAGAGTTATAATTAAGGACCTTGTTACACCATAAAAGATTTTCAAACTTTAATCTGTGACAACCCACATAGCACTCAGGGCTTAAATACTTTATTGACCAGGCTGGCAGGCTGACTCCTCTGTTGGAGCGGGGAGAGCCCGGCTCCAATTTATCTCTCCCACACTACATATTTGTAGTCATAAATCTTTTGCTAGGCTCTTTGAACATTAAAAATAGCCCAGCATTGCTGGCTTTTCTCCTGGTGCCATGAGAGCCAAATCAAAGGTGCCAGCCTCCCATGGCCTTTCCATGTCACGCTGCGGCAAGGAACATTCACATCTGTCCTAGCCTTCCCTGTCTTAAGCGTCAAGTCCAACGACAGCATTTCCCATTCAGAGTTTGGCTCCCTCTCCCCAGATGCCTCCCTTATCTAGAACTCAAAACTGAGTGGCAGCCCGGACTGAGCTGTCGTTGTGCCAGCCTGCGTCTGTTCTCTTCTCTCCGTGATGACTTTGGGCTGGTGTGTCTTCCTCGTTCTACAGGGACCCCACCATATGGAGAAGACTCACGGGCTTGTCACCAAAGCCTGGGCACACAGGGCTTTCACCTGGACCTTAGGAGAGAGGCAGAGCAAGCAGCAAAGGGCAGGGAACAGTTTCTGAAGGCACAGAAGAGAAACAGTTTCAGGACAGGCACAAGAGCAGAGCAGAACTTGACTCTAAACTAGAGAGTGACCCCCACAACCAGGCTGTTTAGAGCAAAGAGCAGTGGGTTCCAATAGAATGTCTTCTTCTAATATGAGAATAGGGTTTTGTTTGGATTTTTATTTCAGTGGTGATTAGAAAAAAGCTTTATGGGAGTCATCCCACATGTCCTGTACAGGACTCTTCCTTTTTCTTCTAAGTTCTTGCCCTGATTGTTTATAACACCAGTTTTATTTAGGTCTAATTGCCGTCCAATAAACTATGTGTGTTTAAAGTATACAGCTTAAGTTTTTCATAGGTATTCAACCATGAAACTATCAACATAACCAAGGTAATGAGGATATCCATTCCCCTTCAGTTTCCTCCTGCCCTTTGTATTTCCTCTTTCCTACCCCCCATTCCGCCCCATCTCCAGGCAGCTACCAGCCTGTTTTCTGTCACTTCAAATTAGTCTGTATTTTCTAGACTTCTGTGTAAGTGGCATCAAACATCGTGTGCTCTGTCCATTTCGTGCCTTTCCCCCCAGCATAATTATTTTGAGATTCATCCATATTGGATCATGGATCCACAGTCCATTCTGTTTTGTGGCCGAGAACCGTTCCATTGTGTGGGTATACTGCAGTCTGTTTATCTGTTCCCCTGTGCATGGACACTTGGGTTGTTTCCAGTTTGGGACTGTTATTAATAAAGCTGCTGTGAACATTTGTATACATGTTTTACTAGGCTTTCATTTCTCTTGAGAAAATATCTGGGGAGAGAGTAACTGGGTCATTTAAAGGTATATGTATAGCTTTTTAAGAAACTGCCAAGCTCTTTTCTACAGAGGCTGTGCCATTTATATTCCCACCAGCTGAGAGTCCCAGTTCCTCCATATCCTGGTTAACCTAGCATTGTAATTCCTACTGTGAGGTGGCTCTCTAGCTTGTGTGCCCATCTGTCTCAAATATGGCCACTTGTCTTGGCCACGCATGAAAGAGCCAAGGGTTGGGCTGGACAAAGAAGGAAGACACTGGGCAGGGATATTCATAATCTAACATAGATAGAAACTATCCATTTTGTGAGTCCAGATAACTAAAGAACTTTTGTTCTATGGCGTTAGTCATAATCATGGAATAATAGATTATTATGGATTAAAAGTTCTGACCATTATTCCATAAAAAGGAAGGAAAGGAAATATATTTTGTCTTTCATTTTATGGAACCCAGTAAATGTTGCTCACATATTGACTAGAACATGATGCTCAGAGATAGAAAAATGTACTTCAGATTTTTATTCACTAAGAGAAACATGTTTCTGGGTATGGCTGTTTAGCCTAAATGCCCTGAACGGAAATCCCTTTAATATCCTTTCCAAACACAAGTGAGCACAAGCTTACTACCTTCTAGGGAGGACTATTTCTGCAGTCAAAAGTTTGTTCATGAAGCAGATTATTATCTAAGGCATTAGTGACTGCTGGCCTGGGCACATGAAATGATTGAGAATCACAGTCCACATAGCACTGCTCAATTAAAGTAGGTTGATGATATAGCGTGAGGAAGCCAAATTAGGTTTCAGAAAGTAACATTCCTTCTCTTGCTCTTATTTCACACATCTCAGACTCCTATAGCCAGGTAGTATCTTAGAGATCATCTGGTCCAGTAACTCTCAGATTCTGTTCCTGGCAACCAGGTTTGGAAAAAGAAGGAGGGAGAAAGTGAAGAAAACAATGTTGTTCTTTGTTCATATGTTTTATAAGTGGAACTTCTTTTTTAAGATTTTGTAAGGATCCCACCACTTCAAAAAAAAAAAAAAAGGAAGAAAGAAAGAAAGAGAAGAGAGGGAAAGAGAGAGAAAAGGAAGGAAGAAAAGAAAAGAAAAGAAAAGAAAAAGAAAATCATTGATTGCATCTAACTTTCATGTATTAGATGGGAAGAATGAAACCTCAAGAGCAGATAGGATTTGCTCCTGCTTGAGGTCATACTATTTGTAATAGAGCTGGGGCTGAAACACAGGGCTCCTAGAACTGAGATTGGTGCTACCTTCCTATGACCATGTTTTCTCTTATTAATGTCAAGGTTAGAAAACTAAGTGGAAAAGACCATGCATGGTTAAATCTAAAGCATGTGCTATCCTGTCACTTGTGTAACATACGTTAGTCCCTCTCCAGACCTTCAAAGCCACCACAACAGAAAAATAGCTATATAAAACAGAAACAAATGTAACACCAGAGCACTAATCCAAACCATCTGCTCTGAGATATTTATGTCATTTTTGTCTGTCTTTGTATGCTTTCTTCTGATATCTCTTGCTGAGTAGAGAAACCCAAATCAGAATAGTGAGACTTAACCACCAGGTCCTCTGTGCTCTGTGCTCTATGGTGATTAGAGCAGCTGAAGGAGTGTGTGTGTGTGTGTGTGTGTGTGTGTGTGTGTGGTGTGTGTGTGTGTGTGTGTGTGTGTGTGTGTGATTTCAGGATGCTATGGAGGTCTTCCATTTGTTCCTTGCAGGGAGTATGGAAAGGATCTTTGAAAGACCAGAATGATATAGCTGGCAAACTATCATTGCCTCTTAAGTTGAAGTATCATGGTGCAGAGTCAGAGCAGGACATATCCTTTAAATGGCGCCAAAGTTAAGTGGGCTGGAGCTGGAGTGAGACATCTGGGCCCTTCTGCTGCCTCTAGGGCACCATAGCCAAGCTGGAGTGCCAATGGACTTGCCAGTGACTTCACAGAATAGAAATATGCCTGCGAGTATCCTATGGGCACCTCCTCATTTATTCCCCATGATTTATTTACTATTACTCATTCATTTCCTTGAACAAGTTTGGCCAAGATATGAGCAAAACACTAGGTATAACTTTTTTTTTAAAGATTTTATTTATTTATTTGACAGACAAAGATCACAAGTAGGCAGAGAGTCAGGCAGAGAGAGAGGAGGAAGCAGGCTCCCTGCTGAGCAGAGAACCCGATGCGGGGCTCAATCCCAGGACCCTGGGATCATGACCTGAGCCGAAGGCAGAGGCTTTAACCCACTGAGCCACCCAGGTGCCCCTAGGTATAACTTTTTATAGAATTTTATATGCAACTCTAACCAAATATTGAAATATTTATATATTATTTATTATGTGTATCTTATTAATGATTAAGTGAGGTCATCATTAAGATTATGTGTCTTTTATTTATTTATTTATTTAAAGATTTCATTTATTTGACGGACGGAGATCACAAGCAGGCAGAGAGAGAGGAGGAAGCAGGCTCCCCACTGAGCGGAGAGCCCGATGTAGGGCTCGATCCCAGGATCCTGGGATCATGACCCGAGCTGAAGGCAGAGGCTTTAACCCACTGATCCACCCAGGCGCCCCTAGGATTATGTGTCTTTTAAAGTTCTAAGATGAAGTTCAGACCACACGCATACAAACTCACTTTAAATAAATATCTACAGAGAAAGGAATATAAAGAAGGAATGAATATTTTTTGCCAGGCACTCAACTAGATAAAGCTATTTTGTAGTTTATCTCATTTAATTTGCTTTTCAGTTCTAGGCCATATGTATGATTATCTCCACTCTGCAGACAAATATATACCTTTCCCAAGTTCCCCAACTTAGATTAAGGTTTTGACCTAGGTCTACGTTCAAGGCCTATGCTCTTTCTTGGACCCATGATAACAATTTTAGATATTTGGTATTCATGTTTGGTGAAATCATGGCAAACTGGGAAGGTCACAGTTCTATATGTAAACACTGATTCTGGCTCTTTGGTGAGTTGCTCCCACAAGAACCCTTCTTGAACTTGTTATCCTAAAGCTTCAGGGCTAGACCAGATGGGGTATTAGTGGGTTGGACCCAAGAAACCCCAAGGGCCATTGGGTTCTCAGCATAGTGCTTACAGAGTTCTTGTCATTTCCTCACCACATCATACATCTCAGCAGGAAAATGACAAAATCTTCATGAAGAATCTCATTCTCTATAGGTGGGAGCCAGGTGGGAGATTTGACCTAGCCCTAAAACCAGCTCATGTGCATGTGACAAAGTGGGTGTTTTTACTGTGCAGGACTAAAACAAACAGAAAATTATGAAGTGCACAAAAGGATTTTCCGCATTGCTGAGCCTTGCAAAGTGTTCACACTTGAATTCCTCTTTTTGAATTCATTATCTCAGGGTAGCATTAGGCTTGGAAAGTCAAGGCAGTTGAGCTGAAAATGTGTCTTCTTATTGCTGGAAGTTGGTGGGAATAGCCTGCAAAGGCTGCGGTATTCGGAGCCAGCTTTGCTCTCTGCAAATTCTTATTCTGAAATGTGCAGCTCCCTCTTATTATGAGTGTGCAGATCTATATAAATTATTAATTTAGGGTCCAGTCTTGACCATTTGTTTTAGTATCTTGTATATTTGGAGAGCTCACTTTATCTGAAAGTGTTTATTAGTACTTTTCCTACACTTATATCACTTGCATTTTGCACATTCTGTAGTTTGAAGGATGAATCGTGGGTGAAGATCTAGATCACAACAAGGAGTTCATGCATGACCATTGTTCTATGAGGTTATTTGCTTCATGGTCCCATGAGCATGTCACATCTCCTCTAGCTCCTGTATCTTTACTCACATATTCTTTCTTTTTTCTATCCCAGTCCTACTTATTATTCATCATTTAAATCCCTGCCTTCCTCTCTTTCTCCTAACTCTTCTCAGTTACTTTCTGTTCTATTTATCTGACAGCTAATCAGATGCTTTGGAACATCTCTTCTATTTTTTTTTTTTAATCTTGAATAACAATTCAAAATTGTTACCATTGGGGCACCTGGATGGCTCAGCTGGCTAAGCGATGGAGACTCTTGGTTTTGGCTCAGCTTGTGGTCTTGGCATCCTGGAATCTAGCCCTGCCTCAGGCTCCACGCTCAGCAGGAAGTCTGCTTAGGATTCTCTCTCCCTCTCCCTCTTAGCACCTCCCCACAACCTGCTCTCTTGCACACTGTTTCTTTCTCTCTCAAATAAATAAATCTTTTAAAATATGATCATTTTTTACCTTTTTTCCTATTTATACCTTGCCTCTCTGAGTAGACCAGGCACTTCTTTAACTGAGGGACTATATGTTCTCCTGTGTGCTATTTGTCACAGCACCAAGCAACCACTTGCCTTCCTACTAGATGGACTTCATAAAAAGGATTTCTTGAATCAATTAACTGATAAAAATGTGCTATTGAATAATCAATGGCTGAGGAATACACTTAAACTCATTTATTTCCTTTTCTCAGCAGCTGTTTCACGACTGGCTAAAGGAGATGGTGGCCAGAGGGCTGATTCCAAGTCCTAGTTTATGAATAGTTTCACAAGAGTTCATTTAGTAGAGCCAGAAAGTAAGGGAGTTCCTGAAAAACAGGAATAAATTGCTGTTAACTGCTATTGTTTGCAATTTGCTACTGGAAGTAGCAAGGTAAATTTTAGTGCACATATATAATACAATTGTATTGATTGGACTGTCTTTTTCGAAGTTATTGGTGCAATTAAATTGACCTTTTGCCAGTACAGAAATAACTTGTTTAATAAAGACTGAACAAATGAATTGAGTATAATTTTAAAATAGCAGGTAAACAGAGCGGGGCTATAAGGCCTTTGTAAAATCGCTCCAAAGGCTAAGTATGAACCTATTGAGCTCGAGCTTTGAGGAACCCACTTGGGGGCATTAGGCATGATGCTACATGCAGAATCCCTTCACAAACAGGGAGCACTATGCTAAGACCAGGGTTGCTCAGGTGCTACTTCTGGGCATATGAGCATATTTTCCAGCCTTACCACCAGGCTGCTGACACTAACTGGTTCATGAGAGGACCTCTGGGACTCTAAGAGACCAAGTTATCTAAGACAGCAACCAAGTCCTCTGGAACCTTAGCATATGCTAAGTTCTACTTAGTTCTACACAGGATCTTACATTCCAAATGGGAAATATTTCACTGAGTATCCGAGGTTTGGGCGAGCAGCTCTTCTTTGAGAGAATGTCACTTAACTGTGTTCTACACTTTGTGTGGCACCCTTCCCAGGAGGGCCGAAGAAACCTAAGGCAGAGCCATTACCTGTGGCACATTCACTCTGTACACAGTGCTTAAAATATACCTTCTATTGAAATCTATAAATCCTCCCAAGTGGGACTCTCCTGGAAATGCATATTAGAATGCAGCCTTTGGCACCTCCCCACTCTATCGAATCAGTTACGGTCTCTGGAAGTGGAAAAGCTAGAGATCTGAAATCTATTTTAACAGAGAATCTCAATGATTCTTACAAAACCAAAGTGTGAGAACTGCTCTAATAAGGGTTCTCAGTTTGATAAAGGATAAGAGAAAACACAAAATGTATTGAATGTGTTTTGTATTCTTTTATGAGTTGATTAATCAGGTGTGTCCACCAGAAGAGACAGACAGAAAGGCTGAGGTAGACAAAGTTTTTTAGGCTCACAGGTCTGAGAATCAGAAGGCACTGCATGGGATATAAGACTGTGTGGGAGAGCCACGAGGGTAGTCAGGAGGCAGAGGACAAGACCAAGGGGAAGGTTTAGGTCAAACCTTTTGCAGGAGTGGGTGGCATTTTCTTTGGGAAAGGTAAGGCAGGGCAGTTTAGGATTGCTCATTTGAATAATTTGGAGTGGCTTTGAGCTACAGGAATGATCTCTGGTTGACCAGAACCTGGTCCTGGAATTATTAGAGCAGAGGAATATTGCCTCCCAGGGTACATGGGCCAGATACAGGATGCACTGGAATGGTTAGTTTGCATATCAAATGAATGCTCCCAGCTGAATCTTTTGCTTTCTCCAAGAATTGACGGACTCTCCAAGAAGTCTCTCCACAACTAGAAAGATTTCTTTAAGTCATCAAAATATCATAATATACAAAAAATAATTAAATAAGCAAGTAAATGTGTTTAAATATTTAAATACATATTTATATTTTCTGTAGATAGAATGTCACTTGTCTACAGGCATGTGAATCCATGAATGGGAAGAAAAATTACAAGGGAAATGCATTAGGACGTGAAAAGTGATGTCAACCGGCCCACACAACCACCTAGATACCCCCTACTGCTGTCTAGATTTGGAATGTGAAATTTGTCTGTGCTCTTTGGGCAAGAAATACAGATTTTTTAAATTATTAGGTGATATATGGTATGTGTTTCAAGATGGAAGACCAAGGATGGGAGCCTTGAAAACATGCACGTTTTAAGGGATTGGTTTAGGAGGAAGAGGAGGCAGTGAAGAAGAAGAGGTCAAAGTTAGCAGGAAAACCAGTAGGTGCAGGAGCTCATTGAAAGGGAAGGATGGAGAAAGCTTTAAGATATCCATGAAATTATAGAACTCTGCTACAAGCTGCATACTGTTCAAGTGATATGAGAATGAGGTACAGATTCTGATGTCCGGCATCTGCAGTAGAAGCCAGAGCATTAAATTGGTAAAGTTTGCATTCTCTGTTGTCAGTAGCAATCGTAGTAACTGTGTTTGCTATGTAACATTGACCACTGTATTTGGGCCTCAGTTTCCTAACCTGTTGAATGAGAAGACTAGAGACTCAATGTCTCAGACACCTTCAGACCCTACCAATCTCTATCATCAGTCATGTCCCGGAGCTCCTTCTGCCAACCTCCCCTATCTGACTGATGGTGGAGCTGTCCCTCCCTTCCACACCTTAGACTGTGCCAGTTGATGTGTCCAGCATCCTTGCTTGAGCAAGTCTATCCTCATGTGACTAACGAGCTAGCTCAGTGTCTTTTGACTTTTCTTGAATTCACTTTTCCTAATCATACTGACTGGCTCCTCAAGTCCTACCCACCCCCGTCCCTCCTTTTCTGAGTTTTCTGGGTCATCTTTCCTGAGTTATGTCCATCTTTCTCATCCCTCTGGCAGACTCTTCTTTGGCATGTACAAAGCACTCACCCATAGGCCTCTGACATATTATGGAGGTGGATATCCAAGATTTAATAAGGCCCGAAGTCTAGAGGAAAATAAAATTAGAGCAACTAAATTGATTCCTATATTGGTTGGATACCAGAAACTCGGAATAAATATCCCAAGTGGACCTACTCTGCAGGTTATTGAAATCTGGGATTTCTCACTGAAGTAATCAACATGTTGTTAGAATTGCAGAAGTCCCTTAAAATTGGCACTCATGTCAATTTTTTTTGGTTGATTTTTTTTCTGGACTTTGAACATTACACTGGGAATTGTGGCTGTGCCTATGACCGCTTTATCTTTTAGAGGTGCGCTTTAACTAGTCGGTGTCTCTGTCCACCTTTATTATTTCAGAGCATCTCACCGTTCCTGCCATTGCCAGGTCTACGAGCAAAAGTTCATTCTTCAGTCCATTAACAAGTTCTTGTCAGGGTTAGAGGGAATTTTAGACTTACTCCAAAAATGTACCCTTCTCCGTCTGCTTTGAAAACAGCTCACAAATTCTTCTTGTTGTTTCAGACATGATCATCAATCTCCATCCAGAGGAAAGTAAGAATTGTTATTTGGTTTTGGGGGAAGGAAAAATTCCGGAGTTCAGACCCCTAATTGCTCCTCTTTCCTTGTGTTTGCATGAAAAATCTGGCAAAGGGTTTGCAGACTCTTCTTTCATTTCTTAAAGATTTGTTGCCTTAATAACTTTTTTATTCTATGGCTGTCCCATTTAGCCATACCTCTCAAAAACAAACACAGCCACACTGTAACCTAGTTAGTGTCTAACTACTGTGTGCTTCCCTGGGCAAGGTGGCCAGGTCAGGGTTGGAGTGTCTCTCAGCAGCTACTGGTTGGAACCTTGATGACTTGCCCCACTGGAGGCACCACATTTTTGGGTAGAGGTGGTTGTACTCGTCTCTTTCTTCACGCTTCCAGTGGTGGTGAATATGCCTTTAGAGCATTAGGATATTGTCCCCCCCCCCATGAAGAAAGATGGCTAAAAGCTTTATTGGGCCTAATTTCTGGAGTAAAGCAATGAGTTGTATTTAAGTAATATAAAAATTTATTAAATAACTCAAAAGTCTGAATTTTGGATCTTACTAGCATTGATACATGAAGAAATAACAAGGATGCAGGGAGATTGTTTGATCACGCAGAAGTCCATCTAATTTACCATGCTAAACATTGTGATTGCTTCATTAAGGGTCAGGGCCTGATTTTCTTTTCTGATCAGGATCTTACTAGAGAAGGCACTTCTGGTACCTTTTTCTTCTCCATTGTTGGCAGGCTTCTGGGCAGAAACGGTGATGACATGGGTTTCATTTCCATGGCATGTTCTTAGTGGTACACAGAGTACTGTGGCTGGTGAGACAAACCTACATATGCCCAGAGAGAACCTGTCAAAGCCCATGCTTGGCATCACAGTTCTCTTTGTTCATGTATCCTTCCTCTGGCCACCATATAGAGTTTTAAAGAACCTGCAAAAGCACTGAGGCTAACTCTTCTTTGCATGGGGCATCCATGTGTAGTACTCAAGATCGCAGCTAATTATGCACATGTTCTGGGCCAGGTTCAGATTCAGACCTCCTGACTTCCTATCCAAGCTCCCTCCATATGGCTAAGCAGGGGGAGCTCTTGGGGACTGAGACAAAGTGACTACAATAACTGTTTATCAAGGAGTTAAAAGTATAATCATTGTTACCATTTACTGAGCATGCTCTGTGTGCCTGCCACTTGTCTAAAGCCTGCAAGTAGTAGTTTTAACTTAATCCCTACCCACAAACCCTCAGGTAGGTGTGGTTATTGTCCTGATTAAAAACAAAGAAGAACCACAACAGCAGAAAAAGAGGATAGTGAAGTTTGGTGAGCTTGGTAGCTGGCTCGAGGTCACCTGGTAGATTATGGATGAGGAATTCAAATCTGGATCTGTGGATTCTAAAATATATAGTCTTAACCATTGTAATTTGCTGCCTGTAAAAATGCTTGCATGGTGTACATAGTTGTGATCATTTGTACATGCAGTTATGTCTCCTGCTTTTTAAACCAAGCATTCCTTGTTATTAAAAACCACAAGCAGGGCGCCTGGGTGGCTCAGTGGGTTAAGCCGCTGCCTTCGGCTCAGGTCATGATCTCAGGGTCCTGGGATTGAGTCCCGTATCGGGCTCTCTGCTCGGCAGGGAGCCTGCTTCTCTCTCTCTCTCTCTCTCTCTCTCTCTCTGCCTGCCTGTCTACTTGTGATCTCTCTCTGTCAAATAAATAAATAAAATCTTTAAAAAAAAAAAAAAGAAAAAAAAACCACAAGCATCCTTGTTAGTAAAAATTCTTCATAATCACCATATTAATAGCTTTATAACCTTCTGTCTTCTTCATGTTGTCTTTTTTTTCCTATTTCCTTTATCTTTTCCTTCTATTTTTCTTTCTCCACATATTCTGTTATATTTCTTTTATTTTCTGAAGCTATTTGCAATTTGACATCTTGGTTTTATCATTACTAGTTGTTAACTTTGGATTTTTCAAAGGCCTCTTTAAACATATTTAACTAATTATCAGTGGCAAGAATTGAACAATGTTCTTGTCCTACTTCCCCAGTATATAAGAAGAATAGTCTACTTCTTTATATCTTTCCCCCTTTCTTAGCCTCTTATGTATTTAACTTGAGGGTTAAGTTTTTTAAACAACTATATCATTTATATCCTATAATTCAACTTCTCTCTCTCTCTCCCCCTCCCTGTCTCTCCCTCCCAATCTCTCTCTCCTTCCCTCTCCCCCCATCTATGTATCTCCCTACAAATACGTGTGTTTGTGTATGTGTGTGTGTGTATGTGTGTGTCTCATAAGAGGTTTATGAAATGTTAAATTTAAATGACTATAGGGAATCCACGTGGGGATGCCTAGGGACTGCAGGAGAGAGAGGCTAGCAGTAGCTCAGGAGTCAAGTCTAGCTTTGTAGATATTCCATTGACAATCATTATCACATAACCCACAGTGGAAGGCTGTTGGGATGGTCGAGATTTTCCAAGGAGTGAATATGAAGATAGAAGAGAAGCTGACTGAGGATGGGATTCTAGCGAACATGAATATTTTAAATGCCAGTGACACAGAATGAGAAAAAGTGATCAGAAGAATCGGAGGCAGATTAAGAGAAAGGAATCATGCCATTCAGTGGAGCAGAGAGTCTCAGGAAGGTGGAGTGCTTTGGAGAATGTACCTAGAAATTTCCCCTTAGATCTGATGCTGTAGGCCAGTGGGGACTTTTGGAAGTGCAATTGCATAGGGATAATTAGCATACAGGACAGGGTTTTGGCTAGGGACCAAATAAAAGGTGCAGAGGCAGCCTTCTCCTCTCTGTGACATCCGGTAGGCTGTCTGGTACTGGTTCCAGCAAGTGTCTTGGACAGCACTTAATCTTTCTGAGCCTGCATTTTCGAAGCTGTGCAGATTATATATAATGTCTAGAATGCACTCTAATTCTAATGCTATGTGTTCTAGGATACTGGTAAGTATCAATCTTTCCCCACCCCCAACTACCCAAGACAAATATTTCAAGGGGAAACATGAACCCCAAAGTGGTTCTCAACTCGTGAGGCAACCGACTCTTAAGGGAAATCAAATAGCTGGGCTTCTGAAGATTGCTCTTCATATCCTGACAATTTTTATGCCTCAATCTTAGTCATGAAAGATTCATAAATGGTCTTTATTATATAGCCTATTAATATCTCACCCAAAGTTTCTTTCCAGTCATTTATAGAAACATTGAAGCAAGTTCTCAGGAGCATGGATGCAAAGGTTATTAGAACCTACAACTTGGTATCCATCTCAATTAGATGCCAATTATGTGTGACACCCAACACATTCCTTAAACTTTGTATCTTGGTTTAGTCATCTTTCAAATGCAACTTGTTAACTATAAACGATTGTAGCAACAGTCCAATTGGTACCACCAGCAGAGTTCAGTGACAGAGTTCAGAGCCTTGACACCCAATTTTATTCTGTCCCTCATTCAGAAGCACTTCAACTTCCCCAGGTTGAGAGATACCAATCCATACAGAGAAAGGAATCTTCAGTGAACACCATGAGACTGTGTAATGAAAACCTGGGAACACTCAAAACGATCCTGTTGAAGCAAGTAGATGAACTACCCACCCCATTACATTCTGAAAAAACCCAACCAAACCAAAGCCAATTTTCTGCAGGTGCTACAGTTTCCCCGGGAGTTCCCTAAGATCTTCAAATCCAGTTGGCTCTTTCTTATGTTACTAAATGGTTGTTTATTTCTGAATGCTTCGAAGGCTAAGAAAAAAAGGAAATGTCAGGTAGCAAAACCTGTCTTGGGTCCTGCATCAATTCACCTGGGAAAGTCCACATTACTAGGCGACATTTAGGAGTCATTAAAGACAATATATATATTTTTTTCTCTTTCTGGTCAAGAATAGCCAACGTTCACCAAAAAAAAATCACCCCCACATTTTTAAAGTGCTACTCTGTTAACAAACATAGAGATAAAGTGCCAAAATTATAAATGACTGAAGTTTTATCATTTTAATTTTCAGTCAGAAGAAGTTTATTTAGTCCACATCATTGCTTATTTCATAAGATTTTGTTTATAGGCTAATCGGATTTAAACTTTCTTGAATCAGTTCCTCTGGGCACTTTCAGCATATTGCTTGGGTCACTATAATACTTAAAATATCCCATTGTCCATTACAGTAATTTATCTACACCTCTCTATCCTCTTCTGTCTTGGGAGCTCTTAAAGGTAAGAGACTAAGACTTACTATTTTTTGACCCTCTTAATATCTACGACAGAAGCCTGTATATTAAAACTGTTCAATAAATATTTGCTAGATGACTAAACTCTGAGGAGGAAATTAAGATGATGATTTAAATGCCCATTTGGCTATATTCCTGATTCTTTGTGCCTTTACTTTTCTGTTTAGCAGGACCCCTGTCCCCCTGGTTTGTAAGGTGTGAGCTAGAATCCTTGCTTTGTAAAGCTCTGTTCTTTGGAAATCAAAGTTCTTGGCTCAGCCTCTTGGGTTGTTCTGTCTTTTATAGGCACTATAAATTTCATCATCATCAAGGGCTGTTAAACAACATACAGTGATAAAAATAGTTCCCTTTGCTGACATTAGGTGTTTTCTAAAACAGCTCGATAAATTCTGGTCAACAGAAACTCTTTGTGATTTCAAAAGTCAGAGAGTGAGCTGTTGACACATATCTGGGCAGATAGAAAATAAATTGCTCTGCAGTTGCTCAGAAATATGTCCAGGGTGCTTTTTATTATGACTAGTGGTTGACTTTGCCTTCATTCTATGATATTTTAATAGAACTTATGCAAGCTCTGGAGGTTACAAGAGGCCTTGTAGGAGGCAACTTGTTTGCAAAGTGATGTATCTGCAGGAGGCATAATGGGTAGGGTGGGTGGGGAAGGTAAGTTGGTAACTTTTGCAAAGAAGAGACTTGATTTTAAGTTTTATTTATCAGGTTCTTGGGAGAAGGATGGTAATACTGGTGACTCTAAAGAAGCCTGGCCTTCAAATAAGACCTGGAAGCAAGAGCTTCTGGCATATTTCACCAAATTGGAAATGAAAAGGCCCCTTTCCCTCTGTTGTCTATCCAGGCACATAAACTTGAGCAAGTTACACAGCTATTCTCAGGACATTTTCTCTCCTTGAAAAGAAAAAGGTTTGTACAAGATCCTTAAGATCACTCCCCCCTCTAAAAGTCACTCGAGACACCTTGATTTGTGTTCAAGCACTGCTATTCCTCTTGACCTCCCTGCTTTTCTAGCTCGGTTTCCTGTTCATTCTAAAGAGTATGTACAGATCACTTTATACCCGCCTGACAGCTCTTTAACTAACTTGTGAATCCTTTAGGTAGAGTCCATTCCGCGCTCTTTCTCCTCACATGACCCCACCTTCCTTACCTCCTAGGCCCTGGGAAAAGTTTTAAGTCTCTGTGTTCACCTCTCAGATGCTGTTTTGCACTTGCTTGGTTTTAATTTGCATATTGCACATTTCTCAATCCTCTCTTCTCAACCTCTTTTCTTGGTAACCTTCCTCAACTAATATCTCTTCTCTCAAAATCCGATGCATTGAACATCTCTTTCAAGACTCTATGTAAGAGGGGCGCCTGGGTGGCTCAGTTGGTTAAGCATCTGACTCTTGGTTTTAGCTCAAGTCATGGTCTCAGGGTTCTGGAATTGAGCCCCACATCAGGCTCCCTGCTCAGCTCCGGAGTCTGCTTCTTGCTCACTGCCTCTCCCCGCTCCCCTCATGGACATGTGTGTGCTCTCTCTGTCTCTCTCTCTCTCTCAAATAAATAAATAAAATCTTTAAAAAAAAAAAAAAACCTACATAAGGGTGATACATTCCAAAAGCATCACTGTAGATTGAACTTCATAAAAAACTTCACTGCTAATCAAGAGCTGTAGGATTCGTCTTTCCTGCTCTATTGGCAAGGGTATGAGCCACCTTGAGCCTCTCTTTTCTACTTTGGTATAATGCTTGTTTGTTATTTTGTTAACTGTTTTTTTTGTTTTTGTTTTTTTGTTTTGTTTTGTTTTGTTTTAAGATTTAGAGAGATAGAGAGAGAGCCAGCGCTAGAGAGCACATGAGCGGCAGGGAGTGGCAGAGGGAGGGAGAAGCAGACTCCCCGCTGAGCAGGGAGCCAGATGGGGGACTCAGTCCTAGCACCCTGGGATCATGACCCCAGTTGAAGGCAGATGCTTCCCACTGAGCCACCCAGGTGTCCCCTGCATATTGCTTGTTGATAGGGTGGGGGTTGAAATACATCATAGAATATACTTGCAAACGTCTTTCTGAGAAGGTAGAGAATATAAATCCATGAAACAGGCCCAGGATAAGATTGCATAGAGAGTTGAAGGCTGAGGTCAGTAAGACAGGTGGTGCATTATTTCCTTTTTTAAGTAATTTGTGGGCCAAACCAAACATGCTAGGCAGTTGAATTCAAACACCAGGCCACTGGTATGCAGGCTCTGAATTAGGTGGCCTTTGTGGTGACTTTCAATTCTAAGAGTGGATCTTTGAATATCTGTTCAACTCTGACTGTGTCTCTGCTAAAACGTATTATTGTATGTGTGCTATTATGTTTCTTTGTAAGTTTTTTCTTGAACTGCTTCATCTGTCTTGACTCTTGACTCATATATATTATGGGCATGCATTATTCATTTTATAAGCCCTGATAACACCTACCACATTCTTCTGCCCACATTGATTCTCAGTGAAAATTTGCATTGAAGATGGCTAAGTTAAGAGTTGAGAAGACTGTGGAAAAATAAGGAGAGAATGGAGAAAAAAAAGTATTTGAAACAGAGTAAGAAGCCACTGTAAGAAAGAATCCAAGCTATGGGGTAGTGAGATCCTGGGACCTACACCGATCTGGCCCTTTGACTCCACTATACGGTCCAGATCTCCAGAGTTGAGCAAGTGATCACTATACCCCGTTTTCCCCAAAATGGGGAGCCAGGGTGGTAGGCCCTGGGACTGTAATGGCTGGGTATGTTATTGTGCATGGGAAATGTTTTTGTGTATTTTAATTGTTTTAGAAAAGTACTGATTTCCCATTTACAGAAATAATGTTTTCTTATTAAATTTTAAAACATATTAATTAAATCATAAGATGTAGTCTATGGATTTAGCAAAAGTCAATGATGGTGTTATACAAATTACTGGGTTTGGGGAAATCCCTTTGTTTTTCAAAGGAAGAAATTGACTTGGCAAAGGTCACAGCAGGAGAAATGTTCCCAGGAGCTTTAAACTCCTGCTTGTGCCCACTTTTTAATACGTTTGTGTCAGCAGTAATACTGCTTTATTAAATGGAGCTGTTTCCTTGTGGATAGGGGATAGATATATTAAGTTCAGCAAGCTTTCTAATCACAGTGAGCCTGCGTGGCCCCGCTATCTGTGGCTGGTTACCAGCCACTCTCCCTTTATAAATAGGCTACCTTTGGCAACAGATGGAATACAGTGTTTCCAGAAACCCACTAAAAGGCACAGCCTATTGTTGTCATCTTCTGTGTCTAGGGAGATTCTTCTCAGGAATGTATGTGTGGGCTCTATCCAGCCAGCACCACTCCCTCGCACACTCTGTATGTTAAATCTTGCACCCAAGTCCATTTGCTGCTGGATGTTCTAATGACTCCTCTAGGCTGCTCTTCATCTCCCTGCAAGTTGGAACAGCTATGGCATATCCAAAATCCTTAGAAACTAAGAGAACAGAGCAAGAAATAGTGACTCTTTCCCAGAAAGCCTTCAGGGTCCTTCAAGGAACTCCTTAGAACTTTGTTTTTGGTATATTGTTACTCCATCTACCAGAAACTCCTACTTCTAGATAGAAACTGGCTACCTGTTCAAGTATCCATTTAATTTTCACGAGGAAATGACTCATTTAGGTCATCCCTAGAAAGTGGCCATGCAGCCTCCGACTTGAACAAGTTCAATAAAGCGGGTCACCCAGATCCTGAGGAAGGAAGTCCATCTCTGGGGAGCTCAAAATGGTATAAGCATGCTCCTCTGTTAAGCAGAAACTTAACATTTTGCTGCAGCCAGATGTAGGACAGATTGGTACATCACTGTGGGTATTCTACAAGTTGAACAACACCAACTGCAGGAAGCCAATGTCTGAATTAATAACACCATTGCTTGGTCTCTCCTGGACACTTAGTAGAAGAGATTTGTCTAGAATGTTCAGTTTGTTCAAGAAGCGTTCTGTCGGGCGCCTGGGTGGCTCAGTGGGTTAAGCCGCTGCCTTCGGCTCAGGTCATGATCTCAGGGTCCTGGGATAGAGCCCCGCATCGGGCTCTCTGCTCAGCAGGGAGCCTGCTTCCCCCTCTCTCTCTGCCTGCCTCTCTGCCTGCTTGTGATCTCTCTCTGTCAAATAAATGAATAAAATCTTTAAAAAAAAAAAAGAAGCGTTCTGTCAACATTTTATTGAGACTTTTTGTGCCAAGGATGACCTCACTTAAATAAACCTATGAATATGACCCTGTATTTCCTCTTTAGTTAAAATAAGCATATCATATTTAGAGGCATTTATGCATTCTGGAAAGTTCTGAGGAGTCATATGTTGTGGTAAGAGGGCATTTTATTCATCACCACAGCCTTGTCTTGACTCTACGCATCTACTTCCTTCTTACATAAATGTTCTACCTCTTCTGAGATAGATGGTTATAACTGGAAAAAAAAAAACACCAAATATATGTATATGTAAAATACATAAAGACACACCCATATGCATGTGCACATGCACACACACACAATAATTTGGAGTCAGAAACTTAATTGTTGTGCCTAAAACTATCCTGTATTAGCTACATTATTGTCAGCAAGTCATTAACTAATTTTTAAAGTGAGAATAATCATGAAACCTACCTCAGAGCATCACCATGGGGAGCCAATTTTGTGATGATATAAGTGATGAAAGGACTTTTTAAATCATAAAGGACCTTGCAAATGTTAATGATTGCCTTCTTGCTAAAGGAGGGGACAGAGAGAAAAAGAGGGCCATTCATCACATTCTGAGGCCTGCATGTAACCACCTGATGAATGCAGTGCCTGAGAATGCTGAGAGGTAGATCTTCAGAGAGGAGTTCCAATGAATATATGATGCATCTCCACCAGCTGCCAGTGAACATCCCCAGATTTGAATGTACAAGAGGACCCAGTGTGAAGCCCATGTCTACCCTAACCTGACCAGCCAGTTTCTGGACAGTGAGATATTGTGCAACTTGGTCCTAAATGGATCAAATGTAGAGCTGTCTTTTCCTCTAGCATTCACTCTGTTAGGTGTGTTACAACTCTGCCTTTGGCATTCGGTCAAGGATAAGCAATTATTGAACAAGGAGACCAGAGGTTTTTGTCTGTAAATACAGAGATTATTATGGTGAAGTCCATATTCTGACAATTGTCAATGCAGTCAACTAAATTGCAACTTGGATTTTAAATTTTATTTGCATCAGAAGACAAGAGTAGTCTCTACTGTGAGTAATTCTATCCATGGTTAAATTCAACATTCCCACATGCAGTTGTAGAGGTTGTACACTGCACAAAGTTAGACTGCATCGTGCACACCATACACATCAGATATTTATATATATTTTTTGTGACAATTTTTCTAAAGTGGCTTTTTCTAATAGTCCAGGATTTTACAATATGTTTCTAATAGATGGAAATAAATTAAGGTGTTGAATGAGATAGCTAAAAGAATACATTTATCTTATTTTAAAGAGTTTTATTGCTCTTCATGTGAGCCTTGTGTGTGAGCTCTTTCTACCTTGAGCAAAATGATAGTCCATCCTTTTAGACTAAAGGAAGCAAAACTCATTGTAAAAATTTTCCAAGGAGAATCTTCAGGTTATTTCTGCACATCAGAAGGTTTATTCAGAAGCTATTATTATTACATTATTATCCCACATTATTATAGAGACTTCCAGTAGTTAAAATTCTTCCTAGCCTTCCAATCCTCTGACAGAGCCAATATTCACATCTTGGCACCCTCCTAAGCCCATCCTCTTAATGACCACACTAAGCTATTTTGCAAAGATGTTGTAATTAATAATAACAAAACAACTATCTGAAGGATTGGTGGGCCTCTGTTAATGTGACAATGAGAGAAAATGATGGAAGGTCAGCTGTCAGTGTGTACTTTGTAGAAGTTGTTCATAGAACCATGGCACTGTTTCTCACGGACTGTTCTATCCAAAGATTATCTCCTTTAGTGGTGTCTAGAGCTCTGTCTCTGCATGGAGGCTCTAGAATGGATTGGTTGATGTTGTTAGGTCTTTCCTAGTCCTGTGGCTCCTGGTTAGGTCTTTGCACAAAGTAGAAGCTTCATCTGTTAATGAAGAACTTTACTTTTTTGGTTGGTTGTTTTGTTTTGTTTACAGGACAGCATTTTAGTCATTTTATTTTTTTTAAAGATTTTATTTATTTATTTGACAGAGAGAAACCCAGCAAGAGAAGGGACACAAGTAGGGGGAGTGGGAGAGGAAGAAGCAAAATGCCTGCTGAGAAGGGAGCCTGATGCAGGGCTCGATCCCAGGATTCTGGAATCATGACCTGAGTTGAAGGCAGACACTTAACGACTGAACCACCCAGGTGCCCCAGCATTTTAGGCATTTTAAAGTCATAGCTGTGACCTCCCTTACATCTGCCAATGGAATACGTCAAGGAAACCAAGAGGTTGGGAAATTATTATGAGATTCTCAGAGCATGGGAGGCAGTAAATTAAGTGTGAAGGGCAGCAATCAGCAGAACCAGCCACATCACGATTGATAAGCTCCATTTCGTCTGTGTAGTGAGAATCCCAGTGGTTGAAGAAAGAAGTTTCCAATGAACAGGTGACGAAATTGAGCATTTAAAGACATAGTTCACCTTTTTGAGTTGCACCTTCTCCTGAGGCCCATCCAAGCATCCCTTCCAAAATGTTGAGGTGACACTCATTACCTTATGGCCTGGTGCAGGTGCTGGGGACCAACTGTTGAAGAACAGACACTATCTCTACTCTTGTGGTTCTAACCGGTGGCCTACCCACACACCTGGTAGCACCACAGCCGCAGTCAGACTGTGTACCATTCTGAACATTTGCAGTTTGCTTTCCAAAGCTTGTTGGAATTGCTTGACTTTATGGTAATTGTTCAAAGCGGGATGCACTATTTGCCTCTCCATTCACACATAAATGCAGCTCTCCTCCAACGACACATGCACCTGTGGAGTTAGCAGAAAATGTAAACGTCCATTTGCTCAGATTATTTGTGTATGTGCTCCAAGTGTCAGTTCAGGTTTTGCTGGTCAAACACACCTTGTAATGGGCTTTGGTAATTTAACTCCTAGGAATGGTGTGGTTACAGAACCCCATAAAAGTTTATTGACTCCTAGGTTGTAGGTTAGAATGTACCTCAGAAATTAGCTTCACCCAGTTTAATGACTTCATTACAGAGCAGTTTACGTGCTCTCAAGCACTTCCTAATATATTTTTAACACCAGTTTGTAGCTATCATGAGCTATTTCTGTGTAGTAGGAGAGGCAGATTGGCTTGTTTAAATGGCCAAGATTAAAAAAAAAAAAAAAAAGTCCCTGAAATGGGTTTCCCCCTGTAGTGTCCAGGTGGTTGGGGACCTTTGCTGGTATCTGGTTAGAGATAATAATTTGAATACTGTAGCAGCTAACTCCAGTGCTATAAAGAGATCAGTGTATTAGTCATTGCTTTTTCTAAGGGTGAATAAATAATGATTGCTCATAGCCATTTGGAAATTATATTTATGGCTTACATAAAACCAAAGGCAATAGATGTTGATGAATATTTATAGCCATTTATTAGTATGTATCTATCATCAAATGAGTTCAGTTTTTCTCCCTATGCCTAAATAGGGTGTTTTAGAAAGATTATTAACCCTTTTATGGTTCCCTAAGACATGTTATTATAGATAACTAATGAACCATACATAATATGGTGACATCTACTAAACTAACTGCTTACTATTCGGTTAATGCATTGGAGTCCTCAACATTTTAAAAGGTCATTTAAAAATAGGATTTATAATTTTTCTTTCAATTATAAATAAATGGTAATTTTTGAAAAATATGTAAGAATGTATATCTATGAATAGGAAGATACAGTGATAATGGTACTCTCCAAGGAATAGGAGTATGAATGATTTAATTTTTTAATATTTTTTTCTAGCTTTAGAATATGTAGAAAGACAGAGATATCCTGTTCCTCAATACCTATCTCCACTATTTTACACTAAGTTTACAGTAAATTTTGAGAATATTTCCATTTTTTATTCTTCCTAAATATACATTGTATTGGCTGAAATGTGTTCTGTAGATAAACCACTAATCAGTTCCTTACTCCTGGGCATACAGTAGCCAGGCTTTCATTGATAATAATAATGTTTGTGTTATAATATATACAACTTAGTGTATATATTTTCCATACAAGTTTTGAAGCGTTTCCTAAGGATCATCTCTTAAAAATGGAATTGCTGGGTGGAAGCCTGTCTCTGGTGCTTCTATCAATCCTCACTCTCTGAGGATTGCCTGTGTGTCTGTTCTGTGTCAGCTCCTAAGACCTACAGTGTGGTCCTTCCAGTCTCTCTCCACCTTTTCTTCCAACCATCTACACATACTCATCGCATGTCCCATTGCCTTGGACTGCTTCATTCTTTGTGAGGAACACCTCTGGATGGATTAACAGGTAGAGTTAGCAGTGTCTTAATCAATAGAAATAGCAGTGTCATACCTGCTCTCTTTTTGACTAGTTTATATGTTATTCCTACGAGTTATCAACATGCCATCCATTCAAACCTTCAAAAGATTGATTCTTAAGAACTAAAAATCAGGACCATCTACAAAATTTCAAATCCCAACAAAAAGACTGCCTATTCTGTCCACAACAACAATATTGACACAAGTTTAAAAAAAAAAAAAAAAGAAACATAATAGTAGCTAACAAAAACTCCACTGTGCCAGACTTGCATTCTCTAACATAACCCCCAGAAAAGAAGTTTCCTTAGAAATTGATTTCAGGGGGCACCTGGGTGGCTCAGTGGGTTAAGCCTCTGCCTTTGGCTCAGGTCATGGTCTCAGGGTCCTGGGATTGAGCCCCGCATCGGGCTCTCTGCCTCCTTGTGATCTCTCTCTCTCTGTCAAATAAATAAATTCTAAAAATCTAAAAAAAAAAAAAGAAAAAGAAGAAACTGATTTCAGAACACCTTTGACTGGGGGTGGCGTGGGGGTGCATAATTGCTTAATTGGGTTCTTGGTCCCAATAGGATGTCCTTATTGATTTTCATTTGTTTTCTATTTCACTTGATGTGGTAGGGCTGTGGCAGGAAGAATTAAAAAACTATAAATCCAAAGACTGCTATTATTTTGTTAAAACTATTTTGTGCGCAAAAAAAAACTGAGAACTAAAAAGGTTGGGAGACTTTTGTGTGGTGAATTTCACAGGAAGGATTGAGCCTAAAGTTTAGTCTTTGATATGCTACCCACTAGTCACAGGAGACTAGATGTAAATTTATAATTTAAATTAAATGGAATTTAAAATTCAGTTCTTCAGTCACCGTAGCTACAGCATAAGTGTTTGATAAGTAGATATGGCTAACAGCTACTATATTGTTAAAGAAACTGTTACATGAATGTTGTAGAACTTTTCTGTTATCCCAGAAAATTCTATCAACTGTACTGAACAGCTCTACTTTTTAACCTCCAGTCTAATGCTGGTTCCACTGTTCCACCGCATTCTCTATTGAAACATCTTTCACAGGCACAGAATGCATTCTAGAGTAACGCTGCTTATTTGTAACTTTGTGTGCAGACCTTTTAAAAGCGATTCATTATTGCATTCCAGAGCTATCCCTAGGTTTATTAAAGCATATTGTAATGCCACTATATTTAAATTATCCACACTGGATGCGTAATTACCACCTTAGGTCTTTTAATATACACGTCTCTTAATTTTGCATTTTTCTTAAACATATCAATTTGCACTTAACCATAAATAATAACGTGCTTAGCTCATACATATCAATGAGAATCCCTTTTAGAAGTGAAAGATTGCTTGCTTAATACCAAGGAGTATTTTGGAGAACGTCAAATCCCTTGACAGATGCTTGTTGCTACAAGGATTTATTTTCTTCTGCTCGTAGCTAAAATAGCATCAGTTGCATTTTGCTATTTAACAATATTGGAGGAGAAGGTTATAGCAAAATGATTTACAAATAGTAATTGCATTTCCCGGCTTACCTATTTCCATAAATGAGTCCAAAAATGTAATCTGGATTTGGATATCAGCCCCAACAATATATTTGTATCTTTACCAATCTCACAAGAAGGTGTTTGCCTTTGTTCCTGGTAAAAATGTATCAGAAGTTGTTTCATGTCCCGAGATTCACATCTTTTTCCATTTGATTTTGACTTTATGCATTGGCAAAGGAGACATTTATCTAGAAGTTGTGATTTCAGTGCCTTAAATGTCCGTCAGTGTCCTCATTATTGTTTGATGCCTGGAATTCCATTGTTAAGAGTTTGATTTCTTTAACTTTTCTTCCTATTAAAATGAAAATATCTCTAGGGTAGGGTAATATTATTAATTGGAGATGAGAGTTCAGCTAGGACCTGAAGAATATGTGCTGGTTTTCTAAGTGGAAATTGGGAAGAGAGGACAAATTGGGATGAGAGCATTTGCTGTGGAAGAAAAACATGTGCAAAGACATAGTGATATCTTTTTTAACATGGAGCTCAAGGTGTGTAAAACACAGCATTGAAAATGAAGTTAAAGATGTAACCAAAACCCCAATTAAGAAGGGTCTTGGTAGCATTTAGAAGGCTTTTGAACTTTATAAATGGAAAGGGCTTTGAAAGAGTTTCTGGCAGGAGAACAACATGAAAGCTTTGTATGTGTGAGAGGTTGCTCAGGCAACAATATGAAGGATAGATGGGGGAAGAGGGGTTTTGGAAGAAGGAATACCAGTTAGGCATTTGTGGGTGACACTAAAGCAAGGGATTTCAACTGTCAGGACAAAGGTGGTGGCAGGAGCACTGGGAATGGAAAAGTGCCCAGGATTCAAGAGACATTTAGAAATTACCCTGCCTTCCCTCCTTCACCTATTTCCATATAAAGGACTCAGAGTCCAGTCCCTGAGAGCTTTTCCAAACCTGAGAAGCGACACAGAACACCCCGTTTGCTTCCGCCACTAAGACTGGCTGCGGCTCCACCTCCCTTAGAACAGTCCAGTCGTCTGCATCCTCACGTACCTCCAGAGCTTGTCTCGTCTCCTCAGCTAATGCACGAGCTTCTAGAAACCAGAGGAGACTTTGTGTACCTTCCTGTATCATCCTCTATGGACACAAATAACAACTGGGATGAGAGGAGGCTGAGAGGGTGTTTCCCAAATCTGCCAAATCATTTGGGAGCTTTTGAGAAGCAAAGATTCTGGTCCCTGCTATGAAACTTCAGACTAAGCAGCTTTAGGATGGGAATCCAGATGTCCGGGTTTGTTTGTTTTTTTTTTTACTTACAGCAAATTCTGATAGCCAGCTAGGTGTATTCAATAATGGGCAGGGCTTCTAATTTGGGCTGGGATCTTGTTTGACTCTCTGGTCTTAATCAAGGCTCTGAATTTGCATGGTCTCAAATTTGCCCATTTAAGGAATTACAGGGGATGGTACTGAGATTGCTTCAGTCATGGGATTTGCCTAGATGAGGCCGCTTCCTGCATCGTAACTAATTCCTCATCCTAGGAGTAGAGTATGTATTACTTTTCCCTGAAGGTATTGCCTTGGAGTCCCTCATACTAATGTTTCCCATCACTCCTCCTGGAGGGGTCCTCTTGCCTGGGGATTCTCCCTGTGAGGGGGATGGGTAGGCACAGAATCAGAGAGAACCTAATGGCTGATGCTGTCACCCACAAACGAGCGTGGTTGACAGTCCTGTGTAGGCGAGCGTGGTTGAGAGTCGTATGTGGAACACAGATGGTGGTAGGTGGCTAAGGGTGTGGGGGGGGGGCTCTCTTCAGAAGCCCGTGGGCCCCTGTCAGCTGTGCCCTGCGTCTTGCCAGCTTTTCGCCTACGAATCTTCCTTGGTTCTTGAGCCACACCTCAGGTGTGCTGCAAGCTTGGTGATTTGTGACACATTTTGCTGTGCCTTCTTCTTTACTGGGGAGCTCGTAGGAATTTTCCTATGCTAGCTTGACAGCCAGCTTCTCACTGAACCACTATGGATAAAGAATAATTGATACCCAGTATTTAAAATATATATATATATTTTTTTAAAAATATATATATATATTTATATATAAAATTATATATATATATATATATATATATATATATATATATATTTTTTTTTTTTTTTTTTTTCCTGTTTTACTTTCCTGGCTGTACTTCATGGGAAGAAATTGCTTATGGATCCATCAGTGCTGAACTGGTCTGCAAAGTGAATCAAGGGGTAAGCCACTTTCCCAGAATGAGAGACCCAGAGGCCAAACTTCCCGATGAGTGCCTGGGTCCTGCCACCTGCTCCCAGCACAGAGCATCGTCCTAATCCCCTCTGGATGTCCTGTCTCCTGAGTGGCAGCCCTCACCTGGGATTCTACAAGCAGGTTAAGCTGTAATGCCTTGAGGCATCCATAATATGTAAGGATTAACTTCTTTCTTATGAATCTTAGAATGTCATTACTTTAGGTACCCTCCGAGAGACTTAAAAAAGTCACTCAAATTTTATGTGTTCTAAGGGTCAAGGAGGAACCGCCTGAGAAAGACCAGTGTCCAGCTTCTGGTGTCATGGAGGACCACCGCCTTAAGTCATTATTTCCTGAGGGTTATCTTCATGCCCTCTTTCACACTTATGGGCTGGTCCTCCTGGTGCCATCCTCTCCCTTCTTCTTTCTCCTTTTTCCCCAAATTCTCACTGCACTCACAAAACCTTCCCACGAGTTCTCAGAGGACGTGCAGTATGGGGAGGGGAAGACCTTTCATAAGTATGTTAAACTCTATCAACCGCAGTCATAGATAGTCAAAGGTCAATAGAGCAGGGGGAGAGTAGAAAGAGGGACAGAAAATGGAGAGAAGGGACTGAGAAGAGTGGCAGATAAATCTGGCTTATGCTGACAGGGAACAAAATTCCCAACCCCAGTACATGATACGCCTCCTAACCAAAAACCTAACTGGATTTTGTCTGGCCACTCTCCTGCTGGAGGCAATGGCTGGGATCTGAGGCTATCATGAAGAGGCAGACAGGCCCTCAGGGAGCTTGCAGTCAAGTGAGTCAAGTGGGGAAACAGATTGAATCAAATTGCCACCCAAGTGCCTAATTACAAATGACAGTGTGTGCTCAATGAGGGAATTGGGCTGGCCTGGGGAACCTGGAAAAGCTTCACTGGGGAAGGTACATTTGAGGAGAGCACTGAGGGATGAGGAGGTATGCACTAGGCAACGAGGGCCAGGAGGGACACCAAAGTGTTCCCAGGGGAGGGAACAGAAGGCTGTGTAAGTGGATTTTTCAGTGAGAGTCCTAGTGGAGTAGGAGGGAGGGCAGGATTGCTTCATCCAGCATTTTCTTTTGTGGCCAGGAGGAATTTACCAAAGTGGGCTGCCTCAGGACTTCCTCTGAAAGCCAGGTAGATGTGGAATAGCTTGTGCTTTGAAGTGGCTGCAGTCCACTCTGCAAAACAGGCAACAGGCCAGGCTCTGTGCAGAAGCTGGTGGCCTGCTGCGCTCAGCTCTTGCTTTTCTGGAAACGTGTACCATACCGAGAGTTGGAGTGGCAGCTGCTGCCCTGAAGATTGTGCCCATAGCCAAGGCATAGTTTTACTCATAGTCTTGAACTGCAAATGCAAGCACAGACTGGCACAGTTTTTAAAAGCAAAATTAGCACCCGATAATGGCAAGTGGTGTACAGGTGTAGAAAGCTATCTGTCAGTTCTAGAGAGATCTCTGCTTCCTTTGGCAGTGTTTTTAAATTGGCAAAAGTGTTCTGCCTCTATTTTTAATTTCATTTGATATCCCCACGCTGTATCTGTTCTACAGATGACAAAACCATCTTACAGAAAGATTAAATGACTTAACCAAGTTCACACACCGTATTCCTTCCTGTCCCCCTCATTGTTTCTTACTCGGTAATCCTCTCGTCAGGATCCAGTTCTTCTATTTAGAGAAATACGGCAAGAAAATTGAAATCAGAATATCTAGAAAGGCAAATCTAGGACAAATCTTGGTCTAATTTCTTACATGTACTCTACCACCTCAGCTCCTATACAGTGAAAATTTATATTCTCAAGAATAATCCCACACTGTCCTGTAAATCATTGAAGGAAGATTTAATTTAGTTCAGTCCCATTAAGTGTATTTTATTGTACTCTGAATCATTGGTATGGGATACATGTGACAACTCTTAGGAGGCTAGACTATCACAATAAAAAGAAAAATCCATTTTTTAGCTTTTTTGTATAAACTAGTGACCACTCTACTAGTCAGTGCCAGAAAGTAATTAACACACCCACAAACAGTCTGGAGGTTGGAAAGGCTGGGGGCTCCTTGACTAGCCTGCAGCCCTCTGTTGAAACTTACGACTTTTCTAGAACATGTCTAAGTAGCCACGTAGACACAAGTGAGAGATCTATGTATTTCCATGCAGCCGTGAGAGAAGTCTCTGTCTTCTAAAAACAGCATGTGAGTTTTTATGACTCTAATGTATGATCAAGGCTTAGAGTGTATCATCTTGTTTGCTGTTAGAACTTGAATTTTTATATGAAAAGCCTATCTGAATTTTAATTTCATCACTACTCCTACAATTTAGTTATTTCTCGAGGAAGTGTGAGCATTGTTCTGTACCATTCATAGAAATAAATGGGTATGTTTCCATCCTACCCAAGCCCGGCAGATTTATCTTCAAATTTCTTTTTTTTTTCAATATCAGAAATGAGTTTATGTATAAGAATCGTACAATCTGACTCTCGAATGGTCCTTCTACTTTTCACTAAAAACTCTGAGGACTCGGTCATCATGCAGCGTCGCCCGTATGGGTAGTTCCTGCCACCCATTCTTCTAAATATCCATTTGTTCTATGGAAGGTATTATACTTACTGTGTTTAATTACAATGCTCTTTATAAATTATCAACTTAAAATCAGGATTCCCCTGAAATTTCCTTAGAGTGCTCTGAGTTTCATCTGAGTCACACCTGCCAGCAACCAAGGCAGCTTTATGCAACTTAGAAAGAGCTCCCGCCTACGAAATCTGGAGTTGTAAATAATAGGCTGGAACTGGGGCCATAAGGCAGAGGTTGTAAAGCTGACTGTAAGCAGGTCAAATCCAGCTGTGATTATTTGGCTAACATATTTTTCATTTAAATATGGAGGTGCATTATTTCAGAGAAATAATATCAGCGTTTTGCCACACACAAAAAATATCAGCGTTTTGCCACACACAAACCTTCTCTATTGTTCACTTGGCCCTTTGCATTCACTGGTGCTTCCTGCCAGTCCCTATGAGCAACCAAGTTGGTTCTACTTTTTTTTCCCCCCCTCACTCCAAACTACATTAAATCCTCTGATGGTTTTGTTCTTGTTTTTTAAAATTTCTTTCCAACAATCTGTAAATTAAAACCATCTAGGGAGTATAAACGGGAAGGTTTAGAGATTTCTTCCAGTACCAGAAGCCTTTCCTGCCATTGATAGAGTGCAGAGCTTAACGACCTCTCTTATTCCAGCAAGGAGGGGATCACCTTATGTATAATGGACTATGGACTTACAGCATGTTGACTAGCTGGTTCAAACCCAAACCAGTGTCTTAGTGAAGAAATTGTTTGGACAGTATTTGATTGTAGTTGAGCTAATGTCTTCATGGAGTTCTTAATGGTTTGCTCTGGCTTGTGTAACAGTCTTTTCAGATCACTGTTTCTGAGTCTGAAAATAATTAGCATACCAGAGGTCATACTTTCATTTTCTTGGGTAGTAAACTTTTTAACTCAGATAATTCCAGTCTTGGACAACTTTACATAGCCTATGAGATGAATGGGGTGGAGGCTTCTGAGAGGAGCTTCTTCTTCTTTTTTTTTTTTTCCTTAAGATTTTATTTATTTGACACAGAGAGAGTGTGCACACACAAACAGGGAGAGCAGCAGATGGAGAAAGAGAGAAGAGAGCTCCCCGCTGAGCAGGAAACCCCATGTGGAGCTTCATCCCAGGACCCTGGGATCATGACCTGAGCCAAAGACAGAGGCTTAACTGACTGAGGCACCCAGGTGCCCCTTCAGAGAGGAGCTTCTTAAGAAAATTTTTTAAAAAAGAAAAGTATAGAGTGGATATTTACATAACAGTTACTTCAGCTTACCCAAGGATCTAATAATTAGATGTTAGCTACCCCAGTATTTTTAGATGATTATTTTATGAGATTTTGGCAGTTTGAGAATTAGAGTGAGTGGGTAAGTGGAAGGCAAAAAAAAAAAAAAAAAAAAAAGGCATTTGGAAGCTCCTGCCAAGAAAAGTATTCTTTGAAAATATAAAATCCCCTCCCCCACAAATGTGAAATGGCCTTTTAATAGACATGGACTAATTGTCTATCAGTGGAATGGCAGAGATTTCAAATGATGGGAAGATAAAAGTCCGGGGAAAGCAAGAAAGGGAGCCTCTCTCTCTATTCCTTCTTTGCCCATGTAAAGTTGAGAAATGTATTTGTAGAGTATATAATAAGGATGGATGGTGGTGGCATTGGTGGGGTATAGTATGTGTATGTCTACACTGAGATTGGGAAATATCCCCAGGCAGTTAAATTGACTCATGTAATGTAGTGATGAGAAGGGTCTTCCAAGCATAAATCATAAGACATTGGGCAAGTTTCTTTATCCTCAAGGTATCACTTTCCTTTTTCAAAAAATGAAGATATGAGGGGAAAACTACCTCAGAGGGTTGTTTGAGAGGTACACAACATAGGTATATAAACACTAAATATCTGGGAGAAAATCCCATATAAGGATTGTATTAACAGTTTAAAGCCTTGAAGGGTCTCATCTGGCAAGATTTTATATCAGACTGATCTAGAAGAGAGTCTTTTTGTGAGGCTCTCTGCCTTGTAGATGGAAGGCTACCCCCTTTAGATCAGATTCCGCTGTAATATGAATCACAGAGGACCACTGGGGAAAAGACTGTTTGAAATAGCACTGGTTACATCTTATCAGAAAGTAGTATGTTGGTGTATAATTACTTATCATTACCGCAATACATCATTTTGAAAAGTATTTCCCAACTGCTTCTTTTCCCCCTTATAAATGTATTATTCATATCTATATAAATAACAGTTCACTGAATTCATTTAAAGAAATCCATTGATTCTAGTAAATTATTAGACACATGTAACTGTCACTCAGGCAATAATCTTGAAACACACCACTCAGGATTTCTGGAAACTAACTCGGGGGATGAAGGATGAACAAAAATACCCTTCCATCTGTTAGCCAAACCGACAGCACCAAATAATTTGGAACTTAATTACAGAGTTGGCTACATTTTCAAAATGTGATTTCCAAAGGCTATAAGTTTTATTTAAATCTCTCCATGTTTATTTCCTCCAAGGACCATCACTGTTGGTTGCAAATTGCAGTTTTTAAAACCACTAGCTGTTAAAGACCCAAGGGTTAGGAGTAAATCCAGGGTAAAGAGAGAGGTGGAAAAAACTGTGGTCTCCCTATTCTCCCCACCTTTTCTGTATTCCTTCTTCTGTCCTGGACTAGCTATGAACAAGTCCACATATGTTCATGTACAAACAGACTATCAGAATACAGGATATCCAGTTAAATGTGAGGCATACTAAAAAATAATTTGTTCTATATCCAAAACTCACATTTAACTAGATGTTTTTATATTTATATTTACTCAACCTGGCAACCCAACCCACTAGACAACTATTTAGTCAACTTAATTGTTTGAAAAATAGTATCAGAGTTATTCTCTCCAAAGGCATAAATGCTTTTATTAGGAAGTCTTAAAGACCAAACTTTTCAGGATCTCCAGAAATGAATCTCTTTTGGTGAAACTCTGGGCCTCACTCAAAGGTGGTTTAGAAAGAGAGTTCAGTTGGAAAAACCTTTCTGTTGTGCCTAAGTTTACAACGTGATGGAAGCATCAACTCATTATATTCACAAGCCTGGTAGATGGAAAGAGGGAGGGAGTAAGACTAAGACACAGAAACTGTTGCATTTTATTTTATTTCCTATTTTTCATCATAATTATTAATAAATGTGAGCGGAAAGGGAAGAAGGCGAACTTTCCAATTCATCTCTTTGGTTACTCATGCCAAAAATCGCTTGACTCCTCTCTTTCTCTCACATCCCCAATCCAACCCAACAGTAAAGGTTGTCAATTCTACCTTCAAAACAGAACCAGCTTGTGCCCACTTCCTACAACATCTGCTGCTAACAACCTGGTCCAGGATGCCATCACTTCCCACCTGAATTTTTGTAACAGGCTCCAAACTTGGCTCTTCTCTGCTTCCACCATTGTCCTTTTCTGTTTAGTCCCACCAGGCATCATGACTGATCTTGTTGAAACCTAAATCTGAGATGTCACTTCAAAATTTTCAATGGTTTCCATTTCACTCAGGGAAAGTCCTAACAGTGGCCTGTAAGACCAGCCCCACACCCCTCCGCTGTACCTCTCTGAGCTCTGTAATGCCCCCCCACCACTCTTTTCCTGCCACACTGGCCTCCTTGCTAGTCTTCCACTGTATCACACAGCCCTGCCAAGAAACTTTGTAATCGTGTGTCCTCTTGCACCAAGAGTCTGCATGGTTTGCTCCCTTGGCTCCTTCAAGGTTTCATTCAAATATCTTGTTCTCAGTAATTGCAACCTTTCTCCACCCCACTTTTCTTATTTACACTTTTCTTCATGGTATGAACCATTGCTTATCCTCCATCTTTTCCTTGTTTGTCTCTAATTGCATATTTTTCCCACTAGAATGTAAGCTCTGTGGGAATGCTAGATCTTGTGTTTTTGCTTTTATTTATTTCTGCTATTGCCATATCCCAGTGCCTAATACCTGGCATGTGGAAAGTGTTCCATCAATATTTGTTGAGTGAATGAATGTACCATTAACAGTTTTTAACAAATTTGTTTTATGAATTAGATAATTATCTGCACATAACAGAATCATGGGAGAATGAGATGTGGCCTCTTATGTTGACCAGGTCACATTCTGCAGAAAATCCAAGACATGGTGGCAGGAGATGGAAAGGGCCAAGACAGTGGGGACAGTTGGATAGGCAGGTCAATATGGGGACTTTGGATGTCTGAAGAAGCATTAGGCATTAGGCACACCTTACAAATGACATCAAGGAATGTTGTTGCATGATTTCATGATTTCAGAAGTACTCATTTGTCACATAGGTATGAACTATACATCAGTAGCCTTCCCTCTAAGGCTCCCAGGTTATCACCAGGATCTGGGAAGGCATTAAGAACATTAAAAGGCCAGTCTTCTCTGGGTTCATGGGGGTCCTTTCTGCACTGTGCTATAGTGACCAGTCTGTTGAGGATCTTCTCTTCTCCTCTGTGCTCCTCAAATTCCAGTTCCCAAGTCCCTTACAACATTGCCTCCAGGAAGATCCTCCTAAGAAACCAATCAAGCCATGTCCTAGTCCAGCTTTCAGTTTCACATTTGTAGAGACACCAGGATGGCTCAGTGAGTTAAGCATCTGCTTTCAGCTCAGGTCATGATCCCAGGGTCCTGGGGTTGAGTTTGGTATTGGGCTCTTTGCTTAGTGGGGAGCCTGCTTCCCCCTCTACCTGCCACTCTCCTTGCTCTCTTTCTCTCTCTCCCTCTGATAAATAAATAAATAAAATCATAAACAAACAAATAGACAAAGAAACAGACAGACAATGTAAGCAGGAAAAGTTAAGGGTCCCAAGAAAAGGAAAGAAGAAACAGAGCTGATATGACACCAAAGTAATTTTAGGCCCCCAGCTGTTTTTGGTGATCTCTGCCCCACCAGCTCTACTGTATCTTCTTGTGCACTTCCTGCAGAACTTTCTAGGAGGTATTACAATTACAAAGAAATGCAAAAACCCCAGTACTTAAGGATTTTTTTTTTTAAGATTTTATTTATTTATTTGACAGAGAGACAGATCACAAGTAGGCAGAGAGACAGAGAGAAATGAGGAGAAGCAGGCTCCCCGCTGAGCAGAGAGCCTGATGCGGGACTCGATCCCAGGCCCCTGGGATCATGACCCGAGCTGAAGGCAGAGGCTTAACCCACTGAGCCACCCAGGCGCCCTAGTACTTAAGGATTTTAAGGGAACACAGGAAATGCAAAAGGAACAGTCTCTACCAGGCTAGGAAATAGCCTAACCGTATCAGAGACACTAAACCAATGGTGAAACTCCCAATACGGTTTCAAAAGTAAGGATTGACCTAACTCACATTCTTGAGTTGTTTTTTCAGGACTGAAACCATACCCCTTGGGTTAATAAAGTTAAAACTAGCAGAAAATGTAAAAGCTTATTTTTTCAGCTGTTTCTCCCTAATCAGCTATTGTTTCTCTTCACACTAACAGATCCACTAGCTGTCTGCAGGAGTCTGGACTCAAGGTTAACTGGTACAGTTTCAGCCTAGGAACAGGCAAGGCCTTGTTTCCTAATAGGAGAGAGAGCCCGGTGCCCCATCCAGGTTTCTACCAGCTCCCAGAACCCGCTCGTAACCCCTGCCCCTTGTCAGTTACCTCTGCTTGATAATAGTGTTGGTCTCTGTCCTAGAAGGAGCACAAGCTTCCTAATATACCTTAGCGGGGCAGGGGTAGGCATGATTTCTGTGACCACCACCAGCAACTTTATGCCCACCTTTATATGTGTTAATAAAGCTCCTCCATCTGAATATTCATCCCAAATCCTAAATAAAAAGAAATGACTCACTGCTGCTTGGGCAACCATGGCTTTGGACAGAGGAGGGTTTGGAAGTTAATTCCCCGTGATCTCCTTATTTGCTGCAAGGTTGGTTTGTGTGACAGCTCCACCTGGGGTAGTCTCTGTCTGGAACTCACCAAGGAGCCAACTCTCATTAGTTCAGTTACGTCTTTTTCCCTATCGGGCATAAAGTCTGCCTCACCCTGCTTCCCCATCTGTATTTCCCTTTGGTCCTGCCTGTAGGCCAGCTGCACTGAGCTTTGGCTCAGTTGGCATATTCTTTTTTGATTCTAAAGTGGTCTTTGTTGCCTGGAGATCTTCTCAGCTCTCAAAATTCATATATCACTTCCTTGGTGAATTTTTTTTTTTAAGTTTCTCCTGAACACATCTGTTCATTTTTTACTTAGGGTCTCCCAGCCCCTTGCACATACCTGGGAGGGCATCTTTGTATCTCTTCCACAAAGTGTGGTATATAGAAGGTGTAATAAGTGCTTCTTCAAAGGATTATTTTGGAAACTTCGGAGAAATCTTTTCTTACTCCTCAACATGGAGTTCTCTCTAGCTACTGGCTTTGCTTTTCTTGGTCCTTCATAAGAACCTTCCCCTAGTCAGACCCTATGACCCCGTGTACAGATGTGTTGGTTGAACCTGTCCCAAAGCTGGAAGGAGCAAAAGGTTTTTCTAGTGGTAGCTCTTTTGTTTTTAATACCGAAAGGCAAGATAATCATTGACCTTCTGCTTGCTCTTAGAATTTGCCACATTGGTCAAAACACGTCATTATATGTTGTCAGACTTGGAGAGAAAGCGTCCTTCATTTTAATTCTTTGCATGATTAAAGTCATTCAATTACCATTCAGTTTAATTAAGTGGCTTTTATGATACAATTTTAGTGAGGGGAAAAATGATCATCATTAAAATGATGATTGAATGATTTTTTTTTTAATTATTGCAATAGATAACAGGAGAGAGGCTTTGAGTTAAGTTTTGCAACAAAAAATCCTTCTGGTAGTCAATAAAATGTGTTATCAGTAATGAAAAAGGAGTTGTTGATATTGTTAATTAATAAGTGATGAATTTGTGTGGAACCTGACACCTTGTTTACTCCAGTAACACTACCCCGGGAAATTACAGGGAATATTTTTTTCTTTTAAGATTTTATTCATTCATTTTACAGACAGAGATCACAAGTAGGCAGAGAGATAGGCAGAGAGAGAGGAGAAAGCAGGCTCGCTGCCGAGAAGAGAGCCCCATGCAGGGCTCCATCCCAATCAAGACCTGAGCCAAAGGCAGAGGTTTTAACCCACTGAGCCACCCAGGTGCCCCAATTACAGGGAATATTAGTTTGTCACTCTTTACAAAATTTTTCCTTGAGAGAGCAAGAGATAGGGGGAGGGGTGGGGATGAATAAAAATGGTTAAGCTTTTAAAGTAAAAATTTCAAACTGTAGTTTAGCACTCAAGCAAAACTAATTGGTTAAAGAAAATACATGGTCTACATTACTGCATGTTGTAGAAACATCAGAACTTATTTAATAGCATATATTTTTCTCTCTTTTTTAAAGTTAATAATCGATGCTTTAAGTTGTATGTCATAATATTTTCTTCCTTGTGAATTTCATTAGGACATTTCTTTTCCATTCCCATCAGTGACATCCTGTGGATTGTGAAATACTAACTTGGTAATAGAGGAAAAAAATTGAGACAATTAATAATGGGGTTTTTTTTTAAAGAAAAGTGTTCTAAGTTTGTATATTTTTAATATAGCTTATTGGATTTTTTATTTTTCTTTTTTTTTTTAAAGATTCTTTTTTTTTTTTTAATTGATTTGACAGAGAGAGATCACAAGTAGACAGAGAGGCAGGCAGAGAGAGAGAGAGAGAGAGGGAAGCAGGCTCCCTGCTGAGCAGAGAGCCCGATGTGGGACTTGACCCCAGGACCCTGAGATCATGACCTGAGCCGAAGGCAGCAGCTTAACCCACTGAGCCACCCAGGCGCCCCAGATTTTTTTATTTTTCTGATCCAGGAAGAGATAGCCTAAAAACCAAGAAATGCCCAGTTATTTGACTTTAGATTCTGACACCAATTCTCTGAACATGGTATTCTACATTCGGTTCAATTCTGGCAAAAGCTGTAAGTCCACTAGTTACAGACCAAGTCCTTCACAAGACTGCTGGCACTTCAGATACACACTGCAAATCTCAGGGTCATCTACACTTCGGATCAAATGGCTACAAATTTGTAAATTCCCACAACCCCCTCAGGTTCCATCATTTTCTAGAACTTACAGAATTCACTGAAAGTGCTCTACTTAAGATTACAGTTTTATGTTAAAGGATGCTTTCTCAGGAACAACCAAATGGAGAAAAACAAACAAACAAACATCTACGACAAGGTCTGTGGGTCATGAGGGTGTCTGGACACAGAGCTTCTATACCTTCTCATAGAATCTGGCACATCACTTTCCCAACACATCAATGTGTTCACCAGTCAGGAAGCTCTTGGTGTCCAGAGGTTTTACTGGGAATTTATTATATAGATATGACTTATTGAATCCTTGGCAATGTGATTAAACTTAATCTCCAGTCCCCCTTCCTTCCTTAGAGGTCAGGCTGGCCCAGAGTTCTAACCCATGCAATTTGTCTTTCTGATTGCCAACCACCATCCTGAAGCTACCTCAGAGCCCCACCAGGAGTGGCCTGCTAACATAATAAAGACACTCTTGTCACTCAGGAAATTCCAAGGGTTTCTGAAGCTCTTTTCCAGGAACCAGAGACAAAGACAACCAAGGACAATTTTTTTTTTTTTAATTTTACCACAAACTACTTTTATAAAAATATTTTGGATTTGGCTTTTTGAGGAGTTATTAAATCAGTTCCAGTAATAGTTTTAAGGTATTTTCTCTGTGCCGATTACCTGTTTGGGGAGGCAGGAGAGTCAGGAAAGTGTAAATTATGTTTCCTGCCTAGAGGTTTATTTCGGGAGAGCAGATGAGCGTGTGGACCACGGTAACATTGAGAGCCGCCCATGCCAACCAAGCACTTGCTATTTATGTTCTCAATGTATCTTCATAAACCGCCTCATGAAGTGGTCCAGAAAGATAAGTAAAATACACGATTAGATTCAAATGTAGGTCTGTGCAGTTCCAAAACTATACTTTTCTACTAGTCTATGTGGTAATATAGAATGGAATCAAGTTATATGGAGAGGTAGAAGGGAACTGGCATTCTTGGTACAAGTTCAGAAAAAGGAAGCTTGGTGGCAGTTGGGAGAATCTGGGAAGGTGCTGTGGAAAAGATTCAACTCTGAAACTTGAAGACTGTGTAGAAAATGGACCCTAAGAGGAGAGAGAGGAGATCTTTCTGATGAGAAGAACAAAATGAGTACATGTGAGACAGATATCAATATGAGGTATTCATGGATGGATTAAATTTCTTTCCTTGATTATCTCTGATTATAGGGAAGTCACTTTCCTTTGAGTGCCTCTGTTCCCTTCTGCGCCATGCTTTAATGGAAGAGTCCTCCTTGCCACAAGCCATCTCAGCTGTAAGATACCTTCACCTCAGCGCTCTCAGTTCTGCCTCTGTAAGACAGTCACTAGGAGAATGAAAACTTTTCTGCTGGCCCAAAAGTCTGCTTCCTTCAGGTTAAACCAATCCAATATTTGCCCACATTCTTCAGCCCACATGGTTCTGAGATCATGTGTCACTGAAATTGTCTTCCTGGGTTCGATGGTAGTTAATGAAGTTTGTTGTGGGTGCTCAGCTGGCTCAGTTGATGGAACACATGACTTGATCTTGGGGTTGTGAGTTTGAGCCCCATGTTTAGTATAGAGAGTACTTAAAAAAAATAAAATCTTAAAAAAAACAAATAGTCTGTTGTGACATCAGAGAGACTGAGATTTGAAGTGCTCCCTGTCATTTACCAGGTGTGTAAGTGGAACTGCCTTAAACCTCAGCTTCCTCCTTTATAACTGTCTTGGAAATAGTGAAAATTATGTGATATAAGGCAGTGCCACAAATAGAGTAAGTATTCAATTTATATGATCTGTTATTAGAGCACTATATCTGTTAGCATTTTCTATAAAGAAACACTTAAATTTAATAATTTAAAATAAAAAAATAATGGCTTATGATTCTGTGTGCTCACAATTTGGGCTGTACTCAGCTTGAAAGTTCTGGTGATCTTGGGTGGGATCCGTTATGTGTTTGCCATCTGTTAGCGGTTGAAAGTCTCATGTGTCTGGTAGTTGACTGGCTGCAGGCTGTGGTTCTGGCCATATGTTTGCATCATCCATCAGGTCACTTAGGCTAGTTCACATGGTGAGGTCCTCAGGGTCCCCAGGAGGAGCACAAAGACATGTTCTATTGTACAAGCATTTTCTAAGTATCCACTGGTGTCACATTCCACTGCTTTTCCATTGGCCAAAGAAAGTCCACAGTGATATGACACTGGATGTCACGGATGTAAGGAGAGGGATATGGCTAATCTTCTAATTTACCCCAGCCTGTTTTTTTTTGTTTGTTTGTTTTGTTTTGTTTTTTCTAAAAAAAGCATGTTGCTGGCAATAGTAAATGATAGATTACTCTGATGGAGACTGAATTTGCATTTATCTCCTTTCACATATGTGATTTTGTACTTCCCTGTGTGTATATATGTGCATATTGGGGATGTATGGTGTTTTTATGTGTATGAGAGAGAGAGAGATGAAGAGAAGAAAGAGATAGAGAATTGATGGGTGACTAAGATGGTTAACCCAGAGAAGAGATGACTAAGTCAAATAGCCTTGGTAGCCTCATTCCCACCTGGGCAAGAGGACCAGATAACAGCCTCTAGCTCAGGCAACCACCTCTAGAACACTCCATGTCCTGATGATGCAATGGAGATCAAGGGTATTAGAATTTTCCCCAAGAGTTCCACTTGCCTCTTCATGCTGCAAACATGTGTTGAGTACTCTCACTAGAGTAGGATCAGCTTGAGTGGAGTCCGGTACTGGCACAGTTACTCTTTCTCCCAGTCACTGTAGACAAACCATTGTGCTGATATAGGCTTCAGCTTTTCCATCTATTTAATGAGGGTGTTAGATTTTGTGATTTTGAAAGTATCTTCTAGCCAGGACCCCGGACCCTATACAACTCTACAGTACTAGTTACTATTATTATTTCTTTTAATGTATACATCTTCTGTCCTGGAACTTCAGCTCTTAGCTTGTGTTGATGGTGCCCACCAATGGGTGGAATGGAATACTGACAACAACAAAAACTGGACCAATAAAATTGATTTCTGTGGGCAGAAGTCTTTCCATGATCCCTTATATCCTATCACAAAGGGAGCCTTGCACTCTTTGACTTTTCTTTGCGCAGATGAGATACAGTGGTCAATGCCCTGAGACTTCTGTCATGACCTGGCCACCTGATGCAAACATGAGGTTGTTCCACCTTAAGGTCGAGATCAAGTTTCCTTTTCTACTTGTACCTGTTCTACAAGGGAGACATTTGTTAGATTTGGAATAGGCAGAGTGGCATTAGCTATGGGTATCGGGCATTTACTTACCCTCTCTGAACCTCAGTTTTCTCACCAATTCAACAATACCTCCCTGAGTGGTGGTGTTATAAGGAGTAAATGACATAAGGTTCTATAAATGCCAAGGTTAGGACTTGTCTCTTTGTATAATTCCAAACAATATTTGTTTTCTTTTCCTCTCTTCACCTCTTTGCTGAGCTGATCAAATGGAATCATATGTGCTGACTGCAGCACTTTGTAGCTCTAAAGTACGAAACAAATTGTGGTTGAGGATTACTGGCGCCAGCCCACGCTCCAGGGAGTTGGAAGTACCAGAAGGTTTTCACTGCTCAGAGATACCCAGCTGTGTTAGAGGCAAAACTGGGGATGGTCCCGGGTCCTCGCCTCCAGTCGAAAGCTTCATCAGCTGTGACTTTGTGCTACTCAGTTGTCCACCCACCACCCTGCAGAGGTCAGCGTATAGGTGGGGGTATACATATCACCTTACGTTCTAGAGCCTTAGACAATACAACCAAAACATAATCACCTGCCCTTGATTTGAATCCTGTGGGGAAGCATATATTTAGGTAAAATATCTCAGGACAAGGCTCCTTCACCTACCAGTGGAGTGCCTAACCCTATGTCTTGAATAATCTTGGGCTGACCTTCTCCTTTTCTTTTATCTTTTACCCTTTGAACCAGAGAGCAACTTTTTATTGGCAAAGGATTCTCAGATATATCGGAAAGGCATTCAGTGAACACTAAGTGTTGTTTATTTCCTGTGGTGAGTTGATTTTCCTCCTTGAAAGGTTTCTCTTTGAAATGCTGCATGGAAATACCATCATTTCTCTTTGCCTTCTCAAGAGAGCCATAAAATGCTATTGGCTATTAGCTGAAATGTGGCCTCTTGGCTCCATTGATCCAAAGGGATTTGGGATCCCCAGGGTGACCAGAAATTAATTCTATAAAAGTTATACTCAGAAACGTCCCTGGGTGCTTACATGGGATCTGCATTGTTCAGACAGTACTTTGTTAAGGCCCAGGCCAGTGTTATGAGCTTATTGGAAATTCAAAGACTAAGTCCATCCAGCATGTTGGACGCAAGACTATTAAGTGATTCACTTCTGGAGGTGAAGTCATTGGAGCTCATAAGGGCAGCTTCTGAACCTATGGGAATGAAGCCTAAGTGATCTCCCAAATCAGTCTTTGAGCATATAAAGGATGATAGAGAGGCAAGAATAAGCATCTTACAAATGGTTTTAATCTGAAATACACAAATTAGCTTTAAGCAGGAGAGCTTGAGAGTAGGGGCTGAAATTACTGAAATGTGTCATTAAAGGGTTTTAAGAAGTCATTTTCTAAGGAGGGTACATTAGTGTCTGTGGGCATAAAGAATCAAAGGGCGAGTATGAGAAAGACTTGGCAGAGGGAATAACCTTACAAATGTAATCTGAGAAGTGAAACTTGTAAGTGTTTGAGTTGTTTTCAATGAATATTGTTTGATAGGCTAGGGAAGTACTCCCTTTTATGGCATTAACTGCACCATGGGAATGGTGCAAGCTACAGCAGATGATGACAGGTTATATATGCTCCCCCTTGACCGCCTCCCTCCACTGCAGCTGGGGGAAGTGGAAAGCGTGTCCTTGTGCCCTCTTAGAGCTGGAGAAGCAGCTAGCCATTTCTCTAGCCACTGCATGTGCTGAATATTTAGTGAGAAGAAAAAACAGAAGAGGGGAGGCGAAGGAGAGGGGAGGGAAAGGAAGGATTAAGAACGAAAGAGAAGGGGACGAGGGGTGGGGGATGGCCAGCCATTCATAACTAGAGTGATTGATTCTAGGCATCATGCCAGGTATTTGTGCTCCCATTATCTCAGTTTCCCTGCCCATGGCACAGTTAGTGTGAGCAGAATAATTTTATTCATGACAACACAAGTGGAAGGCATTCTGCTTTCCTGCTTCAACATCAGTTAGAGCAAGGGACATTGTAAAATCAGGGGGACTGCCCTAGTTCTTACTGGATGATTTTAATGTCTTAATAAAGAGTTCTGGGGGACCTGGGTGGCTCAGTTGGTTAAGCATCTGCCTTCCACTCAGGTCATGAGCCTGGGGTCCTGGGATGGAGCCCTGCATGAAGCCTGCTTCTCTCTCTCCCTCTGCCTGTTGCTTCCCCTGCTTGTGCTCTCTCTTGTCAAATAAATACAATCTTAAAAAATATAATTTTAAAAAGTTGTTTTGGGGCACGTGGGTGGCCCAATTGGTTAAGCAACTGCCTTTGGCTCAGGTCATGATCCTGGAGTTCTGGGCTTGAGTCCCACATCGGGCTCCCTGCTAGGCAGGGAGTCTGCTTGTCCCTCTGACCTCTCCTCTCTCATTCTCTCTCTCTCTCTCAAGTAAGTAAATAAAATCTTTTTAAAAAGAAGTTTTTTATTTTTTTGGTTTTTTGGTTTTTTGTTTTAAGAAGATGGGAGTAGAGAATTAACAACAGAGTGAAAATAATGAGCTGTCTTGTTAGAGATTTAAGGAGGCCTAACTTTAGATAGTACAATGCTGCCAGGTGACCCCTTTCAAGTACTTCTCTTTAATAGCCTATGAGATGATTCTGTAAGACCTCCCTTTGCGAGGCCTTAGGAAACACTCTGCACTCTCTTCTTCTAACAACTAGTGCAGAGGAGGGATAGAAGAGTTGTTAGTTGTTTTCTCACTAACCCATCCCGTTTTTAAATAGGATACATTCCTTATTGAAATGGAACATCACAACAGTACAAAATTGCAGTCTAGATGGTCTTGCTGATTAAGTATCTACTTATAACAAATCAAATCATGACATGCTGTTGAGCACCTTGTCAGTGCCTTTGGCCAGTGCTTCCCGTTCACTTGTCTGCCTCTGTGCCATTGCCTGAGAGACTCTTTCCATTCTGCCTGTCAAATCCCACTCACCTACCTAGACCCAGTACATAGTTCACCTTCTTTTTCAAGTCCTCTCCCCAGTTCCCTGAATCTAGAAAGCCCTTCCTTTTTGCTGTGTCCTCAGAGGACTTTTATCCACTTGCGTTATATACATCCTTTTTTTGCCTTTAGTTATCATCAGATGTGTGGATGTTGTACCTGTGCTATGAGTCTGTAAACTTTGAGATCAGGGCCATGTCTTACTGCTTTGCTTCAGTGATGGTGCCCAGAAAGTAAGTGAAAGGAATTGATGAAAATGAGTTGTCCCCTAACCAAGAATGGTGCATAGTGGAAGAAATGTATGCCTGATGCATAAGTATCTTAGTAACATACACAATGAAAAGAAGATATCCTGGGACAGCCCACACTGACAAACATGGGTGTTAAGGTCCATGAGTGTTCTAGCACCTTCTGGTGGCAAGAGGAAGAACCGCAGTGAGCTGAAGCCGTTGCCAAAGCTTTGTAGATGTCTTTAGAATTTGAATTGGATATTGCATCATGGTGAAAATTTGAATGAGTAGAGGAGGAAAGAGAAAAGAGAGAAGTCAGGGGCATAGGGAGGAAGATAGAAATGACTTCAGGCTCCTGCGGATTGGTTCGGACAAACCAGGAAGACCCCCTAACAGTGCCTTATGTTTTCACCAAAACTGAGAATTCATAAATTGCTGTCAGCTATATTGTATGTGATTCCATCTAGTAAGGTCCAGAGTTTGAATTCGAGTTTTTTGCAAACAGCATCGCGAAGGAGACTCCACGGTGTACACAGTCAAAACCTACTCCAGTGGTACTAGGTCTGTGTGAAAGGAAAGTAATGAGGAGGAGGAGGAAGTGGAGAAGGAGGAGGTGCTGATCCCCAGAGTCCTGAAGGCTGAAGCAACATAAAATGCTATGCCACAGAAAGAAGGGCACAGATTTTATCTCATGATGTGTGCTCAACTCACACCTCTGATAAGGTATAAATGTAATCTGTGTTAACCAGGTCAAAGTTCAGTGCAATATAAAGGCATTCATTGCATTTATTTAGTGCTTCAGTCCCTTTGAGAACACAGCTATGTGGGTTTAGGAGAAAATTTCTTAGTTAATGACTTAATCACCTCCTCAGGATTCAATCTTGATACTCAAAGCATTTTCTCCACTAAGCCTGTTTATGTTGGAAACCTCCAAGCTCATCTTCAGCCTTCTGCCCTGAGTTGCTGCCCAGGATCCCCCAGTGAGAGTGTCAAGAATGAGGGGTATTTACCTGAAGGTGAGACAAATAGTTGAAACCCCGTGGCCTCCTTAGCATAGGGATTGAAAAACCTCTTAGCGATCACCAGAAATTTATGTTTGCTGTTGGAAAATTGCTTTGGGAAATGATGTGGATCAGAGAAGTAAATTTTCTGTCAAGATAAACTTTAGTAGTGAGCAAAGCAAAATTTGGGGGAAAAAAAGGATCCCTAGGTGTTTTATCTCATTTTTATTAACATTCTGTAATATTTACCACAGCCGTTCTCTGTGAGCCAGACTGACAGTGGAAGCATTGAACTACAGAGAAGATTCAGGAATTTCTCTAGAGAGGTTACCTCAGTCTCATTTTACAAACAGAAGCTGCTGATAACAGATGTGCTTCAAAAAGCTGGCAGCTTTTAAAAGAATTAAGGTGAAACATAAAAGCCCTAAAACCCCACCAAACAGAGACCAGGAATCCACAGCCTCTAGACTGGCCCAGACTTTTCACTGTTTCCAGAAATTGCTGTTATGCAGTCTGTACAGACGGTGGAGTGCTTGGACTAGCAAGGGAGGGGAGGGAGCTTGGCAGGGCACCAGCTCTGAGCACGATTCTTCTTTTCTTTTTCCCAAAGAGCTGAGCCTGGTAAAAAATAAAAACACAAACAGACCCTTTCCCTCTTTCCCATCTGCTTTCATCCCAATTCTTTGGGGTTGGTAGCCCTGGGTAAACCGGCAGAGCCCAGCAGGCTGCTGGCTGCTGAATGTGTTGCTGGATTTTGCTGCCGTTCAGGGCTGCTTGGCCTGGGGTCCAAGAACACTGAGTCTCCTCAGCCCGCAGATAGGGGACCACAGCAGTCCCTGGGGCATGGGGGCTCCGAGAAGCAGCACTTGCAGTTCTGATGGCGTTCACATGAGGCAATAAGTGATTACAACTGAACTGAGGTTGACTTCTGCCTCCATCTTCCAGTGGAAGCCTCAGTCCAAGCTCTCTGGAGATGGAGCAGTCTATATGCTGCTGACGAGAGGCATCATGCTCAGAAAACGAGGACTGGGGGTTGACCTGTTGGCAGATCTGGGAAGAACCATTGTATTGAAAAGAACACCCCCACCCCCACCCCCAAAAAAGGTCAATTACCTGAGACAAGTTTTGGAGTACCACTGTGGCAGGGATCTTTATAAGCTCCTTCTTAACTAAGTATTGCAGCTGACTTTAATAGAGAAGGTACTATCTCTCCTTCTTCCCACTTATTACAGTTGCTAATCTATACCCCAGCCATCTCCTCTGTGGAGAAAATTTTTACTTACTAGTATAATGTTCTTTTTAAATTAACCTTGTGTAGCCACTTTTCAGAATCCATTTCCAGAAACTAAATGTCCCTGATGCCTTTCAGTCCCCAAGTCTATTTAAATAAACATAGTGCATAACTCTACCTTGGTGACACAGGGTGGGAAAGAACATTACTTGAGAATTCACTATCTACCAGCATGTGGTGGACACAACACACATGATCCCTGATACTCTTCCCAGGAACCTGTGAGGAAACCAAATGTATGTCCATTTTAGAGACGTGGACACCAGGGTTCATAGAAGTGAAAAAAATGACCTGCCCAAAGGCCATTTGGTCAGACTCAGCATCACATGTTGAGGGACAAAGCCAAGTGAAATGAGGGCCCATCCCTCAAGGAGTAAACAGTTTAGCTGCCTCCCTGCTACATATGCTCTAGACAGAGGAGTCAGGAAGGACTTAATTCAGAGCAGTGACTAGTAGGGATGTTTGTGTCTCTGGAGGAGAGTTTGAGATGTGGTTCTCTAAAGTCATACTGTGTGGGTGGCCACCCACATGTCCCCACCCCTCTCTTCTGTCCACTGGTTCTATCTTTGCAAAGCACCTCAAAGCCTTTGAATTTGTCACTTTACATTATCTCATTTAATCCTCACCAGATCCTGGGGAACCAGGCTGTGCATGGATTATTTTCTGAATTGTATAGACAAGGGAATTGAAGTTCAGAAAAGGTGGTGATTTATGTACATCAGTAAAGGGCAGAGCCAGGACCAGGATTCTGTCTGTTAATTCCATACCCATTTCCCCCCTAAAATATCATAAAGCCTCCAAATAAAGACAACTCTGGGAGGTGTTGAGTGCAAGAGGGGTTGATAAAACCAAGTTCCCAAAATGGTATGCTGCTGTTCAAATAATCTCTAAATTCTAGTTTTCACTGTCAAAGAACCCAGACCTCCTTTGACCATCTCAAAGTCTTCAAATGGTGACCTGAGGTATTGCTTTAACCTTTTACTATTATCTCTTCCCCATGTTAATCATTGTCTATCTCAGTGTTTCTCAATTTTTTTTTTTCATTATCTTCCACTTAAAGAGATTCTTTTACACATTTTTTCCTGGTTGCCTCTTCTAAAATTTTAATACCAGACATTTATCCTATATCTGTTTATGTACTCTGTATGATATCTTCACCTCTCAAGAACCTGTCTTTACCTCTCAAGAACCAGTCTTTATCACCTTGGTTCAATATTGCCCCCACTGGGAATGCACAGTGTAACTCATAACTATGAATTCAGTTAAAAGAAGAAAAGGGAGGAGGAGGAGGAGGGGTGGGTAGGGGAGGGAGGGGGAGGAAGAAGAAGAGAAAGGGAAGAAGAAGAAAGAAGAGAAAAAAAGTGAATGAGGAGGAAGGAAGGAAGGAAGAAGGAAGGAAAGGAAGGGAGGTAGATGGCTGGGAGGGAATAAGATGGGAAGAAAGAAAAAAAAATCAGCGAACAGAAGGTGGTCCTCAATTTCCCAATGGGTATCGCTTTTCCTGGGATATAGATTCATGTCTTGGGGTTTCACTTTGGCCAAAGTATCCTTAATATGCCTGTTCGAAGCAGGGGCAGAGCATTCTTGAACCATTCTGTGAGTGACACACAAGGAACAGACAGTGGTTTCGAACAGTCATTGCTCAGTATAAATTCCCTAGTTACAAAATAGTGCATACCCTGGGACCAAACCTGGTCTCTGTCAGTGGTGTTGGTAGATCTGTGAGGAGGGTGGAACCTTTCCTTGGGGGAAGTTTGATGATTTCACCATTTTACCTGCTGATAAGCAATAGTAGAGAAGAATGTACTGGAAATGACTCCTACCCACCCCACCCCCTTAACTCCACACCCTGCCTACTAAATGAAACAACTAAAAGGAAAGCCAAAAATCACTGTTACCTTTGAGAAAAGAAAGGCCTGGACAGGGACTTTCCCTGGAGCCAGCAGGAAACTACTATCAAAACTGAACTCAGACTCAGCCTCTTGACACATGAGCTCCTCTCCCAGAAGAGAGTCCTGCTCATATGTGTCTCATCCTGTTACATTTGCTTGAGCAACATCAAACTGTAGCTGTTAGTACACAGAGAAAAAACATCCTTAAATAAACACCAGCAAATCTGTTACATCTGAAGATGTATACGTAGTATCCCGGGGGCCAGTATGATTTAATATTGCTGGTATTAAATGAGAGTTTGGAAACTGGATAACAATTGTAAGCTGTGTAGTAGCTTTCCACCTTCAGGAAATGAGTACACAGAGCAAACAGCTCTGATGTATAGATGAGTTTTGCTGGTGGTCAAAGACTCCTAAGAACAATGCTGGCCATCAGCCATTAGCCTTCAGCTCATGTGCAAACTGGAAGATGTCACCACACCTGCACAGGTCCACAGAGGTGCAGGCCCATGCACACACATTTTGCAGAGGTGGGTACATTCACCAGGGCTGCCTGACATCGGTGGCAAAGAAAAGCCAGTTCACAACCAGAACAAAGTCAAGCAGGAGTGCAGAGGCCAAGGCCTGAGCCAGTTGCAGAGCTATGAAAGAATGCTTTCCGGACTCTCTCCTCTGCCTCCTTATCTTTTTCTTTCACACCCAGTGCTTGCAGGAATTCAGATTTTTGTGTATCATCTTATCACAGAAGGAAAAGGGGGTTGTATGGCTTTGGAGTATAACAGTCCTTCCTGGCCATGTGACCTTGTTTTATTTATCTTTTATTAACAATATAAAATAATATAAAGCAAAAAGAAACAAAACAAAATGAAACACAATCCTTATCTAGCACCTACCACCTACCAGGCACTGTTCTAAGCACTTTACAAAAAATAGCTCATTTATTTAATTCTCAATACTACTTTACTTAATTCCTGCAACAATCCTGTCCCCATTTTCTAGATGAACAAACTGAGAATCAGAAAGGTTAAGTAACTTGCCAAACTTATTTGGCCAGAATTTGAACCCAAGCATTTTGTGTCTGGAGTCAAGTGCTTGACATGCCCTGCTATGGGAAGTGACCTTGGGCCAGTCATTGGACCTCTCTAAACCTCAGTTTACCCATCTGTAAAATGAGGATATTAAAATACTTCTCTGGACAAGGAGAGGTGAAGGTGTATTGCAGGGCTTAACTGAAGATGGTAAAGACTTAGCAGGTTGCCAGGCACCTAGTAAGGAAAATATTTTAATAAGCACTTACCAGGGGGAGGGTGGTGGTTGCCTTTTATACATGAAACAGGATAAAGTGGAAGTCTCTGCTACACACTTGGTGAGTCTAGTGGGTCTAAATTTGTAGCACAGTCCTCTTCCTAAGGCTTCTTCTTCAAGTTCAACTGTTCTGTTGTTCATTCAACACTTATTTACTTAATCCCTGCATAAGGAACATTGTGCTGCTTTGAGTGAATGAGTTGACCAATGGAGTTGGAGTTTAAAAATCTGAGTGGTATGTTACCTTTTGTTCAATTTCAGTTACAGTGTGGTTTCTCAGGACTCTTTTTCCCTAGAGCATGTTTATTCTTTTCTTTTTGTAACTTTATGATTTTTGAAATAGTGTGCAAAATAGGATCAATAGGAGAAACTCAGATAAAAATGACCTGGGTGGCGAGCAAAGGAGTGAGGCTGAATTCCAAAAAGGACCATTATTTTTAGAATAAGATACACACAACACACACACACACACACACACACACACACACACACACACATACTTAGCTGCAGGGAAATAAGGATTTTACCACAAAGGCAATCACTATGGAGCAGAGACAGTGAGACAGAATCATACAGTATGTGGCGGTTCTGCAACTGAGAGACAAGTGACAGGATTGGCGTGGCCATCTGGGGACACATTGTTGCACTGGCCCATTAGTTGTGTATCACTTGACTTTTTCAGACCTTTTCTGTGGCAGACTAATGCAGCTTTTACTTGCCACTGACTGAGCCTTCTCCTTTTTCTCCGGGCTGCCTACAGTATCTCAGAGATAGAGGTCCCTGCTGCATGTAGTTTGCAAATCTGAGAATTCTTCATTGAAGATAAACACAGTGATGGTGAACACCTAATAATACATGATTTTTAAAGAAAACAGAGATAAAGTATGCTGCAAGATTCAGTCTTCATCCTGGCTTTATTTTAAGCCCTTAAACTATTGGCAGATCTGGTCTTACACATGAGTGATGATCTGCTTTGTTTCATTTGAGGGGAACAAGGGAGGATCTCTCGTCCAAATATACATCATCCAGCTGCTTCAGTTCTTGAAGTTCTAGCACTGGAGCAATTTCTTTATTATTTCCCCCAAAGATCCTTTTTTTAAGCACGCATGCGCGCACACACACGCACACACAGTTATTACCATCCACCCATCCATCTATCTATCAGTCCATCCATCCATCAGTTTTCTACTGGGACTTAGTTTTCACATTCTGTAAAGTGTTGGTAGCAAAGAAATGGATGGCAGCAGTTGAGTGGAAAGGGAACTTTCAGTGCTGGGGTATTTGGAAAGAGTTGGCATCTCTTCGGATGTCTCGGAGGCATCATAGAAACTCCAGGGACAAAGAAAAGAATGTCAGGCATGGGCAGGGGTGGGGGCAACGAAAGGGACAGTGGGGCAACTATGATGCCATTCCTTGTCATTGCTGGGCTCCAGTAGGGGAAGGAGAGGGTGCAGAAGCATGTGTGCAGTGTGTTCTCCAGGACTCTTCCTGGAAGACTTATTAATTGATATGTCAAGCAGGGAAGGAAAGGGAAGTGTTGGAAGAGGAAGGGCACATAATTTAGAAGAGGCATTTCTGGGTGTCAGGCCTGGCAGTAACCTTGACCTCGTGCAGGCTATTTAACCTCTTGCCATTGGAGTCTTCTTGTCTTAAAAAAAATGGGACTAGTTTGTGTCTGCCTTGTGAGATGGTTGGGAGAATTAAAGCAAATAAAATAATTAATTGTAAACAGCACTTTGTAAATTATGGAGTGCTCCAGGACAAATTGCAAGTCCATCAATGCTTACACATCTTTTTCAGCCCTACCAGGTGCAGTCAGGTGGGGACTCCTCACTTGGCAGTGACCCTGTCCAGCCTGGCCACCAGCCACCATGTATAAAGAGCTGCAGTCAGACCTGTGGGTACAGTCAGTCACTGAGCTGCACCGGTTTTGATTCTTGTGACCCTCTAGCTTGCTGCCTGTCAACTTTGGCTGACCTTTGCAATCACCTGGAAACTTTAAAAAGTCTCCACACCAAAGCCACACTCCAGATCAATTAAATCAGAATCTCTCGGGGAGGGAGGGACCCATGGCATCTGTGTCCATTCAAACTCCCCAGTGGTTCCAATGTACAGATTTCTCCTGGCTGAGCAAGAGAAAGGAGGATGCAGCTAGACGATGACTTCTTTTTTCTCATCAAGTAGGGGAGAAATGGCTTCCCAGCATCACATTAGGAAGAAGAGAATAGCCAACGTGGTAGACGAGCATAAAGAAAGAAATGACTAAAAATGACTAAGGAGTCGAGTTGGTATATCATAGCTACTTAAGATATTTGAGTAAAATAATTCCCTCTTGATCTCCCCCCCCACTCCCCTCCCCCACCTCTGCTCACCTGGCCTTTTACTATTCTCCCATCTCCCTCTTTCTTTCCCTCCCACCTCTTCCCATGTTACAAAAGGGCTCTCAATTCCAATATTCATTGTAACTGCATAGAATATAGTAAGTTATTTTAGGAGTCCTGTACAGATATTTTTCTGTACTTCTTCCCTACCCATTCCATTCCTACCCCACCCCACCCCACCCCACCCCTGCCCAGTGGTATTCATCAGCCTTGGTTTTTTTTTTTTTTCTTTTGTTACTGGGCCTGCTTCAGAGTGCATTCCTATGCCTCCGATCTCACGTGTGGGTGAGTGTGAGTGAGTCCTTGCTAGGATTTCCTTTTATCTCTTCCTGCACATTCTGAAACCCTATTTTCCCACCCACACATGCTTGTGCTTTCTCATCTGTTTTCCAGCATCCCCACCTCCTCTCTGAAGCCCTGGTCTCGGTGATTTTTTATCTACCTTTTCTCATTCATATGTAGGCAAGCTGCTGAATCAGAATATCTGGGTAATGGGAGTTGGGGTGGGGCAGTGGAATTTGCATTTTGCGGTAGCCTAGGGCCCCAGAACTTGAAGGGTTCTTAGTGAACACCCGGATGAATCTACCTCAAGGCAAAGAGACAGAGACTTAGCACAGTAAGATGATCACCAGATGAACCCAAGGCACGTGAGTAACAGCACCAGGTTTAAAGGGCCCAGCTCCTGAGTTATGGACCATAACCTTCCAGAACAGTCGCTTGCCCTGGACTGCAGAAGTGTGGTGATTCACCAGGGCCAGTAAAATGTGAATTGCCTTGTTTTTAAATGAACTCTCCAATTCCCTCATAACGTCCTATGTCTATAACTTCATTTACCTGCGTTGCTCTGTCCCCCAGTGCATTTCCATTTGTGATGCCTGCGTCTCAGAACATCCTGTTTCTAAGGGCTGTGATCATTTCCCCGATTCAGAATATATCCACCCTACTCACTAGACAAAGCACATCGACTTTTTTACAGGGAAACCCATTCCCACCTTAGAGACATTCCAGGCTTGGTTGGAGAAAGAGAAAGCACAAACAGGTCGGCTGAATTAGTTCTGGGAGGAATATCATGTTTCTCATTTTCCTTCTTGTTAAGTAAATATCCACTGTTAACTTGATTTTTTTTTCCTGTTTCCTAAATGAGGTATTGCTAAGAAAAAGTAGGTCAATTGAGGGTTCTGACAAGTTTCGTCCCAGTTAATTTAAGTTTTGCCATATGTTCTCTGAGAACCATGTGCTAACTACAGGTCTTCTCGCTGATTAGCAACCAACCTGAGGGTTTTTAATTTAGACTTTCAGTTTTCTGGCCAAGAGAGAGGAAGATTAAAAGAGAATAGATCTGGGCGAATCAAAACTTAACTCATCAGAAAGGCTATTTGATGCAAACCTTGAGCATAATATGTTGGTTTAGACAACCTCATTACTTTGAACCGTGGAGCAGAGATTCTTAACCTCAGCACTCTTGACAGTTTGGAACAAACCATTATTTAAAAGAGGTGCTTTCTTGTGCATTGTAGGAAGTTTAGCAGGATCCATGACCTACCCACTAGATGCCAGTAGACCCCACCACCATGCATGGAAAAAAAGAAAAATGTTTCCAGACATCACCAGTTGTTGAGTGGGTGGCAGATCTGCCCGTAGAGACATAGTCCTTTTAATGACCAAGAAAGAAATGTGAACAAATCCTCAACAAAAATATGTGGATGGATGCCTATACCTTATTCTCTTTGGGTCTAAAATCTTCTAGATAGAGGTTGACTGGGTGATTAACTGGACAGTTCTGTTTCTGGAAACCTGTGAGAGGTATCCTCTGTTGACAGAGTCCTGCATTAGCCAGTTAACAGAGGCTAGAGCAAGCAAAGTCACCATGAAAATTCCTAGACTCAGACACTTGTACCTACATCCAACAAGAACATGTAACCATGTGCCCTGTGCCCCAGCTAGTGCTAGGCTCTGCTGGATGGAGGGGTGGAGGGAGCAACTGTTCAAGGAAACAAGAGATAGGGTATAGAAAAAGGCCACTGGACCTGAATACTAGTGCTCCCTGTTATGAGCTGGGTGACTTCACACAAAGCACTGAACATCTCCATGCCTCAGTTTCCTTGAGTATCTCTCACATATCAAGACCTAGCCAAAGGCTCCCATGCCCCATAAATTTTATTCCTTCCATCTTGTTTACATCTCCGACTAAACCTTAAGGATGTAGTGGCCAGGTCCTAGGCTTGTGAGCAAAAAACCAGAGACCTTCAGAAACTGGGTCTACTGAGGAAGGCCAGAAAATGGTTCCCAGTCACAAGTTAAGAATTTTGCCACTTGGGGGTCCCTGGGTGGCTCAGAGGGTTAAGCCTCTGCCTTCAGCTCAGGTCATGGTCCCAAGGGTTCTGGGATCGAGCCCCACATTGGGCTCTCTGCTGAGCAGGGAGCCCACTTCCCCCTCTCTCTCTGCCTGCCTCTCTGCCTACTTGTGATCTCTCTCTGTGTCAAATAAAAAAATAGAATCTTAAAAAAAAAAAAAAAGAATTTTTCCACTTGGATCCCTGGGGGAAAAATAAGAGTAGAATATTTTTAATGGAGAAATAGATTTCTTAACCTTGAGATGGAACTTATTAGTTAGGAAGGTACTCTCAAAAGAATGCATTGACATTTGCTGGCACTTACCAGTAGGTAGCAGGCTTATACTCTCCTATAGCATGAGGAGCTCAAAAGATCCCCCAGCTTGCAAAGCATCTACCAACTCATTGCCTGATCCCTGACAATACCATCATCCACATTTACATTTTAATTGTGATTGATTTTATCAGGTCCTTTCCTGACTAACAGTTTGATCATGGAGGAAGAAAGTAGGAGGGTAATTAATGCTGGAAAGTACTTATGTAATGTAATCATGTGTGTGGCTATATATGTGGTTATAGGAATATGGAAATATGTGCATATGTGTATGGTTATATCTGTGTTGTGTATGTAAAATGTGTGTGCATGTCCCTAAACTTCTCCTAAATATATATAAAGATTAATTAATAAAAATTAAAATATAAACTTCTCCTAAAACATGACTGTTTAACAGTCATATTCCTGCTAATTCCTCATTACTTGTTATTCCATCAGTGACAAAACCCAAATCAACCAACATAACTGCTTATCTAGAGGAGATAATTGATGCTTATTTTGACTACCCTGCAACATTATAATACCCATTCTCCAAAAAAGATATACATTCTGGCCTTTTGATAATGTTCTGAGAGAGGTATCCAGTGCCTTTTATTTTACCAGAATATGTGACCCACCAGTGTCCCCTTCTCTGTGGTGATGCCAGATAGAATAGGCACCAAACCTGATGACGAGTTGATTAATGTAACCCAAAAACACAGGTGGCCCCTGAGCACTCCTGTGATCTGGGTATAGTTGCTTATGAAACTGGAGAGGAGCACCATGTGGCGTTTGCCCCTCTAATTACTTACACATACTCAGAAATGTGTTGTTGATGCTAAGTCATACCAAATGTCTGCCTTCCTGCAGGCAGGGAGGAAAGGTAAGGCACACTAATATTTTGAGGAGCTTGGGAGAATATTAAAAATGGATTTTAAAGAATGTTTCCTTTTGCTGGAATACTCTTTTTTTCTGATGGCAACTTACAGTCTTGGGAGCATGGGTTGTGCTCGGGACTGGGCTTGGGACTGGACTTCTCAACCATCATGGCTGAAGTCTGAGTATCAGGGGTTGCCTTTTCTCTAAAGGAAGGCCAAAGCATTCTTTAACATGCTCCCTCTGGCACAACCTAAAAGACTACTGGGTCTAAGACTGGTGTGAGAGTGTCATTTGTCATCAGAAAGGACTTTTTTTTTCCTATATAAATATTCGAAAAACCTCTATGCCATGGCTGAACTTTAATCATCTGGGAAGGTACTGCAAATGGGGGGTTAATCCATCACAGTGCCCAGGAAGAGACGTGAATTGTGGCCTTAAATTCTTTTCAGATAGCACAGGATAACGATATTAGCACCCTCTGTGGGAAGAACACATAAAAAGGATACTATGCCTTTAAAAATTAGATTCTCTTTTAAATGTTCAGTACTTGGCTTAGAGGGGTCAGAACAAGTTTCTTGAAGCTTAAAGATTAATTAATTTGTGAAAGAAAAGATTTCAAGTGCCACAAAACCTTCGTTAAAACTACTGATTTCCATTATCCTTCTCTTTCCCCACCCCGTCTTTCTCCAAAGCAAGAGGTGCATGAGCATAAAATGATGTGAGCTACATTCCTGTTTGTGTAGAAAACATATTTGCTACAAAGACACACGATGCAAAGTTACACAGACACACAAAGTAAGAACATAATTTTCTATGGCTGGCATTTGCTCTCCAGTTACCAGATTGCAGATTCCTCTTTACAATGATCTTTCATTAGATGTACGTGCACTTAAGTTCTACATATGTGATACTTAGTCATTTGGTTTGGGTTGGGGGGGGTGTGGCCAGCATCATAAAACAAAGCACAATTATTCTCTGGCTTTTTCTCATGACCACATTGAAAAAAGAAGAATGAAAGGAAAAAAGGTCTTGGGTATAGGAGATAAACTCTACAGTCTCAAATATCTGTATTTCTGGGGGTAGGGGACCTGTGGTTCTGATGTTTGCCAGAAAGGATTTGCTTCTAGAAGCTTTCCCTATAAGCACACCAGCACACAGTCCTTAATGCACCAGGGTAGAAGTAGCCTTTGGCACTTGATTCCAGTAACCTTCCTATGAGATTAAATCAATGGTATCCAAGGAACTTTCTTTCAATTGCACAGTTTGGGATTTTTTTTTTTTCTTTCCAAAAAGGGCATGTTGGTTTCTAGAGACCCTTTACTCAAGTTTAATTACAGATGGCACACCCCTAAGCAGACCTTGTTCCTACTGCTCCTGCCCCCTGAGTGGTATGCTATTTAAAACAGCAGCTCTGAATTGTCATGCATAGGCTGAATCCAAAACCTTCTCAAAATTATCAAATAAAGCACCTCTCTTCTCGCCTAAATACATGATAAGAGCATGGTGTCTGTCATAATGTCATGTTTTAATTAGAAACAAAGAAGATGAAGTCTTCTGGTCAGGAAAAATGAGCTGGGGTGCATATGCATGCCTGTGTGTGTGAGAGAGAGAGAGGGGGAGAGAGAGAGAGAGCACGAGCGAGCTAGAGAGGGAGGGAGGAAGGTGTTAAACTCTACTCTCAAGGTTTAGCATCTTAGAGACATTTGCAAAGTATTTCTCTGGAAAGGGCCCCTTATGTGCAGTATTATTAGGCAAATGGATTTCTCCCTAGGTAGAAGAGAAACCTACTACCAGTCCTCAGCCTAAGTAAACCTCCTGGTGATGAGATTCTGCATTTCAAACAGCTGATTTTTCCTCTTTAGGTAGGTGGCTAGAGGCATTTGCATTTGAGAGATGGTGGTATGTGTGTGTGTTTTCCCCTTCCCTCTCCCTACTATGTGAACGTCTCGAAAGAGAGAAAGAAAGAAAGAAAGAAAGAAAGAAAGAAAGAAAGAAAGATAGATAGATAGATGGAGGGAGGGAGGAAGGGAGGAAGGATGGATAGATAGATAGATAGATAGATGCCAGGTTATAGGATCTTTCAGAAAGGTGAGCACCTGAGTTTGAAAAAAGACTTCTGGGCATGGGTATTGGTTCGGTTTTCACCATCTGCTCTCCATCTCCATTTATTTCCATCATACATTTGCTTAAAGTGTTAGCGAGTGAAAGACCCCTCCCATCCAACACACAGTACTCCTCCCTCTTTCCCTTCCCTTCACCCACCAACTGCTACTACTCTTTAATTTAGTTCAGTAAGCAACCTAAATCTCAATGATGGACCTGGAAACCTGTGAAGGGGTGGGAAGAAGCAGTCATTGATCCCAACACAGAGAAAAGTAAAAGAGCTCAGGGAAAGCAGGCATTACACAAAAGGGCACTCTGAAAAGAGGCAGCTTTTCTGTTCCAGGCTAACAAATTATTCCCGTCTCTGTAATATTTGAACACAGGGTCAATGGTGATCTTCCCCCATCCCACCCGACCCCTATTGCTTCTCTACCAAGTCTGCCCCTAAAGTCTCCTGCTAGTTACCCAGTAGGCATTCAGCCAGAGGATTTTTCTCACTGTTCCCCAAAGTAACTAGGAGTGTGCTGTCACTACTGAGGGCCTAAGCTTGCTGCAGTCTTAGCAATGTGCTCCAGAAAGCACAGCTTTCATCTGCCAGCATTTGGATTCTGTCTTATTCCTCTTCCTCCCCTCAGTCAGATCTTGCTGAACAGGAGCTGAGGGTCTGTCTTTCACTTGGGAGAGTACAGAAAAGGGCACAAATGCTACCCCTCTGGTGAATCAGAGGCATAAGAGAATTATGAACCAGTGACATTTGGGGGTGAGACTTTGAATTGATTTGAAAGATGGTTGTTATATTAAGTGCAAAAATGTTTCTTGTTCATAGGACAAACAATCCGACACTGCCTTTTAAAAAGCTATTTGTAATGATTCCTGCCTTCAAGGCTAGGCAGTGATGCTCAGTCCTCAGTTCCACTTTCACTTGCGTTACCGTGACTGCACCGCACTCCCCTAAAAATAATACGAAAGGTCTTGCTTTTTCCCCCCTCCAGTCTTTAGTCATATGGGGATAAATCAACCTCATGAGCTGTATTTGTCCTTCTTAATATTTCAAATTGAGTCTACTATGCTCCTGAATTTCTGGATTTTCCCTCTAGCCAGTGCGCCCCCCCCGCCCCCCCCATACACACACACACAGGGAAGGACGTTTTAACTGTTGCTTCTCTTTTAACACAGGTAACAATTCATTTAGGTTACACCAGTCTGTAAAAACTGTAAATGCTATTTTATTTTAAACATTTTAGTTTACAAAAAAAAAAAATCAATGATTGGTACCTTTTTACACTCTCAGATTCCTGAATATGGACAGATCTTCAAAGGAAGGAAGGAGTTCTCATATGAAATTTAAGATAGACTGTCCTGAAGGTTGTGGGGTGGGGTTTTTGTTGTGTTTTATTTCGTTTTTGTTTTTAAGACACAATAAAGCTAAAATGTCAAGTCTCTGGGAGATATCCCCTTACAGTTTCAGTCAAGGAGCATATCAGAGCACAGACAAGGAGACCCCAGCCTGGCGCTGGCCAGCCGCCCCAGCTGCCCAGGCGTATTTGGTAGCGCACGGGTTGAGAGCCACTGGGACAATCACACCTCGCATTCCCTTGCGGGCTGCTGGTGGCAGGTACAGGATCCATACTCGTTGATGATCACCAGGGCTCCCTCAATGTGGTTAGGTTTGTAATCAACGTAGTATTCCTGGGCAGACATGGCAGCCATCTGATGCATGGTCTGTTTCTGCTTTTGCTTCCTGCGCTGCGTGACAAAGCACTGTCTGAGCTGCCTGAGACTGGCTGGGAAACACTTCCAGGAGACATAGAGCACCAGGACCACGATGAGGAAGGAGAAGATGAGGGCCATGGTGCCTGTGACCACCTTGTGGATCTGCACAGCGTTCTCGGCATGCTCGCCGCCAGGGAGACCCACGGTAGCCGGCTCGTGCGTGCCGTCGAGCTGCCCCTCCCTTTCGTCAGCGAGTGTGGTGGCCGGGCTGGCCAGGAGCCCCAGGTCACTGTGGTTGGTGACGGCTGAGAGCAGGTGGCCGCTGGTGGGCTCGGCATCCTCGCACAGGTGGAAGGCGTACACGGCGTCTAGGACGTCCTCGCCCTGCGCGTACTCCGGGCTGGCGCACTGCAAGTTGCCATCGTAGCGCCCCTGGAAGCTGCTGAGCCATGAGGCTAGGGCGCACACGTTGCGCCCACAGTCCCATAGGTTCCCGGCCAAGGTGATGCTTGTCAGCGATTTCCAGGAGTTGAGGATCCGGGGCTCGATGTAGGTGAGGCGGTTGGAGTCCAGCTGCAGAGTCTGCAGGTGCGGCACGGTCTCGAACACATGGGGCTCCATGTACTCGATCTCGTTGCCAGACAAGTCCATTTTCTCCAGGTTCCAAACCCAGTCCAGCGAGCTAACCACAATGGCCACCTTGTTCCTCTTCAGGCAGAGGGAGTGCAGGGAGATGAGGCGTGGGAAGTGGGCGAAGTTCACCTTGACCAAGTCGTTGTGCTCCAGGTGCAGCTCGGTAAGCTTGAACAAGCCGGCGAAAGAGTTGCGCGCCAGACTCTTGAGCTGATTGTATCCGATGTCAAGAAACTTGAGGCTGCGGCAGTCCTGGAAGATACGTACCGGCACGAACTGGATAGCGTTGGACCGCATGTGCAGCGTGGTGAGCTTCCGCAGCCCATGGAAGAGGTCGGGCGCCAGCGCCTGCAGCTTGTTGTACGAGAGGTCCACGCTGCGCAGGTTGGGCATGGGCCGGAAGGTGGTGTTGGCCAGTTGGGTGATCTGGTTGGAACTCAGTGTGAGTTCCTTAACTCGGCGCAGTTTCTGAAAGGCGTCCCCCTGCACCGAGCAGATGTGATTGTGATCCAGATAGAGCCACGTGAGCTGCATTAACCCCGTGAACTGGCCGGCGCGCAGCTCCGAGAGGCTGTTGTAGCGCAGGGACAAGCCCAGCAGGCCGGACAGGTTGTGGGGCGCCTCGGTGAGGTTGAGCGCCTCGCAGTACAGCAGCCGCCCTTCGCACCGGCACAGCTGCGGGCACCCGCTGGGGGCGGCGGGCAGCATCTGAAAGCAGGCCCCCAGCAGACACAAGACCACCCCCGAGGGCCTCCTCAGCAGCCAGTATAGACAGAGACCGAGCAGCAGGAAATCCATTAGCGAGAATCTTTCCAGAGAGGCTGGAGAATGTCCATTGGAAGCGCTCGGTCAGAAATCTACATCATATTTTATTCCAAGGGAGGGGGAGCGGGGGAGGGGGAGAAAAGGGCAAAATCAAATAAATATATTGAAATAAAGAAGGACCCCCCCTCCCCAAAGCCACACGTTCACCTCTAAGCATGCAGAAAGCTGGGCAGCATAGAAAGTTCACAGCCACGGAAAGATCAAAGAGATGGTGATTTGGTCCATGTTAGATGCTGCAGCAAAGAAAAGGGAGGAAAAAAAAATCTTCGGGAAAGAATTTAATTAAAAAGTGTCTTACCCACCCTTTTCCAGAGAGTGACAACCTCCATTCAGCTGCTCCCTTTGTGTGCAGACTAATTATATGCAGGGCGAGAGAAGACCCCTCTGTGTTTCCGAGGCAGCCCCGGTCCGCGGCCGGCGGATCTGGCAGGCGCACAATGTCTCACTTTGCTGCTCGGCTCTGGGCTGCAAGGGCGGCTGGCGAGGCGGGGAGGCGACTTCTAGGACCCGCAAGTTTCCCAACTACGTGCCGGCGCCGGGCTTCGCCTTCCTGCCGCTGTCCTTTCCCTCTGCAGTTCGGACTGTGACGTTGTGGGAGAAAAAAAAAAAAAAAAAAAACAACAACAACAAAAAAAACACTCCAAACTCGGGGCTCACGACTCCCCTGGATTTGACAGTCTGGTTAATGTCCGTCATTGGAAAGGACCACTGACCGGCGCCACCTTTTACTCCGCGGAGACCGCCTGCCATTCGCGCCCGGGGCGGCTGCGGAGAGCCCGCTCGCTCATGCTTTTCGGGCGGCAGGGAGGTGCGGGAGGCGGGCGGCGCGGGCGGCGGCGCGGGGAGCGGGGAGCGGGGAGCGGCTCCCGGCTCCTTCCCTCCGCCAGGCTGTGCGCGGCGCGAGCTTGCACAGGCACCTACTGCTCACTGAGTGTCGTAAGCTGCTCACGATTGTGCGTCTTCCCGGAGCACCTCAGACATGGGCAGATTGAAAAGGGGTGGGCATAAAACCAACATTTTACCGAGCCACTAAAGTAATATATGTTCTTTGATGAAACGGAAAACACATTCAGCTTTTTTGTCCATATTTCAAAAGAAGGGGGAGAGGGGATGTAGATGTGGGCTAGCATCGTCAATGACAAGATATTTCCAAGCAGGAAACTGAAAGATTCTATTCTCTCCCCCTTTCCTTTTGGGGATGTTTCCCCCTTCCCCCCTTTAAAGCTGTCTACGTGTAAGAGACACGTAGGAATCTGTAGAGAAATCAACATTTGGTCCTTTGCTTTAGAAAAGCAACTTGAGAGAAGATAGAGTAAAGCAGTGATTGTGGGGGCTTGGCTAAGATTTTTTTTTTTCTTTTCCCCTTTCCTTACAGGCACTGGAGTTCTGCAGTCAGCCAGCCCTTTTTAGTGGTAGATGGGGAAATGGTTTCTAAATCCAGTGGGTTTGGAAAGCATCCCGGTTTGGTGGTATGAGACCCAGTGTGGCAGAACTGTATGTCTGTGTACAGGGAGTCCTGCCTGAGAGCCTTCAGGGACTTAATCATTCCCCTTAGATGTCTGTAAGGTCTCAGGTGGATTAAAGAAAGATTCTGCTGTATGACACCCAGGAGGGCTGACCCCAACATGCTGCACATGGTGATTACCCTGGGGTACCCTCTAGGAGAAAATGCTAGAGAATAAGCAGAGAAAGAGTAGTTTAAACCATAATTAAGCCTACCCCCCCATACACATAACCCTAATTAAACTTAGAGACTGTTGCTAAATTGTGCCTTCTAAGTATGAAGAGAATTCTTTGCCTGATTATTTCCATTCAGAATCATCTGTAGATGGGGTTCTTATAATGAGCTCGCTCTCTCTCTTGTTCCAACCAAAAGGCTTGGAGAGGATCTGTATGGCTATTGTCAGGAACCTGTTGATCATTTGTTGAAAAAAAAAAAAAAAATCCTCAGAGATGGCAGAGGGAAACCCTTCTGGAAGTGAGTGTGGGTAAGCCTAGCGTCTTGACAGAGATAACCAAGGATGTGATAGGGGAATCAAATGTGGATCTCCAGCTCCTCTCTGAATTCCCATCATCTCTGCTTCTCAGGGATTGAAAGTAAGTGGGCATTAACTATAGTGATACTGACTTTGATAAGAAGGTGGTAGGTTACCAAAGCTCCCAGGCTGGATTGACTTTGGACAAGTAACTGCGTTGGTTCTTACTTAGAATCAAAGCTGAAGGCACCAGCCAGTGGAGTCAAAGTCATCAAAGACTGGTGGTACTTTTCAGGAAAAGTCCTATGAACAGGGGCATGAATCATTATATTTTTTATTCATCCAAACTCTACCCTGGTTATTTATCTCCAATATGTGTTATTTAATTGGAAGGAAAACAAATCCAAGATGTCCTGGACATCACATGTCATCTTAGGATTTAGAAGAGATTTTAGAAAATCAGGCCCCTTGGGGTTTCTGGGTGGCTCAGTGGGTTAAGCCTCTGCCTTTGGCTCAGGTCATGATCTCAGGGTCCTGGGATAGAGCCCCAAATTGGGCTTTCTGCTCAGTGGGGAGCCTGCTTCTCCCCTCTCTCTCTGCCTACTTGTGATCTCTGTCAAATGAATAAAATCTTTGAACAAAAGGAAAAGAAAAGAAAATCAAGCCCCTTAATTTTGCACATGATGAGACTGAGACACAGAGATATCAGGCTGTTACTCAAGGTCTTACAGCTCTCTACCCCACAGATGGATTTTTTGCTGTCCCACACCTAAGTGGTGTTCTTACCTTGCCATTCTTGATGGTTGCCTCTCTGTCACTCTAGCCTCCTACCTGACTCTGGACTGGGCATCTGCAGTTTTCATCCTGGCACCTGCAAGGTGCTGCGGAACACTTGAGCAGACAAACAATTTCACCATCAAGTGTTTTCACCTTTTGCCAATACAATTATTCCTGACAGCAGGCTGGCTGATTGAGCCATAAACTCTAAAGGGTGGTGGGGGAGGCGGGGGCAGGCAGGAGTAAACATTGGCCAACCATTCAGCAAGCAATGTGAGTCTAAACCACCCAATCCCCAGGGCTGCTAGGAAGAAAATCCTCCTAATGCAGACGGCTTGGCAAAGTGATGATGGAGCCTGCCAAATGGGCAAGAAGAGGTCCCACTTTCGATGTCACTTGATTTGTAGAGCTGGTACAGAGAGGCAGAAGAGAGTTGAGTGTTGGCAAGGAGGAAAGAGAATAAAATTAAATTCACTGCATTTATATGTGAGTTTTCTTCTAAGTATGCTACTCAAAATGTAGAAGATGTGTCTAGGTTGTAATTAAGATATATATATATTGCTTTTCACATTATTATCCTGCAAATCATTTCATCTGGATGGTATCTTTAAACCTTTCCCACCTCTAATGTGGCAAGTTTGCATCTTTTCTACGCTTTTAAACCCTTTGGCAGAACTGTATACATTAACAGATTGAAATGAGCTTTATTGAAATTTAGCTATTCTAAGTCATCTAAGTTGCAGAATCCCAATTTATTATGTATTTAAAGCATACCAGCACTGATTAAATCAATGCAAATTAGGTTAAATAAGAACAACATGAATCAAGTGTTTCAGCAAAGTTGAGTTGAGAAACGACAACTTTTGAGTCACCACAGCAAGTTGATATAGGCTGTTTTTTGCGAATTTTAATTTCATGTTTCTCAGGGTCCAACACACTAACAAGTAAAAATGAAAAGAAATCCCCTGAAGTTCTCTTTCCTCGTGTTTGATCTTTTTTCTCTCCTTACCTGTCTTGTGAGAACATCTCATTCAGGGTATAATGTGGCTGTTGCATGTACTTGGTCAGTCTCTTCTTCTGGGCGAACCACAGGTTTCTGCTGGCAAAATGTTGTCTCCTTCAGTGTTGATTGCAGATCAGAGATACTTTACATGCTCCAAAAACACCCTTAACATTTTCCACTTTCATATGGGGAATGAGCTTATCCCTGTCTTGCTGAGCCACCAGAGTACAGTAGTCAGACATCCAGAAAACCACCCCCAAGCCATCACGCCAACGTGTGATTGGGAACCGAAGTATAAAAATCTTGAAAATATCGTTTCAGAAAATGGAAGGAACTCTGGGGTCCACTCTGACTGCCAAAACGCAGTCTGGAACTAAGAGGAGGTAGAAGAACAAGCTTGAGACAACTGGAAAGGGCAGAGTATAGCTTGGAGGAGGAAAAGGTGATTAATTTCTCCTCTTCTAAGCCTTAAAAATTAACCTTTGCATGATAAGCCCTCTGCTTTTTCTTGGTACTTCATGCTGTGATGGGGGGGGGTGAGGAGCAGGGTGGGGGGTAATCACATACAGTTTTTAGGGGATATATCTTTCCCATTTCATCTCAACTGGAGATCACCTCCAATTTGTTTCTTGTAGTCAAAATAGTTCGTGAACCAAGAGGAGCAGGTGAAGAACATCTGAAATGAACAGGTGTTCTGGGGATTGGCTTTCCATTAGTAGTCTTTGGCAGTGTTCAAGGAAAGAGAAATTGGAGTGGTGATTTTAATGTTCTGTCATTGCTGGCACCAGCTTGGACCTTGATCTTTATGCTGTTGTCTTTAATTTTCAGTAGCAGTGAACCATGGCTTTCTTTAAAAGGGAACATTTAGAGGAAGGGGAGGAGGGTGGGAGTCACAATTTCAAAAGGAGAGAATTAACTCTGTTGTTTCTGTGGGCACACAGCATACAGCTGGCATTTTACTGAATGCCTCTGAAGATGCACATGGGGCCAAAGGTGAGGGCCCTAAGTCTTCTCTCAGGAGTTCTACTTAGGAGAAACAAATTAAAGAAGGGAGGTAATTTTTTTTTTTTCTTACCAAACTTTGCCCTCCTCTTAAAACTAGGTAGTAGTACAGATAGCACTGGGGAAGTACCTACCATGTTCAGTGCATGATGGGAGTAATGGAGGTGAACCCAAGAAATGCAGTGACTCAGTGCTTTCTTCCAGGAACTTTAGGTAGGAAGGAGAAGCAGACACTGAGGGACTTTGCCAATAATATTTATATATTGCCCACTGCCTGAGAGTATATGTCTCTAAAACATACAAATGAGAATAACTGAGAGATCCAATGGGACCATGCTTAAAGTTTTCATTGATGGAAGTAAAGCTCATGAGTTTTACTTGAGTTTATGGACTCAAAATACAGGTGCACTGACAGGAGGTGTGGGCATCATAAAGGCTTTAAGTGCGAATATGGGAATGGGAATGCTTAAATCTTTTTGAGTGGCTCAGTTTCTTCATGGCATGGGGAAAAAGGTAAACAGGGACAAGTGGAACCTCTGTGTTGGGAAGAGGAAGGTCGGTAAAAGGCTTCCAATGCCATACTGAAAATTTGAGTTTGCTATATTCTTTTAGTCTCTGAGGTCTGCCTTATTTCAAGAGGCCTGTTCTGTTATTGGGGACCCTTCTCTGCAGGTTCCCTCTGCACTGCCATATGTTCTGATCTGTTGTATTATACCTAACTGTTGTATCCTCTCTCAGTCTCTGCCTACCTTCATTCTAGCCATCCTCAAGGTTGATGTGAAATTTCTTTTATGAGTTCTTAACAGATTCCCCCGTAAAGTGATCTTTCATTCTTCTGAGCTCCATTAGCATCTTGTCTTTACCACTCCTACGCCTGGTGCTGTTCCCTTTGTATGAGTTTGGCAGTAATTTCTAGTATTTTAGCACTGAATGCGACATTAAAGAACTTGGAGACTACAGTAAAAAGATCTTGACTGGAGTCCCTTCTTTGCCATTTTGTATCCATTTGATCCCATACAGGTCACTCCATTATCAGTAAAATAGGACTAAGGATGGCTATTTTAAAGGAGTCTTGGGGAAATTCAGTGAGATGGTGTGTGTTAGTGTCTTGCAACTCAAAAGTGTATGCCTAGGACCCACAGCCTTAAAATATGTTAGACAGGTGGAATCAGGTGTCTTCTGAGACCCACAGAATCACATCTGCATTTTACCATTAGCCCTAGGTTAAAGTTAAATTTTGAGAAGGATTCTGTTGAAGCATTGACAAAGTCTAACCTGAAAAAGGAACCCAGGGGTCACCAATTTCCTAGTGTTATAACTGCAGAATTGGAGGGTCAGTGATGTTAATTACCCATGACTGTTGGTAGAATTTAAACAAAAACCCCCTTCTGAATCTTGTTCTCGCTCTGATTAGATTTCAAACACATAGAATGCAAAGTCTGTGTCTATCATAGTAACCTGGTACTTGGTAGGTTCTTAATAAGGTTTGGTTTTATTATCATTACAGCAGGAAGAACAGAATCCTTGTATGTGCTAGCTTTAGGCATCTTCCACCTTCCTCCTCAGTATTCCTGTCACTGCCTATCTGCATGTATTTCTCATGGACATTTTAGTTCTACCTTTTCAGTATAGAAAAATAAAAATTAAAAAAAAAAACACACAAGAAAAACTGAAAGTTAAAATGAAAAATTTCACCTAAATTTCAATATCCAGAAATCAACTATTAAGTTTGGGGTGTGTAATCTTTTAGAATTTGTCTATTTTGCATATATTTTCTAATAATCTGATAACATTACTCATATTCCTTTGTTACTATTTTTTTCATTGTGTTATTTTTTCACATTAAGAATACAAATCAATAGAATCATCTTCAGTGCTACAAAATATTCTATTTTATTTCTCTTATCCATCCCCTCTTGTTTACCACTTACTTGGTTTTGTTTCTTAGCTATTATAAAATGGCCCTGATGAACATTCTCACACATATACTATAATAGATTGAATGCTTATATCCCCCCTAAAATTCGTATGTTGAAAAAACCAGTCCCGGGGTAATGCTATTTGGAGGTAGGGACTGGCAGGGACACTAGATCAGGAGGATGGAGCCTTCAGGAATAGAATTAGAGCCCTGATCAAAGAGACCCCCTAAGAGTTCTTTGGCCTCTTCTGCCATGTAAGGACAGCAAGAAGATTATCTATGAACTACGAAGCAGGCTCTCCCCAGAAACGGAATCTGCATGCACCTTGATTTTAGACTTCTAAACCTCTAAACTGTGAGAAATAAATGTTCATTGTTTAAGCCACCCAGTCTAAGGTAATTTGTTATATAGCAGCCTGAACAAACTAGGACATAGTCCTTTGCTTGTTTGGACAACTGTGGCCTTAAATTTTAATTCTAAAATTAGCATTCAAAGAGTGGGGACTTTTAAAAGACTTCCCATAGGTAATACCAAATTGTCTCCCTCAAAGGTTGTACACGTTTCATCCTCCATAGCTCTTTCGCTGCTTTCTCTTCTCCTTGAGAAACTCTACCATACCACAAACAAACATCTTTTCGTCCTCTCTCCTTCTTCTCACTCAGGCACTGATTGAGATTCCTATGTGAATGTTCTCCCTGTCTTGGAGCTATCATTCCTCCCTGTTCTGGTTTCTCTACTCCTTCCCATAGGGTCCGTGCCCACTTCAGATGGAGGGTTGGGCTTTGGAGGCTCCAGCGTTCCTTTTGGGAGTTCATGAGCATTTCAGTCTCACATCTTATTAAGTAGCCGTCCAGCCAAATAATTTGCATAAAGGTGTTAATTTCTGAAAATAGTTTACTGCAGTGGTACTTAAAGTCCTCTGTTGGGATAAGAATGTTTAAATGTTTTTTTTTTTTTCCTTTTTCTGAAATGAACCAGACTCTGCTCTGTTCTGTGAGATTCAGAACATACTTTTGATTTCAGTCACAGGATATCTTGTGTTTCTTGGTTTCACCCAATTATTTAGGACACCTATTAACACCAAACGAATGTGCTAGGACAGCTTTGGAAACATCTCTTTAATTGCAGTCCATGGGAACATCTGACTCTAACTTGGCTCTCACCCTACCAGAGTGATTCTAAGGTTTGGATTTCAAGCCCTATAGTAGGACACTGGTGTGACAACTTTTCCCCCACACCCACCCCAGGTCCCAGAATTTATGAAGATAGCTAGACAACACAGTTCTTCTGCTTGATATTAGCAAGGCTTACCTCCTCATCCTGGTCACAAATAATGAAACCAGTTTAATACTGTAGTAAGTTCTGTCTCTGATACATCTTGACATTTAATTATCTTGTTTTATAGAATTTTCCAAATGTCGCTAATTTTTTCCTAGCAGACACAACAAAAATTCCTAAGAACAGACTTGTTATGTTCCTGCTCTTAGGACCCTTTAGTATCTACCTCCAAAAGTACAGAAGAAGATCAGATATGAGAGACCATACATGAAGAGCAGAGGAATAGCCACCTACCACTGATGCACATGCAAACTCTCTTGATGAATGTAGTCTGGCACAGTTCTGGGTTCATAGAGATTCTTGGTGAATAGTTTATTAACTGGTTCGAATTCTTGCCTAATCAATAGCCAATGAAATCTGATTTAAATATAAATAGCTTCTAAGTATACTGACATGTAGGCACAAAATAATAACCCAATTTTTGTATTGAATTCACACAGATTTATTAATGCCATTTATACATGGCATCATTACAAAGATCTCTTTTGTGTAGGAAATCCCCCACCATCCATAAGCAATGAGCTTTCTGTGGTAAATTTACCTGCTCAGTTGGATGCATTTATGTCTTTATTTAAATCATCTCCCATTCTCCGGAACTACTTCTTAATCCCCCACAGACACCTTGAGAGTGCCTTTTAATTATTTAACATAAATGTCTATTACTGTTCTTATTTGTTTTTCTAAGTCAAATGGAGGTTTAGCTGATGAGATAAAGAATTCGATAAAAGGTAGTCCCTGCCTCCAGTGTTCTCAGATCTGGATTGCAGGTGATGGGTAGCAAAGCAATTTGATTTGTGCCGTGGCAGAGATGTAAATAAGAGCGGTGGTTGGAGAGATTTCTCCAGCTAGTTGAGCAAGATCAGCCAGAGGAGCTAAGAGAAAAGGAGGAGGAGTTGACCAGATGGAAGGGTGGAGGCCACTTCAGTTAGGAGCCAAAACCTGTGAAAAAAACACAAAGGCTTCTGAAATGCATAGGGTATCAGGAACACATGTATGAAGAGAGATGAGACTGGAATGTTAGCTTAGCGCTAGACTGGGAGAACTTTCAACCTGGATTATGATTTCCAGGATGCAGGGACAGTAAATGATGGCCTTGAATGTGAAGGGCAGGGAAATGGATACTGGGAGGAAGAAGAACAGTTGGGAGGCTACCACATCTGCCCAAATGAGATATTGTCAGCCCAAGCGGGACTTACTCTATTAACCTTAGAAATGGATGGGGCAGGCCAAGTACAATAATAGTTTTGTAATGGGATTGGCAACATGTAAATAGTACTTTTTCAGAAAATTAATTTAAGATGATTTCAATAGAATGGGTTAGTCTAGGGTAAATGGAAAGCAAGGAAGAGTAGGATGTGGAAGCAAACTAACATCTGGAGCTAAGAGTAAGCAGTTGAAAATGGAACAGAGGTTATAGCTAGGCATAGAGATTGAGGCATCTCTGGAAGGTACATGGTGGTTAGAGTGGCAGTGGTAGGTGCAAATCCCCAGGCAGAGAGACTAACCTACAGCTGGTGCACCATCAGAAGTTCTCTGCCATCTAGTAAGACAGAGTGGATGTGGGAAGCAAATGGATGACAAGGAATGGCAGGGCCCAGGCTATCTGGGAAGTGTATGGTTTGCTTAAAGGCTATCAAATTCTAATTTTTAAAAATCAGATTATATTAGTAAGGAAATGATATTGCAGACCGTATTCAGCTTGTGGAATACCTGTTTGCAAAGCTTCTTTTAAAATAGTGTTCTCGACGTGAAAGAATGAGAGGGAGCAAAAGAGGTAGAAATTGCCTCAATAGGTGGGATAGTTTAAAAAAATTGAGAAATACTGTATAGTCTGCAGTGACCAGCCTTTAGTATATAGGCATGGCCATGACAGTGTCATTAATATGGATTTCACGTGGCTGTGAAAAAGGAAAAAATATGGCTGACATTGACAGGTTTTGAGAGGAGCCCAGATGGTCAAGGATTACTGACACTAGGGGAGAGAGCCCAACGATGAGTAAACCTGCAAAGGAAAAGTACAGCCCTGGAGCTGTCTGTCTAGGGACTGTGTCAATGACTGGCTGGCATGGAGCATATCCCTCTCCCAAGAGAGTTTGTCATTGGCATCTCACATCAGTGTTAAGATTGTTCCTTTGCGGATGGACCTTGTATTACCTTCTCAAACATGAAACAGGGTGATGACTGGAGATCATGCCCTTCAGAGTGCTGTCCTATATTTGCATTTTAGCAGAAAAATCTGAGACATTGAATAACTTACTGAAAAAACTTGGAATTTCTGATGCTATATCAAGCTGAAAAGTATTCTGCCGTTTATCAGCAATATGACCTGGTCAAAATGACTTAACTTCAAAATAGAAGTATTTAACAGAGTAAAATAAAAAAAAAAATAAATTGAATTATAAAAATAGAGAAGCAGTACAAATGCCATTGCAATAAATATTTATCTCAATTTATATTATATAAGACCAACGTTATATTACTTTGATTGAAGACAAAAAGGAAAAAGAATCTCCAGCATGATGGTATTAGGCATCTCTGACTTAAACTCTTACTGCCCCTTCTTTAAGTACCTGTTCCTGCTTCAGAGGCTGCATAAAAACAGAAAGAAGAAACAAAAAGCTTGGCTTAAGCGAACGATTATTTTATTTAGTTTCTGGTTCTGTGTGTTGGCTCCAGAGATCTTCTGTATGGGACAAATTGATGGTTCTCGCTCAAATGTCTGTGATCAGATGGAGAATTAGCTGGAAATCAGGCAATCTAGATGGCTTCACTCACAGGCATGGACATTGGCAGGCTCTTGGCTGGGGCCCTGCTGACTGACTCACTCACTCACTATAGCCCAGGACACCTCAGTTCTCTTTCATGCGGCCTTCCGTCCTCCAATAGGCTACCTCAGGTGCAGTTATGCGGTGACTACAACATTCCAAGAGGGGCAAGAAAGAGCAAGTCCCAGTATGCAAGTACGTTTCAGAGTCCAGAGTGCTGACCATAACACCATGTGACCCATATCCTTCAAGTCTCGCCTTCTGGCAAATTGCTGTTATCTGTTGCCTAAAGCTAATTACATGGTCAGCCTGACTCAAGGAGTGAGGGTTAGGCTCCATTTCTGGATAGGAGTGAAAGAACTTATGGTGGTTTTTACAGGTTAAATAAGGCATCAGTGGATTAATATTTACTCTGTCTGTAAACAGTAAATACTCTAAAACAATTTTTATTTCTCAAGCCATGTGGTCCAAACACTGTGGTTCGTAAGCATCAAGGACCAGAAGCCTGGGCATCACGTAGAGCTTGTTAGAAATGCAGAATCACATATTAGATACGCTGGATCAGAATGGACAATTTTGCAAGAACCCCAGCTGGATCCTAAGTCTGATAGGGTTTTAGGAGCATGGTATCTCTTCACTATTCCTCATAATTCCTTTGCTAGTTGCTATGTTCTCCTGTTGAGTGATAGATCTTTGATTTTTAAAGGTGCCAGAACTGTTTCCTCCTGCACAATTGAAACAGAGCAAACATAGGTTTAAACAGTAAAACAGGTTGCTTCACAGCATGAACAGCTAGAGAGAGAGGGGGTATAACATTTTTCTGCTCAATTGTCCTTCGCCTATAAAAATAGAAATTTAAAATTAAAATAACAGTACATAAATATTAAAGAATATTATATTTAACTAGGAATCACCATTTAGATGTTAGGACAGTTTTTATTTTTATTTATTTATTTTATTTTATTTTATTTTTTTAAGATTTTATTTATTTGAGAGAGAGAGAATGAGAGCAAGCATGAGAGGGGGATGGTCAGAGGGAGAAGCAGACCCCCTGCTGAGCAGGGAGCCTGATGTGGGACTTGATCCTGGGACTCCAGGATCATGACCTGAGTGGAAGGCAGTTGCTCAACCAACTGAGCCACTCAGGCGCCCAGGACAGTTTTTAATGTAGAAACTGTGAGGCACATACTTACTCTGAAACCGCCCTTTTACATTCCTGAACACTTGCTAACTGGACCTTGTTTCTCTAAAGGTTGATAGATTGACTTTCCAACCATTAGACCACAAGTTAAATAGCTCTGGAATGTGTGTGAGTCCTTAGGTCCTCTTTCGGCCTTTACACAAGTAATGAGACCAGCAGAACTTATGAAGCATCTAGCATGTGCAGACCACTGGTCTCAACTCACAGGAAATACAAGTATACCATAGATTGTTGGGTTCAGTTCACTTCAACCCCAGAAGTGAGGGGGGATAGGAGGGAGGAGAGCCAAAGCTTTCAACAATAAAAGTGTATTTCACTAGGCTAAGGACAAACAAGTAACATCTAAAAGACTTCTAGCTTTTCTATAAATAAATCCTTTTTTTTAAAAGATCTTATTTATTTATTTGACAGAGATCACAAGTACACAGAGAGGCAGGCAGAGAGAGAGACAGAGAGAAGCAGACTCTCCACTGAGCAGAGAGCCCGATGCGGGGCTCGATCCCAGGACCCTGAGATCATGACCTGAGCCAAAGGCAGAGGCTTAACCCACTGAGCCACCCAGGTGCCCCATCTTCTAGCTTTTCTAAAGGTCTGACTTTCCTCTGAGAGGAAGAAAGTGGTTGCAACTTCCGGTGCCTTCCTCTGGTTTGCTTTGACCTCAAGACTGAGGGGGGTGGGGGGAAGCAACAACATGAAGACATTTTGCATCAAAGTGTAATGCTGTCATTCTATGTGAAATTTACCTTGAGTATTCTCTTTTTGGAATGGGATAACTTTTTCTTTGAAGCTGTAATTAATGTTGTCTCAAATATATGTGCTCTGGGGTCTTGGTCTTGTCTATCAATTAGTCCACAAGTCACTAGCTAAATATCTGTTGAGCACTTAACCTATAGGCATATTCTAAGTATAGGACTACAGTGGTGAATGACAAGTAACCTTGTAAGCAAATGATAAATTAGATAATTTTTAGGTACCAATATGCTAGGGAAAGTTAAAATGGAACCAGGTGGGAAAGAGAAATTGAGGGAAGGGGCCTGCTCTCCTCTAAGGTTAGGCAAGGCTTCCTTGAGGAGGTGACATTTGAGTTGAAACTGTATGATAATAGTCAGCCGTTTCAGATTCCATGAGATATGCATTCCAAGCAGAGGGAACAGCAAGTGCCCAGGTCCTAATAAGGCCAAAGCAAGCCTATTTTCAATGGATGGTAAATGGCTAGTATGCTGCATTGAGTGAGACGGGGCTGAAAATATGAGGAGGATTTTAAACTGTGCTTTCTTCAAAAGTCAATGCACTTTTTATAAATCTGCACAAATGTTCAACAGCATCCTCATCAGCTCTACCAAACCTTACAGAGTGACAGTTCTATCTCAGGCGCTAAAGTAAAGCATGTTACAACATTAATTCCTTTCATTGGTTAAAGTTCCCTGGGATTGTCCCATTTTCCTAGCATACATAAGGAAATCCAGGTACAGAAAACCTAAGCCACCTACCCTAAAGACAGCTTGTGTTGGTCATCAGTGATTTTCCTATACTCCCTAGATTCTCTGTTATGGCAACTAAAAGAGTTGAATGTCATTCAACCTTTTGACTTTGTAAACACCAAACCTGAGTTTTCTATAGTCTTCTTTTTCCCCACAGTTCATCCATATAGACCCAGCAAGAGAGAGATGGGGCAACCTAAACTTTCCTCCTGGATTCCCACTCCTCCCGCCCCATTCCTTCCATCTGTTGCTGTTTGCATAGAAAAAGAACAGAACAGAGTACCAACGACCACACACATTCAGAAATCTCATTTTGTATGTGGGAGTCTGGATTCATTAACAAGTTCCTCAAGCTCTCCCTGCATTTACAACACCAATCTAAACATAACCCAGTGAAGTCATGGGAATAGGCAATGATCGGCTGCATTTTGCTGAGATGTCAATGTTCAAATACATCATCAACTCCGTCCTAGTGAATGGCTTCTACTTCAGACAGGTTGTATTTTCAACAGCCTCTAAGTAAATAGCACTCATTTTAATACTCTCTAACCTCCACATTGTCCTTCTGATTCTGACCCCTATTACATCCCACTTCCTATATAAGGACTCTCATTCTCTAGTTTGTTCGTTTTCCCATCCACAAATCCATACAGTCACCCATCCATTCAAAAACCATATAGTGGATAGTTACTCTGCTTCATTACTTGTACTACGTGCTAGGGCATATAAAATATTTGAGGTAGTATTCCATTCTTCAGAGAGTCTGTTCCCTAGTGGGGAATCACACTCCCAGAAATCCATATTAATCCATCCCTTCTTTGACCTCTTACTCCTCTAAAAATCAGGCGTTTTGTTAAATACTGTCTTAAATTGCTCGCTAGTTGTTGCTGAACTTTCTCTCCCCTCCTCCCACCCCTTATATCTGATAAGTTGAAATTTCTCAGGAGCAAAACCCAGATCATATCTCTGGAATAGTGGAGTGACCTGAACATAGAGTTGGGATATCCATGTTTAAATTCTATTTTTGCCACTTACTAACTCTGTGATGGTTTTGGGTACCTTCCTTCTTTATTTGGAGAATGGAAGTTGGATGGGAGGCTTTCTAAGATCCTTTCAATTTTGATATTCGTGAAAATGTGAATTCTGAAGTATCCAACAAGGGCGAGAAAGTGAAAGGGACACTCAGTATAAAAGTGCTAAGAGCTTGGGTGGTTTTCTACCTGTAATGTAAATTTGCTACTGGCTTATAGAATGGAACACAGCACAATTTAGAAAATTAGATTGTACCTTTCTTGTGAAACTAGGTATTTGGATAGGGTCTTCAGCTAGGCAGGGATTCTTCCCCAGCCCATACAGCAATACAGACAGGAGATATGACTTCATTATAAGCCAACTCTATTTCTGTCTATATTGAGCTGCTGATTTTACACTAGACTTTCAACATTGGCAGTATCAGAATGGTCCTAGAAGAGATTTTCATGTATGCTTGTTTGAGCAATTCATAACAGATGATTAAGGCAGGCTTCAGTCCTGCACTCTGGGAGCTTCTGTCAAAGGGAGAATCTCATCCTTTATCAAACTATTGCAGATGGTAGCCTGGCCTGGCTGCAGCCCTCTATACTCAAATGGTCACCTTGAGTTCCTTTGGCCATTCATATGCATAGGTTAACTATGTTCAGATAGTGATAACTATAAGCATTCATTTTAAAAATAAATAGTTCTCTAAAAGGACTTAAATTCTTTTTCGAATTCATCCATTTGATTTCAGTATGTCTATAAATTCAGAATATTGTTTAATGGAATCAACTACTTCCTTTCAATATGATTGCCTAACAAGGTCTGATGGATGCCAATTAGAATTTTTGTTGTACAAAACTAAGTAGTTGTTTGACAAAATGAAATTGACATGTTGCCTAACTGGCTACATCTCTTCAAACCTAAACAAAGTTTGTTTCATTAGATAATGAGGCAAATGGTACATCTCTCCTATAGTTGTTGTGAACATTGAAAAGGCTTCAGAAATCTTTCTGAAATCCAAGTGTCCCTACCACTTAGGATATTATTCAACCAGTGTGGAAAGGAAAGTACTGTTTACTTTGATGGTTTTGCTCTTTCAGAATGCCTGAGGGCTGAAAAAGAAAAGCAATACTGTATAACTTTGGTGATGTGGATATTGTATGAGTGTATCTGGGTCTCCAGTTCCAGAATTCTTTCTACTCTGAAGCTATTGCCACATAGAACACCATCCCAGCTGTCATAAGATTTCTTCCTCTTCTTCTTCTTCTTTTTTTTTTTTTTGTCATAAGATTTCTTGATTTATAAAGTAAACTAAGTGGCATTTACCACCCACCTAACTGCAGTGGTGTCAGGAGGGTTAAAATGAGACACATTCAGAAGCTCTCCAGAAATGTTTGATATTCTATATGAAGACAGTAAGAACTCATAAACTGGGGCTCTTCTGCAGTAACGCAAGTCTCTTGTTGTAGCCTGCTGTCAGGAAATGAGGCAGGGTTTTCCACCCAAGTATTTCAGGAGCAGATAACAGAGGATTGCATGCCATAAATTAATAATCAGAATGTCAGGGAATAGTTTTGCTCCGATTCTGAGATTCTGAATAGTTTTGATCTGATTCTGAGATACTGCCTTAATCTTGGGAATTATTTTTCATCCATTTAGTAATTTGAAACAACTTAAGGATAAATATGAAGTTAACTATCAAGACCTAGGTTTCTTCATCTATAAAATGGAATCTGTATCTATGAAATGTGCTTGCTTTATAAGAACAACTTAAAAAAAATAAACATGAGCTGATACACATACAATAGGTTTTCATATTGCATTCTACAGCAGTGAGATATTTTCATTGTTGTCAGATTTGTAGGTCTACTAAAATTGGAGACCTACATTTAGCATTGTCCTTTCCTTTCTCTTTGGTCAAGTAGCTACATTTTCCAGCAAAGTGGGGATCTGTATTCGAAGAAAGCTTTGTTTACCTAAATGTTTTTTCTTGTTTTTCTCCAGCAGCCTTGTACCTAACTCTAGGTAGATTGAATGAGGGTTTACCATTTCTGATTTATGATGCAGGCAGCCGCTTGTTTCTAGAATGGTTTACTAAGGAATAGACGGGATATTTGAAACCACTCCCAGGTGATTGCCATGTGGAGATATAGCTCTTACTTTTATTCTTTATTATGATTTTATTATTTATCAAGTGTGATATAGAGAGGTGTGAAATTACTTGATGAGACTTAGACTTAATTATTAGTATTAGTCTTAGTTACTAATGCCTTATAACTTTTCTATCATTAATTTTGTGCATTTTATTTTATTTTATTTTATTTTTTTAGATTTTATTTATTTATTTGACAGACAGAGATCACAAGTAGGCAGAGAAGCAGGCAGAGGGAGAGAAGGGGGAGGAAGCAGGCTTCCTGCCGAGCAGAGAGCCCGATGCGGGGCTCCATCCCAGGACCCTGAGATCATGACCTGAGCCAAAGGCAGAGGCTTAACCCACTGAGCCACCCAGGCACCCCAATTTTGTGCATTTTAAAGTAAATTATAGATCTCATAACATTTTACTCCTAAATATTTAGTGTATAGCTCTAATTTATTGAAGTAGAGTTAACATACAATGTTATATTAGTTTCAGGTGTATAACATAGTGATTCACAATTCTATATAGTATGCAGTATTCACTATGATAAGTATACCATCTGTCACCATGCAGAGTTATTACAATATTATCGACTCTCTTCCCTGTGCTATACTTTGCATCCCCATGATTTATATATTTTATAACTAAAGTCCGTAATTCTTTTTTTTTTCTTTTAGAGATTTTATTCGATAGAGATCACAAATAGACAGAGAGGCAGTCAGAGAGAAAGGGGAAAGCAGGCTCCCTGATGAGCAGAGAGCCCAATGTGGGCTAGGACCCTGGGATCATCACCAGAGCCGAAGGCAGAGGCTTTAACCCACTGAGCCACCCACTTTGCCTATCTCCCCCAACCCTCCTGTCCTCTGGTAACCACCAGTTTGTGCTTTGTAAAAAAATACTATTTTGTTTACATAACCACAATATCATTATCACACTTTAGCAAATTATTGATAATTCCTTAATATCATCTAGTGCTCAGTCCAATTCAGATGTCTCCCATTATCTCTCGAATTTCTTTTTGTTTTCTTTCTCTTTTTTTGAAGTGATATTTGAATCAGGATCCAAACCGTGTCTCTGCATTAGGGAGGTGATATATTCAAGGGGACAAAGGGGGACAATAACTCCCAGAATTTCCCTAGGCAGCCATGGCCACCAGAGTATGCCAACATCAGCCATCATTCATTCACTTACTCAATTATTTATTTATATATTGAACACTGTAGCAGGATAAAGATAAGTGTGATAAGTGTGACATGTTCATGTATAAAAAATGACTCAAAAGAATATAAAGAAAAGTCTATAGACCAAGATAACATAGAAAAACTTGATAACCTACCAAGTAAATATTTACCATGGTTAGAATAAAATAGAAAGGACTCCTGGAGAAACAAGGAAACTTGACATTAATTTAGAGGGTTTTGTGGTTTCACATAGGGGTTGGGAGAAGATGGTGCTATGGAACACATAACCATGATGGTTTTTCAAGCGGGACTGGAGGTGATGAGCTCCTGGACCTGGACTAACTGGTGGGAACAGAAATTCTCCCAGGGGAGTTTTCACTAGACAAAGTACAATTGCTGGGGAAAGTGCACATAGAATTCAGGTGAAAGAAGTGTGTTAGAACCACCCAGTGATTTATCTTGTATATGTTATTTCTTTGTTGAATGGCATATTTTTAAAATAATTTGTGACATATAATGAATTCAGAAAATGTATGCAACTACAACCAAGAATGATTGTGGAACATATCTTTTTTAAAAATACGTCTTTTCTAATATTAAGAAGGCTATATATTTTTAATTATGTTAATTGTGGCAAGGTTTAGTTTTTGTGAATGTGTTTATACACACAGGTCCTAATGGATAATAAAATGCTAACTCACCAGTAGTGGGAAATATTAATGTAAGTTTAGTGTTTACTGTGACTGTATTTAATCAACATTTTATTTCTGCTAACATGTTTTTCGAGACTTGTCTCTGGCATGGTTTGTGGTCTATACTCTAGGAAAAACTAAAGCCTTTCTGAAGGTGCTCTTTCTTTTCTTTTCTTTTTTAAAAGGTGTAGTAAGCTTCAGAGAACAGTGGATATTCCTCTTGGTCAGGAAGCAACAAACAGAACCAAACATTGTTTTATATATGGTTGTATTTTTTTTTAGGACAATACTGGAGACATTCTGCGTATGTGCAGAATTTCACAGAACTACTTCATCAGAACACTTAACTCATTTATTTATTATTTTTTTCTTTCTAGAGACCAAATTAATTACCATCTGATAAGCATCCTTAATTCTCTTCCTTCTACCACCAGGCTTTTTTTTTTTTTTTAGTTAGATCTACTAAATGAAACCCAGTATACTCAGTATAGGGCATTGTCAGTAAAATGTCCAGTGACTAAAACTAAGCAATGCAGTGGCTTCCCTAAGCCCCTCATTTCACGCTGTGTAAAAACAGACCCATGAATGGGTACGTGTGTGTTCTGAAACTGGAGAGAGATTGTGCCTTCTGCAGCTCACAGTGTACGTAGCCACTTCCCTGAAAGCCAGTGAACCTATTTACCATTGTCATAGTAACACACAATTTGGGCCCACGGAGACTGAATCCCAACAGGCAACTGTTCCCTTGCCTGGGCGGCTGCACTCCCGGCAGGGCTGGCTGCCGCCCCCAGGCTCCCGCAGCTCGGGTGGCCCCACGCGCCCGCTTGGCCCCGGCGCACACGCGCTTCCCCCGGCAGCGCCCCGCGCTGCGCGCGTTGCCATGGCGATCGGAAACGCGTGTCAGGCTAGAAGGGTGCCAGCGCCGCCTTGTCGGTTTTCCGAAACCGAGTCACTTTTGCTAGTTCCTCAGCATGTGGGAGAGATTCTCTTACCACTCGGTGCCAGTCGGGGGCCAAACTCCAAAACCAGGCTGGGCCGCCTCTCAATCCGAGAGCGTGCAGGCGAGCCAAGTCTATTTCCCTGCCGCGCGCGGGAGCCACAGACAAAGGAGAGCGCGGCCTTCCAACGTGGTTCCCTGCAGTCTGCCACCTGCCATTCCTGACGCCGCTGAAAGGCATGTAGTTTGGGAACAGGCAAAATTGCGGACGGTTTCTAACAAGAGAGCTCTCGTTCTTGAAGATGAGCCATCTTCTCGAAGAGAAATAGGTGCTCTGGGGGAGCACCACAGCTGCTACCTCCGGGCTCCATGCGGGCATCAGCCTGGTTACTGCCCACTAGTCCAACCTTCCCTTTCTTCTCCTTTGCATGTGGCTCACGGGTTCGCAAATCTGACCGCACAGCAACATCATCTGGAAAAAGCTTTTGGTTTTGACTTTTGTTAGAGACCTAGGCTACAACCCGCCCCCACCCACTTTTGATTTAACAGGGCTGGGAACAGACCTGGGAATCTGCATTACGCAGATTCTCCTGGGTGATCCTGATATGCATCCAAATTTGAAAATAATCTCCTTTCTTTCTTCCTCTTCATTTTCAGCTTTTCTTCGCATCTCTCATTCCTTCTTGCTTGCATGCTGTCTCTCAAAGTCAACTCCTCTTTTCCCTCCCCACATTTTCCCCTCTCTCCCTGCCTCCTCCTTTCCCCTTTCCCTCCACCCTCCTGCCCCTCAACAACTCCTGCCCGTCTGTCTAAAGGCTATCTCTTATGGTGTCTGTTGTGTTCCAGGCACTCTCCTAATGCTTGAGAGGTTTTGATCTCTGCCTCTGTATTAGCATTGGTGGTCTCTCGACATTGACCATCTTTCTTTAGTTTCTCCATACCTTGCTGGCTCTTCTTCTCTTTCTCTCTATGCTCCCATCCTGTTTTTCCCCCCTGGATCTTTCTCTCTTTCTCTTCTCCTTCTTTCCTTCCTCTCTCCCTCCTTTCTTTCCTTCCTTTTTGCTATTATAAATCCATGTGTGTCACTGAGCACCCCAGATATCATGTAAGATTAGAAAGGTGCTGGCGTCTACCTGGGTTTCCAAGACACAGGCTCCTCCCATCAGAACTTAGGGTTCCTCAGACTATAAGGAGCGGGGCAGAATTAAAAAAAGATGATACACACACATCCAATTCTTTGCTAATTACATGGAATTTGCCTTTTCTGGAACTGGGTGAAAAATAAGTCAGGTTACTCTCAGCGAACACTGGAAACATTATAGTTTTCATAATGTTTAAGAACCTCTTCATTATACTTGCTTCTCTTACAGCTGCAATTAAAAATCACTCTCTAGTCCAAAGAAAAGCATGTAAGAATGGAACTCCCACTAAAGGAGAAAATACAGAATAACCTCTCTGAATTAATTTGGCTGTTCTTCTGGCGATTTTACGTAAAGATACTCTTTTGAGTGGTAATGCATTGTTACAGATTCACCTGTTGCAAAGTTTCAGTTATACCTGTGTGACAGCTGGGTAGAAAGACCCTGAGAACCTCTCTCCAAAGTTAGGAGATTCTCTTTGCTTCTTTGTTCCTTAAGGCTTGTTCCTAGGCCTGAGGCATTGTCCCCGTCTCAGCTGAGATGTCAAAGGCCGAGTATGGGGGCATGCAGCCTCCACGCTGAGCTCATTCCCTCAGTCTTCATGTGGATTTTAGGTTGAGCACTGCAAGTCATCAGGATCTCTGACTGCCCTGGAATAAAGCCCCTATTTAAAGATTTATTTATTTATTTGACAGACAGAGATCACAAGTAGGCAGAGAGGCAGGCACAGAGAGAGGGGGAAGCAGGCTCCCTGCTGAGCAGAGAGCCCGATGTGGGGCTCCATCCCAGGACCCTTGGATCATGACCCGAGCCGAAGGCAGAGGCTTTAACCCACTGAGCCACCCAGGCACCCCTAAAGCCCCTATTTAAAATGTTAACTCACTTAAAGATGTCAGGCATTCCCCAATCAGTCATCTAATCAACAGCCATTTATTAAAAAGTCTTCTATGTACAAAAATTTGGGCAGTGTAGGAGTTGAGAGAAATTTAAGAAGAAAAAAGTACAATGTTAACCTTTAGAGATCTGGAAGACTGATTTCTGTGAAAAGAGAACTAAATTCTTTCCTTAATTTCTCAGAAGGCTTGGAAGGAAAGCACATTTCTCAGCATGACCATGAAGCTCCACACCATTCTGCCTGCCTCCCTCACCTCATCTTTCATCGCTATCCCTCTTGTTGATTTTTTTCCAGCCTCACTTCTACTTTGATGTGTGCTCCCCCACCCCCACTTGCCAATCTGTTCCATTTTAGGAATAGCCATCATCTTGCCATCCTGATTTAATGTTCTGCCATGGCACATGCTACTCTTGGCCATTTTCAAGTTTATGTTCCCCTTCTTCTCCCATTAAAATATAACCTACATGAGAACAAGGGTCCTGACTCTTTGGTTCCATCTAAAAGAATACAAGGAATCAAAACTGTGTTTATTAAATATTTGTGGAGTGAATAAATGAGTGAAAGGCTGTCTGTGTAATTGCTAAGTGAGGGTTCAGATACTAAACATTAGTGTTTCCAGAGGAGGAAGGAATCACTCTGAGCTAGACAAAAATTGATTAGAGAAGAAGGGACCCCTGACTTGGATGCTGTAGGTATGCAGGGTTTAGAGTTACAGAAAGAAAAGGTAGGCTTGTTTCAGGTAAGGGAGGCATTTGCCACTTAAATCATCTAGTCTGTTTTGGCCCCAAACCGGTTATTTGAGTGTGGATGAGCGCCTTAACCTCAGTTTCCACTTCTGATCTTCAAGGTTGCTTGCTCTTCTAATTCTGTGATTCTCAAAGCTGTCTTCCCCTGCCCCCCCCTCATCAGGGAACTTTGGTATGGCTGTTGCTGCTATAGGGACAGCATCAGAGAAATCAGGTTTAAATGACTGGCTCTTTCTCTACAATATGAGAAGGGGGAAAACATGTTTTCCCTTCCTTGGCAAAGAAGATGGTTATGGCTGATTAATCAAGCCATTAGATACTGTTTTGCTGCATTCAGTAGAAGCCAATGATGAGAATTTAGCTTGAATATTCATGTTATAAGTGCTACATGAGTTTGAAATGCTTATAGATTCACAGAATTTGAGAGCGAAAAAGGACCTTCGAGATCATTTAAACTCTGCAGCCCCTCCTCTATATCATGTATAATTTTATAGCTTAAAATACAGAGGCCCAAAGTAACAAAGTGATTGGTTTATGGTTACATTAGGAGCTGGTGAGCAGACTGAGATTGCTCACCTGGCTTTCCTGACCCCCGTCCGGTGCTCTCTATATCAAACCTCAGTGAGCTTCATGTACTTGGCCATGTTACATAAGCCAAAAGAAAATCTGTGAGCAGTGACTAGGCATACTTATAGAAGAAACCCCATCATCAATTTCAGTTTCAAAGTCGCAGTGGTGAAAGTGAGAAATACATGTTGAGGGAACATGCTGGCATTTGAAAGGGTATAAAGCAGAATTCATCATCTCTTTGAAGAGTAAGCAGGGTGCAAGTTAGGGAAAGAGGATGCGATTGTTTTACTTCCCCCATATATTTTCTACATTACCGAAAAGCTGCACGCTTAAAGTGTAACAACCCGTCCCAATGTTTTCTCCTTTACCTGGCAGTACACAGTACACAGAGATGCATTATTTTGACTAATGAGTTTAGCTTTGCTCTTGCAAATAGTGAGTGTCAAATGTCATTCTTTCCATCCTCCAGCAGATGGCAACTCTAGTCTTCTTGTCATTGTATCTATTTCTACGCTCAGATTTTGTCCTCCACCACCCCCTCCCCCGTGCCTCTCTTTCAGAAGTGCATCTTTCTGCACTACCAAGGGTTATGCTCACATGTGACTCCATGCCTTTGCCTTTGGAATCACCACCTTTAGCATCTGACACGAATGGCCCGTCTAAATGTGCCCAGAAATAACAAAATCACAAATAAGCCTCCGACTCTAATTTTTAAAAAATAGGAAAAAGGGAAGGTAAAGTTAGAGATTCTAAAATAAGATGTACCACAGGGAACTTTCCATTTAAGGCAACAAAGTAGTTTCTTAAAAAGAAATAAAAAGTCAGTTTCTTCAGGTCTAGCTTTTAAAGGAGAATAGGTTTGATTAGATGCTCCTTAGCTATTGGTTAAAAAGTCATAAATATCCCCAAAATAACATCCCGGAGTGAAATCATGTCAAATTTGTCATAACTACATTTTTTGGTCTCCTGTAGTCTCCTCTCTTTCATTCTCCCCTTCCGGTTACACACACTCTTGCTCTCAGTGATTAAAAACTCCTGAATCCAGCATCCTTCTTTCTTTTCTTTTTTAGAAACCCCATTTCTCTCTCCAAGTTTATTCCTAAGCCATTGCTGATAAAGACCTTCATTTATCTCCTTCCAGTGTTTTCCCCCAAGTTCTGCCCCTGTCACCTAGACCCTGAACACTCCTACAGGACTGCAGAAGTTAGAACGCAGGCTGCCATTGGTCTGAGCGCAGCCTTAAGAAATCACCAGATCATTCCTGGGTTTTGGCACCAAAAAGAAAAAAAAAAAAAAAAAGAAACCACCAGAAAAAAATAGCAGCCACTCTTTTTTTTTTTTTTTTTTTGAAAGCTGTAAATTAATGATCACAGGCATGAGCAAGTCGATCCTGTCGCCAATTCCTCATTGAAAAGCTGTCTACAGATTCCCAAACTAGGTGTCCTAGATGTGCTTGCTTGCATTAGGAATGCCTGAGAGAGGGCAGAGATGGGATACAGGAGTAGAGTCATTTGTAAACTGGATTCAGTGGTCTATAAGTGCTTCTTGGAGGGAACTTCTGCTAACTCATCCTCTTCCAAAGAACCTAATCATTTTTTTCCCTTCAACGTTGGAGGAAAACTGCTACCTTAATATACTAACTACCAGGGAGTGCCTGGGTGGCTCAGTGGGGTAAAGCCTCTACCTTCAGCTTAGGTCATGATCCCAGGGTCCTGGGATGGAGCCCCGAATCGGGCTCTCTGCTTAGGGGGGAGCCTGCTTCTCCCTCTCCTTGCCCTGCCTGCCTCTCTGCCTACTTGTGATCTCTGTCTGTCAAATAAATACATAAAATCTTAAAAAAAAAAAAATACTAACTACCAGACAGAGACTAAAGTCTAGTAGGTATAGAAACATAATTCTTGTTGGGGGGCAGGAACCATGAATCGTTTTTAGTTCCATTGATTCTGGGTTCTTTGGTTATTACTGTCCTCGTGTGAAAATATGAACTGATGCTACAAATGCAGTCCTTGCAAACAACGGATACTTGTGGGACTCCAAGTATGTTATCATTCACTGACAGCAACTAATGAAGACAGGGGAGCTTACTACAAACCAACAAATAATTAGCACTCACAATAGAAGTATAAACAGAGCCTTAATTAATTAATCCCCTAATTGTCTGTCCTGCTACATCATCTGCACCCCTGCTTCGACTTTAGCTATAACATATGCCCAAGACTTGCTTCTTTCAAGTTTGTGATAATCACTTATCCATGTTCTCAGTGTGGGCAACCATCTGCGCTGGAAGTCTCCTTCCCTCTCCTGTGTATACATGGTTTCATTCTTTTGTTACTTTGTCTGTTTTCTGGTCATTCGAATGCCTGGAAATGTGTACTTATTGGTATGGATAGCTTATCTGGTGTCCACTGTTGGATGTATTTCACAGTTACTATGGAATGGGGAGTGATCGATTGGTGATTCTGCAGTTATGAGTAGAACTCCCTGAACTCTCCATTTTGCTCTTTGTGACAGCAAACTCTCAGCTGTCCCTGTGCCCCAGCTCACCCACATTACCATCCCAGCAGTCAGAAAGCAGAGATTGCTTTCATTCTCCCTTTTCAGGGAAGGATGATCAGTTCTTTATTAAAGCACCAATAATGATTCTGTTTTTTTTTTTTTTTTCTTTCTTTTGAAAGAGGAAGCCACGTTGGAAACTATAATGTGCTCACTTCAAGTTGTGTGAGGTTAAAGGGAGATGCATGGTTTTGTATTGTGAGGATGTGCCTATTGATTGGAGCTGGCTGAGCTGAGAGGCCAAACTGAAAGACCCACTGAGCAGGAGGGGCAGGGGTGAAGGGAATGGGTTGGAGCAATCAGCTGGAGAAGCACATAGCCCAGAGAATCAGCATTAGTGACTGCAGCGGGTAAGCCAAAGTCCTAGTGCTGAGCTCTAGGCTCTTTCCCATGCTTTGCTGGTGTGGGCAGCCCTGGCTTTTAAGAGTTGATTGTAGCTGGAATTTGAACCAGAGTCTACTTAGGAATCCTCTATCTGAGAATGGCTAAGTGGAAATAACCCCTCATAATGTAGTGTGTGTGTGTGTGTGTGCACATGTGTATGTATTTAATGTTATCTGCTGACCTGTAAGTTTGTACAATGTTGTTGATATTCCTTCAGATTACCTTGCATATCATAAGTTACTATAAATGTTTGCGGAAAGTTACTGAGGATTGCAAAGGGCCATTTGCTCCTGCCTATGCCATGTGAAGCAGGTACCGCTGATTTCCTGTCACCCTTTATTTGATAGGTGTTCATTGGGGCATATGGGTGAGTAACCAGCCCATGGAAGATATGTACCGAGAAGTCGCTGCTTTAGAGAACTAATGTTTTGTTTGAGGAAGTGAGATACATACATTAAAAGCAGTAAGAGAAAAGTGCTCACATCATGGAAACAAATGAAAGCTGTAGTAAGGACTAAGAGGTGATGCAGAATAGTCCCATTGTGCTAGAATGGGCTCATCTCCTCTGTTTCTCTTTCGCCCACCCCATCATAATGGTGGGACAGTTGCATCGATTCTTTCTATAGAAATTTGCTTGGCAGAGACAAGCTTTCAGAACAGGCCCAGGGGAATGAGGAAGTCATGATGGTCACGGAAAACGTTGGGGACAGATTGGCCAGACCAAAAGAGGTGCATGTATTAGGATGTGGTGGGACCAAAGGACAGAGAAGTTAGGACAGGTTACCTCTCCAGGCACTGTGTGCTTCTTTCCTACTAGCTGATTATGTGGATTCTCTAGACACCTGCTTTGATTTTGTATTTGACTTTACCTGCCTGGACATAGACATACTCTGGCAACCCAGAGAAACCTTCCATTCTGCGTGTTAAAGCTGAGGATTGATTAGCAGGCTTGGCTTCTTAACTGTCATTACTGGCTCTGGTCCTTTTAAAATATCCCCTTGCAATTTGCAAGGTGTCCTGCCTCCCCTTTTCCTCCCATGTTCTACAATGTTACCCTGCCTAGACCACCCCTGCACTTGGCCCCTTCCTGCCAGTGCCACAGCCACAGCAGCTGAAAGACCCCTTCAGTTTGGTTGGGTTTCTCATTAGAAGCTCTTCTTGTTGGGGTGCCTGGGTGCCTGGGCGGCTCGGTAGCTGGAATTTCATTTTAAGCCTCTGACTTCCGCTCAGGTCATGATCTCAGGGTCCTGGGATCAAGCCCCGCGTTGGGTTCTCTGCTCAGCAGGGAGCCTGTCTCCCACCCCCCGCCCTGCCTGCCTCTCTGCTTACTTGTGATCTCTATCAAATAAGTAAATAAAATCTTAAAAAAAAAAAAAAAAGAAGAAGAAGCAGAAGAAGCAGCAGCTTTTCTTGTGGCCTTCCACCAGTGGCCTCTCAGCAGCAGTGAACTTATTCTGAATTTGTTGTGGAACCACCTTGTGCCAAGCCAGGTGCCAAAGGTGATAGAAATCTGAGCTCTCTTAATTTTTATATAATAATCATCAAAAGTGGAATCATCTAACGTACGTTTATTGTGCATGGTGTATGACAAGGCCTGTAGGCATGTACCAGCAAACGGTAAGTGAAGACATGGACTCTGCCCACGGACAACTTATGTTTAGCCAAACACATACTTCTAGTGGCAGAGAGTGAGTCCAGAGGAGGGAATAAAATTTGTCCTGGATTTAAAATGTGAATCTAGGTCTTTCTGTCCCCAAAGTTATTATTATTTTTTTTTAATTCCCTGACTGCATCTGCCCTGTTCTTTTTTTATATTTTAAATCAAAATTAATTTGAAATCAGTTATTCTCAGCAATGTTTCATTTGAAGGCAAGCAGACAATCAGACCCTTTAAGCCAGAGTGAGTCTTATATGACAAATTATCACCTAAAGCAGGGAAATCTTTTTTAGATGTCGTGTTCTGCTCTGGGTGGAGTTTTTAGCCTCCAGAAGCTGCCTTCTGGGGTCTCTCCAGGTCCAGGGGTCCATTGCCACAAAGTGGCTTGTTGCTCATTTTTGCATTTAGTACTATAGCAACGACTCTACCAGTGTCTTTATTAAAACTTGCTCCAGGCTAGCATTTTCCCTTGGGTCAGTAATGAGTTTAGAGGAATGGATGTGGAAATGAGATTTGTTCTCACCAGTGGAGTGAATTATGTCTTGTTGGGGCCCCCGGGCTAATATTTCAAATTTGCCACAAGGTACTTCATCAAAAATTTTATTTTGGTTCCAAAAGGACCAGGCATGCCTATTAGCAAATTCAGAGCGTGCCTTTAAACTGTGGTTTTTTTTTTTTTTTTTCTTTCTTCCCCTGGCTCCGTCCACTGAAGGCTTTTGGAATTAGCAGTTTGTGAAAATGGTCCATTTCCACAGGCCAGTGAGGGGTACATCAAAGAAGTGTGGCCCTTTAATCTGACAAGGCTGAGCTTGAGACAGCTGAGGTGGACCAAATGCAGAGCAGCCCGGAACCCATCACACATGAGGCATGCACCCCAGCCCCAGCACCAGTATCGCTCCAGATGCTTGCCTGTGGCAAGACTTGAGCTGGCTATCTTCTCAATCCTCATGCCTCAGTCTGTTGCCAGGGCTCATTTTAATACCACTGAGACTTGTGGATTTAAATACTCTCCAACTGGGCCTGCAACATTTCTAAGAAGCCAAGCGCAGAGATGGGGCTATGAGGAGACAGGGCTGCACATCAAAGCACTAGTTGTCCAATAGTCAAGACCCCCAGAAGTTCTAGGTTGTTGAATAGTACCTCAGCTGCTGGTCATCCTCACAGGGGTCTCCCGTGGTGGGGAAGGGAGGGGGAGAAGGCATCCTGGGTGATGATCCCTATGCTGCTATACCCTCTTAACAACCCCCTACTGCTTCTGCTGCTGCCTCCCAGACAGAAGACTATATTGCAGAACAATGCTGACCATGTTTTTGACATGAAAGACTGAAAGGGCAGGGACATCTCTGCCCTATGACAGGCTGCATTTGAATGGACTTGACAATCCCGTGAATGTCCCTACTTTGCCTTCCTACACCACGTTACATTGATAGCATCAAGATTTCCTTTGCCTGTAAAACCTTGGCCAAGTTTTCCTTAGTTACACCTATTCTAGCTGTGGAGAAAAAAAATAAATAAATAAAAAGATTCCATTGATATGATTCCAATTCTTCTGCTTGCTGAGTCAAATTTTCCTTTCTTTGTTAAGCTGTGCACTTGGGCAGGTGTTGGCCTTGATTTGAGGTGTCATTCCTTACAGAGATATACTAGACAGGAGTAAGGGCGCTGCTGGACACAAGCCTGTTCTGCACAAACACATTTTTGGTGAGGTGGATTTTATTTAGAGAGGACTGCCAGCCAGGGTCTAACTGCTCTATAATGAAACAAAGAGGAATGACAGTCACTTGCCTTCTCACAGATGTGTCTTAGTCGAGTGTTAGAAATTATCATGCATATAGCACAGTATTGCTTTTTAAACAAACTGTATTAATGACTAGTGCAGAGTTTCAGATGCCATTGGACAGGCACTGGTAGATTAAAATCCTGGCCCAGCTGACTGCGGGGCATAACTTTGTACAGTGACAGATGGTAATTAGACTTAACAGTGGTGACCATTCGTAATGTATATAAGTATTGAATCACAATGTTGTACACCTGAAACTAATACAATGGTGTATGTTTATTATTCTTCAATAATAATTTAAAAAATGCTGTACATATCATTAACAGTGTGATTTGGACCCTACCTCCCATGAAGCTGGCAGCCTCTGGATCTCGGGTGGTCTATGTGCCCTGGCTGTTAATTGTTAATAGATTACAAAGTGTAGGTCACGCTGTGTAGGCATCAGTCCTTCATTTAGGAAGGTCTGGGGCTGTCCATGAGTATGAAAAGGCAAGTGATAAACAAAAACTGGAGAAATCTTAGCATCCTCACTAAAAATGTCAAACCCAATAACGCTTCTGGTAGTAAAAGCAAAATTTATTAGTTAGAAGATAAACTTGTACAATAAAAAGGAGCCTTAAGTGGGAAAAGCAGAGAGAGAAGGAAGGCCCCCCCAAAAAATATTGAGGAAAGAGAAAACATTTAAAAAAAAATCAAAGCCTTTTTAAAAAGATGAATCAGAGATCAGGCATGATGGGACTATAAATGTCTTCCTTGTTCTAGAGACAAGGAGAAAGGGAAATCATTTGGGGTGAGCTTTTTCATAATTCTGCTTGAGAATACGTATGGTAAGAAGCTATGCTATACTCCATGTTAGGGAAATGGAGATACTGGTCCAGGTTTTGGTCAACCACAATCCAAAGCCAAATTCAGGCACTGCCTGTTTTTATAGGGCCTGCAAGTTAAGAATGATTTTGTGTTTTGTTTTGTTTTGTTTTGTTTTTTTAAAGATTTTATTTATTTATTTGACAAAGAGAGACATAGTGAGAGAGGGAACACAAGGAGGGGCAGAGGGAGAGGGAGAAGCAGGCTCCCCGCCTAGCAGGGGCTATGGCTAGATCCTAGGACTCTGGAATCATGACCTGAGCCAAAGGTAGACACTTAACGACTGAGCCAAGCAGGCACCCCTAATTTTGTGTTTTAAAAGGGTGGGGAAAAAAAATCAAAAGAAAAATATTTTGTGACATGTGAAAATTATATGAAATTCAAATTTCAGTGTCCATGAATAAAGTTTCCTTGGAACTCAGCCATACCCATATGTTTACACATTGTCTGTGGTTGCTTATTCATTAAAATGAGGGAGAAGACAAGATGCTACAGATACTGTATGGCCTATAAAGCCTCATCTTTACTATCAGCCCTTTGTAGAAACAGTTTGCAGACCTTTGTGCTGGTGTATTCATTCAGACCAGCTGGGAATTCATCTATATGGTCTTGAAACCCTTCTGGCTCTTCCATGTCTAGTGCTCTCTTTGCAGAAGCTAATCCCCTTACATGTCTTCCCACCTGTCCACCCCACGTGGCCTATCAAAGCAGCCCTCCTTCCCACTGCCTGGACCTTACAGCTATCAGGCAGATTTCTGTCAATGATTCCTTCTAAATGTCTTTTTGAGTTATCTACTTGCTCCCTTTTTGATGCTTCCACTCTAATCTAGGCCGCTGTCATCCTTGGCTTGGATCACACCAGAAGCTCTGCTAAGTGGATTTCACATCCACTCTTGTATTTGCTCTGTTTAAAACTCACATTCACACGTGATCTGCTACTTCTCTGTGTACAACTCTTCACAGTGTTCTCATATATCTCACGGTCATGTCCCCAACCTTTCAGGTCTCCCCCAAGCCCCTGAACAATTGGTTTTCTGCCACCCCAGCAGCCTCCTTTGCTCACCTCAATCCCTTTGTTCTGGTCATGTGGACGTCTTGCAATTTCTCTGGGGTGAAACTATGGTTATTTTCCAAACTAAGACACTTGGGAAAGTGAACGAAGAGGGGCACTGTTTAGAATCAGGTGAGGGCAACAGGCTATAACCGGGGTAGGCCCGGGCAAAGCAAGGCATAGTGTCACCCTAATGTTTCTTAAACACACCACACGCCTTTCTGACCTCACAACCTTTCTGTCCTCACAGATTCTTTAAATCTTAGCTCACATGCCCACAACCTCAGAGGAGCTTTCTAAGACCTTTCTAAGACAGGTTAAGCGATACACACTCAGAGCACCTTTGCAGCCCTCAAATTTTTTTTTTTTTTTTTTTTAGATTTTAAAAATTTATTTATTTGACAGACAAGAGATCACAAGTAGGCAGAGGCAGGCAGAGAGAGAGGAAAGGAAGCAGGCTCCCTGCTGAGCAGAGAGCACCATGCAGGGCTTGATCCCAGGACCCTGAGATCATGACCTGATCCGAAGGCTGAGGCTTTAACCCCTGAGCCACCCACGTGCCCCGCCCTCAAACAATTATAATTGCATTGTAACTCATAGTATAGTTTATACAGAAGACTAGGGTGATCATCTGTCTTGATCTGCCCAGGACTAGGGGGTTCGCAGGACGTGAGACTGTCAGTGCTAAAACCAAGGAAGTTCCAGATCACCATGTGAGAATGCCACTTCCTCAATGGCAAGGGCCATATTTGGCTTGCTCCCCACTGTATCCTCTGAAGCTAGCGTAATTCCTTGTAAGTTAGAGATGCTTAATAACCTCCAGGTGGTTGAATGAATTAAGGAAGGAGAGAATAAAATAAAAGATAAGTTAAATGGCTTCCAGGTGGGCTTATTAAGGATGATTTGTAATTGGTTCCGTTTCAGGCTACAGGGCAAGTTCTGGCTGTGGTATGAGGTTATAAGAGTAAAGGAGGTGTGGAAACTCTCATAGTAGCGCTTGTTCTCTTTCTAATATTAAGTAATATCTGAAAAGGATTTGAAGGTTATTGCTATGAATGAATGTCTATATAGCCTCAAAATTCATATGTTAAATCCTAATATCCAATGTGATGGTAATAGGTGGTAGGATCTTTGGGAGGAGACTAGGTCATGAGGGTGGGGCCCTCAGGAGTGAGATTAGTGCCCTTCTAAAAGAGACCCCAGAGAGAACTCCCTTATGTCTTCCATAATGTGAATAAACAGGGAAAAGATGACCATCTGTGAACCAGGAAGCAGGTCTCACCAGACACTGAATCCACCAGTGCCTTGATCTTGGACTTTCCAGATTTCAGAATTGTGAGCAGTAAATTTCTGTTGTTGATAGGCCACTCAGTCTGTGTTATTCTGCTATAGCAGCCCAAAGGGGCTAAGTTAGGCATTAATAATCTGGTATAAATGGCTGCTGTTGTTGAATGTGTTCCCACTCTAGGACGAATTGTATTTTTAATAAGAAACCCAGCCTTCAGTCACTTTATGAACTCATAATGACAGCTGTTTTCACCTGAGATACGGAATGAGGTTTGGGGGCTACAAGGGGAGTTTGGAGAAAGACCCACCTTCAGATAGCCCCCAACTACCTACCCTCTAGGTGACTGCCTGCTCTTTCTGGATGTTGGACTCCAGGGCTGTGGGCTCTGAAAGGGCAATGAGGTACGATCACATCAAAATAGTTTAGGTAGCACACCATGGGCCAGCAGTCTAATTGTTTTCTCTCAAATTATCCAGACCAATTTTACTAGCCCCAGTTTTGGAGAGGTTTTCCCACCCACTGTGTTTCTGGCATCTGCACTTGGCACCAGATGAGAAGTTTGCACTGGGAGAGACGAGATGATCAGAAAGGCACATTAGAGCTTTCCAATTGGTAAAATGTTGGATAATAGGATTTTCAGTGTTTCTTTTGGACTACATAAATTCAATAAATGATAGCCCAAGATTCCTAGGAATTGAAGTCTTCTGACCATTCAATCCATGCTTGTTTCATAAAATAATAGGTTATTGGACACGAAAAAAAAACACACATCTGAGATTCTCATTTTGTAGATGGGGAAACCAAGGTTCATTGAAGTTAAGGTCTTGACCCCATTTTATAGTGGATTCATACCACCCTGGGAGTTGGATCCAGATCTCCTAATTCTAAGAGCTGTGCCACTCTAATGCCACACCTGCATTTTATTTTGAAAACTCTTTGACATGCAGAAAAGTTGAAGAAATTGTACAGTGATCACCCATATACCCACCACCTTAATTTTACAGAGAGCTATTTTACTATATTTGCTGTATCACATCTCTATCCAGCCTATATTTGAAACATTTCAAAGTAAGTTGCAGACATTATACACCTCAACCCTGACTACTTCAGCATGCAGATCTTTACTTAGAGTTTGATATTTGTTTATCATTATTTTTTAATGTACTATTTATACCCAGTGCAACAAACACGAGTTTTATAAATACCTATACCTGTGTGTCTTAAACCCCTATAGTACTTTGCTTTTTCCATTTCAGCAGTTGCAAAACATGTCACATTTTTCTTAAATAATCATTTTTTAATCATTTGTGCCAGAAGGTATACTTGCTTATTTAGAAACATTTTTTACAGGAAGTAGATTTGTATAACATCAAGCTATTGTTTTAAAAGTAGGTTTTATAAGGTGCTATGTTCAAGTGGTTGCTAAGAGGATATTCTGTGCACATTCTTTAATACCACAAGAGATACAATTCTTGAAGTCAAGGCAATGCACCAAGGTGGGAGATGATTAGAGATACTCAACTGGAATTCACAAAGGTCACAGAGTCTTGTAGCAATTTTAGCATCCTTCCCAACTCAGTATATACTCATGCACAGCACACCGCCTTCCTCTCTTCATCCCCACGCTGCATCTCAAAAAGGCAAATTACCTGGAAATTTCAAACTGAGTGGGGAGTGACATAAGATAAAGGGACAAAAAAAGTCATGAGTTCTTCGTTTCTGCTGTAGGAATATTCTATCTGACTACACTCTCCCCCAACCCCTTTTGCTTCTATGGAAACAAACAAACAAACAAAAAAACTAGAGCAGTTTTGAGAGACAGATGCTGAAGAATGATATTCCACACTCTTCCCCAGCTTCCTTCCCACATCCTGCAGAGTATATGAGGAGCTCCTGCTCCCACACACGCAAGTACATACACACACACACACACGCACGTGTGGGTGCACACACAGACACACACAAAAGCATCTGATTGTACCAAGGAGACAAAGATGATTAGGAAATTTTGGTGACTGAGGCTGTGGGTAGCTAGTGGTTCATTACTGTCCAGGCATGATGGGGAACTCTATACCAAAAGCAATGAGAACCTTGAAGCATTTTAACTGTCAATCCCTCATGCTGGAAGGTAAAGATAAATCATAGGAGCACTTGGTGCAGTCCCTTCTAGGAACCAGATTCACCCCACCATGAGAGGTCTGTTGGTCAGAGCAAGGGGTAGTAGCAGGCCCGAGGCAGCCAAAGGCCCACACCTCAGCTGGCTTCCTAGAGCAGAATTTAAGGGCAGCAATAAAACTGGAATGGTATGATAGCTTGTTTTTAATGCAGAGAAGGGGGAGGGAGAAAGAATGGAAAGGGAATATTCTGGAAGTCTTTCTGTGGGTGATCCAGAAAACCATTTTAGAGAAAACAGAACATTTCAAACAGCTGGGCCTTCAGCCAAGACAGATGGTCCAAAATGAGGAATGGGAGAGCAGTGCAAATAAAACCAAGTTGCTGGCTATGACAGCGCCATATGAATGTGTCATGGTTGTGTTGGGTGCAAGTCCATCGGTGCTGACCCTCATTTAAAAAGCACACATTTAGGCCTTCTCTCTTGGCATCTAAGCCTGGCCAACTCCAGAGACCTGCATGTACCACTGGCTGATGTGGAACTTGCTCTTTTTTGCCAAAAAGGTACAAATGCCCTAATGAAAACTCTAAATGATCAACATATAGAAGAACATGAGTGGTGCCAACTTACTGCAGTCTTGGTGGTTTGCCTAATGATCTGAGAAGCTTGTGGTTAAAATTCAAATCACCAGGCAGGATAGGGAACTCTACGGTTTTTGGAGAGAACAGGGTCCAAAGGCGTAAGAAAATCTGAAGGAAAAATTTCAGAGCGAAACTGAGCATTAATATGAACAGTCTATCCCTGATTACAATCAGAGCTGGCTATTTTTAGTGTATTTCTGATGAGTCTACTTCACTGTATTTCATACCAGAATGGCACAGTGAATGGTGTTTTTTCTCTATTGGCCGGTAGCTGAAGAGATAACATTTCCATGGAAGTGTGTATCCAGGGAGTGCTGAGGCTGACCTCTGGTGGATTTTTCCACATCTACAAAAAACAAACCACTTTCACTAATAATATGTGTGTGTGTGTGTGTGTGTGTGTGTGTGCATGGTTGTGTGTGCTAATCAACTCTTTTTTCCAAATGCAAGGAATAGAACATTTTATGGCTAGATAGTCATCCCTGAATCATGATTTAGAAACTGAGGTGCAGCTGGGTGGATGGGTTATGACACTGAGTTAGCTTGTGTATTAATGAATGGGGCCCATGTCACAGGTTTCAACAGACAGAATATTTGATTTTTATTGGAATGGATTAGCATGGGGGAGGGGGTATCTTTACAGACTCAAGCATGTAAGAAAAAACAAAATACCATCACCCAGCTCTGCAGATGTATTCTACATCAGGTGACATGGCTACTTTGGTAAGTTTTATCCCCACTCTGTAGCAAGAACTGGAATTTCCTCTTCCAATATGTACTTAGAAGTGGTGATTTCCTCCAAAAATAAGTTGTGCATTCTCCTTTATAACCTGATGGGCTGGATAATGAGCTACATTTGTACCTGCTACGTCAGCTAGTTGGGTCCTGCTGATCAAATGCCTACCATGGGCTGGGTGCTACTGGAGATGCAAAAGCAGAGTAAAGCTAGAGTCTGTCTTCAAGGGGGTGACAATCTGAATAAGGGCATCAGAAGAAATAATAAGAAACAGACCATTCAGAAAGAATCAAGAATGAGACGAGGTATGAATTTGACCCCAGGGATTTGGGTTAGAACAGTTCTTAAATGTTTGAGCTTAATGTTTTCAATCACCATGATCTTTCTTGACTCTTGTATCCTTGGTTGATTTCCAAGACATTATTAACTACAGATGATATCTTTACATTGGGGTACCACCAGGTTATTAATATAGCTTCTTGTCAATGTCAGCTGTTGTGCTTACAAAGTATATGATGTTTTTTCATCAAACACACAAGTAATTAAAGGGAAAGTGAGTAAGTTTTTGTTGTTGCTGTTTGTTTGTTTGTTTTGGTCTTTTTCTTCTTTTGACTGACAAAGTTCATCTGTTTCATGCAATCTTTATCATTTAAAGCCAGGCAACACCTGTCAGTATTTTGCTCTTCTTTTTGGGTGTGAATAATAACTGCCATTCACAGAGCAGTCCTGTTGTTAGGTCAGTACAACCTAGGATTCCCAAGCCCGGCTCTTCATCAGCATCTCCTAGGGAAGGAGCTTCTCAAACCTCCTTGTTGGTGTAGGCCATGTAGAGAAGGATCCGTGAAGGAATAATTTTCAGTGAGGCCTCCTGTGTGTGGCCTTTCGCCGCCTACAGCATTATGGTTTTGAGAAAGAGGCCTTTGGCAAAATTCTGATTGTTGTGAATACCCTCTTAAGATAGTCCACTTTTCAAAGGACTTTCCTATTCATAATTTTCTTTGATTTTCCTTTTTCTCCACTGGAAGGGGAATGGAGAACTGGATATTTTCCCATTTTATGTCTCATAAAAGAGAACCAACAAGAAAAGTTGAATGTATCAACGTGATATATAGATCTTTAGCCATGCAATGGTGATCGCTCACTGTTTCCTGACTTCAAGCTTAGATTCTCATTCTATCTCTGGTTGCAAGACATAAAACTGGCTTATGTGATTCCTCTTGCTGACAACTGCATATAGGATTTGGGGGCCAAGTTACACATATTTGACTTTCTGGTTAGCAGTGATTTAGAGCTAAATGGAATATTTTAAAAATGATCAATAGACCTTTACCTTATATTATATGCAAAATTAAATCAAAATGAATCATAGGCTTCAAAGTAGGAGTTAAAACTATAGAACTCATAGAAAAAAGCACAGTAATAAACTGGTGACTTTGCATTAAGAAATGGTTTCTTAGATACACCAAAAGCCTATGTGACAAAAGAAAAAAATACATAAATTGGTCTTCATCAAAATTAAAAACTTTTAAGCTTCAAATGATGCCATCAAGACAGTGAAGACAGCCCATCCAATGGGAGAAAACTTTGCATATCATGTCATATATCTGATAATAGACTTGCATCTAGAATATATAAAGAACTGCTAAAACTTAACCATGACAAGATAAATAACACAGTTATAAATGGGCAAAGACTTTGTGGGGTCCTTTCCAACACCAACAACCAATTCTCTACTCTCTGACACCAACTGGGTGTCCACAAATTTAATTCAATGTTGACACTATCTGCCTGGAGATAGCATCAGAACCTACAAGTTAAAGGACTCAGTCCAACAAGACTGCCTCCACTTCAGACACAGGTTGTCAGTCTCAAATCACCCATGTTTCTGACCAGTCAGGTATCAACTGGGGGTTCCCCCAACCCTCTCCTCTGACCTGATAATTTGCTAGAATGGCTCTTAGAACTTAAGAAGGCACTTTACCTACATTTACTGGTTTATTATAAAGGACATTAATTAACAGCCAGATGAAGAGGTTCACAGGAAAAGATCCCAAAGGGTCCTGAAAAAAGCAACATCTATCCTTTTGTGGAATTGGGCTACACCATCCTCCTGGCACAAGGCTATGTTCACAACTCAGGAGCTCTCTGAACTCCACCGTTTAGGGCTTTTTATGTAGGTTATGTAACATAGACATGTTTAAGTAAATCTTTGTAATTCAGCCTCCATCCCCTCTACCCTTCCGCGAGGTCAGGAATGTGGCTGAAAATTCCAACCTTCTAATCTTGCCTTGGTCTTTCTTAGGATCAGTTCTGATCCTCAGGCTATGTAGAGCCTCCCAGCCACCAGTCTTCTCATTAGCATATAAAAGATACTTATCACTGTGGCATTTCCAAAGGTTTCAGGCAAAGACTTTTTATTCTTTAATACTGCAAATTTAAATAGACGTTTGTCCAAGAAGACTAGCAAATGACAAATAGGTACTTGAAAGATGCTCAACATCACTAGTCTTTAGGAAATTGTAAATATAAACCAGAATGAGATACTACTTCATACCAATAGAACGGCTGTAATAAAATGATAGACAATAATCAATGCTGGAAAGGATGTGAAGAAATTGGGACCCTCATTCATTGCTGATGGGAAGGTAAAATGGTGCAGTTACTTTGGAAAACAGTTTGGTAGTTCCTCAAATTGCTAAATATAGTATCCATACGACCCTGTAATTTCATTCCTAGGTATAATCCAAGAGAAATAAAAACATATGTCCACACAAAAGACTTTGACACAGATGTGCAAAGTGGCATTACCAACAATAACCAAATTATGAAAAGAACACAGATGTCCATAAACTGATGAATGGGCAAATAAATGTTGTATATTCATGCAATAGATTATTATTTGGCAATAAAACAGAATGAACTACTGATGCATGCTACAACATAGACAAACCTTAAAAATATTATGGTAGATGAAATAAGCTGATCAGAAAGGACCACATGTTGTATGACTTCACTTAAATGAAATATCCGGAAGAGTAACATCTATAAACAGAAAATAGATGAGCAGTGGTCTGCTGCTGGGGCAAGGGGAAGAGAAATGGGAAGTGACTGCTTTTGGGTAAGGGGTTTCCTCCTGGGATGATAAAATATTCTAAATTGAAGATTCTAAGGGTGGTCCACAACTCTGTGAATATACTAAAAACCACTGAATTTTACACTTTGGGTGTACTTTATGATATATGAATTACCTCTCTATAAAAGTATTTTTTAAATTTTTTAATTTTTTAAGATTTTATTTATTTATTTGACATAGGGAGAGAGAGATCACAAGTAGGCAGAGAGGCAGGCAGAGAGAGGGAGGAAACAGGCTCCCTGCTGAGCAGAGAGCCCAATGTGGGGCTCGATCCCAGGACCCTGAGATCATGACCTGAGCCAAAGGCAGAGGCTTAACCCACTGAGCCACCCAGGCACCCCTGAAAGTACTTTTTTTTTTTTTTAATCAACAAGTGGTACCTACCAGATGTTGGGCTATCACAACAAAGGTTAGGGATATAAAATTAAGTCTCCAAGCACTGTAATTCCTTTTGATGAATTTGGTCAACTAGAACTTGAAGTCAGCTCTCCTTATAAATAAACAAACTGCTTCTCTAAGAGCTAATTGGCAATATTACAAATATTGGCTTTGCCAGGAAGCAAGAAGTCATGGTGATTTGGAAATTAACAGCCAGAATATACTGATAAATTGTATTTGAGAGTTTTTTTTTTTTTTTTCCCCCTCTCTGCTTATATACCTAGCTTATTTTTAAGCAAATAAAATGCTTAATACACCTGGAAAAAACAAGTGTAATTTTTGCCTTTTGTACAAAATCTCAAATTAAGAAAAAATATGAAAAAAAAATGTAGAGCACCATGATTTTGTTTGTAGGTTTTTGTTTACCTGTTTAATATTTAAGAAACACAATAAATCCTGTTTACTAATATGTTAGTTTTCTAGGGCTGCTGTAACAAAGCACTACAGACTGAAGGATCTGAATAACAAAACTTTATTGTCTCACTGTTGTAAAGACTAGATATCTAAGATCAAGCTTTTGGCACTGCTCTGAGCAGGGCTGGCTTTTTCTGAGGACATAAGGGAGAATGCATTCTATTTTTCTCTTATAGCGTCTTGCAGCCTCAGTGTTCCTTAGCACATAGATGGCCTTCTCTCTGTCTCCACAGTGTTTTCCATCTATGCATTCCTGCACCTGTGTCCAATTTCACCCTTCTAATAAGGGCACAATCATATTGAATTAGGTGCCGTTCTCATGACCTTAAATTGGTCATCTGCAAAGACTCAATTTCCAGATAAAGTCCCATTCACAAGTACTGAGGGTTAGGACTTCATCATCTTTTGTAGGAACACAATTCAACCCATAACACTAAATCACATCCTAGGATTTATATTTTTTTAATATTCCTTTGGCCTAGCTGCTATAATTTTCATTAATGGTATCCACTGGAACGGGGCAAGAAGATGGTCTCTTAAGATCATCTGTGTATTAAGTGAACTTTGTGTATACCCTTTGACTGACATGGTCGTTTTACATCTGGTGACTTTCAATAAAACCACATGAAAAATATTCGATGTTCTACGTCTGCAGAGAAAAATAACGGAAATGATTATATAATTAGGAAGTTTGATCATCCTCGGTTTTGTGTCACTTATCTCCATAATGCTGCTTTTATGGATTGCCAAGAAATGTGTGTGTGTGTGTGTGTGTGTGTGTGTGTGTATTACTATTTCTTAGATCTATTCAGCATGTAGAGGATAAAGAGTACAAGGATAAAGCAAATTTACCACATTCACACACTTATTTAAAAGAAAAAGAGAACTTGAAGTCACTTCTGATCATAAGTGTTTTGAACCAGTAAAATGAATTACTGCAAGTGTAGGCAGTGATGTTTTCTTTAGCAGTTGGTACTTTGGCTAAAAATAAATCAGTCAAAAACCAGAAAGAGAAGAAGGTAAGTAAGGTCTGTGAAGAAACCTAAACGACATTCTTTCTGGGAATGGATCGTTCCCATGAGTGTATTAACATGTTCTCTGTTCTCTCTCACATATACATACAAACATATATGATACATACATATAACTACACCTCAGTTTTCCTCTAGCTCTTCTCCCATTTCTTTGTCCCTTTGCTAGTAAAATTCCCTAAAGGAGAAATTGTTTCCAGTTTTGTTTTTTGTTTGTTTTTCCCTCCCCCATTCTCTCTTGAAGTCTCTCCAGTCAGGCTTCTACCCCCACCCACTTTTGTGAAGGTCAGCAACAACTACCATAGTCCCAAATCCAACGGACACCTGTTGTTAGTTCAGCACTTACTCATCAGAACTTGAGCACATGTGATCACTTTCCCTCCTCGAAACCCTTTCTTTGCTTGGCTTCCAGAATTCCACTAGTTCCTGTTTTTTTCTTTCTTCACTGATCACTCCTTCCTGTCTCTGTGGGATCCTCTTCATCTCCCTGATCTCTCAACTCTGAAGTGCTCCAGGCCTCTGTCTTTGAATTTGACTTGTGTCTACACCCACTCCCTGAGGGATCTTATCCAGGGTCAGGCCTAAAATATTACCCATGTGCCATCAACTCCTAAATTTATATCCTCAGCCCAGACCTTCCTCTTGAACTCCATACACCTATGTCCGACTGTCTATTCAAGAGCATCAACACTCAGATGTTTTATTGGCATCTGAAACTTAACGTAGCCAAGACTGAAATCTCAATCAGCTCTTCCTTCCTAATGTGTCCACATCCATCACAGACAATTCCATCCCCCTTTGATGCTTTATTTCAAAAATCTTGGGGCACCTGGATGGCTCAGTTGTTAAGCATTCACCTTCAGCTCAGGTCATGATCCCAGGGTCCTGGGATAGAGCCCCGCATCGGGCTCTCTGCTCCACAGGAGGCCTGCTTCTCCCTCTACCAGTCCCTCTGCTTGTGTTCCCTCTCTCACTGTGTCTCTCTCTGTCAAATAAATAAAATCTTTAAAAAAAAAAATCTTGGGGTGCCTGGGTGGCCCAGTTGGTTGAGCGACTGCTTTCAGCTCAGATCATGATCCTGGAGTTCAGGAATGGAGACTCGTATCCAGCTCCTTGCTCAGTGGGGGGTCTGCTTTTCCCTCTGCCCTTTCCCCTCTCATGTTCTCTCTCATTCTCTCTCTCAAATAAATAAATAAAATCTTTTTTTTTTTTTAATCTTGGAGTTTTTGCCCCTCTCTCATTCCATATGTGATTCATTAGCAAATCCTGTTGGCTCCACACTGAAAATATATGTAGAATGTTAACTGTTTCCCATCTCCCATCACTATTGTTTCCATCATTTTTCATCTAACCTCTAAATGGCTCTTCCTGCTTCTGCTTTTGCTATCCTTTCTCCAGAACTCGTCTCAACACAGTAGTCACAGGGATCCTTCAAAAGCATAAGTCAGAGTAAACCACTCCTTCTCAAAAACCCTCTGATGATTTTCTGTCTTATCTGCAGTAAAAGCCAAAGTCATTACAATGGCCTATAGCTGCTACATCTGTGGCCCCTTCCGCTCATTTCCCTGATACTATTCCCTGCTGTCTCCCTCACTCAGCTCCAAGCACACTGACCTCCTTGCTACTTAGAACTTGTCAGATATGCTTCTGTCTCAGGGCCTTTAATACCAGCAGTTATCTTTGTCTGGAAAGCTCTTGCCCCATATATGTACATGACTTATTAAACCCTTGGTTCTTTGCTCAAATGGCACCTACTCGGTAAGCCCACCCTGCTCATATGATTTTAAGTCACCACTCCCAAACACTGGCTTCTGCTGTTCCTCCTCTCTGCTTTATTCTTCTCTGTAGCACTCATTGCCATCAAATACGCTGTCTCTCTTACTTATTTTATTAATTGTTCCTACACTCCCAGAACAATGTAAGCTTCTAGGAGATAGAGATACTTGTTTTGTTCACTGCTGTATTCTCAGTGCCTGGAACAGTGAGTGACATAGAGTAGGGAGTAAGTAAAAACTTTCTGAATGAATGAATGAATGAATGAATAGTTCTTAACTTTTTCTGGTTCATAGATCTGTGAAATATTTTAAAATTTGATGAAACCTATGGAAATTTTCCCAGGAAAAATAAATGCTATATGTACATGCTTTGGTACCTAAAGTCTGAGGTCAGTATATACCCCGAAATACATCCAGGGACCCTTTGTCAAAGAACTCCTGGGTAATCATTTCTGGCCCAGAAAAAGGGGTAAAATGCAAAACCAACTCTACTGTTGTCTGTTTGATGACTGCTATTCCTACTATACAAGTTTTCTTTGTTCATTTTGCTACTGGGCCCTTAATATTGAATTTTAGAAAGGTGAAAGTCATTTTTTTTTTTTTTAAGAAACCTATGTAACTTTCTCCCTGGACCCCAGCACTCCCCCCTACCCTAAGTGCTCATTTTCCTTTCTCTCATCTCTTCTGAAGTCTTTTCTCTCACTTGCATGCAAGGTCTTAACTGGAGGAGGCTCAAGTAAATGGACCAGGAGTGAAACAATTTTAATTCCTGCCTTTCCTATTTCAAGCTCCGCATTCCTCAAGTAGGTGTCCTCATTGATTAAACACCAAATGGTGCCTTTGTGGCCTGAGAAGTTCTGTAAGAGCAGAATCTTGCCCTCAGCACTTCCCAAGGAAAATGGCCACTATGACTTAAGGATTTATGGATGCCCATGTTTCCACTAGAAAGATTTGAAGATCTGGACTTACATGCTGGGATCCCAGCTTGATTAAGGGCTGCGGAGAAGCTGATACAGTAAATAGTCTGCTATCGGTGGACTCATATTTCCTGCTAGAGATAAACCAAGGCTTGTACTATAAAGCAATCAGAGAGCATTGCAGTGGCTGATTCAGCACTCTGCCCTCTACTTTGCTGGTACCTTCTATTGGAAATGGCCTCAAAATTACAAATGTTGTTCACTTTAAAGATGGAGGACATGGGAGGAGTTGAATCTAAGTCGGATTAGTTCCTTCATGTAAGCACCTGCTCATTTTCCCCACGTTGCAGTATAAAACAATCTTGGATGGTTTTATTTCTGTGAGCCCTCATCAATGCCATTTATCTGGAAATCCAGCTCAAGCCCTGGGAGAAGTGTGCAGATTTCTAAGCAAACTTGCTTGGCAAAAACTTTGCCCTGGCAAAGAGAGTGCTTGAGTTCCATGTATGTATCTGCAAACGCCAGACTGTGGGGAGAGGGGCAGTCACAGGAATAATTCAACCTAATTCACTTATATTTGACTTTGAAATTCATCATATGCCCCAGATTCTTGCTAATTTTTTATGGTAAATTTTTTGGGGGAATGTGTGAAGGCTAATTATAAGAGATATATTTCTTTGGGCTCACATTGCATAATGGATATAAATCAGCTATGTTGGACAATCCATGTGGATACTGAGCAGTAACCATTGTTTCAATTTAGAGCTCGTTACTCACTTTGGGGTCCTAGAGTAGTAGTATCAGCATGCCCTAAGAGCTTTTTTGGGAGGGAGACTATAGAATCCTGTCCCACACCTAAGGAATTGTAATCTATATTTTAACAAGATCGTCAGGTGATTCATTTTCATTTTGACTTTTTGGAGAAGGCTCGGTTAAAGCTCTAGTTTCCAAACATGGCTGTACTTTGGAATAGTTTACTGGGTGCTACAGTCAGAGGGCCTGATTCTATTGATATAGGGTTCAATTTGGTATGATAGGGTGATTCCGAGCTCTCCGGGTGACTGTAATGCATACAGTTTGAGAGCCCCTGGTTTAGAACAGAAGCAGAACGCATCTCAGCGTTGGTGAGATTTACAACAGACTTTCAGTCGCTTACCTGGCATTCTATCAGACACAATTTCCCTTTTGAGTTTAATCTATTTATATGGTATTAGTGGACTTCTGACTCATGAAAGAGAAGATATGATCACTTCAGTTGCCACTTTATCTATCTTATATGCCTATTCAAAAATGGGCAGTTTACTTTTACTTCATATGGTTATTCTAGAATAGTCCAAAGATTTAATTTGGATCTCATTTCCTAATATGCTTTTAAAGAGAAATGTTATAGTCGAAAAGATTGCCATCTAAGCTCCCACCAGTGCTGTGCAGTACTTGTTCCTACCTCTCTTAAAGCAGCAAAAGCTAGGATTCCAAAAGGGTAAATAACAACCCAAGTTGCACAGCTGGCCACCGGAAAGGCCAGTGTTCGGATCTGGCATTTGAATAGGTTTTCTCTGATTCTTAAAGCTCATACTTTCCCACTCCCCCACGTTGTTTCCCAAAAAACTTAGCTGTGTATGATTAATAGCAACTTTAAAAAAAAATATGATTTACTTTGTTTTTGTGTACTTTTTTATATGTAATTTAAACAAAAATTTCATGTAAGCCATTCCACTAACCATCCCTGAGTAAAGATAGCATATGTCCTATAGCGCTGATTTAAAATAGTAATAAGCAAACAAATTAGGGGAATTAAGGATGGTTTGAGGAGCACAGAGTTTTGAGATACTTGCTAAGTAGAGTAGCTTGGGAGGATTTCCAAGAGGCAGAGGCTTCACCAAAAGCTGTTCTGGTCAGATCGAGGGAAGGGACAGAGGAAAGATGGGCCCTAAGAAAAGAAAGGGAAGAAGGGCCGCTATGGAAAACATTAAAATTCTTTCAGATTACACAGAGCAGCAGATGGCACAATGTAAAGGACAAACGGATTAACTTGCTGTGATGTTTGGTGTCCACTTCATAGCCAACCGTAAAAGGCACTTGGATCAATTGGGAAAGCATAGACTTTGTTAAATGATAGCTTCCAGAACATGCCATCTGTGGTCTCTGCCTGTTCTTATTGCCTGATGAAGACTGGAATTGCTCTGCTTGAAAAAGAAAATTCTTTCATCTGGTTGTTTTTCTTATTCTTTTGAATTATTTTCAGAGTTGGAATTTGTGTATATCTGAGAAGGACCTTGGCTTCAAAACATTTCTGCTCTCAATGGTTTCATATGTCTCCACAGCATCATACTGAGAGATTGTTAGCAAAGAGGCAGATTTGTGGATTTGTTGATTCATTACTTTATATAGAAGGGGTATCTTCTGGCATCATATAGGATTCTAAACATTGTACAGAAATCCTGAAAAAGAAAAAAAAAAAAAAGAGAGATCCTGGTAGGTAAGTTCTTGCCCCCTGTTCTAATCACCATTTCTCCTCTCAATCATTATGATTACCTAAAATCTACAGAAGCAGCCATCTCCCTATCTCCCCTCTTCCTCCCCACTACCTCTCCACTTCCCATGCCCCCCCTCAATATTCCTTTATCTCCCTAATGTTCATTGCCTTCTACTTTATCTTCGTTGTTTATCTTTTTTTTTTTTTAAGATTTTATTTATTTATTTAACAGAGAGATAGAGAGAGAGAGAGAGAGAGATATCACAAGTAGGCAGAGAGGCAGGCAGAGAGTGAGAGGGAAACAGTCTCCCCCGCTGAGCAAAGAGCCCGATGCGGGGCTTGATCCCAGGATCCCGAGACCATGACCTGAACCAAAGGCAGAGGCCCCAGGCACCCCTCCGTAGTTTATCCTAATTAGATCCCTAAATTCTATACTTTCTCTTATTCGTTTTTTCTTCTCCCATTTTTTCCTCCCTGTGAATTGCCCCTCTTCCCCATTATCTTTTTTGATTAAGAAATTTCCTTTCGGGGTGCCTGGGTGGCTCAGTAGGTTGTGTCCAACTCTTAATTTTGGTTCAGGTCATGATCTCAGGGTCATGGGATCAAATCCCACATTGGGGCCTGCTTGGGATTCTCTCTTTTTCCTTCCTGCCTATTCCCTGCCTGGGCCCCCGACTTATGTTCTCTCTCTTAAAAAAAAAAACAAAAAAAAAAAGTTTTCTTTCAACTTTATATACTTAAAACTGTGATGACTAGGCCAGGGGTTAAATAGAAGTTTATTTTCATGCAGTCTATATTTATAAGAGATCTGCTAAGATACTTAATTAACAACAGTAAATTCCAGGAGGATATTTAAAGTGTCATAGACTGGATCTTCAGTTCCACAGAAACATCATTTATATATAATTGCAGAGTAAGAAGAGGGTACTCCTTGAACTAGCAGTGCTCTGGGAGTGGGAATGCACTTTTGGCAATTTAAGTGGGTAAGTTTTCAGTATGAGGGACTGCCGAGGCTTTGAGGGAAGTTTGGAATCTTTGGCCCTACCCGCTAAATGCCAGTGGTGCCAACTGAGTCACTTGGCAACCAAAGACATTCACACAGCTTTCCAAGAGAAACGGAAAGCCTTATTATATTGTAGCATTCGTATTCATTAAGTTCTTTAAAACTGTACCAGTATATAGCTATCCCGTATAATTCATTCATATTTCTTACAGTTACTGTAAAATAATTACATATATATACATATATTTGAGTGTGTCGGTGTTGAAGATGAAGTAACAGGCTGTTGCTTCAAGAAATGGCATATAAAACATTCTACTTAAAAGCAAAAGAAGTTGTCTTGATTACTTAGATATTATACTCCCATTCTTCCGTCCAGTCCTCTAAGCAAGCCCAAGAGTTCCTACCCTGTAGTAATTTATAATATGAAGAATATTTTTCTACCTTATAGTTTTAATGATGATTAAGTACATGAATGTGTTAAAGGACTTGGAAATAATTTGAACACCAGTGTTGTCTCAGTGATATGGAAGAGAACTGCCTACTCCATCCCCAACGTACAAGCAACCACATCTCAATGACTACGTTCATGCCTGTAGGAATGTGGGACTCTCTGAACATCAGTGTCAGCCTCAAGCATGACACAGTTCTTGTAGATGTTGGATTGTAACACTTTGCATTTCAAAACAGGGACTTAAATTCAGTCAGAACTCACATGTGGCAGTGCTTCTGGAAACATCTCCAAATAAGGTATAATGCAGGATTTAAGCTCATATTTCAGATGGCCTGAAGCCTAACCTGAAGAAACACATGAGTTTGATCATTAGCCTTTCTTGTGATGAACTCCAACAATTATATGCATTTTGTTAGAACTTCTGCAACCATTGCAAAGAGAATAAAAGAATAAAAGGAAACCGATTCTTATTATAGCAAGTAAGATTCAGATTAAATACAAAACACACACACAGAATCTGGCTGTAAATGTGGTTAAATATGATGAAAATGGAGACCAAATTGCTTTCTTTCTCTATGTAGATGAGATTGGCTCTGAACTAGGAAGCATTTTGTTGTCAGGTGAATAGAGCCTAAATGTGATGCTTGCCTCTAGCCACGGGAAGGCATCCATGCCCTCACCAGGTCAACTTTTGATTCCCTGCTGTGTCTGGTTTGCAGGTGGGTATAAACCCCCTCCCTTTCATGAGATGAGCTAACCTACAGTTCACAGTGGCCACATTCCTGGGAAAACAACTTGTCAAGAGAAATTATTAAAGAGAGCCATATTTGACTTCAGTGCTGCCCAATTGGTGAATTATATTTTTAGAGCAATCAGCTTAAATCCTAGAGATTGAAATTGTGCTGCTTACTGACTGCCTGGGTGATTTGGCATGAAATTTAATTTGCTTTAACATGCATGGGGGTAAGCAGAAGGGCATTAATTTCACATTTGAGAGTTGCTGTATTACTTTGGAAATAACTAAGGTCTTGGTGTAAGAGTTTGCTTTCATTTCCCTTCTTCAAAACAAGTATGATGCTCTAGCCAAACTCAGTTCTCCAGTCTACTTGTCTGGGCAAATTTTTCTTTTCTCTGTGATTCCCATTTTTTTTTCTTCCCTTGATGTTAGTATTAATTGAGTACTTACCACATGTTAGGCATTTATTTAACTGATCATGTAATTAACACTCAACACATTTAGTATCTTAGTTATATATTTGTGGAAGTTGGTATCTCCTGTTCCTTCCCCCCATATCTTTCCTATACTTGGAGGGTTAATGGGGACACCTCCTCTGTCAAGGTTCTTCATCTTTTTCTCTCCTGTTTTCCTTCCTTATTACCCTTGATTCAAACCCTGATGCATGTTGAATGAGCCTAGTTGCAAGGGAGAACTCTAGGGTCAAGAGCTGTTTTTTGAAAATTTTTGCTATGTAGGGATCCAGCTTTCAAGATATTAAGTTCGTCCTCAGAGTCTGAGCTGAGCTGAAAATTTGTAGGCTGATAACAATAACCACAGCAATGAAACGTTGCCAGTTTATCAATGTCTTGAACCTAAGTAGAGAGCTGATTGAATAAGCCATTTTATATGCTTGAGGCTAGTGAAATGTAATGAATATTGAAGATGTCTAAGCTAGAGGTCTTCCCTGCTCACTAATCTGTAAGTGCCCACATAATTTCCACTGGTCAGGGTTTACATCTCATGGTAAACTCAACTTCACTTGGTCATTGGAATGCTGACCAGTAGCACTTGATTTACACTGGGTTTGACGCTGGGTAATTCCAAGGCTTTGAAAGCTTGAATTAAATGCTAATTGTGCTTGCAGTAAATGTTTTAATAGGCCTCTCTTTCAGTGGTAAATATTCCTTCACTGGGATCTTTTGGTAGATACTTCTCTTATAACAGTTGTAAAGGGATGCTTGCTTGGCCTCCCAAAGATCCTCTTAGTTTATCACTCTGCATGTTTAGTGGATGCTGGCATGATTTATTATTTAATGGGTTATGGAAATATGCCATTTCTTGAAATGATAGTAAGTACTGTAAAGAATCTCAGGAGAGCTGTGTGCTTCATCTAATTAAGCTGTTTTGAGTTGATTATGAGACAAAGGTATTTTCAGTTGCTCTTATTGCATAGAATAACAGGCAACAGGGATATTGTGAGCTTCTTCCTTACCATATATGTCACCCCACTGTAATTCACCACAAATGATGCCGGATCAGAGCTGATTTTTTTTTTTTTTTTAAGATTTCAACAAATGTGTTCTTTTTGAAAAGTTAAGTTCATTACTTCCATTAGGACAGTACGGGTATCAGAGCTTCAGAAGGCAATCTCTACTAAGTGAGTGTTCAAGATGTTTAAATGTGATGATGTCTTTCAAAGGAATCTAGTTAATTGTCCCACTAAAATGATAAGGTCCTAAAGAATCTTTATCATAGCCAGAAGTATCTTCCTCATTGTTCAGTAGCATTTCCCTCACTCTCCATTGAGATTCTCAAGCCTCTGGTAAATAGCAAAAAAACCACCTGGGGGAGGTGGTTTTATTTTTGTGCAGTAAAGGACAAAATTTAGTCATGACAGCATAAGACTAAACAGAACACCCCAAGAACCATTACTGTTTTCTATCTTAATGGAATCATGGGGTAATTTGCCATAGGTGTGATTAAACGTACAACTGTCTTCCTTTTTCAAAAATTTGACATACCACCCTGGTCAGAATCTTATTAACTCTTCCTTCTTATATAGCTTAGCCATGTACTGGGCTACAGTATGCTCTGTAACACTGAATAGATTTAAATTAAAATAACTACAATGCAATCAAAGACCACAAGTCCCCTAATTCAAGCTCTTTATTCCTTCATGTCACTGTGGGGGAAATTCTGAATAAGTAAGTCAGGGAAGAGATTTTCCAGGACTACCTCTGCCTAACGTATTTACCAGGTGACCTCAGAAGAGGGGAATCCATATCATTACAAAACAATGATTATGCACAGTTCTACCTAGTGCACTGAGCTGTTGCCAAGATCGAATGAGATAACCTTGATGAAAGTGCTTTATAAACTCTAATGGCATTATGCTTTGAAAATGTGACGTTATTTAGTGTCCTGGAGCAGCAAGATACTAAATAATATCTCAGTGGCTTGAATTAATACAGTTTCCAAAAGAGCCTAATTTAGGAAATTGCTTAAACATGAAAGAATTTCATTCCACACAGTGTTCACCGACTGACACAGCCTTTCTGTGCTCCAGGAGATACATTCATAGCAAGAAAGGAGGAAGCTGGTTGGCGAGGTAAATGGAGGCAAATGAGAGAAACGGTTTCTGTTGCAAAGAGCAGCTCCTGAGAGTTTGGTTAGAGCAGTTCACCTTACACCTGGGCCACATTTGGAGCTTCCATTTCTTAACCTTGGACGAATGAGTCTTTTGCATCTCTTCAGTTGTGGCCACCCAGCTTCAGAAGTGTTTATACCAGAACACTTCCTTGAAAGAAAGGGAAATGAAAGTGCTGTGACTGGAGGATAAAGGGGGTAGATTTATATAAGGGAGGAGGAATGAGGGAGGGATAAGTGAGGATAAGGTACATTACAGAGGAGAGGAGAGGAGAAGATATAATTATGGTGCTTGATTTGAAAAGTCTTTTTGGCCATTGTTACCATGATCAAAGCACTCATCAAGGGGTGCAGAACTAGAAAAAGCAGTGAGTCACATGCCTCCCTCGTCCACTGTTGTAAACAGATGCATGTGCAGTGTGTGCAGATTTCTGGGGACAGACTTCTGAGAGGGCAAAGGTATGACGAAGCACAAACAGGGGCCGCCTGGGTGGCTCAGCTGTTAAGTATCTGCCTTCGGCTCAGGTCATGATCCTGGGGTCCTGGGATTGAGCCCCGCATAGGGCTCCCTCCTCAAGGGGAAGGCTGCTTCTCCCTCTTCCACTCCCGCTGACTGTGTTCCCTCTCTCACTGTTGTCTCTCTCTGTCAAATAAATAAATAAAATCTTTAAATTAAACAACAACAACAAAAACAAAGCACAGATAGGATCACCAGTGTTGTGAAGGCTGTGAAAGTAAATGGAAAAGGGAGTATCCGAAGGAAATTTGAGAAGAGAAGTCTTAGGGAAGATAGAATTTTCCATAGTTCAAATATTTGAACTCATGCCTTGGGCATGGGTAGAAGTACAGGGAAATATGTTGCCAAGGCAACATGTGGATGATCTTTTCTAATGAACAGAACTATTCTCTGGAAGTGGAAAAGTGTAGATTAGTGTTTGTCTCAAAATCAGGAGCTGATGCTGCTGGTCTGAAGAATGGCCATGAGGGTCTGGATAGTTCTTATTACTCACAGAGAGGATCTGGTTACATGCATGAGGCTAAACTGCCAAGGGTAGGAGTCAGGAATTACTGCACTGGATAACAAGGTACAGGAAAGGCTCGGATGTCTCTTTCAACATGAAACCTCTCCAACTCTATTAACTTGAAGCTTTCTGTATATTGGTTCATTGACTACTCACAATATTACCTAAGTCCTCAGCAAGTCTTTCCTGTTGAAGGTGGTCCTAATTTTCCTTAGTACACAAAGAATACATTTAGTGGGGAGGTTGGTGTCATTTATCATTTATTTATCTATAGCCAAGTGTCCAGGGCACAGATATGGATAGGGTAAGGGCTCATTTAAGATGTAAGAGAAGACACGTGCTATTTGGTTTAGGACCTTCTGGCTTCTACATTTCGCTATGACCGTTCTTAATTGTAGCAGACACTCCTATATGCCTACCGCTAGCTCATTCTCTTTTTTTTGTCCTTTCTGATAACACTGTACGGGTTGTCAGTGTGTTTGGGTCAGAAAGTTGACCTTCTAGATTTCCTTGCTTCTAGGAATGGCCCCATGATCATATTCTGGTCAATGAAATGAAAGCAGAAGTCTTCTGGGAGAGATACCGTTTTTCTCATTTAAAAGCGAGCATGTTCTTCTTGCTCTTTTCTTGTCCCTTTCATGCCTGGAATATGGACACAGTGTCTGGAAGTTCAGCAGCTCCCTCGTGATGATGAGGACTGGAGCTACTTTTGGAGAATTTTGGAAACTGACTTCTGTGAGCTTCTGTGCTAACCCTCAACAGTCTTCTTAAACAACTTCTTGCTATGTAAGCAGAATAAATGTCATACTGTTTAAGCCACTCTTTGGTGCTGCATGTTGCCATATATCATCTTGTTGGATATCCTCACAATTGCCATGCTCCCAGGCAGGAAACTTACTGTCATTTCAGTTTGAACAACTCAACATCCTAAGTTATCAGCAGAAATATTTGGTTACATGTGATGATAGACTTCTTTTTAATGTTTTTCACATTGGATTTACTTTTCTTTCTTCTTTGAACTCTTCTATGATTCTTTAAAAATTCTTATTTTCAATGAACATTAAACTGACATTTCTAATTAGGCAGAACAATTGGTACTGTCCTGAGGTTAAAAAAAAAAAATGACATCCACGGAAAGTGAATATTTGCCTTCCATGGTCTATAATACTGGGTAAATAGTACAGTCACATTGTTCACCTTTTTTTCTCCCAAAAAGTATTTCATTTCTTCATCCATCCATTTCACTCTTCAAAATAATCACTTGTCCTCCACTGAAGCCCTCTTTATCCTTAGTAACTCTCTTATGTCAATTATGTAATAGTTTGGCCCTTTTTGGCTTTTGTTTCTCTTTGCTTCTTTTCTCTCTGCAAAGCAGCCTGCAGAGCAATAAGATAGGGAACATGCCCGCTGGGCCTGATTTTCTTCTTTAAAATAGCTTTGGCCACTGGGTAGTGATAAAAGGAGTCGGCTCATTGCAGAAGCTAAAAGCCAGGTAAGTGAATTTAGCCCCACATTGGTGCAAAGGTAACTTTTGCACAGAAAGCCAAATCTGAATTTGGTTTGAACATAAACAGGAGAGCAGCAGGACTGGGTGAAGACATCACCATACCTAGATTCAGATGACCAGGAACTCCAGCCTGCTGACTCCCCATGTTAATCCTATAAGTGATATGGTCCTGAGCCAATTTCTTAGTCTCTGTGGGCCTCATTCATAAAAGAAATGGTCTCTAAGATTTCTTCTAGCTCAGACATCCTGTGCTATTCTCATTCCATAAATAGTTTTTGTACCCCCATGATGATGGGTCAGGGATTATCCTAATGATAGAGATGAAACTACCTAATGGTAGTCTACAGAAAGAAGAAGGCACCAAAGTTTAAGAGCCCAGAGAATAGGAGGGAACAGAAAGCAGACTGTCTTAGGGGGGAAGGAGGAGAACAGAAGGGAAAATAGAAACATTATTAAAATGGGCCTCGCTTCCACATCTTCAACGAAGACTTCTTGGACCACCGTGCTCTTCATTGAACTTACCTTCCAGGGAATCCCAAAGCACTTCTGTCGGCATCATTTTTTAGCACTTATCAGTCACGTGTATTAGGAAATCTCTTTCTGAGCGTTTTCTTGTCTTCTCAGCTAGGTTGAGAACACTTACAGGTCACATACTTCTGTAAAGCTGCATCAAAGTACTTCTGTGAATGAAGTATTAAATAAATCAGGCAAGTGCTTTGGATCTCTTCACAAAGCTAGAGGCATAGGAAGAAGTCACAAAAGGTGTTTAACATTTATGGAATGAGTGGAGATCACAGGAAGGTGGGAATGATAAAAGTTAGCTGGGAGTGTCAACTTCAGACAGGCTGACCACCCATAACCAAGCACGAACCAGAAGTTATGTGAACCCGTTGGGGAGTCCAAATTGTGACAAAGTGAAAGGTCCGTTAAGGGCTATCTGGTTTTCATTTATTTAATGCATGCCATGCATTTATCTTCACAGATCACAAAAGATTCACCTTAAAGTTGCTTTATAGGAGGGACATTTGGAGTAGCTGGGGTTTGACAAGGAAGGAAGGAAAAAAGTAAGGGGAAGGGAAGGAATGAAAGAAGAAAGCCTGATATTCTGTACATAGGTTTTGACAATATAACAGTCTTCTGTAATTGACATTTATGTTCATATTGACCCCTCTTTGTGAGTCCTCAAAGGGCAGGAATTCTTGCTTCTATCTTTACCTCTCATAGTACCTATCATAGAGCTGGGCACAGACAGAACTGTTTTGGCATGCCATGTCATAGAGGCATAAATAGGACTGAATTGACAGATGAATGGAACCAATGCCTCTTCCTGCCTCCCAGACTCCAAGTGGAACAAGAAGATGAGGTGGCAGAATATAGGGGAAAAGGAGGATCTCAAGGTCTTATTTCCTGATGCTTACATACTGAAGACAGAAGAGCCAGTATGATTCTACTAGTCAAATCTACCCATTTTGCCCTCAAGCAATGAGAACAAAAGGCAGGGTTCAGCAAACCCTGGCTCCAAACCTTGAACCAGTTCTTAATTTATTAGATTCATATGGTTATCCATATCCCATTAAACACCTTCATAGATTTTCGACAGCTACTGCCTGACCTAGTACTCTGCTAAGAGATACCATCACTAAGGTTGATTTTCTTATTGACACTTGGTAATAATAGGGTACTTTTAGGACATGAGAGGCCAGAAGTGAAACTTTTCTTTGCATATGACACCCAAGACCTAATCTCGGGTCTTCATGGATTTGGGCTCTGTGAGGACAGAAACTGTGTCCTTCTTGTTCATTCCTTAGCTACGTGAACTGAGGCAACGTCCTTAAGCTTTTCCATGTCTAACTTTTATCATCCATGAAATGTGGATGCCATCAGCACCTATTTCATATAGGGGAAATGATAAGGAAATCAGTTAATGCTTACAAAATGTGTCATACAGTGCCTGACACATAGTAAGTATTCAATGAACATTAACTATTGCTTGCTGTTATTAGTAACTGTTATTTTAGCCTTATACTGTGTCTGGCATATATTAGATATGCAAAAATATTTTTGTTTAGTTTGTGATGCCTTAAAGCATTTTTGGAAAAGCACGTGTTTCCTTATACATCTTTAAGTAGATATCTAAATTGTTTTCATCCTAAGTCTAATCAGCTGCAAATGATGCAACTTCTAGTATTTTATACATGTTGACATTTTAAAATGAAACTCTTACATCATTTTTTAAATTATCCAATGGAACAGAAATAATACTATCATCCGTTAAAAATATGAATAGGTTATTTTATTACATTTTCACGTGTTGGATCATTTCTTTTCCTCTTTGGATTGGGATTCCTATTCTCTCCTAGCATAGAAATTCATACAAAAAGAATTTATGTTTAGGCATGACAATTTTTTATGGATTTTTTTAAGCCCTCAGTTACTCTAGGACCATTTATTGAAAAGACCTTTTTTTTTTTCCCTGTGTAAAATTGCTTTGAGGTCAATACTAAAAATAAAGTGACCATATACATGTAGGTTGATTTCTATACTCTACTTGGTTTTATTGACCTTTTTGTCTATATTTATGCCAATATCACACTATCTTAATTAGTATAGCTTTACAGTAAGTTTTAAATCTGATAGAATACACTCTATTCTTTAAGATAATTTTTCCATTTCTTTGTATTGGCATATAAGTTTAGAATCCGATGATCAATTTCTACAAAAAAAAAAAAAAACAAAGCTGCTGTGTTTTGATTGGGATCACACGTCATCTATAGATAAATCTCAGGAGAACTGACATCTTCTCTATGAAGTCATTTATCTCTACAGGTTTTATAGTATTAATATAGTGGTCTTAAATATCTTTCATTAAATTTATTCCTAGGTATTTGATTTTTTTTTAAAGATTTTATTTATTTGACAGAGAGAGACAGCAAGAGAGAGAACACAAAGCAGGAGAAGTGGGAGAGGGAGAAGTAGGCTTCCTGCTGAGCAGAGAGCCCTATGCGGGGCTCGATTCCAGGACCCTGGGATCATGACCCGAGCTGAAGGCAAGACGCTTAACGACTGAGCCAGCCAGGTGCTCTGGTATTTGATGTTTTTGAAGCTATTACAAAAGGTAGTAGAATAAAATATTTAAACTGGTACTTATTTTTTCTAAAGTACTTATCCCAGATAAGCTATTATTATGACATTTATAAACACATAATTTATCAAAACAACAAATGGCATAACTTTTTAAAAATTTTTATTTAAATTCCAGTTAGTTAACATACAATGTCATATTAGTTTTAGGAGTACAATACAGTGATTCAGCAATTCCATACATCATCACCCAGTTCTCATCACACCAAGTGCCCTCCTTAAACCCCCTCTCATATTTCACCCATACCCCACCCGCATTCCCTCTGGTAACCATCAATTTATTCTCTATAGCTAAGAATTTCTTTCTTGGCTTGCCTCTCTCTCACTCTTTTTTTTTTTTTCCTTAACCTTTGCTTGTTTCTTAAATCCCACATATGATTGAAATCATATAGTATTTGTTTTTCTCTGACTTATTTTGCTTAGCATAATACTGTCTACCTCCATCCATGTCATGGCAAATGGCAAGATTTCATTCTTTTTATGGGAGAGTAATATTACACACACACACACACACACACACACACACCACATCTTATCCATTCATCAGTCAATGGACATGGGCTAGTTCCATAATTTGGCTATTGTAGATAATGCTACTATAAACACAAGGGTACATGTATCCCTTTGAATTAGTACTTATATATTCTCTGGGTAAATACCTAATACTGCAATTGCTGGATTGTAGAGTAGTCTGTTTAACTTTTTGAAGAACCTCCATACTATTTTCTACAGTGACTACACGTGTTTGCATTCCCACCAACAGTGCATGAAGGTTCCCCTTTCTCCACTTCCTCACCAATACCTGTTGTTTTTTGTATTGTTGATTTGAGCCATTCTGACAGGTGTAAGGCGATATCTTATTGTACTTTTGATTTTCATTTCCCTGATGATCAGTGATGCTGAGCATCTCTTCATGTGCCTGTTGGCCATCTGTATACCTTCTTTGGAAAGATATTTGTATCTTCTGCCCAGTTTTTAATTGGATTATTTGGTTTTAGGGTGTTGAATTTTATAAGCTCTTTATATATTTTGGATACCTCTTATCAGATATGTGATTTGCAAATATAGTCTCCCATTCCATAGGTTGCCGTTTAGTTTTGTTGACTGTTTCCTTCACTGTGCAGAAGCTTTTTATTCTGATGAAGTTCCAATAGTTTATTTTTGCTTTAGTTTCCCTTGCCGTAGGAGACATATCTAGCAAGAAGTTGTGAGGGCTGATGTCAAAGAGGTTACTGCCTGTGTTCTCCTCTAGGATTTTGATGGTTTCCTGTCTCATATTTAGGTTTTTCAACTATTTTGAATTTATTTTTGTGTATAGTGTAAGACAGTTTCATTATTTTGCCTATGGCTGTCCAGTTTTCCCAATATCATTTGTTGAAGAGATTTTTGTATGTATTCTTTCCTGCTTTGCCAAAGATTCATTGACCATATAGTTGTGGATTCATTTCTGTGTTTTCTATTCTGTTCTATTGATCTGTGTATCTATTTTTATGCCAGTACCACACTTTTTTGATCACTACAGCTTTGTAATATAACTTGAAGTCCAGAATTGTCATGCCTCTAGCTTTGCTTTTCTTTTCCAAGATAGCTTTGGCTATTTGGGGTCTCCTGTGATTCCATACAAATTTTAGGATTGTTTGTTCTAGTTCTGTGAAAAATGCTGTTGGTATTTTGGTAGGGATTGCATTAAATGTGTAGATTGCTTCAGGTAGTGTAGGCATTTTAACAATATTTGTTCTTCCAGTAGATGAATATGGGATGTCTTTCCATTTCTTTAAGACATCTTCAATTTCTTTCATAAGTGTTTTGTAGTTTTCAGAGTATAAGTCTTTGGTTAGGTTTATTCCTAGGTATCATTGTGAATGATCCCTTAATTTCTCTTTCTGCTGCTTCATCGTTGGCGTATAGAAATGCAACAGATTTCTGTATGTTGATATTGTATCCTGTGACTTTACTGAATTTGTGTATCAGTTCAAGCAGGTTTTTTTGGTAGAGTGTTTTGGGTTTTCCATAGAGTGTCATGTCATCTGCAAATAGTAAAAATTTTACTTCTCCCTTGCTAATTCAGATGCCTTTTATTTCTTTTTGTTGTCTGATTGCTGTGGATAAGACTTCCTATGTTAAATAACAGTGGTGTGAGAGGACATCCCTGTCTTAATCCTGACCATGGGGGGAAAATTCACAGTCATTCCCCTTTGAGGATAATGCTAGCTGTGGGTTTTTCATAGATGACCTTTATTATGTTGAGGTGCATTCCCTCTAAACCTACTTTGTTGAGGGTTTTTATCATGAATGGATATTTTACTTTGTGAAACGCTTTTTCTGCATCTATTGAAATGATCAAACGCATTGTTTTCGAAGTATTCCTGGGACATTCTCCAGAACAGATCACATATTAGGTCACAAGTCAAGCTTCAACAAATACAAAATGACTAAAATCATACCTTGAAACTTTCCTAACCACAATGCTATAAAATTAGAAGTCAACCACAAGAAAAAACTTGGAAAGACCACAAATATATGGAAGTTAATCAACATGCTACTGAGCAATGAATGGGTCAACCAGGAAATCTAAGAAGAAATTTAAAAAAATACATGAAAGTGAAAACACAATGGTCCAAAACCTTTGAGATGCAGCAAAAGCAGTCCTAGGAGAAGAACAATACAGGCCTACCTTAAGAAGCAAGAAAAATCTCAAATAAACAGCCTAACCTTACACCTAAAGTTGTTAGGAAAAGAACAACAAAGGAAGCCTAAAGCCCACAGAAGGAAGGAAATAATAAAGATTAGAGCAGAAATAAATGATACAGAAATTAAAACAAAAACGAATAGAATAGGTCAAGGAAACTAGGAGCTAGGTCTTTGAAAAAATTAATAAGATTGATAAACCCCTAGATAGACTTATCCAAAAGAAAAGAGAAAGGAAAAATAAATGAAATAAAAAAATGAGAAAGGAGAAATAACAACCAACACCTCAGAAATAGAAACAATTATAAGAGAATATTATGCAAAAATATATGCCAACAAATTGGACAAACTAGAAGAAATGGATAAATTCCTAGAAACTTAAACTACCAAAACTGAAATGGGAAGAAATAGAAAACTTGAACAGACTGATAACCAGCAAACAGAATTCACAAAAACTCCCAACAAACAGAATTCTAAGGCCACATGGCTTCACAGGTGAATTCTGCCAAACACTTAAACACTTAAAGAAGAGTTAATACCTATTCTTCTCAGACTATTTTAAAAAAATAGTAAAAGAAGGATAACTTTCAGTTCATTCTTTGAGACCAGCATTTCCCGATACCAAAACCAGATAATATCATCAGGGATACTGGCCTATATTCTCTTTTTCAGCCTCCACTGAAAAAGAGAATATAGGCCAGTATCCCTGATGAATAGGGATGCAAAAATTCTCAATAAAATACTAGCAAATTGAATCCAACAATACATTAAGAAATCGTTTACCATGATCATGTGGGATTTATTCTGGGTTGCCAGGGTAGTTCAATATTTGCAAATCATTCAATGTGATACACCCCATTAATAAAAGAAAGGATAAGACAAGCATAACTTTTGTTGAATAATCATGAAACAAAATATATTTCTTCAAAGTATATATAATAGAGAGATGGAAGTGGTAATTATGGCAGTTTGTTTAAAATAATTATCCCTAGGGCACCTGGGTGGCTCAGTGGGTTAAAACCTCTGCCTTAGGCTCAGGTCATGATCCCAGTGTCCTGGGATGGAGCCCAGCGACAGGCTCTATGCTCAGCAGGGAGCCTGCTTCCTGCCCCCTCTCTCTGCCTGTCTCTCTGCCTACTTGTGATCTCTGTCTGTCAGATAAATAAATAAAATCTTTAAAATAATAAAAATAATAAAATAATTATCCCTTTCTATAACACACCAGAAGTTTTTACACCTCAGAACAATATACTTTACTAGATGCAGAATGGTGAGAATCATGCCTTTATTTTGTAAAATGGGGAAATGGTTTAAATGTGAAAGTGAAGGAGAAAGAGGAGAATTTAAACCATGGGAATGTCTCTAACAGACGTTAAAGTAAGAATATATATATGAAGGATAAAGTATCTGGAAGCTGTTCCTTTAAAATTGTCCTGTTTGGGGGCGCCTGGGTGGCTCAGTGGGTTAAGCCTCTGCCTTCAGCTCAGGTCATGATCTCAGGGTCCTGGGATCAGCCCCGCTTTGGGCTCTCTGCTCAGTGGGGAGCCTGCTTTCCCCTCTCTCTCTTCCTGCCTCTCTGCCTACTTGTGATCTGTTTTAAAAAATAAAAAAAAAAAATAAAAAAGATTTCATTTAAAATTGTCCTATTTGAATACATTATATGTTTAAAAAGAAAAAAACAAAAACCTGGGGTTGAAAAGAAAAAAAAATAAAATAAAATAAAATTGTCCTGTTTGTATACTCCTTGATCAGCTGTGTATGTTAGGAACCCACATTCTTGTCCCTGCTTGAAAAAGCTCTCCTCTGGGACAGAAGTGCAAGAGAATTAAAGTGGAAATGTTTGCGAATGCTTTGCTTTATTTATTTTTTTTAATTTTTAAAAAGATTTTAGGGGCATCTGGGTGGCTCAGTGGGTTAAGCTCTGCCTTCGGCTCAGGTCATGATCCCAGGGTCCTGGGATCGAGCCCCGCGTTGGGCTCTCTGCTCAGCAGAGAGCCTGCTTCCTCCTCTCTCTCTCTCTGCCTGCTTCTCTGCCTACTTGTGATTTCTGTCTGTCAAATAAAAAAGAAAAATCTTTAAAAAGATTTTATTTATTTATTTGACACAGAAAGACACGGTGAGAGAAGGAATACAAGCAGGGGGAGTGGGAGAGGGAGAAGCAGGCTTTCCACAGAGTAGGGAGCCTGATGCGGGGCTCGATCTAACCCAGGACCCTGGGAACAAGACCTAAGTTGAAGGCAGATGCTTAATGACTGAGCCACCCAGGCACCCCAAGAATGCTTTGCTTAAAAAATGACGTTTCTCTATAATAATGTCATTCTGATGTGATTATTTATATCATGGGGATCTATGCATAACTTCCAGTCTATCTATCTGAGTCGCTATTTGTAATATCCTACCAGTACATGTTAATATTCTATTGGTACATTGCTATTGATTATTATTAATTGATATTTGTTGTTAGTTACTGATTACGAACTTCTTGTAGTGATTCTAAGAAATAATTGGCTTGCCAAAACTTGAGCATAGCATAGGAATGGATGGTGCTCATGGATACCATGTGAATAAGGTCCTTGCCTTCTGTATCCCAGCTGGCTTACATTGCATCAATGCCCTTTATTTTTGTATCCCCATTAAGAACTGTGTGATATCAATTTGTGTGGGCTCCACATTGGTTTTCTACCAGATGGAATATCAACGTGAGGAATTAATGAGTGTTTATTAATCAAAATGGGGCAGATATCTAGGCCTTCCCAGTAACTCGTATTATCTGAGCTTCTATGAAGAAATAGAAGTAGATTTCTTAATAGTAATAAGTGGTTAAACTATATAATAGCAAGAATCGTGGTTCTGCTTGCTCCTAATTTGGGCTGTTTCATTATCTTGGAATTTAGCATGGATACACAAGAGATTATGGCTCACTCGTTTCTCAATATGTACTTATAAGTGGAGGTAGTTCAGCTTCATAAAACAAGGAGGAGAAGTATGATCAAAGGAAATGTTCATAAACCAGATGCAATTTCTGAAAGGTTTATTCTTATTCCTAAGACACACACATACACACACACACAAACACACTCAGAAAGTTTGACTTTCATTCAGTTGACAAGAAAGCACCAGTTCTCCCAGAAAGTCATTTTTTTTTAAAGATTTTATTTATTTTATTTGACAGATAGAGATCACAAATAGGCAGAGAGGCAGGCAGAGAGAGAGGGAGGAGGAAGCAGGCTCCCTGCCGAGCAGAGAGCCCAAGCAGAGAGCTCGATCCCAGGACCCTGGGATCATGACCTGAGACGAAGGCAGAGGCTTTAACCCACTGAGCCACCCAAGCACCCCCAGAAAGTCATTTTTAAAGTAATGATATGACATGGGCACAACCAGAAGGATACCCCAGGATCAGTAGCTGGGATGTACAGGGAAATGCAACAGATAGAGTCAGGAAGGCTGGCCTGAATCTCAACTCTGTTTATTATGTGTCACTTGTTGGGGAAATAGAATTAAAAACCAAATCTTCTCCCAACCCAGAAAATCTCTCCAAGTAGGTATAAGAGAAATAAAAGTTTTATTATTGAATACACATTAAACATGAATGGGTTGCACATAATAAGCATTCCTCCCAGAGGTTGCTAAAACATGAAGACTTCTCACCCTCTCCTGTATCCAGCCTGGTACTACCCAGTCCATTCACGTTCTCAGGACGAACAAGACTAGTTCTCCAGTAAGATGACTGGAGAGCCCTATTTGTCATACATCCTTCATCCTGGAGTCACCTGGTAATTGGGTTGACCATCTGTGTTAACACATTGGCTTTATCCAAAGAGAAAATAAAGTCATATCTTTCTGATATGAGGTAGTTTTGTAATTTGGAAAGAGGAACCTGCTGTAGTTAGGCTCCTAAGTCACAGAAAAGGGAAGGGAAAGCCTGGATCTTTTCGGATGATTACAATACAAAAAGGTGGTTCCCAAGTCCTTAAGAAAGTCCTCTTGAATTGTAAAGTGGACAGGGAGGCTCTTTTAGCTTTTAAAAAGATTATATACATTTCAAAGACACAGAGAAAGAAATCTCAATTATGGGTTTTATAAAGTAAATAATAAAAAAAAAAAGGAAGGTTGGAGCGGAAGGAGTCGCTTCCTTACTTTCAACAGGGATAATTTATTATTTTTTTCCATTTCAGATTGTACTTACATTTACACACTTTAGGGTGTAACAGCCTCCCAGCGTCTGGTGCCTCACCTAGAAGAGAGCAGTAATAACTCCTACAATTGGCTTCCATGAAGGAACTGCACAAAATTTCTTTGTCATTTTAAATGCCAAAATTAGTAAAAATTACAGATCTTTACTGGTATTAGATCTGCGTGCAAGCAGTTTATCTAATATTTAAATGGGAGCATACATTTTTAAAAGAGTCTCTCCTTTTGTAATAAAAATATGTCAACTCCACATTTATCCGTTGGCTTTGTCTTTAATCTCTCTTTGTGTCTTACCCATAAAATTAGTTTTTATAAATTTTGTCTACCAGTTCCCCTGTTATCAGGGTGTTCAAGTTCCATTTTATTGTTAAAAATAAATGTCACAGTAAATCCAAAGCTGCTTTCATTCACCTCTATTATGTTAGTCACTAAGATAAACTTATATTTCTAAGGAAATAATGTTTAAAACTATATATCCCAAATAATTATTTTTACGTTCAAAAAGACTGCAAGATACATTTCAACACAACAGTTAATAAAAGTCAAAGAAAAGAGTTAGATATAATGAAAAGCAAAGACTTGTTTTATTTTCTGGTAAGTTCTTTTAAAAAAACCAAAAGTAAAAAAAAAAAACTGATGCCATTACTTGAATCCCAAGTTACTTCAGTTTGACATATTTGACATATCATGGGATAAAATATGAGCAAAGCAAAAATGCCTAAGAATAGCTCCGTGATCATGCTAAGTAAAGAATTACGTTGGATCGTGAGTCTCAGGCAGGTCGAGGGCTGTATTGATTCTCTGGCTCTCAGGTGAAGCCAGGCTGGGGAAATACTCCGCTGAAACAGAGCCCTGAGATGGGGCTTTCTTCTTATGACACTGAACTCATCACCTGGTTGTTTAATCATTGGCGAGACCAAAATTATATAAAGAAAAGCTATGCCAGATCAAAGTTTTCTTCTCCCGTTGATTTGAGGAGTTCTGTACTGCCACACTTCTTATGGTGGTCTAGCCCAATGGGTAGGTGTGCACACCAATAAATTAGGTGGCTAGTGTGAGTCTGGCAATTACAATGCAAGTAAGAAATTATTCAGAATGGAATAAAATATTTAAAACCCCTGTTATAAATCTTAGCCAGGAAATAAATTTTCATGAGACCAGTGATTAACCCAATAGCAAAATGGAATATATCAACCATTCATTAATCCCATTTCCCTTTTCCCAACACCATTAATTGTCTGCTCAATTCGCATTCTTGTGCTCTACTTGTGTCGCTTACCCAATTACAGCTAATTTTCTTGCACGCAACGGGAGTGGTAATAGCCTCTAACAGTTGTTGAAATGTGGTTCCTAGAGCTTACGGCAGTGTGTCATCCTTAAATATTCCATAACATGTTTTCTTGTTCTGTTTCTAAAACTGAGTTGGGGTGGGGGGAGGTTGACGAGAGGGGAGAGGGATGAATTTAGTTGGATACCATAGTGGCTGATTTCCTTCCTTTCAGGTCCTTTGAGACCTTTATCTGATTTAAGTTTTGCCTCAGGAGAAAGCTGTGCTGCTGAGATCGCTAAAAATAACGGTCCTCCCATCTTGCTGTTTTACCTATGACTCTGGGAGAGGCAGCTTTGGAAAACTCAACTTTTTTTTTTTTTTTTTTTTAAGATTTTATTTATTTATTTGACAGAGAGATCACAACTAGGCAGAGAAGCAGGCAGAGAGAGCAGGGAAGCAGGCTCCCCACCGAGCAGAGAGCCCCATGCGGGGCTCCATCCTAGCACCCCCAGATTTTGACCTGAGCCAAAGGCAGAGGCCCAACCCACTTGAGCCACCCAGGCACTCCTCATCAACTTCTGATGGCGTGTTTTGTAAGTTGTACCTACCGGATCACTTCGAGTTCAATAGGGAGATTCAACTAAAATTTTTTTTTTTTTAAATGAAACTGCTGTTACATCATGCTCCCCTCCCATCTTTCTCTCTTTTTAAACAGTTTACTTTTGAAAAACGAGATGGTGAAACCTACAAAGATTAAACACAAATGTTGCCTCCTTTCACTTGTGACCTTAAGATACAGGTGTAAATTCAGCATTTGTATCTGAACATTTAGCTGCCCGTGGACTTCTATCTTACTGAGATTAAAAATGAAAGACCAATCTTTTTTTTTTTTTGATTGATCCTATCGTGTCAGTAGCTTCTAATAATTCACTTGATTAAGAATCCTCTCCCTGACATTTTCCACCCATTCTATCCTCCCCCATCTTAACACAATTGATGATCTATAAATAAACACTTAAAGTTGTTAGCAGGAGCTCACTATTTAAAATAAGCCCGTAGAGAACCCTTTTGTGAAGCAAATAATCCTTTTATAATCACCTCTGCTTCGTTTGCTCAGATTTCCGTCTGTCAGCCTTTTCTTAAAGCTCCAAGTGTTTTATCTTTGGAAGCAAGTGAAATACTCTGCTGATGTAATAAAGAGGGGCTCCGGAAGGGAGAGTAGGGAAGTACTCGGGTTTATGATTATGGGATTAAGTGCAATAGGGAGGGTTTGATTTCAAGGGGTTGTTTTGAGCATGCAGTAGCCTAGTGATCCCACTTATGGTGTGTTTTAGCCTCCTTTTGTCATCCTCTCCTCCCTTTGATCTGCATACTTAGACTTTTGTCTCTTCCCATTACCCTACAGTTGGAAATGACATCCATTTGGGGTTGTTATCTTTACCATTTGTATTCAAGAGCTAATACTCTGTTTTGTCTACATACAGAAAGCAGTTTGAGGAAAACCTATGAAGTTTCAACCCACTCAACTATTCCATTGTTTCTGAAGTTAAAAAAACAAAACTCCACCAAGTGAATTTGAAGATCTAATTGGCTTTAGGAGGAGATCCGAAAATCCAGCAATATCCTCTCTAACAAGTAGAGAGAAGTTTGGAGGAATTGTACAAAATGGGAGCTTTCTTATAGGAAGGAGTGTGGGGCAAGAAGTGATTAGCGAAAGAAAATAAACAATTGGGTCTAGTTGGGTCACTTTCCCTTAGGGTACCAGGCAGGAGGTCTTATCTGCTGTATTACCTCACCTAGCTTTGGGGAATGAAGAGGACCCAGGTGACAGAAAACTTTATTCATACTATCCACACTGATCAGGACATCCCTGACTGCCGGGTTAAGACTCCCTATCCTTGGGAGTTTGGGACTAAATGAGGTGTTAAGCCCCACTTTGTGACTTGGCCTAAGTGATTCCATTTTGGGCCTGTGGTTTTCTTTTTAACATTTAACATAGGAAACTACCATCAACATGTAGGCGTAGTAAGCACCTACTGTTCCCCATGCCGCCAAGGTGTCTGTGAATGCAGCAGGGCCCCTCACTGTCTTACAGCTTATATTTCAGTGATCACAAAATAATCTTATTTTTGTCAAATTTGGCAGTAGTGATTTTTCTTTTCATGAGTTTTTTTTTTTACATGATTTTTAAAAAATTTGCTCCATATAAGCTTGCTGGTATACATAAGCTTGCTTTTCACATGTTGGCAAAAAACATTTCATTGAATCATTTGGCTGCATCACAATAGAATGTTTTTAAAGAAATCTCTGTTATATTCATAGCATTTCTAATTTCTAAGAACCTTTTTGGCCTGCGATACTTTTTTTAAAAAGATGCTTCCTAAATATAGGGAACATAAGATTGGGGAACTGTTTTCCTAAGTTTGAAAAACTTACATTTACTGTTATAATCTGGGAGGAAATAATGGTTTAATTAGTTTTTAGATGAAAAGATTTCTGCAATCAGACTGTGTTTGTAATGGCATTTATAAAACAATTTCCCCCCTACAGTAGCATTGTAATTAAGACTTTCAATGAAATTGTCAAAGGAAAGGAGTGTTCTGTTACCTGTGGTCGGCTGTGACGGCCTGCCCACCTGCCCCGTGGTCTTCTGCTGCTCTGCACCAGCCTTGCCCTAATGCCTATAATCGTGTTTCACTTCCTCCAATTAAGCTGACAGGGAAGTGGAATAGCTGTCACTTACCTCATTGATCTGAAAGGTGACAGGATCAGACTGTAGCATTTTGTGCACAGAGTACTCAACATCCCAAATGACCTATCCCCCAGAAGACTGTGAGCCCTGCAGGAAAGGCCCCAGGACTTCCCTATCTCTGGCTCTGTCTCTCCGGCAATGGAATGCCTGAGTTAGAAAGGTCACAGAAAATATCCTGTTCATGGATGGGTTCCAATGTGCCCCCCTGAACCGTTGTTTCTCAAAATTTTAATGGATGTGCCAGGGGAAAAAATGTTTTTATGGGTAACTAGATGTTGGAAAAGCAGGTTTAAATCAAGTTAAACAGATTTATTTTCTCTGTAACTGTCAGTGACCTCATACTTGCACTGTAAACGTCAAAAAAAAAAAAAAAGCAGTGTGGTATATGCATATGTGTGCGGGGGAGCGGATAGTGTGAAGTAGTTCATCAACATATTAGAAAAATTTTCTGGAGGCGAATACAAGGGTTAGTATTCTGCAGATGACTTTTGGAGACTTGTGGATTTAGCTGGTGAGGACCATCGTATGGTTATTTGGTGAAGGGGATGTCAATCCTGGTGGTGGTGGTGGTGGTGGTGTATCCCCATAAGGTTGGATCACCCTTTCTAAAAACACCTCCTCAAGTTTCCTTCATTGTCCCTCTTTCTTTCTCCACTATTGCTGGTGGAATGTGTCATATCCCTCAGGGATGTTACATGGAGAAACAAAAAGGCAGAGAATCATTTCATTGTCACATTGTTCTTCCTTTCTGTTCCCTGCATTGCTGTACTAGAGAATGCCACTGTATTGAATGAGAGAGTGCCTAAGTTCACCTGGGTTTAGAACCTTCATCTGACGAGCGTTATGAATGTTGACAAACTTGCTAAGGCTTCGGAACCTCCATTTGTGCATCAATGAAAGGAGCTGAAAGTTTCTATGGAGTTGGTGGATAACCTACATGTCACCTGGACTGTAGCAGACACGTTTAATAGCAGCAGGTATTATTATCTTAAGACTTTTAAAACTTCATTTAGATTTTTTTGCCAGCTACTCCACTGTGACCAATATCTAGATTCAAATGGAAAAAGTTGGTTGAGCATTCAGCTGTTTGCAAATAGCTTTATGCTTGGTAAAAACCAGCATTATGACATTATGAGTACCTTTTTTTTTTTTTTCTCACTGTCATATCCCACTTGGCATAGTGTGAAAAAGGTTTCAGTATATTGGAATGATATAGTTTTTAAAAATTAGGTAAATATTCAATGCCGATCAGCTCTTTCAACAAATAGGAATCATGTTCTCTTCTTTGTGGTTTTTTTCATCATTCAACTGAGTAGGATATCAGAAATTACAGTGTCTCTTCTATTGAGCCTCTTAACAATTTGTTAATTTCAGAGGGGATTGTATTTAGGCATGACTTTTAGTCATTGAGATCCAAGGTATTTATCAATTTGCACAGATCTCATCATCATACCTAGGAAATCCATGTTCCCAAATAAATGCCTGCAGATATGGCTTCTAAAGACTTGACACATTCATAGATAAGCCATATTCCAGTGGGCAGATATCACATAATATCAGTATAGTGTTTGATTCAACCTCAGAGACCATGTCAATGTCATGGGCTGTTTTGGCATATATTTGCATTTCAGCCTTGCACGTCCCCCATCATCATGTCTACGTACTCTTTACCCTTTTGGACCTTTAGCATCTGCAAACAGAGATTATAAATAGTACCAAAGTTAAAGTTTGTTCTGAGGATTAAAATAAAGCATATACAAGTACTTCATAAACGGAAATGCTGTATACGGCTAGTATGATTTTAAGCTAGTAATTAGGTACATTTAGAGGACGGGAGGTTCGTGCTGTAATGCTAATCCAGAGCATATAATCTTTCTATAAAATTTCAGATGAATGTTAAGATTGAAGAATTAACACTATACACAGATTATACATCTTCAACCATTTTGTTTCCATTTAGAAAGTAGGCTAATTGGGGTACAAAAAGTAAACTTAAAAAGGCTTTTGACAGTATCCGGTTAGGCTGATGGTCTATTTCAGGCATAGATTTATTCTTAAGGCATTTACATGATACAGATGGTTTGGGAGATGTCAGATTCTCCTTTTGTGACACCTAACTCCAAATTTAGGGGCCTATTCCAAATATCATGAACTTTACTTAGCCTATTTTGAATTTGACTGGCTGATAGGTTTGCCAGATTTAGGGGATGATATATATATATATATATATATATATATATATATATATATATTCGTATGCAGTGACTTGCCTAGTCTTGCAGAAAGATGAAGAAGCAAAATGGGAAATAAGATGCAGAGATTCTGGCCTTTCACTACACCTCATAGCCCCTTAGTTATTTGTGTTACAAAGCAAACACCACATGTGGTAGGCACTCAGTAAATTCCTAATTATTGTCCTAATTATTGTCCAAAATGTGGCCATTTCTGATTTTATTTATTTATTTATGTATTTAGTTAGTTAGTTAAATATTTTATTTATTTTAGAGAGAGAGAGAGCAAGTGCTGAGGGAGGGGTAGAGGGAAGGGAAGATAATCTCAAGCAGACTCCATGCTGAGCATGGAGCCTGATGCAGGGCTCGAGCTCAGGACCCTAAGATCATGACCTGAGCCAAAACCAGAAGTTGTATACTTAAGTGACTGAGCCACCAGGCACCCCTGGTTCTGATCTTAACAGTCACTGTGGCCATCATTTTTAGCAAATATGTATCAGATATCAACTAAGTGCCTGGTAGTGCAAGGCATTAATGATACAAAGATAATGGTGACATTCTAGTTATCAGTGACTAGATTACACTGCATTCTAGTAATGTGAGTGGCACGGACACCTGAACCTGCAATTAGAGCATGAGAAGATCCATAGTAGAAGGATGGGCCGAAGTACAGTGCACACACACACAGAAAGGAGCAACTGATACCTGAGGAAATCAGGGACTCTTTACAGAGATGACTTTTGAATGAGATCTTCAATAGGCAGGTGAGGAGTGAAGGGGAGGACACTGCAGGGTCTACCACAGTGGTCAATATTATTGAACAACATGTAGAGGGAATACAGCCATTGGGAATCTGTCTGGAAGAGCCGAGAAGCATGAAAAGCATCTGTTCAAGGAATAGTAACTAATAAATACATGGGGTTGGGGTAGGGGTGGGAGGTAAGATTAGAGAACCAAACTGAAGTCAAGTTGGCCAGGATCTTCTTGTAGGTGTTAGGTTGACATTAGAGGATTTTAGGCAGGTGAGTGAAGTCATAGATGCGTATGTAGTAAAGATGACAATCAAATAATGGACTGGATTATCAAACAGTGAATCTGACGACATAAAAACTGATCTAGTAATTTTTTAGCTTAAGACTTAATTAGACAGGGGCGCCTGGGTGGCTCAGTGGGTTAAAGCCTCTGCCTTCGGCTCAGGTCATGATCCCAGGGTCCTGGGATCGAGCCCCGTATCGGGCTCTCTGCCTGGCAGGGAGCTTGCTTCTTCCTCTCTCTCTGCCTGCTTCTCTGCCTACTTGTGATCTCTGTCTGTCATATATACAAATAAAATCTTAAAAAAAAAAAAAGACTTAATTAGACAAATGATAATGTAATCATAAAACTTGTCATCCAAACTGGGACACTTTTGAGATTGAAGGGAGGCATTTTTACTTATTATTTTGGAACAATGGAAGCAAATTAGAAGGTATCGCCCTACCTGTGATAGGAGATGATTGAGTCTATGGATGGTAATTAGTTGACAGGTGGGTGTTTGGGGACTCCTGGAGACTAAGGCCAATCCATGGATTCATGGACATGGGATGGGTTATTGGAAACCCCAGAGCATCTCCAGTGGAACCTCTACTCATTGCAATTTGGGGCACCTGGGTAGCTCGGTTGAATTGGACTCTTGGTTTCGGCTCAGATCATGATCTCAGGGTTGTTAGATGGAGCTCTGCATCAGACTCTGCACTGGGTGTGGAGCCTGCATAAGAGTCTCTCCACCCTCGACCTCTGCTCCTGTGTACACGTATATGTGCTCTCTCTCTTTCTTTCTAAAACAAAGTAAATAAACCAATTTCCAATTTAAATTCTTTCCATGATACATTTACGTAGTGTCTCAAACTTCCATGCAGACCCTGTATTTGGAGATTTTTCTTTTTTTTTAACTCTGTGAGCAACTTTAATTCTCTTGTAGCAGAAGTTGGTCTTTCTTAAAATTTCTCTATACCAAAAAAATTAGCCAAATTTGAGTTTAGAACCCAGCTTAGATCCTGGGTCCATCCCTCACTGTTTGAATGTTGAACAAGCTATTTCTGTCTTTGCACACACCTGTAAAGTGGTTAGCATATGGGCATTTTGTAAAGATTAAATAAGCAATCAAAGTCTGCTGTTTAGCACACAGTAAATGCCCAGTAAGTAGCTATTGTGTGTCTTTGTTTTATATCTCTTCATTGGGAAGCAGCTTTTTTTTTTTTTTTTTAACCACCCACCACACCCCTCGGTTTATTTAAGTTCCCCTTTTGTATCTGTACCATGGTACTTATCTTACTGCATGGTAATTGCTGTTTAAATTATCTTTCTCATTCATTAGGCTAGTGGTTCTCAAGTGGGTGTAATTTTGTCCCTTCCCCAGGGTACGTCTAGAAATACTTTTGGTTGTCATAACTTAGGGAAAGAGTGCTGCTGGCATCTGGTTGGTAGAGGCCAAGGATGCTGCTAAATACCCTACAAAGCATAGGACAGCCTACACAACAAATAGCTATCTGGCCCACAATGTCAATAGTGTCAAGGGTAGCAAACCATGCTTTAACTCCGTGTGGGTAGAAGCTGTGGCTGTCTTGCTATGTCCCCCCCACCTAGCACTGTGATAAGTCCCATTAGGTAGAATGAATGAATGGGACCAAAAATTTAGACATAATCCAGCTTCCCAAGGATTTCATCACTCCTTTGAGTCAGCGTGTGGTTGCTATGATGTCTCAAGTACGCTGCAAGCAGCTATAAGCTTGAAGTACCAGGTATGTTAAACTGAAAGTCTGAAAGGGAGAGCAGAATAGAAAGTCAGCAATAAGGAAATAGGCATCATATTGCTACTTCATACCACATTCGGGTTTCCTTCTTTCTTTCTTTCTTTTTTTTTTTTTTTTTTAAGATTTTATTTATTTATTTTGAGAGAGAGCAAGCCAGAGAGAGAGAGAGAGAGGAAGAGAGTGTAAGCAAACCGGGGAAGGGATGGAAGGCAAGAGAGAATCTCCCACAGACTCCAGGCTGAGTGCAATGGCTGATGTGGGGCTCAATCTCACAATCATGAGATCATGCCCTGAGAGGAAATCAAGACTTGGAGGCTTTACTGACTGAGTCATCCAGGTGCCTTCCCCGCACCCTCCCCCCCAATTCAGGTTTCTTAATCAAAAGTGCTTGCAAACTTACACACAGGGAACAGAAGTCACAGTTTTATTTCATTTCAATTGTGAGGAAACATGAGATCAAATTGTTTTTGGCTTATTCTGTGAGATGAGAAATATCTGAGGGTCTTTTAGGAAGATTACTTTAAATGGCTCTATCTATCATCTATCATCTATTTATCTATCTTGTATCTGATAGCTACCAGTTTTCAGTAAGAGCAGCAGGACTCTTTGAGGTGCTTGAGAAAGATTGAGGAAGCCCTCTGGCATTTGGAGCAAGAAATGTGTTCTGGGACTTGAGAAACCCATTTTCCAATTGTTGGATGAGATGGGGCTCCTTCCTTAATTGAGCAAATTGATTGATATAAGCCTCATGCTGTGAAAAACTGAAGAGCTTTCTGAGAAATCAATTAGAATTGCTGGAGACAGTCACATCTTCCCTCCCTGACCCCACCTCAGCCCTCTCAGACTTCTTATTAGCCCGAATTGGTAATGTATTCTAATAGGAAGCAAAACCTCAACAAATCATTACTCTAGTGTTTTCTGTCACACACTGCCTTAGTTTGCTATGGCTACTGTAATAAAATACCACAGACTGGGATTTTTAAAAATGGAAATTTATTTTTTCACAGTTCTGGAAATTAGAAGTCTGAGATCAAGGTTTCTGTAGGATAGGTTTGTTCTGAGGCCTCTCTTCTTGGCTTGTAGCTGACCATCTTCTACATCATGGTCTTTTCCTGTGTTTTCTGTGCCTAATCTCCACTTTAAAGACATAAATTGTATTATATTAGGGGCCACCCTAAAGATCTCATGTAATCTTAATTATCTCTTTAATGACCTATCTCCAGATGCAATCACATTCTGAGGTAAGCGTGTGGGGATGAGGGGATGGGGTAGAACTTCAACTCATAAATTCTGAGGAGACACAACTCAGCCCATATCACACTTCTACAGGGCTCAATATCAAGTAAGTGCTCAATAAATACTTATTCTTTGCCAGAGTAATATTTTACTTAAAGTAGAATGTGGTGGCTGAGCACATAGAACACACAGGGCACAGGGAGACAGAGGTCAACCTAACTGGTGTGATTTACAACATAAAAATTCTATATGGGCCCAGACCACTGAAGATGGAAGCCTGCTCCAGGGCTTCATGGCCCTATCCTTGGAGTCACTGAGTATGGAACCCAAAGTTGGGATACTGAGACTATATTCAATGTGGATTGGTTTGGGAATTCTTCTGTTTATATGTCTTCCACTTAGCAAGATTAATTAAAAGGGAAAGGAGGCAATGACAGGGTTGGGATAGTCCTAGAGAAGGGGCTCAGGTGGGAGGGCTCTTCCAGGAGCTGAGGCTTTCTGTGGAGTTCTCTAGATAGGGAAGAAGGGAGGGGGGTCGGAAGGTGCATAGCTGGGTGGTAGGAAGCCTGGCCTTGTGCTTGTTCTTAGGAAGGTTGGGTAGAAAGGGTTGATTGCCCAGGCATTTTGGGCTTGGACCAGTCTGGCTTCTGCACAGGGAATGAAAGAACTTGTACCCAGTCCATGGTGATTCCTCCTCAAGTCAGACTTAAGCTGTTTTCATTCCAGACTTGAGCATCCCTTCCAGATCCTGATTTCTGACTTCTCTTTTGACTACATTTTAGTACTTTCTGTCTCAGTAACTGGATTCCTGGCTGTGGTCCTGGTAGTTTCTCTCTCTCTCTCTCTCTCTCTCTCTCTTTTTTTTTTTTTAAATACTGCTTACTTTGGATTTCCCACTGGGGTCCCCAATCTCCGTAAATATCTTATTTTTCTTCTTCTTTTTCTTCTCTGCAGCCTCTTGTTCCTCCTTCTTATTTTGTCTTCCTCATATCCCTACAGTTATTTGATTTCTTTTTTTTCCATTAGTGTTTTGTGGTTGTTTTTGGTTAGTGTGTGGATGTGTCTAATTTTTAAAGCCTAAATACCTTATCAGCAGCTTTCCTATGGAACCAGAATTTATATTCAATTCTAGGCTTCCCTCACCCATCACCACACAAAAGTTTCTTGCCTCCTACTCTTCTGTTCTCTTTGGAGATCAAATTTCTATTTTCCAAAATGACAACTATTTTACGTCACTGATTCAATGAGAACCCTTGTGCCAGGGGCTGGACTTAGTGAAAGACACATATACATACAGGACAACTAGACAAATGAAGTTATTAATCCCATGAAGTTTACAGTCTAACGGGAGAAACAGATGAAAAACCAGTAAGCAAATTACCTCCTTAAGTAAATGCTTTCTCAATTTTACTAGTATTTTAGCAGGGAACTCCAAGAGTCCTTATGAACCAATTAAAATCATTCTGTAATGATTGATCTCTAGACTTCGCATCATAGTGAAAGCCATACTTGGAAAAAAGGTGTGTTCTTGCGGCTCAGACCCATCTCTGGCAGCCTCCACTTACTGAGGTATTCTTAAATAGTTAGCAGCTCTTCTCACTGACTCTGCATCAACATGGGGCAGGCATGGCAGGCCTGTTGCATCATTTCAGCAAGGCCATCCCTTCTTTGGCGTGCCAAAGAGGGTGACTGAATTAGAATCCATTCATGCTGCTCTGGAAATCTCCCTTTTGCTGGCTGTTAGGTATAGGGGCTCAGTGTGATTAAAATCATCAGCGAAGTGTTTTCACTGCTGATTTCTTACCCAGGCGTAGGTCTGAAAAGGACAAATCAGTCCCCAACATTTGGTTCCTACCCCTCACTAGCATAAGAAACAAGAGCTATCAAATTATATATCCTCCACTATGTTTTTAGCGAAATTTCAGGGTCTGTGTCTGGTTCTCCTTTTTCATTTGCCTTAGACTTGATTTGTGTCCTATGGACTTTAAAATGGTGAAAATTTCATGAATGTTAAATACCACTCAGATGTTAAAAGATTTTCAAATGGCAAGTTGTGGTAGACCCAGATCCAGCCTATGAATCAATATATTCTCCCTAGACATTCAATCCATCCGTCTTGCATCTTTTCATGGTTCGGATGCTGAGCACTGTGTTTTCCCTAAGTTTGCAATCAAGAGAGAGAGAAAAAAAAAAAAAAAATCAGGTTTTTTTGTTTTTGTTTTTTGAATTTGTTTTTGTTTTTTTAACCATTTCCATTACCAGAAATACCATTTCCATTACCAGAAATACCATTTCCATGCTAAACTCAGAGACTGATATTTTACATGCATTATCTCATTGTAATCTTAGGTTAAGCATCATTTCCACTATCGTACAGGTGAAGACTGAGACTTAATGAGTTTAAGTAAGTCACCAAGGGTTATACAGCTAGTAGGTATCAGAGTCAAGCTATAACTTAATACTATTTCTGTCTACTTCATAAATTCTTTCAAGGAAAGGAAGGCATGAAAGAGGACAGGAAGGAAGGGCAGATGGGGATTGGAACTAGAAATTACATTTGCATTTTAATTTTACATAAGAATGAGATAACACTGATTTCTTTATCAAAGGATCCATTTCCCTTTGCCCTAGTTGTTAATGTCACAAGCACTGCAGAGACTAAGATGACCCTTGGAGCTGGCATGTGTATTTACATGCTGTGCATGGCCAAATAGATAGTCATGGATGCAAATGAACAGGTTGGTTTTAGATTCTGGAAAGACTAAGATTTGTGACTTTTCTTCCTCAGTGGTATGTGGCTCACTCACCCAGGAAAGCTTGGTAATAAAATTCTTTGATTCTCTCTACCCTGTATTAATGAGTTATCCTGTCACTAACTACAGTCAACCTTTGAACAATACAGTTTGAACTATATGGGTCCACTTATATGTGGATATTTTTTAATAAATACAGAACAGTACTGTAAATATGTTTTATCTTCCTTGTGATTTTTCCTAATAACATTTTCTTTTGTCTAGCTTACTTTAAGAATAGAGAATTTTTATATATGATATACAAATATGTGTTGATTGGCTGCTTATGTTATCAGTGAGGCTTCTGTCAGCAGTGGGCTATAAGTAGTTAAGTTTTTAGGGAATCTGAAGTTGTATGTCGATTTTCAACTATGCAGGGGTTTAGAGCCTGGAACCCCCACATTGTTCAGGGATCTTTATTTTGTACAGAAGAAACTTCTTTTGTGTACCTGGTCTAGGGAAATGTGATCTTTCTCTCACAGAACTTACACTTTGCTAGTGGAGAGGGTACCCATACAGTTAAATGATAATGGCCGATGAACTTGTAACACACACACACCCACACATTCTTATAGACATACATTGGGATGCAAAATATGATTACAACATTTTTATTTTACTCTACTACATTATAAATCCAATTAATAATTGTATCACAAAACAATTTGGGGGTTATTACCAACGTGTTCTAATAATTTATTTTCTTACAATCAGTGTTAAGAATCCAGTTTTTTGTGGGATCGATGACTTCATTGGAAGCAACAGTAGTTCATTCAGTTCAACTTACCTAAAATGAACAGAGAAAATTCAAGCAACCACCTGCAGCCTGAACCCTGCCTTTTCACCAGAGCTTGGAAGTTGGGAGGCAGCTATAGCCAGATGCCTGACTCCGAGGGATGTGGGATGAGATGACTCGGTGCCAGGTTGTCCAGAGAATGCTATGCAGGGATTCATCTGAGGGAATGCTGTGGCTGAACATTAGAAAAGGACTGTGATAATTACTATTGTGGTTAAGAGAAAGGAGACTTGTGTATGGGCTGTGCAGTCAGGGAGAGGCAGGGCCTGATCTGGCCTATAGATGTTGCTTCAGGATGGAGAAAAGAAGGTCAAGGTGGCAGGTAGAAGGTTATTATGGGGTGCTCAAAGAGACTCTTCTCTGAGGATTGGGATGTCCTTAGAGGGGTTAGAGAGGTTGTGACCATGGAAAGAGGAGATTGGGTATACATTTTCAGAAAACGTTGGGAGATTAGCAGAGTGTAGATTTGAGTTTAAGAGTAGAAGCTCTGAAATCAGGATCAGCTTGGATCAGGATCCTGTTTTATAGTTTGTGTGTGATGTTGCAAAATTTTCTTAAACTCTATGTTTTGGTGAGATCAGCGTATTTATTTCCATGTTCATTGCATCTAGCTAGTCTTATTCTGATGTCTACATGTAGATATAATAATGACAGGCAAGAAATTTGGGGAAGCTGATTTAACTTTTTCTTTATGCAGGGACTTTTTTATGAAATGATGTGGCGGGCTGTGTCTGTCTACTCTATATTGTTTTGGCTTCTCAGGCAGTATAGTTTTGTTTTGTTTTGTTTTCTAATTAGTTTGGCTCAGAAAATTATGTTTTTGAGACAGAGTAACTAATTCATCAAGAAATAAGCAGAATTGCCTTAATTGTAAACCTTGGTCCTATTTTAGGTTTACCATCAGAAAATTGTCATAAACATCTTGTTTCCCAAAATTGGCTGATCAGTAGAACTTCATGGAAATCTGAAAATGCAGATTCCTGGGCCACTATTGGAAAGATTTTAACTAATCAAATGATTAGTCAGGTTGGTACCCACTGAACTATCCCTGTGTTTCCAGAGCTTGTACATAACTCTTAAAACGCTCATTAAAAAAAATGAAGATTTCCAGTCCACTCCAGAGCTACTGAATGGAGAGGCCTAGGAACCTGCATCTGCAACAACTTTGTCACGTTGATAATTTCTAGCTGAAAGGTTATTGAGCCCCAAACTCTCCTACTTACTTTCTCATTTCCAGCCACCATTTATCACCGTTTAACCAGCACCTCCTTTGGGAACTTAATTTACCTAAAATGTGCATTAGCAGCCTGTTACCATAGCCCTGCGCCGTCAGACATGTGTGTTCAGGAATAAAGATGTTCCTCTTCTGGCTTTGTGAGAAGACAGGGATAAGCAATTGAGAAATACTCTCATTTACCACCTGAAGGCTCGGAGGAGACCCTGGAGGTCAGGAGCCAGCAACGGAGAATTAAGTCTCACCCAAGAAGTTCTCTCAATTTTGGCCCTTCACCCTCTTTGCTTTATAGCTAAGGACTTCATATTGTCCTGAGCAGGCAGTGAAGTGGGAGACGTGCACACAATTTGAAAATGCATAAGATGCTGGAATTATAATCTAGGGCAAAGGCTTTGTTGTATATATTTTCTTTTCTCTCCTTTCTTTCTTTCTTTCTTTCTTTCTTTCTTTCTTTCTTTCTTTCTTTCTTTCTTTCTTTCTTTCTTTCTTTTTTTTTCCTACAGCTGGTTGGAGAGAATATGATACACTTCTTAAAATTCCATGCAGACCTAGCAAACTTTCAGCAAGATCCCAGCCTAGAAGGAAAAAGATCTCAGTGTCTGGCTAGATGTGATACGCATTCTCAATGCCCTCCCCGCCTTAATAGACACAGTGTACGCTACAGAGAGCAAAGTGTAATTTTAAGAACCTTGTAATTCTTTACAAATTAACACAGCAGATGGTGTTTATGGGAGCCACATAGTGAGGAATATTTGGGATGATGTGAGACATGTGTTCCAGGGTTTCGGCCTGCTTTCTACTTAGTTTAGTTTTTAACTATCATGCAGCAAAAATGCTTTTTGCCTCATAAAGTTTTCATCAGTTCCATGTGTGAGCAAATGCCCCAAGAGATGATTCTATTATGGGGCAGATTCCAAGCATTCTCAGGAAGAAGGGCATCAGAGAAGCCTCAGGAAATGCCTCTGCTTGCCCCTTGGTCATATGTCAGTGGCCTCCTTGGTGTTGCTGCTGCGAATGGGGATCAGCCTTCTTCCATTCTGGCTTGGGAGTGGGTTTGGGAAGTAGAGAGAGAACTCAAGGCTTCATAAGCTCTGCTCCTAGAAAATAAAAGACAACGCCAAAAAATTAACAATGAACTTAATAGCTCTAGACTGGGGCTTGCTAGTGGATAAATAAAATAATTCTTCAGTTATTTTAACTGTCCAAATATTATTTTCTTTTAGTCCTTCATAGTGCTAAGGCTTAAAGGTATCAAGATCTATGTGGTTGTTTTTCAGATAATGCTGACCTTTTTGAGAGAGCATGAGAGGAAGGCTTATGCCAAGATGGGCTGGTGGTGATACTGGAAAGGACTGGAGGAGCAGTCTTCATAGGCTTTGGCAAAGACCAAAAGAAGTCAGATTTGATTGGCAGGGTGGGGTAGGGTGGGGTGGGAGGGATGCCTGGTTCTGAAGTGTGTAGGAAATCTCTTTGAGGGTCCCCCCCTGGCTTGCAGAAAGTGCTTAGTACTCCTAAACCTTGCATTTCCACTTCCCAGTGTTTCCTGGGAAACTTCTTACTTTCATTTGCTGTAGGGTTGGCCAAGAGAAGGATCCCAGATGTGCTCTAGTATGGCCTACTTCTTTGCCCCAGTCAGGGTTTTGCTCCTCTCTTAGAAGCACTATTTCACCAAACCCGTTCTCTTTTGGTATTTAGTGTCCTCAAGCTTATCTACCCTCATCTCCCACTATTTGGAGAGAAGGATTTGATTAAAAGGCATTTACTGATTATATGTTACTTGTCCAGGTGCATGTATCTTAATTCTGTGCATGTGATTATAGGCTTTGATTTCCATCTTCTTCTTGCTTAGGTGAGATTTTGAACAGGAAAGGAGAATGAGTGTGGAAAGAGAGTTGGCAGCAGTATTATTCTACCATGGGTGAAGCTACCTATACAGCGTCCCTTTCACTCTACTTCTGCACAAAAGTAGCCTTAATGCCAAAGATCCATATCATGAAGTTGTTTCAAGCAGCCAGAATACTAATTACTTCATTTATATTTAATACATATTGATATATACGTATCTATACATATTTCTAATTTGTTCAGCACCTATTCTGCTTAAGTCACTATGTAAGAAGTTTCAGGGTTTCAAGGACATATAATTGGCTGACAACTTCCTGTCTGCTATGGACTATTATGTCTTTCCAAAATTCATATGTTGATGAATACCCCAGTATGATGATATTTGGAACTAGGGCTTTTAGGAAGTAATTATGTTTAATGAGGTATTAGAGTAGGGTCTTCATGAGAAGATTAGTACCCCTATAAAAAGAAACACAAAGAGCTTGCTTGTTCTCTCTCTACCATGTGAGGACATAGTGAAATGGTAGATGTCTATGACCTACAGGGAGAGACCTCAGAAGAAACCAAACCTATTGAACATTGGTCTTGGAGTCTCCAGCTTCCAGAACTCTGAGACAAAATAAAAGTTTGTCCCTTAAACCACGCAGTCTATGGTATCTTGTTATGGCAGCCTGAGCTGACTAATACATTGCCCTTAAGCTCCTATGCCTCCAACTGGAAAGAAGGAACAGATATATGATTAGATCATGACAAGTTTCTGAATAAGACAGTATCAAAATGATGCATCTGTGTATTTGTATTTTATCTTTAGAGTGTGATATCTGAAATTCAATTAATGATATAAGAGATTTGCTTTAGATATCTGAAATTTAATTAACGATGCAAGAGACTTGCACAATATATGAGTATTTCCAGAGTGGAAATTGTTCATAAAGCACCAAATAAATAGCTATTTTGATGATAAAGATAATGATATAGATGGCTGCAGGCACTCAGAGGAGGATGGGCTCCTGTGAACTGAGAGGTCAGGAATGTGTGATGAAGGAATTACAACATGAACTGGGCCCTGATAGATTGTTAGAAGAGATACAGGGAGGCTAAGGCAAGGGGGCTCTACACAGATAGACTTTCCATGAACTATGGCAACCCTCTTCCTGAGTGTTTTCTGATTTCTATGAACTCTCAACAACATGGATGCAGTTATTGACCTCTTTTTGGGAAGTTAGAAAATGCCAGACTCTAGGGATCCTTTAGGTGTTGATAGCTTTAGCTGTAACTGAGTGGTTGGGGCATATGCACTTAAAGCGGAAGTTCAAATTCCACTGAAATTTAAATGATTTATTTATTATGGTATATATGTGTTTTTGTGTGTATATAAAATCAATGGAAATTTGCACTTTGCCTTTGCTACTTTCATCTCAACTGTAAAGATAAAATGGCATTTTTAAGCAGTTTTCCCAGTTCATAGTCTCTTACAGGTTTTGAAGGAATGTGTGGTTAATTAACTCAAGGTTGGGAGCTGGGGGTTGCAGAACGTGGGGCTTTGATGAAAAATGTCTTCTGTGGAGGGTTGGCTGGCAGATAATCACTGAAGACTACACCTGTGTTGATACAGTAAGTAAAGGAGAAAGAATTATAACATTACACAGGTGTCAGCCACTTCCTAGATTTTGAACAGAAAATTGTGAAATAGGTGAAATTTATTTTTAGGGCCCTGATATTTTCCAAATCGTATATCCCTTGCATACCTTCTTCCTGTCCACAGGTGCCTACTGGGAGCACCCATTTTTCTATACATGAACAGGTATTTCTGGGGCAGTTCTTAGTTTCATACTAAGTTTTCTGGGAGAAAACTAGGAAATTCACCACCCTCCAAAAGCTCGGATTATAATCTGCAACCACATGAAAACTTAATAAAAAATGCAGGATGGTAAATTGTTAATGTCTGCATCCTTTGGCATAGGACCTGGTTGAAGGATATGGTCAAAAGAGGGGAAGATCTTCAAGGGCTAGATTAGTTTAAAAATACTTCCAAGAGGAGGGAGATTTTGAACTGGTTTTGGAAGAATGGGCAAAATTTAATTAGACAAATGATTGAAGAGAGAGTGGACCCTTTCTTCCAGGCACTAATATGAGACAAAAAGTTTGTGAATCATTGAAAAAAAATTAATTAGAGAGATGGGCTATTACAAGAAGGAAATCCAAATATAAAAATTTAAAATACAGGTCCAAGAGTTTAGCAGAAAGTAAGGATCCAGTAAGAATTAAAAGAACTGAGGGATTGACCCTCTGAAGTAAAAGCTTGGTTTTGACAGGCCGTACTGAGGATTATGAGGGAGGGAAATCAACAAAGGTGTTAGTGTGGTGTTAGAGACCTATGCTGGGATGGTGGGTTCCAAGGACAGAAGGATTTGAGAGAAGCAAAGGTCTGAGGTCTCAGGGAGTGCTCTAGGCTGTGTCCATAGTGGACCTTGCCAGAGTCTTCCCCTTCTACCATCCTGCCTTCAAATTATTTTGGTTAGGTATTTTAAGGTTTCTGATTTAGTCAGGACTTTTTGGTTGTAGCTGAGAGAAACGCAACATAGAGAAAATGAGGGTAATTGGTTCACTCATCTCAGCAGGAAATCCATTGATAGATACTTTGGATTTAGGTGAAGCTGGATTCAGAAGCCCATGTGTTTCATTCATTGATTTAATATAATTTATTAAATGCCTGTTATGTGCCAGGCACAGGTGCCAAGGATATAATGATAAGCAAAATAAAGATTATCTTCATGAAGTGTTACTTTACAAGTTTGTATATAAGGGAAAGTATAAATGTATGTAATAGAATATATGTTCAATGTGTGTGCTAATAATGCTGGGCCAATAAACAGGGTCTGGGAATCTTACCTTACCTATAATGCCTTCATGATATTCTTATCTTATATATTGATGATTCTTTCCTTGAGCACTGACAAGATCTCAGAGAAGTGTCAGATACATATTTTGCCCTGACATGTTGTGATTAGTTTTTTCCCTTTCTACCTTTATCTACCCCACCACCCAACCCCATTCATCCCAGGTTCCAGGAAAGCTGGATTGTGATGTGGTCAAAATATCCTGATCATGGGTTTGATTTGTGGCCACTGCTAAACTTTTATCCATTCTAGAGAGATATCACTCATTTCTCTTCTAAGAGAATGTCCGTAGCTAGTGAAAGGGAAATGTTTAGAAAGATCTGCATTCTCATACTGTGATTTACACATAATATAAAGGTATTATGAAATGTTCAAGGTTCTATAAATAATGGTACTATTTGCAATAAGAATATGGTTCCTATATTCAGGGTTTGAGGGTAGATGGGCAACCCTCCAAATACAATGGGATGACTGGTGGATCAATAGATCATTTTTTCCTCCTCCCTCTTCTTGTCTAAATTATAGGTTTATATGACAGAAAAGTGTTTTGGAGGTAAAGTGCATGGTACATTATTGCTTTCTGCCATTCTGATGATTTTGACTGCCACTTCTTTCAAATAACAACAGTTTGAAGACTGGGCGTTTGATTAGCTCTCTACACATTCAATATATTAGAATCACAGCTATATGATATTTTGAAGATTTCTCATACATTCAATCAAGTTGGCAGATATCTTTAGAAAAAGGAAAAGAGTGATCAATATCTACCTTCTCATAGCCATTTCCCACATTAATAGCCTGCCCCGAAACTCACATAAAACCATGGATCTGGGGGAAGCACTGAGATGGTAGTTTATATTCTTAGGCCTTCTGTGAGAAACTGCTTGTACTGAATCATGTGTTTAAGGTGGGATGAGGAATGGCCTTTAAGTAAATTCTTAATTTCAGAAATTTAGAAATGAATATTCCTTTTTTTGTTGTTTTATAAATTAGGAAGTTGGTATGCATTGTATGATATTCAGTGTATAATATAAATATATTGCACACCTCTTCAGTATTTCAGAAGTGGTGATGGACATTAGTATGGTAAAAAAGAGAAAGAAAGAAAAAGAAGATACTTATCTAAAAGAGAGAGCATTTTATTTTCCAAAAAGGCAAATATAAACAAGTTACTGAACTAAAATATTGACTTGTTCTTGAAGAATAATTGCAAAAAATCAAAATTTCTATTAATGGCCCAAATCCTATTCTGTAGAATTGAATGAACATATGAACGTCTCCTTGACAGCATCTGATACTTTGGCAAACTGGACTTGAGTTCAGAGTCAGAGAATAGGAGAATAAAGGATCCCCTATAAAAATCCAAATTGGGGACTTCATTCCCTTTTCCTTCCATTACTTCAAACCATGGATCTACTCCAAATGTGTTTTGTAAAATAGAGCCCAAATTCTAAAACAAATAAAGTTTAATTATCATGCACCTTCCTAGCACAACAGATGGCAACTAGGAAAGTCGCCTGCAGCAATGTGAAAGAAGACTCCCGCCTGTCTTCTTCTTTTTTTAATAACAGTATTTATTAAATGGCTATTTCTACTGCAGACTCACACGCTGCAGGTGAAGATAAATAAGGCAAGTGGGGAGATGTCTGAGAAAGGCACACAAGATCTGTAGACAAAACGTGACAAAGGAAATATAACTCAAACTGAGATTTTTCTATTTTTAATTTTTTTTTTTTTTGGGTAACCTTTGAACAGAAATACGTGAAACTCTATAAAATCACCGAATCCTAGAATTTTAGAGATGGAAGATGGTTTAGACATGCAATGGAAAATCCCTGGACTGGGAGGACTGAGGTCCTGGTCCTACACTAAGTAGTGAGGTGATCAGAATCAGTCCATCTCTCTGGACCTTGTCTTCAACTTTAGGGGAATCCATGGGATGGCAAAAGAGAGGAAACTAACATTGATTGAGTTACCTCTGCTGGGTTAGGGACTGTGCTAACTCTTACAAATTATTTTTCTCTTAATGTTCATGGCAATCCCACAGGAAAAAAAAAAAAAAATTATCTACATTTTAGAGTTGAGAAAGCCCAACTGACTGTTACCCTCCTCCCCACCCCCTGCCCTCTCTGCAGTGCTCTGAGAGCTTCCTAGTAATGAGGGTTATATTCTTTGGCTTTCCCATTTCCTGGTTCTATAACTTGTCTTTGGCCCCTCCTTTGGACAGATGATAAGCAGAGGGTCTAGAGAAGTTGCCAGGTCACTTAGATAGCTTTTGGCAGAGAGTGGTTACAAATGGTTTTTGTTTTCTTCTCTTTAGCAAAGGCAGGGAATAAGTGAATGACTGACTTAAGACAACACATTTTTGTTTTAATATTAAGCAATGATATCAAACTGAACACTTAGGTCTCCTTTCACTCCAGTTTGTTAAAGTATTTTTAGTTTGTAGAGCTTGGAGGGTGAGGAGGTAGAGCTAGGTGAGGTGTCTAGTTGATTCCCTGTGAACTAGAATTTGCTACATATGATCAAATCCTTAGTTATTTAAGAAATATATCCAAGAATCTATTATGGAAAAGACATTTATCTGGAGTTTCAGACCCTTATTTCTCCTCTTAGAAATATCTCAGATTGTTGTCTGTTTAAAATGAATGGTCCCAAATATTCTTAAAGAGAACTTTTCCTTTAGGAATTCTCATTTTGGTAAAATTTTCATTCATATATTATCTGCATGAGTAAAGAAACCAGAAGTCCAGGTAAGCCAAAAAATAGCTTCTACATAGTTTCCAAATCAATTCTCTCATTTTTTTTTCCCACAGCAAAAATACTTTCCTAATTACTCTGAGTACTGTTAATGCCTTTTATTTTTTCCAGCACATTGACATCGTGATTGATTGTCCTGCTAACCTTGTGAAAAGAGGGTATATATTTTGCTATCCATTGTGTTCATGAGAAAACTCAGACATAAAAAATATGGGCAAATTGTTAGTCCAAGATCACAGAGCCTACTAATGGATGAGTGCCACTAGGAGACAATACTTTTTTTTTTTTTTTTCTCTCACAGTGATTGGCTTCCTGTCCAATTTAAGCTGGTAATTTAAAAGTATTTCCACATGCCAACCTAATAGAACCCAGAAAAGCATGAAGTAATGACTTGCTAGTCCCCATTTGCTGAGTTAATCTGAGCATTAAGGATTTACTACCATTATTCTTGCACATATACCTTATTTAAAGAAATTAGAGCCGACAAAGGGCCAATACATTAAAAACTTCAGCCAGTGGCCAGTGTTTCCAAAGTTCTAGTCCTTGGTTTACCATTATCTAGCCTTTCTAAATAGTGAGAACAATATGGCACCCGAGTAATCTGCATTTTTTTAATTGTCTTTAGCCAAAGACTTGGAAGCTGAAGAAACCCAGGATTGTAAATATTACACAGCAGGATCCTGACAACACAGTGACATGGAATGCTTTTGTCACCAGAGATTCTCTGAGTTTGCAGATCAAAATATAATTGGCAATAATGACACTATAAAGAAGCTCTTATAAAAGTAGCTTATCTCTCCAGTTCATCAAACCTGTCCCTTCACATCATAGAGAAGAGCCTGCACAATTCCCACTGTCCTCTTAGAATCTGCCTTGCTGTTTCTTGACTGGATGACTTTATTTTTGCCACCCTGTCCTCCCTTCAAGTACCTCCCTCTTTCCTATTCAGATCTTACCCAGGACTTAATGTGTAGCTAAATTCCCCCACTCCTCTGTGAGATTACTTGACTTCCCAAATGCAACATCTCCCTCTTTTGAGCAACTAATTCAACCTGCTAGAGCATTAGTCTCTTTGTAGTTGTTAGTATTCTTAATTTCATATTCTGGTTTACTCTCCCGAATTAGGAGCTTCGTGGGCATAAGGGTTATAGATCTCACTTTTTGTGAGTTTTTCACTGCGACCAAAATGATGTTTCACATCTAATGAACTATGCTTTGCAGTTACAGAGTATTGATCCCAAATATGATACAGAATCCCTTCTTTTCACAGAACGAGGCAATGGAGTTTTCCCACATGTGTCTGTAATAACCCCAATTACAATCTTGAGCTTCACTATTACCTCTTCGGGAAAGGTTGCCTGATCTAGCACATAATAATACAGTTAAATTTGAATTGTAGGTAAACAGTGATTTGTTCTCTTTTTAGTATACATGCATTCCTCAATTTTCTTTCTTTCTTTTTTTCAGTTTTTATTTAAATACCAGTTAGTGAACACACAGTGTGATATTAGTTTTGGGTGTACAATATAGTAGTGATTTAACACTTCTTTACATCATCCAGTGCCCATCATGACAAGTGCATTCCTTCATCCCAATTCCCAATTTTATTTAAAATTAAAAATATCTGACCTACATGACTCTCTTCACTTACATTTATCCTTATCCTTGCCCTGTGGGGTCCTGTTTTTATTTAAAATTTTGGTATTTGTTCAGTGTGAATTTTTGGCATTAATTTGATTATCGAAAATACTGCATTAAAATATTATATGTTACTGAGTTCTTTGGGGCCCCCTTAAATTATGTCATCTCTGAGGCCAGTGCTTTATTGCCCTCTCCCTAATCCCAGGCCTATTCTGGTTTTATTTTTTCATTTCTCAAATGACAATGATGAATGGCAGTGGCAGGAAGAAATGATCCCAGGGTCTAACACTTAGTATTTTTTTTTCATAGTCATTTTGTATATTCACACTGTCTTGATTTTTTGCTTTTTACATTGAAAAGTTCAGTGATCCAGTTTCCTTCTCTCGTAGCTGCATTTTAAACCAACTCGTAACTGTTAGTTTTTCAAAATAACTTATATTACTCTCATAAATGGAAAGGAAATCTGGTTCTCAGAATGAGCATGGGCTAGACCTTCTAATATGTTAATGGTAGACATCCTGTTTGCAAGGAGAAAGCTAAAGAGAAAAGCAGCAGCTTTGGCTGCTACACTTACGATATGCCTGAATATGGAGACAGGGTGCTAAAGTCACAGTTGCTGTATAACTAACTTCCCTCCCCAGATAATGTAGCACATTGTGCTTCTCCATACACTTTTCTTCTCTTGGAGCTATTTGTACACTGATATTTTAACTTTGTAAAATGTTACCACTTTGTTTTAAGCTCTCTCTACTTATATACTTCAGTGTATACACACGGAAGGGTCAGAATATGAGTTTAGGGAGTAGAAAAGATACGGGGATTTATAAGATTTTAGAAGGTTAAAAATACACAGGCATATACTCTATAGTTTTGTTTTTTTAATAAAAACTATATAGGGTTATACATCAGACATTTGCTCAGAAACATAGTTAATTAAGCAAGTTATAGAAAAAAAAATGACTGCTTTAAATCTAGTTGTAAGTAGACGTGTTGTGTATATATTAGCTTTATGTATCCAGAATCTTGTCATTGGAAGAGAATATTTAGAAATCTCTTGAATGGATCCTCAAAACACACTATCTTGTTATCATTTCATCATATATGGAAATTCGATAGATACCTACATGACTCTGTAGAGACTTGAATATGGAATAAGAATTGACTCACCAGTAGGACCATAAATAAATAAATCTGTAGGGTGTTTGACTAAAGGATAGATAATTTAATAGATTTAACAAAGTTTTTGAGGAGAATTTTCTCTTACAGGGAAAATAATGCCATCCATAAAGTTATGTAGAGCTTTCTATCTATGGGAATTTTGTTGTTCCTGATGTGGTCTTAAAAAGATAATGGAGCATCTATTTTGTTTGGTTTAATTGTTTTACCATAGCCATAAAAAAAAAAAAAAAAGAAAGAAAGAAAGAAAGAAAGGGAATGAGGAAGGGAGAAAAAGAAAGAGAAAGAACGAAAGAAAGAAAGAAGAAAGAAAAAGAAAAGAAAGGAGGATAGAAAGGTGGGAAGAAAGAAAGGAGGAAGGAAGGAGGAAGTGGGGAATGAAGGAAGAGGAGCGGAAGGAAGAGGGAGCAGGGTGGGAGGGAGGAAAGAAGGGAAAAGAGAGAGAGAGAGAGAGAGAGAGGGAAGGAGGGAGGAAGGAAGGGAGAAAGAAACAAGGAAAAGAGAAAAAGAAACTATTCAGTGAAACTTCCAAACTCTGAAGTGAATAATTTATTAAAGAAGAGATTTTGGGATTTTTCATTTGTTTGTTTGTTTTGCCTTACCTCTGACTCTTAGAATCCTACGAGACATTTTCCTTATGATTTCAAGCTGTGGGTTCCTTAGTGTTTCGCACCTTAGTGCATGACAGAAAAGAGATTCCAAACAATAATTTTGTGGTAAAGCATCTCTTCCGACTTTGATACAGAAGTTACAATATGGCCTAGAATGTATTGGTATGAAATTCTGAATTCTGGTGATTTATTTTAAATGTTTTCTAATTTAGTTTTTATCATCTCAATGATTTTCTATTCAGAACTGTGCTTACATAAGAGAGCAGCAAAAACCGCTTGTATTTGAAGGCAAAAGCAAACATCCTGTGTTTACTTAATTGATGAATGCCTGGAGCAGGAAGAAAACATACTTGCATGAAGTTGAATATGGACATATATGTAAACCATCCTGAGAATGTATTGTTTTTCAGCAATTTAAATTTTTATTTCAGAGAAAACTAACTTTAGAGTTTAGATAACCAACACATAATAGCTGTTTGTTGAATTTCCTCTCTCTCTCTCTCTCTCTCACTCTTTCTTTCTTGCTTGGATTCTTCCAGTCAAGTGTCTTTTTGAAATTTTTTTTAAATTTTAATGTCTCTAACACTGAGTTTTCTAAACCAGAGATTGTTTCTCTTCTCTTAATAGACTGGAAGAAAAGAAAAAGGAGATCCACTAAACATTGCAATTGATAAGATGACCAAGAAAACAAGAGACCTAAGGAGACAGGTACTGTTTTTGTTTTTAGTTTACGTGCCTGGTACTGAATGGTGGTTTTCAAGAATGTCCTTTTCCAGGGTACCTTCTAAGAGCTGACATTCAGGTTGCTATTCTTCATAGCACCTACGTATACACAGAAGCATTTCATCAACAAGGTAGAGTCTGCTGAGCAGACAGATGTGACAGCCTCAAGAGGTATGATGAAAACACCCTCTGAAGAGGAAGCTTGCTCACTGCCCAGAAACAATCTTCCCAGGTAGAGACTTGATGAATTCACTACCTACTACATCTATTTTTCAGTTTTCCAGATGCAGGTATACAAAGAGCCAGTCTCTGATTTCTGCTGGTTCATTCTTTCCACAACTCCAAAGGCCTTAAATGAATAAACAAGAATGCTGATAGCTAATGAGAAACACAACTCTTAATCTGATGGGCTAATTAAGGTCTCTAACCCTGTGTATTTCCTTTAGGGATCCAAGTCACCAAGGGAATGTTTGCTGATCAGATGGTTGTTTGGGAAACTGAGGACTGAAACAAGGAAAGTTAGTTGGATGGTTTGAATGGCTAATGGTATCATTACTCTGACAGGTCTATTTTTGGGGATGAAAAAAATCTCTGGCTGGAGCTCCATTTTATCTTGAAGGTGTTATATCAACACTGGTAACCCTATTGTCTTGTAACCTTTATTTTATTTGTTTCCATAGTGAGCTCTACTTTCTTTGGTAGTGTTCTTTTTAGAAGAGTTATACCATCCATTAAGTTGCAATAAAATCCCCTCTTGATTTCTGCCTGAGAGGCATCCTGTCTCCTACTGGTAGCTTTTGCATAGTGTTGATTGTGTTAGTCAGCTAGAACCAGTCACTTCCCTGAGACAGCAACAACCTAACTTTGTGCAGCTGGAAAACCTAGACTGACATGACTGCATCTTGCCCTCACTACTCTTACATGTCAAGTATAGACAGGATTAGCAAGGTGCCTAGGCAAGAATGACCAAGAAGCATGTTAGAAGTGGTTTGAATGAGAGGAAGACACCCCTTCTAATTATTACTGCAAAGCTTCTGGGCTCTCTTCGGGTTATCACCTGTAGGTTGTAGGCATGCTTGAGCTACTGTCCTCCAGAAAAATCATAATTAGTTCTGGAATATGAAGACTCATTTACCCAGCTAACAAGTCCTTGTTGGGGAAACATTAGCTTCTCATTTTATCTTAAAATGAGAGGGAGAATAAAATGATGTCCTATACCAAATGGATATTTGGCCAGATCTATCTCTTTGCCTTCTTAAACCATCTCTTCAATCAAATCCCCATCTTATATGAAATGATATGGGTGGTAGGAATTGGGACTAGGGTTAATGGGAAACACTGAATCAGGTGTCCAGAGACCAGGATTTTATGTCTAGCTCTACCACTGAACTGGCTCTGTGACTACGGATCTACCATCTCTTGGTGTTTATTTCTTGTATATGAAAGTAGGGAGCCAAACCAAATCTCTAAGCTCTCTCTGAGCTGTATAAGATTGAATGACCCCAAAGAAATCTGCACTTATTTCCTATGCCACAGGTCCTAATGCTTGATATTTACAGATTTTGAAGCAGTGGGAGTACATCTTCTTTAGACCCTTTCTTTGGCTAGGTGGTCAAACAGGCAAAATTCATGATATGAGTCTTCTCACCTCTCAATCTCTTGGTTTTAGTAGAGACCATTCTGTTACATTCAGGAACCGGCAACCTCATCTCTCTGAGCTTATGGACCTATCATAGCGACTTTTAAAGTCCTATTAGGAAGGAATGGATAAAGTAGTTTTTACTCTGGTGTTAAAAAAGTTCTCAGGAAAGGGTTTACTCTTTCTAACTGAGGATAGTGGCAAAATTTGTAGATGGAATTTATGGTAAAAGTTGAAATGTTTTGGTGACAAGTTCTTCCTTGGAGGGCTTCTTTTAGGATGGCAAGGGAAGGAGTATATCATCCTTTGAAATTATTCCATGCATAAAAGAATTGATTTTATGCTCACCTTTCCCAAAGATCGAGAAGAAGAAGAATAAAGAGAATTGTTTCATGATATTAAGATCCAAAAGTTATGGCATAATTTCACACCACATCCCCAAATTTGGTTCAAACATCTTTCTCTTTCCCAATTTGCCTTTCTAGAACTAAGATGGTTCCCATCTGTCAGTTCCATCCCTGTCCATATGTTGGGATATTTTTGTCTTTCTTTCCATCTCTTCTGTTTCTCCATGTACACCTGTAGTGGTACAGAAGCTTCTCTGATCTAAACAGAAGCTACCTAGCATTTACCCAAATGGAACTTGCAACAACTCTGATTAGTGTGGCTCAGGTGGACCTGCATTTTCAATTTGGGTAGCTAGTTAATTGGATTATCAAGGTTTTGTCTGAGTATCTGATAGCAGCGAGCTATTGCGGCCCAGTGAATGCTAGTGGTTCAAATGAATGCATTTCTGTGACTGCAACACTTTCTGTTCTTTACATTATTGACAATTCTTTTTAGAAGACATTTTAAATGGGAGCCTTCCAGTGTCCATGTCCACTTCCCTCTACACATGTAATCCTGTATATAATATTTAGAGCAATCAAATCACAATGGGAAAAAAAAGCTGAAAGCAAAGAAAAACATTTCTAGTGACTTTCCTCAAGTTTCTACTGTCAGTCTCTTGCTTCTTCCTCATAGCCCTAAGGTTGGGTAATATCCTTCAGAAGGGTGACCCTGGAGTCCTGCAAAGTTCTGGTCACCAAATTAAAAAGAAATAAAGTCAATCATTATCATTATCTTGGACTTCCCTAATTGTAAAAAAAAAAAAAAGAGAGAGAGACTTAAATTCATAGATAAATGAAAAAAAATCAATAATTATTGAATAAAAAGGATTTTTGTTTCAGTTGTATTTTCAAGTAAGTGGGTCCCCCTTTCTCTAGACAGTATATCTCAAAGAAATGGGGAGTCATAAATTATGAAAAAGGTTGCAGGAACCCCAGGGTGTTATTTAAAATTGATTGGCTTAGAACTGTCTTGCCAATTAAACCCATGAGAGTGGGCAGTAGTAGAGCAAAATCCTCTTAAGAGTATTTTGTTTGGAATTAAAAATGGATTTAGGGGAATATAACTGCCAGCTTTAAGCATTATGTTTTAATTTTAGAGTTGCGGGCACAGTATGCCCATGTTTGAGCTATTGTCACTGCTGTGATTTTAGAATTAGACCATTATAAAAACAAAAGCTTTTGGCTGACTCCCCACCTGGGTACCTAGTAGCCCACATGGTCTACCCATCCCTTAAGAGAGGACCCAGTCTGTGGCTACCAGCTGCTCTTCAGTGTCCTCCTTGTATGAGCCACCTGTGAACTCTTCCAGGCATGGTCTCTTGATTTTCTCTAAGCTTACAGGATGCTGGTCTGTTCTGGTTATTATTTTGGTCCTGTTATTAATTTTTGTTTTTCCAAGTTGATAAGCAAATCAGGACCCAAATATTTCCCTATGAGAAGCTAATAAATAATAATCATAACAAGTTAGGGCATTGCTAAACTTAGCAACTCTCTCATTCCCCAAACTAATCAAGGACCTAATTCTTATCCCTTCACCCTTAATAGCCATCACAATAATTCCAGCAATGAGATTCAGTAAGTGTCAACTTGACAAAAGTGTCATTTGTGCTATTATAATCAAAACACTTTCAAACAAAAATCACATATAGAATGCTTTTACATCGGGATGAACACTTAAGAGAATAGATTATATAACTAAGGATTTAAAAACAAACAAGCAAAAAATGTTATTGGATGGTATGTTTAAAGCTGTATTATTCAAGACCCTGCCTCCACTGAGAACTTATGTAAGAAATATGACTAAAGGTGGGAAGTAATCAGCAGTAGCTTCTGAAATCATTGCCCACGAAATGAAAACTAAACTCTGACAGGTATTGAGTCTGTAAAACATGCCAAGCCCTCTTCTAAGTTCTCTCCGTGAATGGATCACATTTAATCCTCATACCAGCTCTATGAGATAGAAGAGATGTCATCATGCCCATTTTACAGATGAGGACATGAAATGAAGTAATGTACCCATGGCCTCGTGGAGTATGGATATATAAAAGTTTCAGCCCAGGCAGTTTGGCTGTAGGGTCTTTGCTCATAACCCTTCCCCATTCTGCCTCTCCATCGAACCAGCATATGCAATTGGGTCACCCGTATACCAATCTACTCTGGGGGGATATAGTTGGGAAAGAAGGAAGGTTCGCATAAATATATAGAGGTGCTTTATGATTTCCAGCAGCACTTTTACTACTTCAAGATTTGGGGTGGGTGACACATACATACTATAGACAGAAAAAAAAAATTTGGTGGTGAATGTCAAAAAAATGGTTCTTAGTTGTGTTATGATATTGTCTCTCAGGTTTCCAGCTGTTATGGTTCACTGGGTCCTCTTTTTAAAAAGTGCTATTATGTTTAGGTAGCTGGCTTCTCAAAGTGTGAATTATAGATTTTGCAAAAAAACATTTACAGAAAAAAGAAATTTTAAGGCATTCAATTCTTTTTCTCACATCTGCTCATGATGGGGCCAATTATTTTTAGAGTCATTGTAAGATAACATTTAAAATCATTTATTTCCAGACTTAAATCTGCTTTTCCTCATAAGGACACGAGGCTATATAGCTACAACAAAAATAAAATGAAATAAAATATTGGTTTCTTCCAAATGTTAAGGTTTGTATTCTTCACACTGAAAACCTATGTCAGAGCTAATAATCCCTAGAGTTTGTTTCCTAGGTCAGATTGTCTTGCTGCTGTAGAAATATGGAGACCAGAGAATGATCATACAGTGATTGGGACTTGAAATACAGAATATAAATAGCTCAGAGACAGACAGAGACAAATTGCATCAGGACCACCAAAGATCAGAATCAAAAAGGCAAGGAGGAAAATGACAGATGTAGCAGAGGGCCCAAGAGTGCTGTGAAGGGTCATCCTTGGGACATGCCTCTTGAAAATGGGTTATATATTCCAGCCATCTCTACCTTAGGAAAATCCTGATATGACTGCCCTGAATGTCAGAGTACCATATACTTATTTATCTCCTGGTAAATACTCCTCAGGACAAGTTCAAAGTACACGATTTCATCAGTTGGAAACAGTTCTTAAAATGTCACCATGGGTAAGCTCTTCCCTTATGTAGACACTGTTCAAGTCATGAACTGATCTAATTTCTTCCTATGAGAGAGCATAAAGTTGATTACTCACGCATTAACACGGTCTTGTGTAGGACACCAAGCTTGACCTCTCCCTCACTAGTGAGTCTAGATCACAGAACAAATCCAGTAGCTTGATCAACATCGAATAATCAAATAACACACTGTACTAAGCAGAGGGATCTATAACGTATGTGTGAATAGGAAAATGCTCAACCAGGCAGATTTGTTCTCTTCTGCTAATTTCTCCAGGCCCTGGAAGTCAGGGAAAAGTGGGAAGGGGAAGGATAAATAGCAATGGCTGAGTCCCAAAATTCAAGAGAGTATCTGTCTTTGATCTAATCTCTGACACCTTCTCCTGTTCTAGGCAATGAGAATAACATTAAGAAATCTTGACCCTGGGGCACCTGGGTGGCTCAGTGGGTTAAGCCTCTGCCTTCAGCTCGGGTCATGATCCCAAAGTCCTGGGATCGAGTCCCGCATCGGGCTCTCTGCTCGGCGGGGAGCCTGCTTCCTCCTCTCTCTCTCTCTCTCTTTGCCTGCTTGTGATCTCTGTCTGTCAAATAAATAAATAAAATCTTTAAAAAAAAAATCTTGACCCTCACATTGGACAATCAGCTATAGGATTATTAAAAAAAAAAATTCTATCATATTGTCTAGGATGAAATTCTTCAGAAGGAAATATCGGAAGATTTTCAACAATGATGATTTAAACAAGGATTTTTTTTTTTTTTTTTTAAGAATGTTGTTTTAGCTTACCAGAACACTGATTTCAGAGCACTCATCTTGATTAAATGAAGTTGGCCCATATTCATTGTTGGAGGCTATATTTAGGCTGGGATTTCTTATCCAAACCTGTCACTGCAAGGGAGACAATTTTAAAGCATGTTGTACAAGAGTTTGCCACTATGGCCTGAACCGAAGTATTTCTAGAGTCGATGATAGCAGCTAATCACTGTTCTGACAGAACATACTCCGTGGATCATTGCAGCCAGCTTGTGGTCAAATATATCTGTTCCATTTGACCCCTCCTTGCCGACGTTATCTTGTATTACCTGAAATAGCTGCTGGCATCCGTTTTCCCAGGGGAAATTTCCATCAGGGCAGCTATTTCTTTATCTCCCCATTTCCCAAGGAGGCTGGATGCATCTGAAATTTAAAAGTGAGTCATCTTCCTACAGGCTCTGCCTTTCCTGCAGTGGCCACCAGCCCTGGTAGCAGTCCGTTTGCCCTAGGATCTCATCACTGTGTGCCTTCCTGGCTCCAGTGAATGTCACTAATGATGGCGGAGGGAATTCAACAGTGCTCTTCGCTTGGGCTGAAAATTGTGAAAAAGAGAATGTTGCCTATAATGTCTATCTATTTACTCTATACGCTCTTGACCAATCTTGGTCTTTTTTGGCTGAATGAAATTTCAACCAAATCCTCACCCCACCCCCACCCTACACAATTGTGTGCTTCCCACAGTGATTAACTTTCCAAGAGAATTGCAGCCCTGTACAGCCCCTCCCATTATCATTCTTTGAATCCCCATCAATCATTCAGTCTGGTGGATTTCAACTCCTACATGCATGTCCAGTCCATTCCTTCCTATCCACTCCCATTGACACTGCTTAATTGCTTTTCCTAAAAATGATGGTCACAACCTCACAACCACTCCCCTCTACCTGAGCCTTCCTGCCTTCAGCTCACTCTAGCTCCAGCAATTTTAAGTCAGCATTCACATATCCTCATGCTTTTTCACTTGCTTCTGCCTAGAATGCCCTCTCTCCCTTCTTTTTTTTTCCTCCCCAAGAAAATTCACAATTTTTCTGAATGCTTTCTCTCCCTTTTCCCCGCCCCCCAGGAAAATTCACAATTTTTCCTACAAGGCTTAGTTTAAATGTCACCTTATCATCACAACCTTATCCAATTCCTACAAACAGGGTTTATCCAGTAAGCTCTGGAGCATTTTAAAATACCCTTATTATGACACTTTTTACAGTAGATTTAAGTTATTTATGTGACTTTGCCTATTCCCAAGTGTTATTATTATTATTATTATTTAAGGTTTTATCAGACAGAGAGATAGAGAGCACAAGTAGACAAAGCCACAGGCAGAGGGAGACGGAGAAGCAGGCTCCCGGCTGAGCAGGGAGCCCAGGAACCTGGAATCATGACCTGAGCTGAAAGCAGCCACTCCACTGACAGAGCCACCCAGGCCCCTATTTTTTGTTTCTTCAGGACATATCCTAGTTGCCAAAATAAAGTAACCCTATACTGCACAAGAGTTGAAAGAAGGAAGACTCCCCTGTATGCAGGCTTGGTACCCAAGAAATGTCACAGTCGTCAATTTCCCCTTCATTCTAAACTCTCACGTCTCAGGTTCCATTGATTTAACAACCAGATTTGTTTAAAAAAAAAAAAAAAAGTCTACTGACACTGTGATAAAATATCTATTTGCGTTTTAACTGAGAACTTCAATGCCTTAATCCAGAAGTTCCCTGTTGCTGGGCTGACTTTAAAGAAGTAGCTCAAGAACCAACTAGAAATGCAGATAATACAGCTCCATCTTGGGAGACCGATTTCATGTATATATGGTGACACGTTAAACTCTGTATTGTAATAAGCTATCCAGATAATCTGTGATATTCTAGCAGGTTTGAATTCCTTTACCTTTGTTTCTGACTGTGGGAACTTTCAGAAATCGTTGCAGTCTGCTCGGGGATGCATCTGAGGACTGTGAAGCCCTTCAGCTTCTAATCCTCTACTGGAGCCTCTACTAGACCTCCCCATTTCACAGATACGATACCTGTTCAGATTGAAAGAGATTCCGTGCTTGAGCCCTGTCTTCTCATGGACCAAGATTAGAGATGGATGGTCTGTCTGATTGCTCACAGAGCCAAGACAAAGCCAGGGCGAGTAGGCACTAGCCTCAGGTACAAAGTTTTGGGAACACCAAAAACCTCAGTAATCTAAATAAACAATATTCTTATCGGATTTTAGAAAAGAGAAATGAATGCAAAGAAATCCATTATGAGCAAATTATCAACACTGTAAATAAAGGTAAGATCAGTAACAGGGCAGTCACCAGAAGCTGGAAAAAACCGGGAGTACAGATCCTGTCTTTATTTACAGTGTTGCTATTTTGTTTATGATGGGTGAATCTTTCCTCAGTTTTGGCTCTGCTCCAGAGTTTCTATCTATTAAAGTCTTTACTGCACCTGCTGTATGAGAAAGATCCCCCTGAAAGGCTCAGTGTCAGGTGCTTTTCTATTTTTCCCCCTACATTAGTGGCAAAAGGGCTGACTTTAAAATTTTATGAGATGACACCTTGGACTCCAAATTTGAAGACCTATTTGAATTGTGGTATCTTTTAGGTTGTCTTGCTCCAAATGCATTTCTTTTTGATATTTATCACAGTGACATGGGCTTTTTATGGCACTCTGAAGTGCTTCAGAGAAAATGGAGAGCATTTTAATACTGCTGATTTACTCTTTCAGGTCTACGGTAATTTCCTTACTGCCTAATTATAAAGCTCAGTTTAATTTACTCTACACATAATGTTTACTGATGCACATATGGTGCCACATTTCAGGAAACTGTACCCAGAACAGGTATTTTTGTCAGGCTGGAGCATGGAAAATTTCCTTCATATGCAGGGGAAAAAAAAATGCTAAGAAATGCAATTGTCTCAACAAAGAATGTCCCCCAAACAGAGGGAGAAAAAAAAAAATCACATCTATCTTTAACTTCATGAAAAAAGATACAGTCTCTTTAAATGCTTATTTTAAAAGCTGAATAATGATTTTATATTACATATGTACAAAGATTTCCAGTTACCCCAAAAATTGGGATGTAGGAATTGGGGAAAAGAGAGACAGGAAAGAAAAGCAGTGACATTTTCTGAGCTTACTTCTTAACTGTCTCTGAAAAAGGAAACATGATTCAGTAGTTATGGATTCATAGACTCTTAGAGGTAAAAGGTACCTCAAAGATTTTTTCCCCCAGGGCAAAAGTTTTTTATTCAGCCTCCTTAAGACCCTTCTATCAGCTTCCGATTTAGAGATTGGAGCTTATGCCTTCACCCAGCAATTTTAGTTGTTAGAGAATGTGTTAAGATCAGTGATTTTGTAATTATCAATCATTGATATTGGGTTTTTCTGCAAAACTGATTTTTTTTTTTTTACTTTGCCTGTGAGTAAGACCCAGATAAAATTTCAGTAAAAAACTCTATTTAGAGTTCCAAAGACTTACAAAGAGTCAATATTATTGCACATGGATTCGCAGCTTGCCCTCCCATAGCTCTGAGTGCTAAGAGTAGGTAGGCTTAGAAACTAAGCAGCTGATGCTGTCTTGTCACTGAGATACCTGGGGTGACCATCTCTCGTGGTCTTCTGAGGCATTGCTCTCATTTGTATCTGGTTATGTACAAAGATCAAAAAAGCAAAGCTGCCCACCGGAACTGTTTGATATTTGTTTAGTGTCCATTCTTTCCTTAACAGTTTACCTACTATCTTTATCACAGTCCTATGGAGAGGGCATTACTATCAAAAGACGTTTTTTTAAGGGTGCCTGGGTGGCTCAGTTGGTTAAAAGACTTTTTTTTTTTTTTTTCCCCCAGAGTAGAGTATCGAAGTCCTAGAAAGAAAATTAAATTTCTTACTGATACAGAACTCCTAGTAAGAAAATCGAAGTGAGGGATGCCTGGGTGGCTCAGTCGATTAAGCCTCTGCCTTTGGCTCAGGTCATGATCCCAGGGTCCTGGGATCGAGTCCCGCATCGGGCTCTCTGCTCCGCAGGGAGCCTGCTTCCTTCTCTCTCTCTGCCTGCCTCTCTGCCTACTTGTGCACGCTCTCTCTCTCTCTCTCTCTGACAGATAAATAAATAAATAAAATTAAAAAAAAAAGAAAGAAAGAAAGAAAGAAAACCCAAGTGGGCTGACTGATGCTGGTCCTTTCAATGACTGTAGTTGTTAAAGGTGATACATTTTGGTCTTAGTTTATAGCTTTTATTAAAATTTTCTTAATAGGACAAGTGTCAGGTAAACATTAATTAATAATGAGTCTTGGGATTCTCAATAATAATCATAATAATAGGCTTCCTGTTTAATACAATCACCATTTTATTTCTTCCTTTAGCCATCCGTACCCGTGTCCAGCCCAATGCAAGACATTGAACCATGAATGAGATTTTGAAAATTATTTTTCTAATTAATTATAAGGGGGAGAAAGTAAAGGACTTTCTTTTTAGCTGGGGGATATCTGATTAAGTGCAGATCAGGAGACCAGCAGACCTGCCTGGTATATTCAGTGGGAAACAATTGAATGGATTATGCTGTGGTATTCCAGGTTTAAAGGAGAACCATTTGTCCTGGAGACTATGGTGTTTGGAGGGGATTTTCCATCTGAGCCAACCACAGGTGCTTGTGAGAAGTTTGGGTGAATAACCACTCTCAGCCCCTCCTTTACCGTTCCACAGTTCCCTGGTTTGTCACTGACTGTGTCAATCCTCTTCACTGTTAAGGGTGGGACTTCTATATTTTTATGATTCCTTTAATTTTAGCAAGTATTAGGCTGCCTTAAATAGCTGTGCTCTAAGTTACAACTGTGTAAAGGAGGTGACTGAAAAGCTGAAAAGCCCCTTTGGTCATGGCAAATCGGGAGGTCTGGACCATTGAGAAGGGTTGGGGGGGCACAGAGTTGAAGAGGCAGGAAGACGTCTGCATTAACAATTAGAAGCATGCCTAACTGAGCAGATTTCCCTCAGCACCCCCTTTGAAATCTGCAGGCTTGGATCAGTGTGGCCTGAGGCTGTACCCATAGATGCCATAATAACTAGTTGAAAGTGGATAACTTGTGACTGATCAACTAGTCATTGTGTCTGCATATCACCATAGCAACCTGCTTGCCTGGTGCTCTTTGGGTGCATTCTCTGTGTGTTGAGCCCATCTGTGGAAGTACCCTCAGTTTTGTTTATTTGTTTGTTTGTTTGTTTGTTTTGTTTTTGCCAAACTGGGGAGAAACACCAGGATTTGGAGTTTAGTCCAGGTTAGAGCACCTATGTCAAGCAGGTCAGGCAACCCAGCCAGATATCCTCCTAATCCCCCAAATTTAGGGGGAAAGCCAACAACTTTTACACTTCCATGTAACCTTTCCTCTTAATTCCTTGCCTCAAAGCTTTTGCTACAAAAGGAATTGCTTACAGACAATTGGAATAGCCTATATTTTCTAGCAGAGCACGAGGCAAAGGGAGAAGAAAAGTCAGCTTGGTCAAAAATACCATTCATACTGGCCAATTGGGGACTTTCTGTGGCCATCTCTAGCCTCCTCGGTTCCTCAAGCAGATGGGTCCAGCAGGTGCTCAGCCATAAGTAAGCAATGGGTGAATGGAGCCTGAAATAGCCAGGGGACTGCAGTAGCAACGCAACAGAGTGACGCAGACTGAGTGGAATGCTTTCAGACTAGAATCCATTGACAAAACTATATACAACAGGCACCTGCAAACTACTACCTGTGGCCCCAGTCTGGCTGTGTGCCAGAGTTTATGTAAATCAAGTTGTACTGTCAGCTCCTGTGTTGCAATGGCAGAGTTGAGTAGCCATGGAAGAGATCAACCGGCTGCGAAGACTAAAATATATACTACCTGCCCCTTCACAGGAAAGCAGGCCAGCCTTTGCTCTAGAAGTTAAGTATGCTTGAAATACAGCAAATATGGTGTAAGAGCCCAGATTTCCCTGAAAAAGGGAGGGACCTTCAATCGAACTCCGTATCCTGCCTTATTCTGAAACATCTTTAGCACCCAGTGTCATTTTATAGGATTCCTCCACACTTGGAAATGCAGAGTAATCACTGGGCCTCTGTCTGAAATGAAGTCCCTCTAGGGAAAAATTCAGCAGCTGTTGGAAATGCAATGCTGTGCAATACTTAAAGACAAGAAGCAAAGAAGTATAGCATATGGTGGCAGAACTCGGGAGAGCGAAGTTAGCTCAGAGGCAACAGTTATCTATAATTGGAATAGAGCAGAGGAGCATGGTGAATGATTTTCCGTTTTTGAAAATGTCATGGGCTCCTTAATGACCACAAATGGTCAGAAGTTTTAGAGGGTCATGTGTAAGTAACATCTGAACCAACAAGTAAGGACCTGTCATTCCTCTTCCTTTACCCAGTAGCATCTTATTCCCCTCATTTCCCGTCCTGGTCACGTGAACTGAAGTGGCACTCATCTGGTACCAGGAGTGGGAAATGGTGAGTTTTAGTGTGGCTCTTCCCAAGGGCTCTTGGAGTTACAATGGGGGTTCTTCTGAGACCCACAGGACTCTGCTGTAAGGTGGAATGGCAGGGAATTTGGAACTAGGAGCCGGATGATCTTTCCTGGTACAAATTCTACTACACTGTGGCAGGTATGCAGGACTGACCCCATCAGAGAGAAATATGGTTTTGGAGAGTTGTTCTCTATATCTTCGTTCAAACTCTTCAATCATATACCTTTTATAGGCTTCTGCTGTTTTTTTTTTTTAATTTTTAATTTTTTTTTAATAAACATATAATGTATTATTAACCCCAGGGGTACAGGTCTGAATCGCCAGTAGGCTTCTGCTGTTAATCTGCCCCCAAAGCCATCCAGTCAGTGACTATTTCTTCAAATTACCTATGCAGTTGTGGGGGACTGAGCAGCATTTTATAAGACTCCTAAGGGTCCTTGCTGGGCAAATTTATCTGATGCAATTGTTGACTCTCTCACATTGGATTCAAGTAGCTTATACCCATTCAATGCCAGCTAATCAAGGACAGAATGAAATATCCAGGCATCTAAATTTAGATTCCCTTTTGTGGTACGTGGTGAATGAGGGGTGAAAATGCTGGAAGGTGGTTGAATAGGTGTGGGAGTAAAGGATAGAAAAAAAGATGACCTTTGTCCAATTGGGATTTGTGAATTTGGATAGCCAGATTCATAAACACATGGACCTTAATTAAGTAAAAGAGCACAGTCTTGGAATCTGAAGACCTGACTCTGGCATTTGCTCTGTACAATCAGTGGACCATTTCCTTTCCTCATCTATACAACAAATAAAATTATATTCTCCATGCAAACCATACCTCTTACCCTCACCGTGACACTGTAAAAAAGATCAAATGGAATAATGCTTAGAGAAGTTCTCAGCAAACTATAAAAACAAACAGGCATCAGACTATTATTAAAGGTAATAAGCACCCTGACACTGAGTAGACTTTCCAAATATACAGGAGAATCCTTCTGCTTTTTCATGTGGGCTAAGGGATCTGAGCAAGGTAGTTATACCAGAAATGTCTTTTCCATCTTTACCTATATTACCTAAAATTCCACATTTTTGACAAATGCCAAATCTCCTGGGCTAACAAACTGGGTATTTGAAAGTATATCTGTCATGTTGGAAGTGTGGAGAATTTCTGAGAGAAAAAAAATGTAAGAGAAACATGAGAGAAAAAAATCTGAAGTAATATGATGTGAAGGAAATGTAACAAATTTGGACCTTTATAACATGTTTCTTAGGCCAGCCTCCAACACGTTTAATCGGAAGAACTCACGCTTACCTCTAAGCAGCATCATTTATGAGGCCAGTCAAGTATATATATATGGTCAAGTTGATCATTGTAGCTTTATTAGTAAATGGGAATTAGTATAGTAGAGAAGTTTTCAGCAGTGAGAGTAGATGGCTTGTCTTGTTTTTCTCTGGGCCTGTGGCCAGACATAGTGCTTGGTAAACCAGGAGCTCCTCAAATGCTGGTAACAGGAATGAATGAGTTAATACCAATCACTGAGTAGAGAGAATGGAATAAAGTAACAAAGAGGTAAAACATATTTTTCCTCTCTGTGAACTTATTGCTCTTATTATAGCATTTCTGCCTCCCCGAACTAATTGTATTACTATCTACCCCATTATATTTTTGAAAATTTGCTCTCAGTTTTCCCCGTTTGGCACTACATTTATGTAGATTTTTCTTTTTGGATCCTTTTTCTTCCTGCTTTGAGATCAGAAATTTTCTCACCCCTTTTGAGATATGAAATGCACAATTGAAGACAAATAATTAAGTGGCTTTTATTAGTTTTTCAAAAATAAACATTTAGAGGCAACAATATGCATGAGAAAGGATAGTATCTTTTTTTAAATAAATATTTATTTATTTATTTGACAGAGGGATAGAGAGAGTACAAGTAGGGAGAGCGGCAAGCAGAGGGAGAGGGAGAAGCAGGTTCTCTGCCAAGCAGGGAGCCCGATGCGGGACTCTATCCCAGGACCCTAGTATCATGACCTGAGCCAAAGGCAGATGCTTAACTAACTGAGCCACCCAGGTGCCCCGAGGATAGTATCTTCAATAAAGGATAGTTTCCAGTGTTAGGAAAACTGGACAACAACATGCAGAAGAATGAAACTAGACTCCTACCTTACACATTTTACCAAAACCAACTCAAAATGAAGTAAAGACTTGAGTGGGGGTTCTGAATTCATTAAACTTCTAGGGAAAAAAAGGGGGTAAGCTCTTTGACATCATTCGTGGCAATGATTCCTTAGATAAGACACCAAAAAACAAAGACAACAAAGACAGCAAAATTTAAAAAAAAAAGCAAAAATTAAAAAAAAAAGTGGGGCTACATCAAACTAAAAAGCTTCTACACAGCAAGGGAAACTGTCAACAAAATGAAAATGCGACCTACTGACTGGGAGAAAATATTTGCAAAGCCTGTATCTGATAATGGGTGGATAGCCGAAATATATAAAGAATGTATACAACTCAGTAGAACACGCACAAAACTTTTTTTTTAATGGGCAGAGAACCTAAACAGTCATTTTCCCAAAGAAAACATGCAAGTGACCAACAGTTACAAGAGAAAATGCTCAACACCAGTATATCACCAGGGAAATGCAAACGGAAGCCACACTAATATACTACCTCAGACTTGTTAGAATGGCTATCACCAATAAGATAAGAGATAGCAAATATTGGTGAGTATATGGAGAAAAGGGAACTCTTGTACACTGTTGGTGGGATTATAAAATTAGTGTGCCCACTTTGGCAAACAGTATGGAGCTTCCTCAGAAAATGGAAGACAGAATCACCATATGATCCAGCAAATGGATCCATATGATCCACCATTTACCCTTGACCAACACGGGTTTGGACTGCCTAAGTCCACTTACGTGAATATTTTTAATAATACAGCACAGTACCATAACTTTAAATGTATTTCTTGCCCTTATGATTTTTGTAATAACGGTTTCTTTTTTCTAGCTTATTATTTCACTGTGAAAATACAGAATATAATGCATATAACATACAAAATATGTGTTAATCAACTATTTGTATTATCACTAAGGCTTCCAGTTAATAATAGGCTATTAGTGATTAAGTTTCAGGGGAGTCAAAAGTTATACATAGAATTTTCTAAAGTTTTTGTTTTAATTCCAATTAGTTAACATACAGTGTTGTATTAGTTTTGGGTGTACAATATAGTCATTAAACACTTCCATACATCACCGTGTGCTCGTCATGATAGTTAAGTGCACTCCTTAACCCCTATCACCTATTTCACTCATCTCCCCACACTCCTCCCTTCTGGTAACCATCAGTTTGTTCTATGCAATTAAGAGTCTGTTTCTTGGGGCACCTGGGTGGCTCAGTGGGTTAAAGCCTCTGCCTTCAGCTCAGGTCATGATCCCAGGGTCCTAGGATCGAGCCCTGTGTCAGGCTCTCTGTTCAGTGGCGAGCTTGCTTCCTCCTCTCTCTCTGCCTGCCTCTCTGCCTACTTGTGATCTCTGTCTGTCAAATAAATAAAATCTTTTTTTTTTTTAAAGAGTCTGTTTCTTGGTTTTCCTCTCTCACCCTCTCTCTCTCTCTCTCTTTCTTTTTCCCGTTGCTTGTTTATTTTGTTTCTTAAATTCCATATATGAGTGAAATCATATGGTATTTATCTTTCTCTGACTGACTTATTTCACTTAGCACAATACCCTCTAGCTCTATCTGTGTCTTGGCAAATGGCAAGATTTCATTCTTTTGTTTGTTTTTTTGTTTATTTATTTATTTGACAGAGAGCACAAGTAGTCAGAGAGGCAGGCAGAGAGCGGCGGGAGGGGGGAAGCAGGCTCCCCGCCGAGCAGAGAGCCTGATACGGTGCTCGATCCCAGGACCCTGAGACCATTACCTGAGCTGAAGGCAGAGGCTTAGCCCACTGAGCCACCCAGGTGCCCCGATTTCATTCTTTTTTATGGCTGAGTAATATTTCATTAATAAGTTATATGTGAATTTTTGACTGTGTGGAATGTTGGTACCGCTAACCCCCACATTGTTCATGGGTCAACTATATCTCCAAAAGAAGTGAAAGCAGGATATTGAAGAGATAGCTGCACTGCCGTGTTCATTGTAGCATTCATTATTCATGGTAATCAAGGTGTAGAAACAACCTAATATCAACAGATGAATTGGTAAAATATATATATATATATATATATATACACACATATCTTTACCTATATATAATGATATCTATATACCAATATGTATTATATATAATGAATATATATATATAATATTATATATATAATTAAATATTATGCATACAGAAAAAAAAGGAAATCCTGCCATTTGTGACATGGTTGGGCCTTGAGGGCACTGTACTAATGAAATAAGCTGAGCAGAGAAAGACAGATACTTCACGTTATCAATTATATGTGGAATCTTGAAGAAAAAGTTACTCATAAAAACAAAACAGAAAAGTGGTTGCAAGGGTCTGGGGATTAGGGCATATAGGGAGGGATTGTTCAAAGGGTACAAACTTTCACTATAAGACGAATAAGGTCTGAGGATCTAATGTAAAACATGGCTATAGTTGATGACACTGTATTGTAAAATTAAAATTTACTAAGAGATTAGAACAGAAATGTTCTCACCAAAAAAAAAAAAAAAGTATGTACTGTAATGAGTATGTTAATAAGCTAGATGGGAGAGAGTCCTTCCACAATGTATATGTAAATCAAATCACCATGTTATATACTTTAAATATCTTACAATTGTATTTGCCAGTTATACCTCAATAAAGCTGAAAAAAAAAAGAATTAACATCTATCCATTAAAAAAAAATCACAGAGATATCCTCTCATTGGAGATTAAAGTTGGACATGCAGTCTTCAAAGTCTCATCTAAGTTTAAGCTTCTGTGATTCTTGTTGGCTGGGGAGAGCCATTTTTTCTTGTTCTGTCTTTTTCAGGGAACTGTTTCATATTCATCAAATGGTTGTGGGTTTTTAGACTTTGTGCAAAACACTTTGCAGTATCTATTTGAAGGTGGCTCGATATACATCATACGCTCCTCATGTCCCACCCTGTAGGCAGACAATTTCTGGTCATTTGAGACAGTCTATTTTTCTTTTTAAGTTTGTGAGTTAAACTGTGTCTGTCCTTTCATCACTGTGCCCTCCTGCGAAATAAGGAAGTGGATTGTGAGATTAGGTACCATCCATTGACTGCATTCCTTTTGGTTTGCTGAGGAAAACGCCGTTATTTACATTGATGAATAGCCTTAATTGGGTAAAATAGACTGGTAGTGCTGAGCTAATACCTTTAAATGTCTTGTCTTATGCAATTAATATTCCCTTGTCACACATACATTTAAACAGTTGGAAGAAAGCCTTGTGTTCTTGACTCCTGTCAGACTTAACAAATGATTTTGTCAAGTCATTCCTTTCTGCCCTGGTTGATTGATAGCTAAATTTTGGTCTTCTAGCTTATGTAAAAAGTGTTAACTATGCCTTTCAGCTTGTAGGCAAGGGCATTTAAACCATTCTAATAGTCAATTTACAGAGGAATTACATTGCCTGTTTACTGGAGGGGTCAAAAAATGTGCCCCTGTTCATCAGGGCCACAAATCACAGACCCCATGAGCTAATGAAGGCAGTATTTATGAGTCCCTGCATTTGCCGTATGATACCAAGTTCAAGGTGCCCCTGGTCTTGGCTGCTGAGGGCTTTGGCTCCCAGTTTTGGGTGTCCCTTTGCTTAGGGACTATGTAATAGGTAGATATAGTTGGCATGAATAGGGTTTGATTCTAAAACCCTTAAGAATGAGAATGAAATCTAGAATGCTAGATTGTTACAGGACCAAATTTCATGTGAAGATTTCAGCGATCTCTCTGTAATAAGGCAGATCTCTGCTAACCTCTGCTGCCACCTGGCTTATAGATGTTCATACATACCATGGTTACCATCTCTGAGCATGCAAAGTGGATCCCAGTCATTTCTGGGAGGAGTCTCACTTCCCTTGGCTTGAGCCTTTGTTGAGAATCTCACAATTTATCGTTTAAAAACACTGTAGCCAATAAGTTATATTAAGATAGCTGCATAAGAGCACGTATAACCCATCAATATGTTTTTGCAATAGATATATCTTGAACCATGAGTCCTCCATTTTTTTTTTTTTTTACAGACTCCTAAAGCCCCAGGAAGTCACAGAGTCTCATAGTGAGTATCCAGCAGGTCCCTTTCAGCTCCTGGAGTGGGGGATTCATTAGGACTCAACATCACATCTGCCTCTGGAGGGACCACTGATTCCCTCTTGTGGTGTTCATCTGCCACTGGGTCTGTTCTTTCATTCTCTCTACTGTGGTTTTCTTCTTTGCGCTCTTATGATCTTGGGGAAGGCTTTCAAAATTCTTTACGCATTTCACTCATTAATCAGGAAGCAGGATCACATATGTGCCTGCAGTGTTTTACACCACCATCATATATACCATTGCTTTTGGTTAATAATGTATGCGAAGCCGGCACAATGTAGACACACATTGTGTGTATTAATTTAGAGCACAGATTCTGAGGCCAGGCTGGGTTCAAATTCTGCCACTGCCACATATTTATTGGCTCTATGAATGTGGGCAAGTGACTGAATTCTATTGCCTCAATTCCTTCACCTATAAAATGGAGAAAATCATAGCCAGCTCTTTTCAGTTAAAAGTTATTCTAAGCATTCAGAATAGTGTCTAGCACAAAGTAAGCATTAAATAAAGTTTTAAAATATGAAATATTCATTTCCCCCAATCCTTTACTGCTCTCCTCTTTACCCCTTTCCTCCATGTCCCACTGCTGCAGTTGACTTCTGCCTTCTCCATACACCCTCCATTCTGCCAACCTCTCCTTCGCTACCTTGTACTGCACTCAGCAACTGTGGGGTCCATGTTCCGCTAACATTTTTCCCAGCACCAAGGCAAGCTGTGTACATGCTGGCTTGAGGCCCCCCTGAAGATCCACAATAATCCCAGCATTCCCTTGGATACTAAAGCAACATTTCACTGCTTCTTCCAACGAAAGCAATTGCTCTTGCTTATTGTGGAGGGAGAAGGCGACTTTGACACACTCCTGTGTGTCCTGGGCAGAAAATGGAACCAACAGAAGGAGCCAAGCATCTGCTGCTATTCCTCAGGATGAGCCCCAACCAACCCTTCCTTGTCTTAGTCCCCATGACTTTTCTCTTAAGTACAACTTTTGAACTAAGGGATCTGTTAAATCTATACAAATAAGAAACTGCAGCTGTGATATTTTTAAGCATGGTGCATGGCTGTATCATGGAACATATAGAGCAGACTACTGTTAATCTAGTGGTTCTAGTAAAATAACTGAATTAGAATGACACTAAACTAGTTAACTGATTGATCAGAAATGCATTTTGATGATGTCTGCCCAAAAAGATGATTAAGTGAACAAAAAAACTTATTCTAATTAAACATGTATATTATCTTATCAGTTATCTCTTGTCACTATTGTGCCATATAACATTTCAGTGGCACACAATAATAACATTTATTTCTAATTAGTCTGGGGAGGTCACCTTGGTCAGGCCCTCTCACGTGTCTGGGCTCAGTTGCTCTTGACTGACGTAAGATGGCCTTCTCAGGGATGATTGAGGTGACTCAGTTCTATTCAGCAATTTTGTTTTCCTTCTTGGGAGACAAACATCTAGCCCAGGCATGTCCTTCTCAAGGAAATGACAGGCAAACAAGACTGAGCAAGCCCCATGGTGAATAGGCCTTTCAACCCCCACCCCCGTAGGTAATCATGACAGCCAACATCTATAGGCCCTAAGTATGTTACTTGGCCCAGCCCAGAGTCAGAGAGGGCATTCGTTGCAGAGTTACATGGTAATGGGCGTGCATATGAGAAGTAAAGAATTGGGGTCATTAATACAACAAATCCACTATAACTACATAAGTTGGCCTCAGTGCTTCTTATTCCATCAAGACATGTTCTGACTTCTGTCCTGGCTGTATTAGCACTCCTAGAGGAAAAATCTAGAGGACAAGAACTGTTTATTGGGCTAAACGAAACCACCACAGGTCTGCTGTTGGGACCATGCATGTAGGTATTGTTAATGATGATGGCTGTGTTTTGAATTAATCCAGTTCAGCCTGAATGGGAGAGGGGGGCATGGAGAAAAGCATGAAGCCTGATAACAGTTTTGTTTTTTTTCTTTTTAGAAGTAATCGGTTCCATTAAGTAAAGAAGTTAGTATCCCAATTAAAATGATTTTGCTTCATAGTAGATAGTGCCATCAGGATAATGAATAGAATGACCAAAGAATTTTGTGTTTCTCTTACAAAGGAAACAGAATCAAGTAAAACCAGTGTTATTCTCTAAGTGCTCTTCAACAGCATCACAGATATGCCTCTGCTCTCTCTATCTGCCCCCACCTCCAGCTCGAACAATGAACAGTGCCTTCATTACCAGTGAATAGTGTGCACGGATGGCACCTTAGCTTAGTGAAGTGGTCTTCTGTGGGTTACTGCACTGACTGATTACCTTAATTGACCTTCAGCCTGGCTAAAATTTGCCTGACTTAATGAGGCTCAATTTTTCTCAAGCTCCCTAGGTTGGATGGCTCCTGGCCCAGACACTTTGTTGCTTTGATTTTTCATTTTTAATAACAATTACACCCCAAAGCTTGGGGAAATATGGTCAAATATGTCAGTAATCATCAAGATCCCTGAAGGAACCACATCCATGGAAAGATTTAAAGTTTCAAGGTTCTGAGCCCATGTAAAATCACCCTCTACCCCAGATTTGACCTTGGTTGGTATGGCTTGCAAAATTCTAGTGAAGAAGCTAATATGGTTAGCAGGATTTTTCTAAACACCTGTCTAAATGACAAGACAGATGTTAAACAGTCAGACATTTGTTAAACGTCATCAGCCCAGCCTAGACGCTTGGGTGTTAACTTTTATTTCTAAGAGTCAGGATGGCAGTGGATTGCTTAGACATACACAGACAATTCTGCCTAAAGACTGAAATGCAAAAAGACTTAACTTGCAGGGAAGTTTCAGCAAAGAAAGCTTTCACATTGCAGGAGAAGTGGGATTGATTAGTTTGAGCTGCCTGTGCTGAGGAGGATTATGGAATAGTATTTGAGCTCAGCATAAAAGAATGCTGTGATTGATTAATTATGTCTGGCGTAGGCATAGAAAGGAAATGTAGCGTACTTTCCATTCCTGTCCTAGTTCATAGTTTCTGATCTTGTTCCTTATAAACAAGGCTTCATCTTTAATTATTTCCTATATCTATTTTGTCCACCTTCTGCCTATGCTTGAGTAACTGAATTATTATTCTACCAGACCTATTCTTTATTGGTCATCCTTTTGATTTCATCCTCTGAATTCCCTTCCTGTGTTTGGGGAACTCCTCATTGTATGAGTTTTGGTGTAAGAAGTCAAATGGTCAGTATATTCATTTTCACAAATGCTTTTCCCCAGTACCTTCTTTTTTCACCCTTGCAAATAGGTGTTGTTGACACATGACCCCGGATTTGAGTCTATATTTCACCCAGATAAAAATCAAGTGCATTTGCCTAAGACTTTGAATCAAAAGCTAGTATCACAAAAGCACAAGGTGTTCTAACATTTCTGAATTCTGTCCCTTCTTTGAACTAGCAGAACAGGCTTTCTGCTTAAATCTGACAGAATTAGTTTCTAATGTTTGCAACAAAGAACTTGACTGATGCGATAGGTCTTCTAAGGCAGTGCTCCTCAAACTTTATTGTGGAATCGCCTACGCATCTTATTAATATGCAGATTCTGACTGAAATGCAGGTCTGGGATGGGGCATGAGGTTTGCATTTCTCCTAGGAATTGGCAGTTATGTGGGCCTGTGGTTCACCCTTTCAGTACGAAGGATCTGAGGAAGGAAAGGCAGCCTTAAAGAAGCCAGAGTGGGCAGGAAAGAGGAAAAGGGGGAAATAGGGGGTGCCTAGGTGTCTCAGTGGGTTAAGCCTCTGCCTTCGGCTCAGGTCATGATCTTAGCATCCTGGGATAGAGCCCCACATTGGGCTCTCTGCTAGACAGGGAACCTGCTTCCCCTTCTCTCTCTACCTGCCTCTCTGCCTATTTGTGATCTCTCTCTCTGTGTCAAATAAATAAATGCAATCTTTAAAAAAAAAAAAAAGAAAGAAAAGAAAAAGAAGAAAAGGGGGGTAAAAAGGAATTTTGTTTCAATGTGTTCTAGTTAGTTAGGGTAAACCAACTAATGAACTTCAAAATGTGCAAAGGCCCCAACACAGTATAATTGCATTCTTAATCATGTAACAATACTGGGCCAGTGATAGAACACTGGGAAACTCTCCTTCATGCATTCAGGGGGTCAGGTTGATTATTGGAGCAGGGGTTGTCCACCTTCAGTTAGAGAATCCCAGGTCACCTTGGATGTCACATCTGGATTCCACCCAGAGAGAAATGGAAAAGAACATGGAGGAGTGTACATTAGAAATGTTTGTTTCTTTTTTTTAAGTTTTTTATTATAAAAAAGAACACAGATATAGGAATCCACACACTATGAATATATAGTTTATTAATTACTATTATCTGAATGCTCACAACTACTATGCAGGTCAGTAAATAGGATTTTGCCAGCTTCTTTAAACTCCTTTCTATGCCTCCTGTCTCCCTCCAAAAGTAACCATTATCCTGACTTTTAGAGTGTTGACTTCCTTCTGTTTCTTTGTGGTTTAATCACCCTAATGTACATCATCAGATGGTACAGTTTAGTTTTGCCCACGTTTTGGGATATATCTCTTTAGTCTCTTAATCTACTTCATCCTCTTTCCTCCCTTTCTCTTGCTTATAATCCATCTCTTGAAGAAAACGGATGGCTTATACTGTAAGTTTTCCACAGTTTGCATTTGGCTGATTAGATGCGTGTGGTACAGTTCCATATGCTATTCTGTATTTTCTGTAAATCACTAGGGGGATCCTTTACCCATTTCAGGTTTGATCCCTTTGACAACACTGTAGTTGGGATTGTGCTATTTCATCAGAAGGTACATAGCGTCTGGTTGTCTTTTGTGTGTGTGTGTGATACTTTCAACCACTGGTGTTCATTGCCTTGATTTTTTAATTCATTAAAGGCTGCAAAATGGTGGTATTCTATCATTCTGTTTTCATTTAAGTGAAGGAAGTTTAAAACAGTTTTTTCATGAAGAAGAAAGAAGAAGAACTTTATATAGGAAAGGCAAGATATAGTCTTGATTCTTTCAAGAGAAATGAATCAGTTCCTTGTCATCCTTTAAAGGTGACCAGCTAATTTTTTCTTTTCCTGTTTTAGTCATTATAAACTTCTGTATTTAAATATATTTGATGGGTTTCAATCCACTGGATTTTTTTGTGAAGTTCAAATTGTCTAATCTTTGGCCAAGTGGGAGGCTCCTGAGTTATTTTTACGTGATTCTAGCTGTCTTTGATAGCTCTTTGCTATTTGGCATAATAAGATATTTCAGGCCTCTGGATGTATTTCAGCCTCAGAGTACTATTTCTTCAAGAAGCCCTGGTCTGTTTTAGTGGAAAACTGTATTTCAAAATGTTCATTGTTACTGGGTTAGTCATTGTTTTTAAGCCTTTTCATTGGATAGAACTGGGAAATAGTGTGTGTTTAGTTTAATTTAAAATCTTGTGTTCATATTGATATTTCTTCAGATCTAGGATTATAGGGTATTTCCTAAACCCCTTCTGTATTTTATCTTCTTTCTTCTACACCAATACTCCTCATTAACAAAGACAAAGGAGATAAGAGATAAATTTTCCTAATTATTTGTTTTATTCTACCTTTGAACACAATAGTTAGGAACAATAATATTCATACTACCACTATAATTAAAACTACATAAAATGGTTAAAATATTTTTGTATATCCTCTTCCCTTTCTCTTCTCATTTTTATTGTGTTGTACAATGTCTTCACTGTCAGAGCATGTAATTACTTCATATGATAATCTCTCTTTTTGAGTCACCATATATTCTTAGTTCTATCAACAAGTATATATCTAATGCTCACTGTCAGTTTCATATTGATATTTTTTGAGTTATTTTGATTGTTAAAATTCCTTCTCTAACAGATTCCCTGACAAAGTCTTATGGGAACAATATTTTCTGAGTTCTTGCACATTGATCATATTTTGTCCATGCCTTATGTTCTTCAAAGTCAGTTTTGCTGGCTATAAAATTTTTAGCTCACATTTTTTTTCCTCGAGTGCTTTAAATTAAGGTATTTCATTTTCTTCTGGTATAAAGTTTTGCTATTGAAAAGTCTGAAGATCATCTAATTTCCTTTTCTTTATAAGTTATGTGTTCTATTTGGCTAAACGCACAAGAACTTCTCCCCTGTTTATTTTTTAGAATCCAGTTATTTTGCTAGACAATATGCATCAGTCTTCTCAGGTACATGATATGTCCTTTCAGAATGTAGTTTATATGAAAGTTTTTATGAGTTATAATTTTTAGTATTTGTTATGTTTTCTTGTTTTGATTTTCTTTTTCATGGACCTCTGATACCCACATACTAATTTTTTAAATCTATCTTCAATATTTGTCACTTTTTCTCAAATTTTTAAAGATTTTTTTTCTTTTGGATTTTATTTATTTATTTTAAAGGTTTATTTATTTATTTGAGAGATAGAGAACAGGGGAGGGAGAGAGAAACTCAAGCAGAGTCTAATGTGGAACTGGATCTCACAACCCAGAGATCATGACCAGAGCCCATGATCTGAGCCAAAACCAAGAGTCTGATGCCTAACTGATGATATCACCCAGGCGCCCATGTTTTGGATTTTAAAATGTTTTCCTTCTTTTCTCTCTCCACTTGTCTTAAGGCATTTGCTATTGTATTTATTCATTCTTTACTCTTTTTTTTTTTAAAGATTTTTTTCTTTTATTTATAAATTTTTCTTAAATTTCATGATCTAGGGGCACCTGGGTGGCTCAGTCAGTTAAGTGTCTGACTTCAGCTCAGGTCATGATCTAGGTGTCCTGGAATCCAACCCCAGGTCAGAGTTCCTGCTCAGTGGGGACTCTGCTTCTCTCTCCCTCTGCCCTTCCTATCCCTTGTTCATGCTTCCTCATTCCCTCTCAATCTCATATGAATAAATAAAATCTTTAAAAAAGTTTCATGACTTCATTCTATAATCTTTTCTTTTTCTAATTTGTATCTTTTTTCATGTTTTATATCATTTTTTTAGTGTATTTGAATTTATTTGAGATAGCTTACAGTTTTAATCTTTATAGGTATATGTTTTTGGCATACTTTCAGTGTGTGTTAGGATGTGTGTGTCATGTATCCTATTTTTTTATTCTCATTTTTCTTGTAATAACTTTATATGAGTTTTTACCTTGATAATTTTAAGTTGGTAATTTTTTTTAAGTTGCTCATTTTTATGTGAATTCAGTCTCCTTGAAAGTTTAGAAAGAGGCTTGATGCACTTAGATATTCTAGCTTCACAGAGCTCTTACTTCTGTTATTTTTGTGTGATGTTAAGAAATATGGTAGCTTGATTGGTGAGATAGCCTGGCTCTCTGCTCCTCTCCCCTACTTTGTCTGGGCCTTCTTTTTCTTTTACCTCTTTTGTCCCTGTCAAGTTTAATTTTGATTATACTCCCAATGGTTTCTCTTTCATGTGGGACTCTGTCCTGGAAGACAGCCATGGCAGATCAGTTTCAAGTGTATACTGCACTGTCCCCTTGAGACCTTCTTATGGGGGCACTGCCACTTACTACCCTATGATTGCAGACAAGTTATTTAACACTTCTCAGTCCCATTTTCTTCATTTGAAAAACTGGTATAAGAATAGTGCCTATTTTATGGTGTTGTTTTGGGGATTAAATGGTATTATATATAAAGATCTTACTTGAGTGTCTGGTACATTGTGTGTGGAATATATGAGCTCACCAATAGCTCACATTATTCCTGAGCTGTAGTTTAACACATGCTGCCAAATAAGTAGCTGACTAATGTTAACTTCGCATAGGCTTTATATATTTTATGTAGTGAAATATCAAGCCCAATTCAGAGGTAAACCAAACTAAGTTATATATACACACATACATATTTTATGGTAATTAACACAAAAAGGAACTGAGATTTGTTCAAAGTCTTCCTTCTTTTGACCAACAATAAATATGTATGTATCAGCCTACAAAAGATTTGCCTGCATACTCCTGAATAGGTATACTTATTTGGAAAACATACACATTATTTACCATCTTCTCTTGCATTTATTTGGGTGTTTTCCTGACAATAATGATCAAAGCAGCCCTGAGGTGATTTTCCAGGTATGGTTTCTTTTTTTTTTCTTTTTCTTTTTCTATTTTCTTTTTTTTTTTTCACGTAGCTGCCCTGCTTCCCATTTTAACAATGTGGAAATTATGTCTAATTATGCGTTGTTAGATATTTGGGTATGTTTGTTTTTACTTACCTTCAAGAATAAGTCTAAGTACTTCTTTCTGGAGCACTGCAACTATGTCATCATAGCACTTTGAGATTATGAGAGGTTTCATGTTTCTACCAAATCAGATTCAAACAATGGACGCAGAAAGGGGAGGCTACTGCAAAAAGGTGAGGTTTTAGGAGGGACTTCAAGGCCCATCTCTTCATCTAAAGTTCTCCACACTTGGCTGGTTGATGCCTAGATTTTTCTTTTTTCTAAAGAGCCTTGAAATGAGTCCTGTGTCTTTGAGCTGTATCATGATTCAGAACTTTCTGAAGGGAGACATTTAAGCCAATGAAGAAGGAAAATAGACTTTTGACAGGAGAGGGCCGGGCCTATAATGTATTAAGCTACAGACCATATATGTAACTTTCAAACTGACATATAATACAGTTAATTCAGAAGCATCTATCAGTCATCTCTCTTTGTTTTCCTTTGATATGATATGCACTGAGAAAATTAAAAAGAGTTGAAACGTTATTTCCATGGATAATGAGAACTGGGCATAGTTTAGAGAAATTTTTTATTCTCAGGCAGTAATTTAATCCATGTTGCTAAATGAGTAATAGAGTCATAAATATACCATTCTTCTATCCCTTAATTGTGTGTGTTTGTTTTTGTTTTTACTGCAGCTTCGGAAAGCAGTGATGGATCACATATCTGATTCTTTCTTGGAAACCAATGTCCCTTTACTAGTTCTCATTGAGGCTGCAAAGAGTGGGAATGAGAAGGAAGTGAAGGAATATGCCCAGGTTTTCCGTGAGCATGCCAACAAGCTGGTGGAGGTAAGTAAGGAGAAGCCTAAAGAGGAGAATATATTGTTGGGTTTAATCCCCATATATGGCTCTTGGAATTTCAGTAGATAACCCTTCTGTGGTTTTCCTCAAGAAATCAAGTCTTGGAACCTATATTTCTTTTACCTTCTGATGCTTATTCTATCCCTTGCAGAAGAGGCAGCTTATCAGTATTCTCTCCTTTCTCTGTCTCACAATTCTATAAACATGTTCTGGAACGTATCTCCTAATTTTCCTGAAAAATAGGTGGAGGCTGAGACAGGAGGGATAGAAGGGATGCTCCAGAATGCTGAATGCCAGCTTTGATTTGAGGGAATAGAATTAAAATTGCCAAGTGGAGGTTTCAACACTATACCCTTTTCTTCTTCCTTATTCCTCTCCATGCCCTGAACCTAGATTACCTGATCACATTATGTGTTTATGAAAAAAGCATCTCCCTCTTCCCAAAGGGATACTGGGATTTCTGATGAAGGATCTTGAGGCAGTAGGATGAGTCCAAGTTCAGAGTCCTAAGTATATTCTGTGCATTAGAGAATCCTGTGGGAGTTGTTTTATAAATGCAGAATAGTGCTATGTAATACTGAAAATACTATTTAAGACTAACAAAATAAAAGTGAAATGATAATCAAGCTGCTTATATCTAGGAGCTGAAAACCAACAGCTTGGCAAAGGTTGGATTTAGTGATGTGGGACTTAATAGAAACTTAGAGATGTTAAATAGGAAGTGTGTGTGTGCCAGAGGAAGAGTCTAGAAGGGGAAAAGATCCTGGCAAATTTAGGGAATAGTTATTAGGACCAGGCTCTGAGCACTTAAAAACAACAACAAAACTCTGGTATATCTCCACTTTAATTTAGGATAAAATGAAATTACTCAAAATGACAGGCAATTTAAATGCAAGCTAAGAATAAAATAAATTATTTCTTGTTTCCTTCAGATGGCAAAATTAAACACTGAATAAATAATATCAAATGTGAAATCCTTTCCATTTTTTTTTGGAGTAAGTGATAAGGTTGTGTTCCGATGTAATTAAGGCCTAAGCACAGACTTGGCTTGCTCTTTGGTTACTCCAGCACTGCTGTTTCCCCTGGGGCTGAATACACCAGGCCAGCAGGAAGTCCTCTGGCAAGCCCAGAGGGAGCCCCTGGTCTCTAGGACACAAGCTGAGCCATTGTCACTCATGAGAGCAGTCATCAAGTTGAGTGTGCAAAACCCTAGGCCACAATAATGAAACCCTTGAGCTTCCCTCCATAACCCCAGTGTCTTGAGGCAACACCAGTCTGAAGCTAAAAATAGACCCACTTAATGACACCAAGGCAGTCTCTTGCTCTGTCTCCACCTACGAGGCAAGCACTCCATCATTCCTCACATTCCACCTACATGTCCCTGTTCACTTGGCAATTGAGGAATCTAGTCTTCCCAAGACTGACCTTGGAAGCCTTGGCTACTTCCTTGTTTTAAGAAAGAGAAGGTATAAAAAGGGGAGGGGTAGAGTGGGAAGGGGAGGAGGAAGAAGAAAAGAAATAATGCTGAATGAATGCTACAAAAGTTTTAAATATTCATGTATAAAAAATAGTAGTATTTACATTGAGATAGATCATTGCATTTATGTAACTTCAATGTTTATAAGATAATTGCAGAATTTATAGAAAACATTAAGTAATGGTGTGTTACAGGCATGGTGGACAGAAAAAGGGACATGTGTTTAAAGTTGTGTGATAACCATACTCTACTTCCAGTCTTGTTTGTGTTACTCTGTAATTCTATATATAGCCTCATTTGAGTTAATGCTTGTGGTTCAAACTTGATGGCCTGTGTAAATGTGAGCCCAAAGTAGCCCTCATGTCTACTCATTCTCCCATCTCCTGTGATAGACCCTGGACCCATTTACTATAGCCCCTCACCCCATCTATAGGATTCACTGTAGGGGTATCCAGCCACTGTGAATGATCCTTGATCCTGAACTTGTGGCAGAAGCAGAAGCTCAGGTCAGTCAGAACTCTGTGTTTCAGAAAATCATTGCTTCCTTCAGTTATCCCCTACATTACCCCGGGTGGTTACTATAGCCAGCAGCATTTTGGAAGGTCTTGATGCCTAGGAGATGAAGGGACTGAGATGTGGGATTAGCCTCTGTTTGACTGGAGATGACTGGAATAAAAAACATTTCTATAGCTTATGTCCTTCAAACAAGTGCTAGATTGCTGATGCATACCTGTAAAAAAAAAGCTGGAGCACTAGACTGAGAATCACTAGTTTTTGCATTTTGAAAGTACTTGTATAGAAATGGACATCTTTCTGGGCCTTGGTGTTTATGTCTATAATGTGAAAAATTTGGTAAATATATTGATTTTATATCCATTGACCTTGATAATTCATCTACTAATAACAGAAGTTTGACAGTTTCCTTCTGGATGTTCTGTATATACAATTGTCCTGCCTGCGAATTATGACCGATATAGTTCTTCTTTTCCAATTCTTTTACCTTGTTTTTTCCTTCTTCTTATTACACTAACAAGGACCATCAGTATAATATTGTGGAAATTAGTATTTTTGTTACTTCTAGATCTCCATGAGAACATTTTGATGTTACCATTCATTCTATTGTTTAGACTTCATACAGATATTTTTATTTGCTTAATTTAATTCTCTCTTATTATTCATTCACTAAAATTATAAAATTGTTTCAAACGAGTTTTCTGCACATTTTGAGACAATTATAAATTTTTTCTCCTTTAATCTCCTTCAGAAGTGTTGATATCTAAATTATGCTTTCCCTCAAAAAATGAGTAGAAAATTATTTTTATTTTTTAGACATGAATGAGTTAGATTGCCATTACTTATTATTATTTCTTTTTAACATTTGGAGGAATTCACTGACACAGCAATCTAAGCATAGGTGTTTATTTGAAGAAAGGTTTTCAAGTTGCAGATTCAATTATTTTTACTAAACATAAGACCATTTAAATTTTCCATTTCTTTTCAGGTCAGCTTTAATAAGTTATAGTCTAGGAATTTGTTATTTTTATTTAATTTTCTAATTGTTTGATATAAAATATCCATAATATTCTCCTTTTAAAAATAATTTGTATCTGCATCATTATTTGACAAAAATTTTTTATTCCTTATAGTGATAATTGGTACCTTCTCTCTTTTTTCTCACTTAGTTTTGCAAGAGGTTTATTAATTTAATAATATTTTCTATAATGCAAGTTTAAGCTTTGTAGATTTTCTTTGTTTTTTATTTATCTGTTTATGCTATTATCTTTATATTTTTTCTGCTTTCTTCTGGTATATCTTACTGTTTTTCTAACTTTTGAAAATATATAATTACATCATTGATTTTTAGCCTTTCTTATTTTAGTAATATATGCATTTAAGGCTTAATTTTTTCCCTAAGCTATGCTTTTATCTGTTTATTTTCTATTGACCTAGTTTTCAGCTTACTCATCCTGCTTCCATCTGTGTCCAATACGCTTGAAACTGATCTATTGTATTCAATTATTTTTAAATTTCTAGTTAACTTTTTTTCATTGATTTCAGTTCTCTAGTACATTCATTATTAGGTCCTCTCTTTTAAAGAGATATGTTAATCATAGTTATTTTTAAAGTCCAAGTCAAAGAACTTTAATTTGGGGGTCAATTTTGTTTCTGTTTTGTGGTTGCCCCAGAGAGGGTATCTCTTCCCCAACCACACACAAAAAATCCTTGTATTTTAAGACTGATGATGCAGCACACCTAGGAATAGGGTATGAGCAGGTTTATTTGTCACAAAAAGGGACTTTTGAGGACTAGCAGAGCAGGCACCCACGCTAGTCCATAGTAGTTTCAGCACAAAGAAGAAAAAGTGGTTTTGGTTTTTATCATGTTAGGGAGGTGGATTGGGGTTGAGACCTCTGTGTGGGAGCTGGGTGTGAATGGTTCAAACTTCCCTACTGGCATCAAAAAAAAGGTGGGCTTTCTTACCTGCTTGTGCAGTTGTGGGGCAAGATGGAAAGGGGAGAGCTGGGGCTTAAAAACTGTCAGCCATCAAACATTCAAAATGGAGTAAAAATCTTCATTATGACTCACCCATGATGTTTGATGGATAACTGGAATGTGCCATGTTTCATTTAATTGAATTTGAATTTGTTTAAGCTATTATGGAGTTCTGTGAGGTTTCCAAAATAGAGACAGGTTTTATCATGGCATCTGTTTTTATTACTTGATTTTTATCTTGGTTATGGATTTTTTAAAAATATGTCAGCTATTTTTTTATTAAATGGCTAACATTTGTATGGAAAAGTATAAAGGGTCCATGTTGTAGTCTGTTTGGGCTGCTATAAGAAAATATCACAGACTGGGTGGTTTATAAACAGAAATTTATTTCTCACAGTTCTGGAGGCTGGGAGGCCCAAGATCAAGGCACCAAAACGGGTGCATTCTGGTGAAGGCCCTCTTCCTGATTGATAGCTAGCGCCTTCTCACTCTGTCCTTACATAGTGGAAGGTGTAAGGGATCTCTGTGGAGTCTCTTTTCTAAGAGCATCAATTCCATTCATTCACCATCCTTATGACCTTGGAGTCTCCATGGCTCCATCTCCTAGTACCAGCATATTGGATATTAGGATTTCAACATATGAATTTTGGAGGACAGACACCAACATTCAGACTATAGAGTCTGGATAGTATTTTCTCTTTCCAGAAAGGATTCACTGTTCTCTAAAGTGCAGCAGATGTGATGAGCATCAGGTGTTGTATGGAAGTGTTGAATCACTAAATTAGACACCTGAAACTAATATTACACTGTATGCTAACGAACTGGAATTTAAATAAAAATTTAAAAAAATTAAAGGGCAGCGGAGATATAGACCATTTCAATCCAAAGACTGAAATGATTTGAGGCTAGTTTATACACTTTGACAGGTGTAGTCTTCCTTTCTTTTACCCTAGTCCTATGGAATAATCTTTTAGGGGTGCAGGAGGACCAGATGTGTTACTAAGTATCTCACTTTATTTATGAAGCAGTTTCTCCAGTTTTTGTTTTCCCACCATCATGATATGGTTGAAAATTTAGTTGGCTTTTCCAATTCTTTTGATTTGCTTCTTCCAGCCCACCCCGGGGGGTGAGGTGAATAGGGGCAGAGAGTGGGGAAGGGGCAGTGAGCGAGAAAGAGGATCTTAAGCCTTCTCCACATCCAGCTCAGAGCCAACACAGGGCCGGATCTCACAACCCTGAGATCACGACCTGAGCCAAAATCAGGAGTCAGATGCTTAACCAACTGAGCCACCCAGGTGCCCCTAATTTGGCTGTTGGTATGTGTAACTTAATAGAAAAACAAAACAAAAAAAAAAAAAACCTATGATCAAGTGCCAGTCCTTGAACCACCCCCCTTCTCCATGAGACCTTTGCTTCCTTGGCTGTCCCAAACACTAGTTTTTGCCTCTCCCGCCGTATATGAGATTGTTGGAAACTCTAAATAATTCTCTTCTTCTCAGCGGCTACCTTCCATCTGGTGTCTCAGTTTCTTTTCCAACACTAAGAATTAACAAATTCCTGGGAAGGAAGTGAAGTGCACAAAGTTGGGCTCCCCTGAGTGAGCATCTCTTTTTGAGCTAGTCTAGGTTTTGAGCCCTTTGGCAGCTATACTGTACTTTCAAGGAAATGATTTTTAGTCTGCATTTTTCGTTAGACTTAGCAGGAGCGTGGGTCTCTTCTTGGCTACTCCTTTGGGGCTAGACATAGAATTCCAGAGAGAGCTGGTTTAGATAAGTTTGTGGGTACTTTTTATTTGTTTGTTTCATTAATATTATTAGTCCAAGATCTCTTTTTCTATGGAAATATTGAGCTTCCCATACCTCAATAAGAACAATTCTCACTGAATTGCAATAATGATCTTGGTGCCTCATCCACTTCCTGCAGTTCCTTCACTTAGTGCCTTCTTCTGCCAAACACCCCCTCATGATCCTCCCTGGGCACATTGGATACCTCTTTAAGAACTTCTGATGGAGGGGCGCCTGGGTGGCTCAGTGGGTTAAGCCGCTGCCTTCGGCTCAGGTCATGATCTCAGGGTCCTGGGATCGAGTCCCGCATCGGGCTCTCTGATCGGCAGGGAATTTGCTTCCCTCTCTCTCTCTCTCTGCCTGCCTCTGCGTCTATCTCTCTCTGTCAAATAAATAAATAAAATCTTAAAAAAAAAAACAAACTTTAAAAAAAAAAAAGAACTTCTGATGGAGCTCTGAGTTGTCATTAATGAAAATTATGTAAGAGTTATATATCAGATTATTTTGAATGGAGAATGAATGGATACATAAAATAATCTATGAATCAATGGTGATAATTTTAGCTTTTCAATTTTTTTGTTATTGAGTTTCATGCTAGTATATTCAATTTTCTATCAAATTGTATGTTTTTTTTTTTCATATTTGTGGGCCAATTTCCTCCAATTTGGTATTTGCTATTCATAGAGATTGATGTGATGCAGTGACTGGATGGTGTCACAACCTATGGCACAATGTTGCAATCCTTAGAAAATCTCTGAAAAGGACAGTTTTAGGCAAATAAAATATTAGCAAAATACGAATCAGAAAAAAAGTTAATTTGGCTTTTTGTGATTGCCTTAACAAGTAAAATTATATGGTTTTCCTCCCCATAGTGTTGGTAACACTTAATAAAGACTAGGTGAACTTACACCAGGGTTTGTTGATTAAGACAACTTAACAGGTCTGCTCTGATGCTTTGTGGTCTATAGTATCAGCCACTATAGGAAGTATCACAAGAAGAAATGATTTTTTTTTTTTTTTAATGTGGCTATTTTCCCTAATTTCCAAAAGCCAGCTAACTCATCCCCTCTGAGATTTAGCTAAGGGCTTCAGGGCAGAGCTGACTCTCAGGCTGTGTGGAGCTGATCAGAGGACCCCTGTTGTACCTTCTTTCCAAGGCTTTTGGAGGAATGGAATGCAAACTATGGCAGCTTAGTACCAAAGTAATGTGGCCTGGGTAGGGGTGAAAATGAGGGCAAAATAATCATTGCTGCAAAGGAAATAAAAACTAATCTGGAAAATGAGATGCAGAATCAATACAGCTGTTTTCAGAACCTCCAAACTGGTTTTACCCTTTCCATTGCTTTCCTACACAGTCAATGCGCCTCTCTTCTTTCTCCTCCTACATCTCTATGATATGTACCAAAAGAGTATGGATACGAGCTATACATGCTATTGTCTGATGGACCTCAGTATCCTCCTGGCTGGCAGTTCTCCCTCATCTGCCTGGCCCTCCTTCAGTCCCTTTTACACACAGCAGCAGCCAGGGTGAACTTCTAAAAGGGAAATCAATCATGAAGTGTCCCTGCCCAAGACCATTCAGAGATTTCCTATTGTTCTCAGGCAAAAGACCAACCTGTTAAAGAACTATGCAAGGTTTGCATGATCTGGTCTCTTCTTCAGTCTCCAGGCTAGTCTTCCTGTCTTCTTCCATTTCCTACAACATATCAGCCTGACACAAGCCATCCTCCACTTGTCATGTGGGCCAAGCTCCCTCCCCACCTAAGCCCATGCTTGTGCTGTCTCTTTCCTGAGACATTCTACCACTTCCTTTCCATTCAGCTTTCAGCTTGAACATCACGTCCCTAAATGGGATCAGTTCCCTGCGCGTCTCGCTCCTGTGGAACGTTATTTATTTTTTGATTTGCGCACATCCAGCTCTATGACTGTCTGATATTTCTCCTGCTAGATTAGCGATTCCTTTAGAAAGAGGCCATGTCTAATTGATTCCTAACTACACTGCAGCATGTGGCTGAACAGCTAGCAGGTATTCAATAAACAGATGTTGCCTAAAGAATAGTAAAATAATAAATGCAACCAGGGATCCCGCCAACTTTTTGACTCCTGAGGTAATATATTTTAATAGCCTGGCTGTGGGTCCCCAAACAGGTGCCTCTGGGGTTACTAAAGGGGCATTGTGCTTATTTAATTCCCTAACTTACTACAAAGGAGGAATTTCAAATTTAAGGAGGACTAATGTGGAGATCACCTATTTCTACCAAGTAGAAATCTTGCTGTTTGCTGGTGTGGGAGAAGTTGAACAAACTCCGTCACGTTGCTCCTGAGGGAGGGCCCCTATCTCTGCTGTCATTTCTTTCCTGCCCACCACCTCACAAGCATGCGATTGTCCTGATCCTTGGTTACTGAGGATATGGGAGAGGGAGCTGGTTCTGGCACAGTAAAGCACACAATCAAGGCCGTAATAGTAGTGAGTTAGACAAGGGGATCTCAAGTCTCTGCTTCATCCTCTTAGTTACAATGGATGGCAGCACCCCACGCAGAGCAAGACTTGTATCTGTAGCAAGTGGAAGGTTTGAAATAAGGGACAAATCCCAATATTCAGAATCGCTAATATGATCACTAGTAAAGCACAAACTGCTTCTGTTTCAGCCTTAAGTAAATAGCTTTTCTCAATTAGTCTTTCCACTTCATTCAGAAAAATTCATTCAGCAACAAAACAAACACACCGGGTGCTCACAGTTGCTGGCAATATAACCAACAAAGCCAAGTAAACTTCCTGCTCTCATGGGGCATGCGTTCTTTCGGCAAGGACAGAGAACAAGTATGTACAATAAGTAAGGGGGAGCTAAGTGCTGAAGATCAAAATAGAACAGAGCAGGGAGATAAAGAAAGATGAAGGAGGGCATGTGTGGGCAAAGAGGATTGTCTCCTAAGATTAGTACTAAGCAGGGACCTGAAGGAAGTGGAAGAACATTCCAGATTGTGGGAACGGAAAGAGCCAAGACCCCCAAGGCAGCAGTGTACTTGCATGTTTGATCAAGAACAAAGAGACCAGTGTGCTTGCAGCTCAGAGGGAGAGGAGACATTTCAGAGATGAGATTGAGGGCTGGGTGTAAAGACTGTATTTTGCTCAGATATTTTAATCTATTGAAGGCTTGGAACAAAGGATGACATGATCTGACTTCCATTTTGAGAATTACTGTGCTACTCTCTGGGAAATGTACAGGAGAGTGACAAAAGTAAAAGGGAGAATAGATAAAAGGATCCAATCATCCAGCAAGGGATTGGTGCTCTGACTAGAGGAGAGGCAGTGGAGGTATAGGCGGAAGTGCTTAGGTTTGGGTTATAGTTCCAGGGTTGAGCCAATGTGTTGGATGTTAGGCTGTGAGACAGACAGGAGTCTGGATGAACTTTGGACATGAGGCATCAGTGAAATCACCTGGAACTCTTAAAAAACATAGCCTACATTGTCAGACTGGTTCATGATTGGCTCTGCCTAGAGCTTCTTGATAGGGGTGATCCTGAAAACCCTACACAAATATCTTGGGTTTAAATAAATACAGTAGAACTTTTCAAATTATAGGGTCTTGATTCAAACTGTGAATCAAAAAGAAAATCAAGAAAAGCAGCATCAGAAACTACATTGATGGAATTGGATCTCCATGCATTTTTTTTTTTTAAAGTACAAACTGAATATTATCATCTTTTTTCTCAGTGCTGCCCTCCCCAATCCAATTAGTACATTTGAACTGAACTTGTGGAATTTCTCAAGTAATTGAGCCATAACAAATCTGAAAATCGTAATATTTTATAAAGAGCTGTTTTGTTCAGTTTAAGCACATGTTAAACTTACAGATTTTTTTTTCTGTCTTTGAAGAAGTGTATAGTCCAACTCCATCCCTCTTTGAATTCCCTGATTCCTAAAATCTGCCATATTATGCAATTTTTCCTATAGCACACAATAAACATTACCAAAAAGTTCTAGCATTCACCTAAAAATCTTAATAATTATTTAAGAATGCCTGGGTGATTCAGTCGATTAAGCATCTGCTTTCAGCCCAGGTCATGATCTCAGGGTCCTGGGATTGAGTCCTGCATGGGATTTCTTGATCAGTGGGGAGCCTGCTTCTCTGCCTGCCACTCTCCCTGATTGTGTTCTCTCTCTCTCACAACTAAATGAAATCTTTAAAAAAAAAATAATCATTTAAATATAGGGCTAGCGTTCTTTGTAAGCTCTCATTACCTTATTTAATGCTTTTGACAACCTAATGAAGTAGCTATTATTTTTCCACTCCATTTTATAGATGAGAAGACTGAGGTTTCAAGAAGCTTAATAACTTGCCCAATGTCATACAGCTAGAGGCAGAATTCATGTACCAGTCCAGGTATCCTAGACTCCAGAGACCATGCTGTTAACTCCTGGGCAACACTGTCCCAGGCTCTTGTCCAAGGTGTACATAAAGAATAGAATCCTATCCTTGTAAGTATTGAGTACAGTGCCAGGCCCCAAAGTAATTGCTTGGAAATTTAACTACTTCTGTACAGGTTCCATATCTCTCCAGTCTCTTTTCAGAGAGGAGCCATATTGGACTGTACACATCCCTGGAGGTAACACATATTATTGCAAATGAATTCCCATACACCCAGATAATCTAAGCTGGCAGATAATCTAAGCTGCTTTTTGGTACTGGTATTGGGCATAAGTTAAGCTTACTTACTAGCTTCATGGATCTTCATCTCCAGAGCCTGCATCATTTATGCCCACTTTAATTATTAATTGCCATGGACTTTCAAGGTTGCTTGCAAATCGCAGATTCTAAAGATTTTTTTAAATATTTCATGTCAGAGGTCTCCTGTGTTGCTTGAGTTAACTACCCACATAATATAAACACTTCCAGGTTACATTTCAATCTTTACAACATAGTCGATATGCAAAGTGCAAGGCCATATTTTGAAGTCAAGTTATTTTTTAGATGTAAGATGACTGTTAATTTCCACAAAATCTTGATTTCCTGGCATCTGGATAAAAACTTGTCCTACCATGACCTACCCCCAAAATTCATCCAAAAGGTGAGGTAAGTACACTTAGAAGAAATGTCCAGAAAAGGGAGGCCAGTTAACTATATTGCCCATACCTAAGAAGAGGAAAGATAATCAACACTTATCTTCTCTATGCTAGATATTATAGTAGTCTCTTAGTCCTCTTTACACGTAGGTGCTTTAATCATCAATACCATAGTTTTGCAGATTAGGAAATGAGGCCCAAGGAAACTAAAAGCAGCATGACCAAAGTCATCCAAATCACCAGCTGACAAGTGAGTGACAAAGAATTGCCTCCTGGTACCCCTCTCTCCTTTTCTATTCATGTATATATATTTATAGTTATGGTCATTAGCCTTTTACATTTATTACCAGTTTGTCCTCACCAAAATAATATCTTAACCTAGCACTATATTAATATTCTTTTAGTCTACTCTCCAAAGTTGAGAGAAAATAGTAGTATTGTATATTGGGAAGATTCTGAAGAACCCGGGGTCTGGGCTGATTGTGGTGCTGCCAGATCAGACTTTGGAAGGTGACGTTCAGTGTCACTGCTGCAGATGGGTAGGAGATGTTTGGTCTTTTGTCCTACTAAATAATGAGTTTTATTTTTTCATCATCCATGTAAGGAGTAACTGTTCTCTCTCTCTCTATATGTGTGTGTGTGTGTGTGTGTGTGTGTGTATTTTCTCCTTAGTTGTGTTTTCTGCAACTGTTTAAAGGGGTGTATATTTAGTCCAGCTAATTCAGAGACTTTACTGTGTAGTATAACCTTACGTTATTAAATTCAGACCCATCAGTGCAAAAAAATGAAAAATGGAGCTCCACTAAAAATGATGTGTGTGTTTTTTAATATGAAGAAGTTTTTAATTGCCCAGAAAAAAACACTTTTGATGCTCATGTGTTCAGTCTTTGTTAGCGCTAAGGGCTTTTTAGATCACAAAGCCCCCTGGCCAGCCTGGAGCTATAGTTTGAGAGGAATGGTATGTTGGGGCATTGCTCTTTTGAACTAAAATGTTTTCAGATAACTGCTACTCCATTAGCTTTAGAAGGTTATGGAGTTTAACTTTACAGAGCCCTGTGGCCAGCCTGAGGCTCAGCATATATGTACTTTCAACCCTTTCCTTAAAAATCAACACTGGGTGCTTTGCATCTGATAACTGGAATTTCTCTGATGGTGTAAAGATCTACCCTCCAGTTGTGAGAATGATCAAATCACTGTAATCCTCTGGCCCTAATAGTTTGCATCAGGTACCTCACCAGTTAGGTCCTGTCCATCTCTGACATTCTGTATTCTAGGGACCTTTTGTGATTTCAGATTCTAGGAAAAGGGGAGGCTCAAAAAATTTCCTGTTCTAGAATAGATATGTGATTGAAACTGGAATTTGGGGACTATGAGAAGAACATGTCACTACAATAGTTCATTAGTACCCTCTTGACTCAAGTAAACATAAAATTGAAGCCTGGGGTATAGTTGGCTAAGCTACCTTGGGGCATCAAGTAACCAAATATATGGATTCCATCACTACTTATCATACTCCCATGGCTTTCATCTGTGACTGTGACTGACCCAGTATCTGCAAGATAGGTTTGAATGGCTGTTAATCAACTTGGTGATTATGTAGGTGGGAACCAAAGAAAGGATGCCTGCCACAGAGAAAGATCTGCATATTAGCCAAATTGCTTATGAGATAATTTATTTATATGAATTAAAATCTTGCATCTTTTTTTTTTCCCCCTTTCCTGCAGGCTTATTAGTGCCTGCTGGTGAAAGTCGATAGTCATGAATGGTCCCAAGGAACAGCAGGTGGTATGGCATTCTATAGCGTGTCCCACTCCAATCTCCAAAAAGTATTTCTCTGCCCCTCAAAGCTACTCTATCATATATGAGTGTGTGGGTATGTATATTAGATATAGACATGCATTCCTTGATCTAAAGAACACATATTTTTTTCAATCTTATGTAAGATACAGTATGAACATCTTTAGGGGGAAAAATTGTTTAATTGACCTTTAATACAAAACCAAAGTAAAAACTGCTTGTTATACAAATGCACCTTCCAGAAATTTGCCCATTGCCATTTCCAACCGGATTGCTGCCCTCCTATTCAGACATTCTAGAGTTGCCACAGCATGTGAATTTCACATACCCAAGGTACCTGGGAATTGAGTCAATGTTTTCATATACCAGTTGCCACCAAAATATAGTTTCTTACTTAGACTGACAAATTGCTCTTTTCTATGCTAAAACAATAAGAGCCCATGATTTATCTTTCCTACATGTTTTCTTGGAAGCCTAAAAACACAAACATATTTTTTGAAATCTCTAGAATGTCCTGAGTGAATGACTCCTTTACCAGGTTTATGTGGAAGGATCCAAGGCATCAGTCCCACTGGCTTCCCTCACCCACCCACATAGTTTTTCTTATTTTTTGTTTTCTTATTTTAAATTTTCTAAAAAGGTTGGTTTGTAACTTAATTTCAAAACACAAGATGCTTTGGCGTTGAAGCCTGTAACGTATGGTCAAAAATGCACTTCAGACTGCCTGTATGAGGAATAGTGTTGCAGACTTTTTATAAAATGTTATGACAGTTTCCATGTGGAGACAGAAGCTTGGAGGTTGTTAACGGCAGTGGGGCAGCAGAATTTCCTATGGATCAGTAGTTTTATAAGCTAAAAATAGACAGTGATTTGACCTATTCCACTGCAACACCCAGCTAAGGAGGCTGTTTTGATCCCATAATCAAGTAGCTCAAAAAGTCAAGTCTTTTCAAGTAGGCACCTTCAAGTATCTGTTACATGGAGCTTAAAAAAAAAAAAAAAATGCAATTTACATTCAAACTAGTGTATTTCTCACATGCCCATTCTAAAAACATGACTCCAGGCAGGTCTTTGTCCCCAAAGGTCTAACATATCCATCTGGGGAAGAAGTTCAGGTTCATCCCCACCCAGGCAAAGTATAGAGTTGACAAAGATCTAGCCAGACCCTCACTGAAGGGGTAGTCAGGGATTGAGGACAGGTCACATTGTTGAAGAGGAAGCTGGAAATACAGTTAGGAACAGTGCAAGAAGTGTGGTTCAGACTGCCATGGCAAGGTCAGAGCTCAGGGCAGAAGAAGGAAGACTGGAGGCTTCGTATTGGAGGAAACTGGGGAGAGGAAGATTTAATGGGCAGGAAGGCAGGGAATCTGGTTTCCTCCACTAACTGCTCTACCTGATACAACTCAGTTTCATGAATTGGAATCTTGCTAATACTTTGCCCTTGAATTTTGCTTTGAGGACCATTTCGCCCTCTCATTGACTTCATACACTCTGTTTGACCTCTGTTATTTATCCCCATGGTCCTCCTATCACCAGAAACCCTTTAAATGGGCATTAAATATATCTGTAGGTTTTAATGCCTTGTATTTCTACAAATACTGGTTGTATTATTGCCCATTATCTCCCCTGATTTTTTTTTCCCCCCTTGAGGGAGGGAGGAATCTAATATCCACTGAATTCTCTTTGTTTGATTTTTGCCTGGAATTTTGAGAGTAACAATTGCTTTTCTCAAAATGAAAACAATTCAGCCTTTGTCCCAGTTGCTTCACTAGAGTTTTGGAGGAAGAGCTTTTGCTCAAATACCGTCAATAAATGGCTGCCACAGAATTCTGAATAGTTTCTCACGGTCAAGAAGTACCAATGACATTTGTACAAGTGATTTTCTTGCCCTGAAAAGTCCAAGTATAAATCCACAAGGAGAGTATTGAAACGTACATTTCTTCAGCCTGTCTTGGAGAACTTCACTGTGAAGTGACTATTTCTATTACAAGTTTTCCTCCAAGGAGGACGTCAGTTAAGTGAGGTTTTCATTTTCACAAAGTTGCTTGTCATTTCCTAGCCACAATAACTTATTAAGTTATCTTCCACAAAAGCTTTCAAAGGACTCAACTCTTTGTTCAAAGAAATTTACGATTTTGCAGAAACTTAGTGCCTTAGTAGCTGTTACAGTGGTATACTTGGGATGGCATAACATTCTGGAATAACATGTGGGTGATCATGACTTTAGAAGAGCTGATCTCCTCTGAGTGAAATTTTATACATGCATAGAGATTATGAGGATCGAGGTGGTTAATGAAGAAAATATAATTACAGTAGGGTTTCTCGACTTCTTCCCTATTGACTGTTTATGCTCATAAATCTTTGTTGTGAGGAGCTTTCCTGTGCATTCTAGGATGTGTAGCAGCATCCCTGGACTCTGCCCACCAGATGCCAGTAGTACCTTGTCCTCCGGTTGTGACAACCAAAAATGCTACAGAAGTCACCATAGATCCCTGGACAAAAGAGTCCCTAGTCAAGATCACTTCTCTGTAATCTTGAAGGAAAATAAGTATGTATACCATAAATTTAATTGTGTACATTTAGTGCTTCTTACCTACATTGGTGAGTTTGTAATACACATTATTTTATCTGAATAAAATGACCAGATGACAGAAGAAATAGGTTGAAGTTCTATTTCTTAATTATAATTACATCTGAAATTGCTGTTACTCAAAACTCTCACTAATTTCTGTCCCCATAAGTAGGTTGGTGAAAACTTGTCCCAGACAATTTCCCTATGATCTTTAATGTTTCCTAAAAATCTTACCACCTAAAGAATGTCTTAATAGCCTGAAACAACTTCCAAAAGGGGACACTTAAGTGTTGTTCAATAGAAATACCTCATTAGGATTCTCTCACTGATTTCTTTGCACTGAGGCAGCTGGCTGAAACTAAGGCTCTGATGAAAAAGGACAGGTAAAGGTATTAGAGGAGAAGGTAGGTAGATAAAACATGCTTGGAGAGATGCGCACAGAGAAGAATATGGGAGATGACAAGGGCCACCCTCTTCCATGTCACCAGTAAGCTTCAGGACCAGTTATTAAATAAGACTATGGAGCAAGACATCACACACATGCTCAATAAACACTTGTTCTTTGACAGTTAAATTTTGGTTGAAATTCCCCAGATTGGCCTGGTCTCAATCTGCCTCTGTTGTCTTTCTCTTACTTTCTTAAAAAGGGGAAAAAAACTCCACAAACTCCCATGTAATTAATAGCTTTCCTCAGTGCTCTGACACATGACAAACTTGCTATCTCTGAGCCTTCACTCCTGCCATTTGCTCAGGCAAATACTTGGTTATAGAAAACAACCAAAGGGGATGACAACGATGGAAGTAATGTTTTGGGTGGTTACTTTAAATCAACCTTATTCTTTTTAAGACTAAAATATGGATAAAGTTTCAAATGTCATGGCATTTGACTTCCTAAAAACTATTTGCCTCCAAATAACCCTGTCAAAGGCAACCCAGAAGGTGCATAATTAGTAATAAGTTAGTGCATATTTACCAAATCTATTTATTTATTTGGCAATTTTTTTCCTGGCATGTATTCCAAATCTATTTGTTATCATCAAATAGATAATAAATGGACAATCCTAAGGTATAGGCACTGTATTTATTTTTTAGGGCTGCCAAAATAAAATACCACATTTTGAGTGGTTGAAACAACAGAAATTTATTTTCTCCCAGTTCTGGGAGCTGAGGGTCCAAGAGGTTTAGGGCTTGGTTTAGGGGTTACTCTACCAGTAACTTAATCATTTCTTTAAGGACCCCCTATTCCCAAATATAGCCATAGTCAGAGGTACTAAAGGTTAAGGCTTCAACATATGAACTTGGAGGACATAACTCAGTCCATAAAAGATACCATTTGGTTTTCTTTATGATAAAAAGGGCAGAAATATTTACCTTCGTATCTGTTTTGAAGGATTTATGTTTCAGTTTTTACTTGTTGTTTATGCCAATAATTGCATCCCTCAGGGGTGAATTTTCTGGTGCTCTCAGTTATCGCTAATTCTTTTTTTTTTTTTTTCTGGCAGAGAATTTTTACACATTTAAAAAAAAAAGTTCTTAGCCTTTCCAAGTGTATTGCATAGAGCAAACGTGACTGCCTTAAAAAGTTTCTCCGACACTTAAGTCCAATTCGGGCTCCTGTGGTCAGTCATGATGACCTTGGTATTCTTCATACTGTCCATTTTTTATGTGTTGGAAAGAGACTCATGTGAGGTCTTCACTCTTCTGTAATTTACTCGCAGACACCTGTATTTTTTCCTCTCAGGATTCACCACTAACTGCTAACCCATGAAGCCACTGTGTGTTCCCCCAACCCAGCCCCACACCCCTCCATCACACACTTCCTACCCATGTTAAGGTACTCAACTTGCAATCTGAAAGATTTCCTACACAAGACTCTGTTAGCTGAAAGGGCTCACAGTGGGGTGAAGGGTGAGTACTACGCTGACCACTGCTTCCTGTTCTCCATCTAGAATTATCACTTCTAGCCTGAGCAACTGACATTCTGTGATCCAGCCTGTTGCCACTGCCACTTGAGATATATATATTTTTAAAATCCCTTTCTGTTTTTAATAATAAAATATTCACTGAAAAGTATATGAGTAAACACAGTAGGGGTGGGAAGTGAGGACAATAATGATATTGAATATATCATGCAATTATGAGCTAGACTCTTCCAAGTCTGAATAATTCCTTGACTACGTAGGGCCCGTTGCCAGCTGCATCAACTGCAGCCAGGGTGTCTTAATATAACTAGTGATTTACCTTAGCAACGAAGGCAGTCAGGAAAAATTCATCATCAATTTATCTTTCTTTCTACCAATGCATTTTAATGTTAAGATATTTGCAAAAAAGGTGGAAATTATTGGAATAAATGAAGCATTGTATGCAGCTGTGCTTGACAATAACATCTAGTGTTTGTATGGCATTTTAATATTTTATATTTTTATGTATTTCAAAGACACTTTCATCAATATGCATTTGATTCTTGGAAAAGTCCAATGAGGAAGATAAGGCAAATTGCTTTCCCAAGAGATGCCATACTGCTAGTTGATAACAGACATGATTATATAGTCAAATTTCTACCATCCTAATTTCATTTCCATGCAGCCAGTATTAACTGAGCACCTACTAAGTGCCAGATACTGTTCTGAACATGTGAGATGTGTCCATGCACAAAACAGAAATCTCTGCCCTTGGGGAACTTAATTCTAACTGTGGAAGAGAGATAATAAATGATAGACAAAATAAATATGTGACTTATTTACTAATTAGAAGGCGCAAGTGCTATGGAAAGAGCAGATGTAGAGCAGTAATGGAGATTAGGGGTGGGGGTTGCAGTTTTCATTTGAGTTGTCAGAAAAGGCTAAGGCGAGAAAATGACCATTGAGCAAAGTCTGGAAAAGAGTGGATTTGGGGTTTAGTAAGGTATCCACTATGCCTTCCTTTCATTTGGATGTTATATATGGTTACAATCATATTATAATTACCCAAACAGCCTGCATATATTTTCTTAGAAGATTTAACAATCATAGAGTGATTAAAAAGAACAACGGGTATTCGCACTTCTAAAACATGGCAACACAGAGCTAGGGAAAAGCCAATCCTCTTTTCCTAGAGTCCTGGTACACAGGAAATGGCAATGTCTTTTTTTTTTTTTTTTTTGGTCCAACTTTTTTGAGGAATAATTAACAAATAGGATTGAGTATATTTAAAATGTACAATGTGATGGATATACATACCCATTGTGGAATGATTACCAAAATCAACATAATGAACACTTCCATCACCTCACATAGTTCATTTTTTGTTTTCTGTGAGAACACCTAAAATATCAGCAACTTTCAAGTATATAATACCATATTATTAAGTATAGTCATCATGTTGTACATTAGATCCTCAAAACTTATCCTGTATCTAAAACTTTGTGCCATATCTTCCCCTCCCCCGAGTCACTGGCAATCATCATTCTATTTTCTGTTTCTATGAAATTGTTTTTTTTAGATTCCACATGTAAGTGATACCATGTAGTTTTTGTTGGCAAAAAAAAAAAAAAAAAAAGCCCTGATTGGCTTTTTTCTCCTAGTATAATGTCTTCTACTTTTACGCATGTTATTGCAAATGGGAGAATTCCCTTCTCTTTTTATGACTGAATAACATATATGCATTTTCTATGTATTTTATAAATATATATATATAAATAATATATATATTCACTTATAAATGCATACATTTTCTTTATTCATTCATCAAAGCACAACTTAGGTTGTTTCCATGTCTTGGCTATTGTGAATAATGATGCAATGAACATTGAGGTGCAGCTATGTCATCAAGATACTGATTTCATTTATCTTAGATATATACCCAGAGTGGGTTTACTAGGTCATATGTTAGTGATATTTTTAACTTTTGGGGAAAGCTCCATACTGTTTTCCATAGTGACTAAATCAGTTTACACTCACACTAGCAGTGTACAAGTGTTTCCTTTTCTCCACATCCTCTCTAGCACTTACCTCTTGCCTTTTTGGTATTAGCCATTCAAACAGGTGGGGAATTATATCTCATTGTGGATTTGATTTGCATTTCCCTGGTGATGAGTGATGTTAAGCACCTTTTCATTTACCTGTTGATCATTTTTATATCTTCTTTGGAAAAATATTTATTCAGGTCCTTAACTCATTTAAAAACTTATTTGATTATTTGTTTTCTTCTATATATGAGTTCCTTTATGTATTTTGGATATATATTTATTCAAATATATATCCAGAATATATTTTGGAAATATTTATATATTAAAGGATATATATATATATATATATATATATATATATATATCCTTTATATATTTTGGATCCTTTATATATTTTAGGTGTTAACCCCTTATCAGGTAGGTGATTACAAATGTTTTCTCCCATTCTATAGGTTGCCTTTTCAAGTTACTGACTGTTTCCTTTGCAGTGGAAAAGCTTTTCAGCTTAATGTAGTTCCACTTGTTTATTTTAGCCTTTGTTGTCTGCGCATTTGGTGTCTTATCCAAGGAATCATTGACAAGACCAAAGTCAAGGAGCTTTTTCCTTATGTTTTCTTCTGGGAGGGTTTCAGGTCTCACAATGAAGACTTTAATCCACTTCAACTTAGTTTTTGTGACTTTTGTAAGATAAGGGTCCAAGTTTCATTGTTTTGTATGTGGATATCTAGTTTTCCCAACACCATTTTTTGAAGAGACTATCTTTTCCCATTGTGTGTTTTTGGCACCTTTGTAAAAAAATTAGTTGATGCTATATGCATGGATTGATGTTTATTTCTGGGCTTTCTGTTCTATTCCACTGGTCCATGTGTCTGTTTTTATGCTAATACCATACTGTTTTGATTCCTGTAGCTTTGCAATGTGGTTTGAAATCAGGAGGTATGATGCCTCCATTTTTCTTCTATCTCAAGATTGCTTTGACTTTTGGGGGTCTTTTGTAATTCAAGTTTTAGGATATTTTTATGTGAAAAATGCCCCTGGAATTTTGACAGGAATTGTTTTGAATCTGTAGAGTCCATCTTCACAATATTAACTCTTTCAGCCCATGAACACAGCATATCTTTCTATTTATTTGTTTTCAGTTGTTGTTTTATTTTTAATGTTTTATAGTTTTTAGTGTATAATTTTTCATCTCCTTGGTTAAACTTATTCCTTTGTACTTTATTGTTTTTGATGCTCTTGTAATTGAGACTGCTTTCTTGATTTCATTTTCTGTTAGCTCACTGATAGTGTATATAGAAATGTAACTGATTTTTGTAGGTTGATTTTGTATTCTTCAGCTTTACTGAAGTCATTTAGTAGTTCTAACAGTTTTGTGTGTGTATGAAGTCTTTAGGGTTTTCTCTATATAAGATCATACCATCTACAGACAGATAATTTTACTTCTTCCTTTGAAATCTGTATGCCTTTTATTTCTTATTCTTGGCTAATTGCTATAGTTAGGATGTCCAGTACTATGTTGAATAGAAGCTGTACAAGTAGGCAGCCTTGTCTTGTTCCTGATCTTAGAGGAAAGCCTTTCAACTTTTTGCCATTGAGTATCATGTTAGCAGTGGGTTTGTCAAATATGGCCTTTACTATGATGAGGTACATTCCTTTTATACATAATTTGTAGAATGTCTTTTATCATGAAAGGATTTATAAAATGCTTTTTTTTTGCTTTTATTGAAAGCAATAAAATCATGATTTTATCTTTCATTCTGTTAATACATGTCACATTTTTTTAAAAGATTTTATTTATTTATTTGAGAGAGAGCATGAGAGGGGAGAAAGTCAGAGGGAGAAGCAGACTCCCCATGGAGCTAGGAGGATGATGCAGGACTCGATCTGGGACTCTGGGATCATGACCTGAGCCGAAGGCCGTCGCTTAACCAACTGAGCCCCCCAGGCGCCCATGTATCACATTTATTGGTTCACATATGTTGAACCTCCCTTGCATCCCAGGGATAAATTTCATTTTATCATTGCCTTTTTAGGACAGGGACTTTCCAACTTTTTATGTAGATCTTAGATTTGATGAAATAAGAGATATTTCATCTGAATTCATAACCATCACGGGTTGATTGACATTCCTTATAAGATGCCCACATGAATATATGGGCATAAGACTGCTCACATATTGATAGAAGGTTAGTACTTCTTTTTGTCCCTAAGATTATTCCTTAAAGGTTTTATTATATGCCATTGAAGACCTAGCTCCTTACTGTTGATGAGAGATAAGGAAGGGAAAATAGAACTTCAAAAGAGGAGTTAGGTGTCTACTCTGAGCATCAAAAAGGACACTTTGGTGAATTTGTGACCTAAATTCTGTAAAACCATATTTGATATCCCTTAGAGGAAGGCCTTTTATCCTGTAATCTCACATTTTATCTTGTGATCTCAAATTACTTCAGTAGGTAGGGAAGAATAGGCTAGGCAATCCTGTAGTAATAAATAACCCTCAATGTCAGTGACTTAGAATAGCATAGACCTAATTTTCCTTCCTACTACATGTCCATCAAGAATTCTAGAGTTATTTGGGAGCCCCTTGTACCTTCTTGTCATCCTTACTCCAGGACCTACACTGATGGAATGGCAAGTATTTGTGGCTAAAACATGCCAGTATTTGTAGCTAGGGGGAAAGTAATGCTTCTACTTGGAAGTGGCACATGCTTTCCCTAGCATTCTGTCAACCAGAGAAAGTTTATCTGGAAAGACCTATTTTTAAGTACTTATAGAATTAAATCCTCTCCTGTAAGTGAAAGGAGAGAGCCAGAATATCTGTGACCTGTGAAAGAATTAGCAGAATGGGTACCATTTTGAAACTTCTATATATACTAAGACTTTAAAAAATATATATATATTGGAGAAGTTGCTTTTTGCTTTATGGTGAGGTGTTCTTTTCCTGTTCTGGCTAGATACCTGATTCTTCTTGTGAAGTTCTTCATTTTTCAGGGAAGAGAGGGAAAGACTAATTTGTTCCAAGATCTGAAGTTAAAGAGATGAAATTGAAGGTCAACACAGATGGGAAAGACAGTTTTGTTGAGAGTGCACTGAATATGCATTAATGATGAACTCATTTTTCTCAGAAGCTCATGTTTGAAAATAAAGTCTTATCTTTCAGTGATAAAACTTTAAAAAACTACAACTCTCTACCATAGATGACACTTTGTTCCCATGTCTCCATGACTACTGTGATGCAATTCCAAGATACTGGGATCTGTGACTCTTAAGAAGGGCTTATGTGGGTAGAAAAGTCTGACAAATACTATAGGATAGATGAGTGGTGGCCTTAGTTAAGAAATGGAGGCAGAGGGGCGCCTGGGTGGCTCAGTGGGTTAAAGCCTCTGCTTTTGGCTCAGGTCATGATCCCAGGGTCCTGGGATTGAGCCCCGAATCGGGCTCTCTGCTCAGCAGGGAGCCTGCTTCTTCCTCTCTCTCTGCCTGCCTCTCTGCCTGCTTGTGATCTCTCTGTCAAATAAATAAATAAAATCTTTAAAAAAAAAAGAAAAAAAAAAGAAAAAAAAAGAAATGGAGGCAGAACAGGGAGGCCAAATGGATGTCAAAGATCAAACAGGAAATAAGTTGAGCCTAAGGATCAGAAAAGATGAAAGAGGGGGCACCTGGGTGGCTCAGACTGTTAAGCATCTGCCTTTGGCTCAGGTCATGATCCCAGGGTCTTGGGATCAAATCCCTCATAGGGATCTCCATGTAACAGGAGGCCTGCTTCTCCCTCTGCCTCTGCCCCTCCCCCTGCTCATTCTCTCAAAAAAAAAAAAAAAAAAAAAGTAAAAAAGAAAAAGGAAAAGATGAAAGAGGACAAACAGGTCTTAAAGACCCAGTTCAGGAGAAGCAAGAGATAGCAAACTCAGTAAGGAGCTAGAGATGCCCATGTGCACTCTTTCCCTAGGGCAGAAACTAGAGATCGGAACTTGCAGATGGTAGTTCAGGCAGACATGGACTTAGCTAGTTCTGCCTTTTTACAATGAGGCTGCTTACCTGTCTTTAATCACAGTACGGTTGGGGGATCCTAGTGTGATTGATTGATTGATTGATAGCTTCAGAGGTAGAGCTTAGTAATTTATCAGTTGCATCCAGTGCTTATTACATCCAGTGCCGTCCTTAATGCCCATCACACAGTGACCCCATCACCCCACTACCTCCCCTCCAGCAACCCTCAGTTTGTTTCCTGTGGTTAAGTGTCTATTATGGTTTATCTCCCTCTCTGATTTCATCTTATTTTATTTTTCCCTCCCTTCCCCTATGTCCATCTCTTTTCTTTCTCAAATTCCACCTATGAGTGAAATCATATATTTGTCTTTCTCTGACTGACTTACTTCACTTAGCATAATAACCTCTACTTCCATCCATGTCATTGCATATAAGATTTAATTTTTGATGGCTGAATAATGTTTCATTGTATATATAGATACTATGTCTTCTTTATCCATTCATCTGTTGATGGACATCTGGGCTCTTTTCATATTTTGGCTATTGAGGACATTACTGCTATAAACATTGGGGTGCTTGTGCCCCTCTGAATTACTGTGTTAGTATCCTTTGGATCAATACCAAGTAGTGTAATCACTGGGTCATAGGATAGCTCTATTTTTAATTTTTGAGGAACCTCCATACTCTTTTCTGGAGTGGCTAAATTAGATATCTGTATTTAAACTTAGGCCTTAGGGGCACCTGGGTTGCTTAGTCAGTTAAGCATCTGCCTTTGGCTCAGGTCATGATCCCAGGTACCGGGGATCAAGCCCTGCATTAGGCTCTTTGCTCAGCGGGGTATCTTCCTCCCTCTGCTGCTCCCCCTGCTTGTACTCTCTCTATTTCTCTCTGTTGAATAAATAAAAATCTTTAAAAATAAATAAATTAACTCAGGTCTTTAGGGTAGTTCCAAGAATAAATATATTTTTTTTAAATGACTGAATCCTCAATCTGCAAAGACAATGACAAGTGGTTTACAATTTTATTTGTAACCTAAATATGAGTAAACTGTCTTGATCTAGCTCTAAGACTCTTCAGGGGTCACATATTTCAAAAGAAGCACAGATCTGGCTCAAAAAGCTGGAGAAAGCATGGATCTATACTGAAGGGTTTTTTTAAACAATTTTTTTTAATTTTAAGATTTTTTTTTTTATTTATTCATTTTGACAGAGGGAGAGAGATCACAAGTAGGCAGAGAGGCAGGCAGAGAGAGAGAGGAAGGGAAGCCGACTCCCTGCTGAGCAGAGAGGCCGATGCGGGGGCCCTGGGATCATGACCTGAGCCCAAGGCAGAGGCTTTAACCCACTGAGCCACTGAGCCACCCAGACTCCCCTACACTGAAGTTTTAACTGAGGGTAGGTAAGGGGGAGAAAGGGTTAATATAGCCAGATTTGCTTTAAAAATTCTTTTTAGTAAACTCTTCCTTTCCTCACATTTCGTTCTTTTGTGCTACCACTCCGGTCTCTGCTAATATGGCATATTGAGTGACCAGTGGCAGATGTGGAATTCCAATTGCTCAGTTTGAATATTGGTTCTAACACTTGTTATTTGGGCTGTCCCTAAGTTCCTTAAACTCTCTAGAGTAGTTGGCTCATCTGTAGAATAAAAATAATGATGGGGTGCTTGTGAAGGTTGTAACTTAGATGTGACAAACATATAGAAGGACCTGGCACATACCAAGTTCTCATGAATTATTAGCTCCTCTTATATTTGGAACCCAAGTCCTTACAACCTTCTTCCCTTCTTCCCCTCCATCTCTCTTCTGACCCTCTGTATCTTTACTTCCACCTTCCACTTATCCATGGCTTCTTTACTTCTCCATCTTAGCTTATCACTGCATCTTCATATCGAAGCTGCTTGCCTCCTCAGAAAATGGAGGAGGGGGAAAGTCAGTAAATCCCTATACTTAATATCTTGTTTTGTCTCCATTACACATCCAACAAACTCTAAACTCTATTTGGCGGCCTGTATGACCAATTAACATTTCTTTCTTAACTAGATACTGCTAAGAGCCTCATTTAGTGTGTTGAAAATTATGTTTACCCAGGATTTTGACAAGCCCATGAAATATCCCTTAGGCCACCCTGTCAGTGATGGAATTCTCACTTCTTCATTCAGGGTTCTAATTAATAGTCAATGGGAACTTGTAGTCGAAACCTGTGCTCTATCAGTTTTCTTTACCTTATTTGGCACACCATTGGTTCCCTTTCAATATGATGCTAATGATAATTAACAGCCAATTATTGGGTTTTGAGTACATGGTAGATCTTGTGCTTGGTGTTTTTCATGCAGTATTGCATTTAATTTTTGTAACAAACCCTATGATATACATAGTGGTTCCCCAGGAATAGGGAAACCAAGACCATTATAGGTCAAGTAACTCATCTGAAGTTACACATCCACTAAGTAGTGTAATCAGATTTTAATTTATTTTATTTTTCATTTTTAAACGTTTATTTATTTATTTGAGGGAGAGAGCATGAGAGCACAAGCAGGAGGCGCAGAGGGAGAGGGAAGAGACTGTCAAGCTGTCTCCGTGCACAGTGCAGAGCCCAGCGCAGGACTCAATCTCACAACCTTGAGATCAGGACCCGAGTCAAAACCAAGAGTTCGATGCTTAACCAACTGTGGCACCAGGTGCCCCAAATTTTAAGCCCTGGTCATACCTGAATTGAAAACCACTTCTGACATTTCTCTTTGTTTCTTTACAAAGTAAGGAAATGATTGCATGTTACTCCAGCATCTTGCTTCTCTATCCTAAGTTTTCCCTGACAGCTACCGTGCTGTGAAGTCAGCATTCCCTGTGTGCTAGTGTGGCAGGTGGCAGACTTTATCTCTCTTTGACAGGCAAAGTTTTCTCTTATGTGAAGTTGGAACTGAAAACACATTTCCCTAGTGAGGAGATATGTGGACACTATTTTAATTTCTGTGCAATACCATCGAACTGCCTGAATTCAATTATCAAAGCATCTCTTACTGATTGTGTGACTTCAGGCAAGCTATTTTATCTCTTTGTGCCTCTGGTTTCTCACCTGAAATATGGGGATAAGTAGTATTGGCTTCATAGGTTTTTGTGAGGCGTAAGTGGAGAATATCATGGAAATTCATAGAACTTTTTGGCGAGTAGTCAGTGTGCTATAAATGTTATCACCGTCATCAGCACCACCAGCATTGCTATTACTATTTCTAATATTCTTCTTGATATTGTTGTTGTTAATCTCAAAGCTGTAGCTCAGAGTTACATGTCAAAATTATATCACCAGCCAGAGAATGAGCCAGGGGCCAGTAAGCATAAATAGTGTTGCTGATTAAGGACCAAAGAGGGACACCAATCTTGCCAGCAATCTTCAGGGAGAAAGATGGCTTTATCCCTCTCCTGCATCTTTCTGCCTGAAGACCTCAGAAAACTGACTGCAGGAAGACTAGTAGCCTGCAGAAAAAAAAAAAAAATTGTATACCTTTTTTACAGGTTCACAAATATGACAAAAGTTACTTTTTTACTTCTCTAAAATAAATACACTTTTCTATGTGGGCCATCCTTGCATATGTCTTCCCCTCATTCATCTCATCCCAAGTCTTAGCCTTTCTTGTCATATGTCTGGTGGCCCCCTTTGTGGAATAGTATGGTGATGTCGTCCATGGGTATTGATGAGCTTATCTGTCATAGCTCCTAATTAATTGATGTACACTTTTCTGAAGTAGGGAAAAGGGCTGAGGCAATAGAGTTTAGTGTCTTGTTTGTTTTTTCACCTAGTCATTTGACCACACAGGAAGCCTCTGCCAGAATTATAGGACTATATTATAAATGCTAAGTATTTCAAACCAGCCATGAACCATGTAGTGAGTTCTCATAACTTGCTGTCCTTCAGCGTACACACTAAGTCCCACCATACTGCGGAACCTGACTACATCTTGCTTTTGCTTCTCGGTATCTGTACTTCTCCTGTTTCCAAGGAGCTCCCATGTACCATCCTCTTGGGATACAAGGATGATTGGTTGGTGTTAGAATTCCAGGCCATGAATCCTCCCTTTTCTTTTTTTCCTCTCCATTTTCTGTCTGTTAAATGGAGATTCTAACACCTTCCCCTCCTCTGGAAGACAGGAGAAGAATTTAATGATTTTAAGTCTTTGAACCTATCCCCTTGCCAAACAAAACACAATGGTGAGTGGCTTCACAGAAAGAGCCCGACAAGGACTCACATCATCTTTGCTATTAGCCACATCTTGTTTTCTCCTATTAATTAGTCTCCAGATATCTCAGAACAGAAAACAGAGTTGACCTTAGCTCTGACAAAGTCAAAATTTTCCATTTCTCTCTATCCCTGGCACCTCCTGTAATAGCCACCTGAGGCTGGCAGTCAGAGAGGCCCACAGTAAAGGACTGAAGCTCACACTGTTTCTTGTACCTGTTCACCAGTTTTAATCTTCCTTTGGGATCTGCAATTGGGGGAAAGGTGAATTTGTAGCCCAGAAGCATTATTAACCACGTGGAATAACGACAGCCTTTCCATGGAAACAAAGTTCACTTAGTCTTGCCTTGGGCCTGTGTGTACACAAGTCATGTTTGTTAGTATCAATTCAGAGAAACATCACCTGCTTTTATAAGATTCCGAGACAATAATGGAAGCTGAACAAGCCTCCTTCAGCCCAGTGTGTAGGCTGGTTTTAGAATGGAGAACAGGGTATAATTTTCTATGTGTAATAGGATTAATTTAAACTGACAGTGTGAGGAAATTAATTTTTTCAGGTTGCCTTTCATTTCTTTTCTCTATCAGTCAATCAACAAATACTTGTTGAGCACCATCTCATTGAAAAGGAAAGAGAATAAGCATAAGTCATGACCTTGCTTTTATCATTTACTATTTCCTTGGAGAGACAAAGCCAACATCCATGGTGACATAGAAGGAACTCTTAACTTGGTATAAGGAGACCTGTGGTCTTATTACAGTTCTCTGAGTAGTATAGTATGTGGTTAAATGAGAGTATCCTGAAATTGGGCTCTCAGAGCTATAAAATCAGGCATTGTCATTAACCAGCAGTGGAACCTTGGAAAAATTCCACACTTCTTATTAGTTTTCTCATCTGTGATGATGAAGTTAATAGTAGAGCCCAACTCAAAGAGTGATTGAGGCCTTAGAGCTAAAACTTGACTAGCATTACATTTAGGACACGTTGAGTATGAGATATTATTAGTTTGATATTTGAAAGCCTTTGAAAGTCTCTAGGAAAGGAAAGGGACCTGAAATGTGCTGTGTGCTTCCTGTGCCTCCAACACCCCATGGGGGCACATCACATATGCGTTTTTATACATCCTCACAAACGCCTTGTGAAGTTGGTAAGGGAGATTTAAAAATGTTAAAATAGCTTCATAAGGTCTCCTATCTGGTGAAGGACAAAGCTGTGGTTCAAACTCTGAGGTCTCAACCCAAAACCTATCCATTTTCTACCACCCCAAAACCATTCTGAGCCTCAGCTTCCCCTTGTCAGAAAACTTTTAAGTGGATTAGAAGGTCCCTGAGTTCAGTTCTAAATTTTAGGATTCCTACTCATCTGACTTTTTAATTAAACTTGATTTTAGGTTAAGGGAGATCTGAGTGGGAGAATTCACAGAGACATTTTTTGGAGGTTGTAGTACCTGAAGAAATGGTAAAATTTGGCCAAGTGGAAAAGAGGAGAGGAAGGATTTTTAGGGAGTCATAAATACTGGAACAATGGTGGAATGGTAAGAACAATAGGTAGAGACAAAGAAAAAGTTGTTCCTACTTGCTGCTACTGAGGAAAAGTAGGAGACAAGGCTGTTCTCTTTCTTAGGTTATCCTTTATGGGATCTCTAACAGTACCCCCCTAGCCTACACTCACTAGATACCAGTAGCACTCTGCCCCACCCCAGCTTTGACAACCAAAAGTATATCTAGATAGTGTCCAGTGTCTGTGGGAGGGGGAATCTCCCCTGACTGAGAACCCTTGCCTTAACCTATCCTTTAGGTCATTATCAGAGGAGAGAAATTAACTTCTATCATCTGTGAGTTTAATTTTCTACAGTGTGTGTATGTTTACCTAACATGTATCTCTCAGATTTTATTGTATGTAAGAATCACCTGGTGGAACATGGTAAACTATGGATTTTTTTTTCCTCCCTCAATTGAAAACTTGGTGTAGTGGCTCCGAATTAGAACCCAAGAATTTGATTTTTTAAATCAGCCCCTGTTTCTGTCACCAACCCCGGGTCCTCTGATATAGTCCAGAGACCCTATTTTGAAAAACACTGACCCAGTTGCTATCCATCAGGGTCAACCCTGTCCCTGTTGGTATGGTAGAAAGCCTTGGGAACCAGCGATTATGAACGTACACCTTCACTTCTTTATTTACTTGGGATTTTAAGTGATCTGGTGAAGTGAGATTTCCTGGTTTCAAAGTCTGGCTTTCTCAAACTTGCATGATGGGTAGCCTTGGGTGAATCACTCACCATTTCTGTGCCTGTGTTTCCTCATCGGTAAAATGGGGACTGTTGTTAGCACCTGCCTCGTAAGTTGCCATTATATGTGAGTGCATACATGAAAAGACTCTTGTAATTGTTCCTGCACAAAGTGTTCAATAAATGTTTAGAGTTAGTGACAAAGGTTAATTAAAACTAAGAAGCATGGAATGTTGCCATCACAGCATTGCTAGGGCACTCTTGACCTTTTCTTAGAATCTGTGTTGCACTTAAAACAGGATTTTCTAACTTTAGAGCTCCTAAGAGTCACTTGGGAAGTTTGCAAAATGCGTGCTCCCAAGGCACCCTCACCCCAAATAAGACAGTCTAATTCAGTATGTTTTTTAAGTGAAGTGTAGGAACTGCATTTCTATAAAGCTATGCAGGTGGGTATGCTGCAACCAACAAAAAGGCAGAGGCTGCTTAGAAACACATTGTCTTGGAGGGAATAGTTTGTACTTTGTACAAATTTGACCTACTCACTGCACTGACCTACTCAGAGTGACAGAACCTATTTTGAGACACAACTTTAAGGCTGTTTTCCAATGAATGCCCCATATAGATACGTTGACAAGACATAGTATGATTTTTGTTTTGTTTTGCTTTAATGCTTATCAAGCATTCTCTAGTTTCTAGTTTTCTTTGACTTACTTGGAAATTTTTACCAAATTAACTGGGGTCTGAAAAAAAAGTATGTGAGGACTTTTAAAAGGAAAGGAAGAAGACACGTTGGAAAAGATACCACCTAGATGTAAAGCCTTTTCAGTAGGACATTTCAACAAGTTGGTATTTGAACTTGAGGAAATTACTTTTTAGAAATTCTAAAGGCAACACAGATTCCTTAACAAGCAAGAATCCAAGCATATGAAATTCTAAAACCCTGTCAATATACATTTTCATTTTGTCTTTATTCCTATTTTTTGGTGAAAATAAAAATTTTGAATAGAAAATAATTCCTTCCTCAGGATTCTTTCAGGGGGAGGTTTTTTTGTTTGTTTAAGAAAAAAGACAAATGTATTCTGATTGTACCAACTTCCTTAATATGTACTCAAAAATCTCTTTTTTCCTCATAAATATGAGAGTTGTGACCATCATGAATTTTTTCATAATCAAAATCAAAGACATTGCTGAAAATAGGAAGAAGTTAAGTGTTCTTCCTGTTAAATGCTATATCTTATTTCTGTGCCTCTGCCATTTTATTGTTTTAGGTTGATATTCAACAATAAGAGTAAATTCACTATATACTCAGTTTCATCCTCATTCACCTACAATCTGAAAATTCTCAAATAGTCCAGAAAAATGAAACTGTTACAATTTCTGAGAAGCTTTCAGCAAAACTGAAAAGTCAGTAAGGTTTGCTTTTAATTCCTGTCTTTCACCTAGCCTGTTTGTTTTCTGAATCCTGACTGCATATGGCCATCACCCAGAGAACTTCAAAAAATCTACGCCTGGGCCCCATACCTAGAGATTCTAATCAGCTGCTCTGGGATGGGGCCTGAACTTGAGCCAGGTCAAAGATCCCCAGGTGATGCTGATGTGCAGCCAGGATTGAGAAGCTTAGCTGAAATATTTGTATACATCCCCTTTTTGCCTTTTTTTTTTTTTTTTTTTTCCTACTTGCCTGTCCTGGGACTAGTTTTTATAGGGTCATGCTCTTAGTAGGCAAGGGACTGGCAAGGATCATTGCATCGCAGGTGCCTTTGCATTGAACTGGGTCTCCAAAAAACCAGGAACCCAAAAATGATGTTAAAATTGTGGATTGATGAGGCAACAGTGCTTTCATTTCCCATCCTCTTTCCTTCCATCCCTCTTTCGCTCTGTGACTTTTTTCATTCTTAAGGGCTTTATACTCAAAGTCCCAAATTCCTACCATCGGTTTGATCATTAACCTATACAGCTTGGGTTAGGCCTCATGCTTTTCTAAGACTTAATCCTGCTTATCCCAAACATTGATGATTTTGGTTTGAACAGTTAGTCGGGAATTGAACATTTGAACATTTAGCTTGATTAGCCACCCACAGTGAGGTTTTCAAGTTAGTAGAAGCCTGCCTAAGGACTCAGAATACTTAAAAACAAAATAAAAACTCTTAGGTCTTTTTTTTTTGTGTGTTGCAACAGTTAAATCTGTTCATTAAAAAAACATTAGAAACTATGGATAAGTTAGAAAGAACAAACCAGAAATCACCTGTGATCCTTCCATGTGGCCATATACTTTCACTTATCTGGCATTCTTTCTCTCTGTTCTTGTGTCCAAATAACTTCCTATACTTAAAATAAAACCTCTCACTAAGGCAGGAACATATAAGATTTTCGACTAACTTTGTACTTTTGCATTCAAAACTCATAGTTTCTTGGAAGTTCAGACATTAGAATTACTATAGAATTTATCTGGTGATCAGTAAAGATGGAGTCTCAGAGAGACTAGGACCTTAACACAGGACTGGTCAGTGACAGATCTAGATATAAAATCCAGGGTCACTCAATTCTAGGGGCCATGTACCTTATCCCACACTATGACCTTGATGTGCAATCAAGTAAAAGATTGTCAGTTTTATCCAGTTCTGCTAATGATAAATGGTGCTTCTAAAAGTATTTATGGTAATAGCTACATGTGGTAGGAGAAATGACTTAGGATTCACTATACTATTGCCCTGAGCTGAGAAAAAGTGTTTGTGGCTGAATTTCTTGGATATTTTGAAGGAAAAATAGATTGATTATTCAGGTATACATAAGGTTAATACAGAGCTGTGATGTTGGAAATGTACATAGACATTAGTCACAGAAACAGCAGTATTTAAGCCAACATGTCACAAACCTTGATATGCAGAGCACTGTTTTGTGAGATATTAATATCTTATAGAAAACCCTGGATTAAACCATTTTAAACATTCCATAATTACAGGAATCTATTTAATATTTTTATGGGCATTATAAATCTTTATGTGAGACAGAGTATGCAAATTTCCAACTTTATCCAGAAGTTGTTTGTTTGTTTGTTTTCTCTTCTTCTTAAGGGCACAGGTATTAACATCTTGACAAACTACTATTGTGGCCCCCACTTTAGAACACGCTTAGCGTAGTTAGGCTTTGTATGTTGGGAACAAGGGACCATCAAGAGACCATCTAAAGGATTAAGATGTGCTGGTACCATAGGGTTAATGTATAGTAATTGAGGGAACAAAAGCATTTCTTTTCAAAGAATTCTTCTTAGGGTAATTATTCTTATCTGGAATTACTCCCCTTAACCTTCTATCTGCATCTTTTTATTTTATTCATATCTTTTCTGAAAGTCCTATTTTTTTTTTTTTAAACAGGATGTCATACCTACTTTTTTGAAACGCCAACAGAAGAGGCATTTTTCAGATGGTTCCTTGTATCTCCAGCTTTCCAGACTAGACAGCCTTAAAAAATTTTCAGAGGTATCCAAAGTAATCAAAGTCTTCTGCTAAGGGCACTTGTTGGTGGCAGATCTGTATTAGTCTATGGTTTATGGTGATTAAAATTTGATATAGCACAGGTAAATCAATAGAATCACAGGATTGGATGGTAATTTACAAAAATGGAACTTGAGAGGAGCATTTCTATTTCTGTTTTATAGTCTTTGTGTCTATTTGTCCTACCCATGTCTTCATTAATAGCCTCTTGACCATTAAAGTGTCAATGTTTAAAAAAATATATATTTTTTCCCCTTCCCACTTGAGTAGAAATATAGGCATCCCACTTATCCTTCTTTGAAAACATTTGGGGCACTGTCCTTTGCATGGCCTTCTCACCCTCCTGTGTTACTATGTGTTATTGTGAATAGATGTGTAGAAGGTCTGACCTCACACCCACAGTGTACAGCAGTTTCTCTCATGTCTTATTTGACTGGAACTAGCTCCGTCTAAAGACAGTGAGTTCTGAGAATCATGGCATAGAACGCATAGATGATCCCAGCCCTTAGTATACGATCCAGCCCTTAAATTTGGAACTCCTGCTCTCTTAAATTAGGCAGCAACCCAAATTCTATTTGCGTAAAATATCTGATATAATTTCAGGGTGTGGGAAAATGATTGGGATCTTATTTGTGAATTAAGTAAAATCTAGACAAAATCAGGTTTTATCCAAATTTAAGAATTATGTATTCTGTCATGCTAATATTAGTTTCCTCAGTCCAACAATTATTCTTAGATGGAAGAAAAAAAGGTTTCCGTGTATATGTAAATCAACATGGACCAGATTAGATTTAAGTTAAGCATAAATAGGATGGCAAAAAATGGAATTTGGGCATGGAAAGGTAGTTCTATACCAAAACATATTCAATATATGGCTAATTATAACCATATTTACACTGTATTTGATAGTTACTATGTTCCAGGTACTATATTAAGATTGCAACAACCATTCCGTCAAATATCACAGATACTTGTGTTAGTTTGCTAGGACTATCATAATAATCACTACAGAATGGTTGGCTTAAACAATAGAAATTTGTTTTCTCATAGCTCTGGAGGCTAGATTCTATTGTTAAGATGTCAACCAAGCTGGTTTCTTCTTAGGCCTCAATCCTTGGCTTGTAGATGGCCATTTTCTCGTTTTAACTTCATATGGTCTTTCCTTTTTCTGTGCCTGTGTCCTAATCTCCACTACTAACAGAGGAAACCAGTCATATTAGGTCAGAGTCCATTTTACATTAATTACTTCTTCAAAGCCCCGATCTCTAAAAATAGGTACAGTCTCAGGTTTTGCAGGTTAGAGATTAAATATACAAATTTTGGGGGATACACTCCTGCTCATAACAAATGCCATTATTTCCATTTTTATAGTTGATGCAGCTAAACTTTAGTTGTATTCCTTGCCCATTGTCATACAGTGAAGACACAATACAATCAGGATTTAGAATTAGGTGTATTTAATTCCAGAGCCTGCTCACAGTCATTGTGATGTGCTCTGGACCACAGCTCATCCATCCAATCAACAAATATCTGTCAAGTGTCTTCTATTTGCTAGCCTTTTTGCTAGGTGCTATAAACATCCTTGAGTAAAATAGATGATTTCTTCTTTGGAGGCACTGGCTATCACCCAGTCAGCTATGCACTCAGTGACTTTAAACCCACTGGTCAATAAAGTTCCATCTGTTTCCCAAATTATTCTGGTCTCATAGGGATGATTGCCAAAATGGGAGGGGTCCTCTAGGCAGCTCTCACTGTATTGACATCTCAGGCAAAACTGACCCAGAGCATCCCGAGTCATAGACTTTACCTTGGATTTGGGCTCCCTTCCTCACAAGTGCATAGAGAAAGGAAGGTTGTCACTGGTGGTACTGGGTGATCCTTGCAGAATGGGCTGGGGCAAACCAACTTAGACAAAACATTCTGGAAAGGGCTAAATGTTCAAATCATCAAGTTTGATCAGGGCAGATTTGGGTTTGCATTCAAAGAATTTGAATTTATCTCTGGATGGTGGAATTAATGAGTATGGTGACCCAACATCCTGGGATATGATAAGAAACGGTCTTTTAGATCAGGGAGATTTGCTCTTGGGATAGAAAAAGGTCATCCAATCTCTTGGGAATGTATAAGCTGAAATGAGACCAGAGCATCAGAGTCTATCGACCAGGACATGATGGGAATGATGAGGTAAAGATGTGAGGTTGGTCTTATTCCTCATGGAGCTGGAATTGAAACTGAGCACCTGAGGTCTATTTAAAGGCCAAGAGGACAGACTGGCTACAGTCATGGAGTATTATTTCTAAGGGCCTCTTTCCTAATGTTCTTGTGGGCCCTGTGGGCTATATTCACGGCAGATAGTAAGCACAGGGAAATCATATAGATTTCCCATTCCAATACTGGTGAGGTTGGATTTCCTAATACAACCTTTGCCCAGCTTTTCCTGGCTCAAGGTCTGTGCAAGGTTGATAAGGCAGAGCACATGTTATCACTGGCCTTAGTTAGGTATGGTCAAAGCTGGTAGGGCTCAATAGTAACCTCCCATCCTTACCCCAGCCTCTAGAGGGACATATGGTGGGGGTACAGGGATGGGGGTGTGTGGGTCAGGAATGTCAGTCTGAAAGCAGCACATCAATTTGCAGTATTGGTGCAGGTCTTCACTGTGGATGCAGTCAGTGGATGATTTTAAATATACTGCCTTTAAAATAGGCATTCTCTGCTGAGTTTAGCGGTATTTTCAGGATGACTGAGTTTCCCATGTGTGAGCTGTGCTAAGTTAATTCTGTTTTGGTACACAGAGGTTGTTAAAACAAACAAACAAACAAAACAGGAAAACAAGACAGAGAAGAAAAACCATGACAGAGCTAGCAATCTGCTTAAATAGGAAACACTCCAGAACATATCTCTATCGGGGGGCATCACAAGGTCTCACAAAACAGGAGTTGTGTAGGAGAATGTGAGGACAGACAGGCTAACTTAACAGAATGTAATTTCAGTCAGAATGGTTTAATCCTCTGACCTCTGACCAAAAGATATGTTTCTATTTTCCACCCCCGTATTTTCCTTGACGGTGATTTCCACCGAATGCCGAGCTTTTGTGTAATGAAATAATACCCATTCTGTGGGCACTGTTACCAGCTGTCCTAGCTCCTGTAGGAACTTTCCTTGACGGGAATAATAATAAATAATTTCAATCATTTAGAAATTAGCTGCACAATTGTCAAAGTTCTGGCTTCTATTAACATGCTGCGGGAGAAAAAAGAAAGGGCAGAGAGGGAGAGAGAAAAACATATCGAGCCACCTTTGAATTGGCAAGGGAGGCTGTGTGAGAACAAAGGTGAAGCCACATAGTTTACTGTTATCTGGTCTAATTGTTCTTTGTCTTAAAATATTACAATTGACTGGATTGAGTATCTTTATCCATGTTGGGAGAGGATCAAACAAACGAAAAGGGGGCCTGAGGAGCTGTCAGAGGAAGATAGGTTTTTGCCTCAGCGTAGGGAAGAGCTTTCCTTTAAAGGGAGTAGGAGCTGTTCTAGCCCTCTTAGGAGGTGGGAGAGACAGTGCAGAGCTCACCTTGGGGAGCTCTGAGGTCCGACTGTCAGGGTGTCACTTAGCAGGTCCCAAACCACTCCACATCTTCCTTGTATGCAGAGCAAGGAAATCAGGGCCCAAGCTTCAGGTGTGGCTTTGCAGATTGCAGGAGACAGTGTCACGCCTGGCATGTGGTCATAGTCAGCTCTTTAGTATTATTGTTCATGAGTACCTTGTCGTTGGCGATGTTCAAATGTTTGGGGTTTTTTAAAGCCCTCTTCAGTTCAGAGATTGGGTCTTTCACTTCTGCCAGGGAGATGAGGAGGCAGATAAGCAGAACCGTGGAGGCTGACTGAGGGCAAGCTCCCAGGGCAGTGGGTCCCCACTTATTAGTTACGCGGGGCAGCATGCGGCACACTTGGTCTCCCCAGGCCCCCACCCGCAGCCTCTCAGTCAGTGTGCTGAGCTGACATATGATACGGGGCCAGCCCTGCGTGTTTGATCATTGTCAGCCTCCCAGCAGAGTCTTTGCCCTAAGCGCAGATTGGCAGGCAGGCAGTTGGTACTTTCCTCTCTGATGATGGGCAAGCTCTGGGACGGCCTGGAGCCAAAGGTCAGTAGGAAAAGAGGGGAGCTGGGAAATCTAATCAGAGGATGTTAATGCTGGAAGGGGGCCTGGAGTCCCCTGGAGCTCAGCCTCCTCTTTTCACAGATGAGGAGCCAGAAACTCAGAAAAGGGAGCATCAGTCGAGGCCACGTCCCTGATGAGCAGTAGAGCAGGCTCCAAATGACAAAGCTTTCTTCCAGATTAACGATCGCTCTGTTTCAGCTCACTGGCTCTCATGCCTGACCAACGGACAGTCCAAATGGTCAGGTGGAGTGTCGAGGAGGCAGGGTTTTACGAGGCAGCCGCCTTATACCTGGAAATGAAATCAGAGTACTGCAGTGGTGTATCCAATATGGGTCCATCAGAAAGGTAAACTTCCCATGAAAGTCTGGGTGAGACCCCTGAAGTAGCGTCAGTAAGAAAGATTAAAGATTAAAGGAAAGGCCAGGACTTCCCATTGAGCAGTGAATCTCTAAGGGCAGAATATCGGACGAGGGGAGGAGGAATTGTGTGGCTAGATACATAGTCTGTGCTGATTTTTGTTCTAAGTGCCCTGATGCATTTCATTGTCATGAAACCTGCCACTACCTGAAGCACAGAGTGGCTGCGTGATGCGAGGAAGGTCACATGACTAGAAAGAGAAGCTTGGAACTGAACCCAAACCAGCTGGCTCACTGGTCCCTTCACAAAGTAAACGGATGTTTACTTTCTTTTCTTATTTACAGCATACTTTTCCCGAGGGCCATGAGGATTTTTGATTTGAAGAGAGAGTTCCTTATGCGTAAGGACGGCTATGGGTACTGAGTTTCTAATTTATACCATAGGCCAGAAGCTGAACATCTGAGCCAATTGAGACATTCTGCCCTGCTCTGGGTTGTAGACTGATGTTTCTATATGTAATAAATTATTTAGTTAGTTTGGTTGTTTTTGAAGCCTCTCTTTTCACTATGGCCACTTTAGTATCCCCTGGACTTTTTTTTTTTTTTTTTTTTTTAAGATTTTATTTGTCAGAGAGAGAGAGAGACAGCATGAGCAGGGGAGCGGCTGGCAAAGGGAGAAGCAGACTCCTCACCAAGCAGAGAGCCGGAGGCGGGACGTGATTCCAGGACCTTGGGATCATGATCTGAGCAAAAGGTAGTTGCTTAACTGACGGAGCCACCCAGGCACAGCACCCCCTGCACTATGGATTGTCTAATGTGGCTGTGGGTTCTGTGTGCTCTGCCACAGCCTTGATGACATCTGGGGATCGCCAGGAACCTCAGGCTCATGTAGCCTCAGTACATGCAGGTGAGGTAGCAGTGATTTGGAACATCGAGGGAGCAGGCTGGGGTAGTTTGATCCCTATGCAAAGCCACTTTGCATGATGTTCTACCGTAATATATACTGTGTGGTTTACCAAAGGGGTTGATGTCACTACTACAAAATTTCTCAGGGTTTCTCAGTGTCTTACAATTAAATGCACTAAACGTTTAAGACTCAGTATTTAGAGTAGGTTGGATCTACTTTTGAAAACCCACAATTAATTCTAGATAGATGGCCTTGGACAAAGTACTTACACACTTTGAGTCTCCGGTGTCCTTTGTTATAAAATGGGAATAAATCTGACCCCATGCCTGAGGGAATTTGGTGAGAAAATATGTGCAGAAGTTTTTTTTGTTTGTTTTTTTTGTTTGTTTTTGTTTTTAGTACAGCATTGGCACGTAATGAATACAGAACACGTTGTATTTACTAGTAACAGGATGAGTGTCACTCATGCAAGAAAAAATACCAACTTCTCCATTGGCTTACTAAGACCATCATTTGCCCCTAGAATTCCCTTTCCAGATTCATCATAGCACCTCTCAAGCCTCAGCACATAATAGATTTAGAGTGGATTGATGGATGGATTCTCATTCTTCTTCATGTTCTTTTCTCTTGAGAATAAACCTTTGGGTGATGTTGCTCTTATTTTTTCAGAGCTTTTAACATGGACTTGCTCTCCTTGTGTCCCTCTGCTAGTCTTTCTGCTCTTTAAGATTTTTTGTTTAGTGTATTTTGTCAAACACTCTCCAAACTCCCTTGCCTCCTGCCAAGGAGATCCAAAGGGGTGATCTACTTTTGAAAATGTGAAAAGTGACTTCCTTGAATTTTCAGTTCCTCTCCTCTCCTGCCTCCCTCACCCCTGCCACTTCCTTCTAAAGTTCAAGTTAGGCTGAGTGTGAGGAAGGGAAGAAGGGGTATCTCTCTATTTTTGTATCCTTGCATAAGCGCTGGAGGACTTGGTAACTGTGGCTGCAGAAACGAGCTGTCCGTTACATCTAAGTTCGTTCTAGCTCTTTGAAGAAATAAATAAGGCTTCGATTTTTTTTTTTCCTAGAAATATTTAGGGTAATTCTATTTAGGCCAGTTGATCAGTTACCTCTGGTAGAACTGAAGGACTGTCTGAAAAACTTGGATGTTTCAATTATTCATATAGTTGATCTATTTTGTGGTTAATATGGCTCAGTGTCTGTTAATCAGACGGAGACTACTGACAGTTTATTCATGGTTGCAGGAGTTAGGTAAAGTGTAAGAAGAAGTGGACTGTGTCAAATTATAGAGTTGATTTTGTAGACTCTTGAGACCAATACAAAATTATGTACAAAGCCAAATTGAGATTCTCTAGAAGATTATTGGCACAACTACAAAATACATATTTATGTTTGTGTTTGGTTGGTAGGAATTGTCTAGCTAGAGGGCTCGATTTTCCAATTCATTTTGCAAAAGTCTTTCTCTTTAACCTTGAAGAAGCCCTTCCACTGCTATTTGTGAAAAATCATTTCTGTAGCAGACTGCTTTCTGAAACTCACTGACCCTTCTGTTTGGAAAGGACCTTGAAGTTCACCTCTTTCAACCACACACCAGATCTCTAATCTCGCCTAGAGCAATGTAGATAACAACTAGTTCAGTAGTTGTCTGTTTTGGGTTTATATTAGATTCTTGGAAACTCAAAAAATTACAGATGACCAGACCTTCCTCCTGTGCCTGCCTCCCCATAATTTTGATAGAATTGGTCTAAGGCGGGGTCTTCCACTGACATTAAAAAAAAAAAAAAAAAAAAAAAAGCTTCCTGGGTGCTTCTAATGTACCACCACAGCAGATCTAGCACCACCATACAAGCTGACCTGTCATACCACATGCTGATGGAAGAGGGCTCACAGGCCAAGAGGACCACAGACCACTCCGACATTTGATTATGTGAAAAGACATGCATGAGATGTTCGGATCTGAGGTGTTAAAGGAACCAAAATAGATTTTTAAGTTCGGTAGGAAATGGGTAGTCCTTGCTTATCCTAAGGGGTTCTCACTCAGAATGTGAGCCCAGGCCGGAGCCAGGGAAGTTTATTTAAAGCAGCTGCTTCTCCTTATTGCCTTGGTTAGGGCTTGAGATTCTAACCTGGAAAGTACCAAGTCTGTGTCAGGGATATACTTAATCTTGCTCCTTTTTTTTATTGCTTTTCTAGGCTTTTGATAATCCCTTTCTTTTTTTCACCAATAGAGTCTGCCATGGGTATGTTATGCTGACTTCTCTTTGCCACTTTGCTTTGATTCGCATGAGAGAGATTACTCAGTCCTACATAAGGGTACTCAAGTCTTTGTAGTTGGGGCTGAACATGGTGGGTCAGTGAGTGAGAGCCTACTGAGCAGGTGAAGACTTGCATTCTCATGGGGCCATGATGCTCTGGCAGGTTAAGTAGCTTGCAGGGTGCCCCAAAACTCACAAGGATTCCCTTTACCCAGAGTTTGCTTGGAAAATACTTAAATTTTTCAGACATCTGTGAAAATACGAAGGCTTTGAAAATAAACTACTTTCCCCCCTACAACTTAATCTGGTTAAGATTGTGCAAAAGTCAGGTATCACCCCACAAAAGGTAATTGGGGCTTCGTGGACTTCTTTATATTTTGTCCATAGAAGAAAAAATTTGTCTTTGTGAATTTGTCCTCCTAGAAAACTGCTGTCAGTCCAAATCCTTCCTTTCTTTGGAAATGTAGAAACCAACATATGTCATTGCTAATCTTGAGTGACAGCCGTTTAGCTGGCAGACATTTGCATGGTCTTTGGAGAATTATAACCCATATTAAGTATGCCTATATGCTGTTCACTCACAGACAATACTTTTCAGATTCAAACACGGGATTTCCAGAAGAAAAAGCAACTGTCAGATTTCACGGAAGAATAAAGGATATTAAAGGAATGCAAGGTTGGCTTTAAATAAAAGCCAGAGTATGAGGACAGCAATTAGTACATCTGTCCCTCTAGATGCTATATATAAGGTATATATATCTATGTGTTCCCCCACCACACCCCATCACCCTTCTCCATCTGTCCTTCACTCCACCATCATTTCTATCCATTTAAAAAGTCTGGCAAAAACTTGGCAAGGTCTTAAAAAGTCATGGCAAAAACCTACCATGTAATTTATTCTACACACATGCATACATATGCATGTACAATCTAGTTCAATAATAAGTATTCCTTACTAGCTTGCAACTTGCTTTTCTTACTTAACATACCTCAAACTTTCCTGTTGTAGGTAAATGCAGGGTATCCCTTGACTCACTGGTTCTCAGACTTTACCCTGCATTAGAATCACTTGTTACATGCATTAGAATCACTTGTTAAATGCAGATGGTGGAGGCTTAACCCCCCTGAATTTTTGACTGGGTAGATCTGGGGTGGGGCCCAGTAATTTGCATTTCTAATAAGTCCCCAGGCAATATTGATGCTACTGTTCCAGGACTCAGTTTGATAAAAACTCTTAACTCATTCTGTCCCACAGCTCCCCAATCTTTAATGGTAGAGTTAAAACTCAAGTTTCTCAGTCATTGCCCTGTTGGCACACATGCAGTACTTTTTGGCTTTACATTCAGTGCTGCAATAGATGTTCTTATATTCCTATTTTCGTGTACTGGTACTTTTATTTTGATAGCATCCAGAACTTTTTGAAACTGTCTTGTGAACTAGATTATGAGTCACAGGAGAAAATCAGTCTCATTGCTTTGTGGTCACACTTCAGCTAGATCTTATTCACCGGACTTGGAGCCAAGTGATGGTGACTTTCTCCAGAAATCAATTCCTCCCATCAGAAGAATGATACTTTCCACCTTTGCGGATAATTAAAGGAATAAGCTCCTACAGCAGTTCCAGAAAAGGGGCTCCAGCAGTGAGTGTTGTTCGCAAGGGTAGGTTGGTTGAGTTTAGTGCATAGCCTTCCTGGGGATCTGACTAGCAAGAATATCATCCACTGTGCAATAAAAGGCTTGGCTATGTTTTATTGTTGTTTAAAAGTCAGTCAACTTATTTTATGTTTGCAACTCACGTACAGTGGTGCCTTGAGGCCAGCCTCAGAAGTCTGAGGAATGAACATTGTTAATTGAGCCCCTGATGCATCCTAGACACTTTAAAAATAAAATCTCATCGCACTATGCAAGCAAGGCTGGGAGGCCGAATCTTCACAAGTTCATTTTGTCTTGTTATTGAAGAAAATGAGTCTCAGGCTGGCATGGTTACTTTTTCTAAGACTGCACATGCTAATTTGTGGCCGGCTTGAGATTTGAACTCAGAACTTTCTGGCATCAAATTTATTTTTTCTTGAAACGTGCTGGTTCATACAGCAGGATGTACGAGTTGCAAATGGAGTGTCTGTGTAGGCTGTAATGATTGAGTTGGAGGTTGTACAGGTATTGAGAGATTTTTAAAAATTCTTCTTTTTTAAGCCTTTGTTTCTTGAATTGTATCTGTTATAGGCAACCTCAATTTCTTATTCAATTTCTGGGAATAATCATGACTAGATTAGTCATTTGGTTTTCCAGTTGATGCCAATTTCATCGAGCTACAGTTATCCTTCCTTGCCTGTTCCTTCCTTCCCACTCCCTCCTTTCCTCCCTCCCTCCCTCCCCTCCCTCCCTCTCTCTCTTTCTTTCTGAATGAAGAATTGCTGGGTCCTCAATTTTCAGCCTTAAAGTCACCGGTAATCTTGAAAGCAGTTTTCCTGGTTGAAAGGACATGTAGACACAAGGGACAAGAAACCAAGAATTAGAACATATACATTATTTGGATTTTATCCTCAAATTATCTTTTATATTGTTTCCTTTCTTGTCATGGAGTCAATTTCACCCTTCTATAAATTCCCACCCCATCCTCTCCACCCTAGTTTCCCTTCGATCTTTTATAGCTTATTTTCTGGTGAAGTGTTTGACCTCTGCTCTGAAATCGTCTTTCTATTTTTCCTTCCCACTTAACTGGCATACTAACTATTCCAAATTCTGTGGCTTCTGTTCCAGAACCTCTCAGGCTTTCTCATCTTTTAACCGGTCCTCTGTGTAAAGTGTTGCTTACCTGGCGGTTTACACTTCATCTCTGGCATCTTTCCAATACCCTCTCAAACCACCACTTATTAAGGACCCTCTGACAAACCTCCTATTCAGTCCATCATCTTTCTAATGGTACCCTCTATTGTCGCTTTATCAACTATTCCTTTCATGTTCATGTTTTTGTCACTTCTTTGTTCAGTAACAGAGACATATGAGCTGGAGAAAATAAAACAACTCACTTAAGACTCACCAGCACTGGGTCTAAATTCCTTTGTTATTATAGAGCTTTATGCATTTTGAGGTGTTGGTAATTTTTTCAATAGTTTGCTAGTTGAGGTAAGGGTTGAGTATTTCTTAGATGGATTACAGAGTACAGGGAGGGAGCCATTGGGCTAGAGCTGAATCTAATTTCTTTTTTCTTATTTTATATAAAGTTATCAGTAGGACTGGTTCCTTGGAATTTTTATGGGTTTTTCATGTTCGTGCTGCTTAAATGAGCAATAGTCCCTACAGGTGGATACTCACAACTTAGGATAATGAGGAGAATGAGTTCTGATTCGACACAAGAAGTTTGTTATGGAGCTTTCCAATATGTTACTGAATTTAATTACGTTAATAGCCTTGTGAAGTAGATCTTAATATGCCTATTTTATAGTCAATAAACCAAGCTCAGAAAGAAGAAAGAAAATAAACATATATCCAGTATATATTTATATCTATCCAGTTTGTATTTTCTAAGCACGTTGCCTAAAGGATAAATGATTTGCCCCAAAACACATTGCTTGTAAGTGGAGGAGTTGGAATTCGTTGTTTCTCCCGCTGGCTTCCAGTGCCATTGAGTCATATGTTTAGGGACTGGGAGCTCACGTACTCGGGGGTTTAGAGATCAAGTCCTGTTTTCCCATTTCTTCTTCTCCTTCCTCATTCCTCTTTTCTCCTCTTGCCTCTCCCCTTCATGATCCTGGGAGCCTCTTTTTTATGTCTCCATCTTTCCAGGCCAGGAGGCGTACTCTTGTTGTTCTGTAGTTGGCCTGGCATTGGAGCCTTTTCCCCCTCCTCCAAGCCTTCAAGCATCTCTGCAGCCCCTGAGAGTTCTGTTTGTCTCACCCCAGCAGCTTCAGCCTGAACTGCGAGGAGAGAAGGTTCTGTCTGTTCTGTGTGAACCATAAGAAGGGCTCTTCTTTCGCATTTGTGGCCCCAAGACTGTATGTTGACAATCATGTGAAATCTAAAGCATTTACCGCTTCTTGAGCTTTCCATCATGGCAATGGGTTCTCCTTGAGTACTGGACACTGGGTTAAAAGTGGTTCAAAGAATGGGGTGGATAAATTCAAGCTGTGGTAACGTGTTTCAAGTAATTCTCCTTTTCTGGGAGATTCTCTTGCTCTGATGGTTGAATTTCCTCTTTTAAGCTCTCTGTGCTTGTTTTCTTGCTGTGAAATGAGGACAAGTAGAACCGGTCTTAAAAACGGGTGGAACAAGTGGTGTCTATAATGATGGCTAAAATTCCAGGCTTTGCTAGAAACTTATGCTTTATGATTTTTTACCCTTCTTCAAAAGCACCCATGCCTCTTCTGGCATATACTCCTAAATTGCCTTAGTATGACACCTTATTTATGGAGCAAATGCTTATGCAGTGTTTCCAGCATTCAAGACACTGTTTTAAGAACTTTAACATTAGTTCACTGAATCACGTGAAAAAGGGACTAATATAAAGGTTAAGACACTTAGCCATTTCTTTAGTAAGTAGCTGAGCTGGGGTTAGCACTCAGGCATTCTGGTTCCAGAATCTTTGCTCTTAACTACTCTACGTTCCCCCTACATCCATGGCACAGGACTTCTTAGAAATTCATTTCACTGCATTTTATTTATTTGTCTAAAGGTGTGTCTTCCTCCTCCCTGCTGGAGAAAGTTGGAGTGGTTCATATGCTCTGAAGTTGGAGTTATTCATATGCTCCAAAAGGAACTTTGTTTTTACTTGTTAACTATTGAAACCTGGTGCCTACAGTCAAATAGATTCTCAGTAGGGGTGCCTATTAGGGTGGCTCCGTGGGTTAAGTGCAGGATTTATCATTTTAGCTCAGGTCATGATCTCAGGGTTGTGGGGTAATTTTGGCTCAGGTCATGATCTCAGGGTTGTGGGGTAATTTCGGCTCAGGTCGTGATCTCAGGGGAGTGGATTCTGGCTCCAGGCTCAGCTAGGAATCTGCTTGCTCCTCTCCCTCTCCTTCTGCCTCTTTCACTCTACCTATTCTCTCTCTCGAATAAATAAATAAATCTTAAAAAAATAGATTCTCAAAAAATATTGGTTGGATGAATTAATCTTTTCAGCCATAGTACCAGTCATAGTGACTCACATGGGATAGGTCCTATGGATGTTAAAAAAAAATATGTGTTTGATGGTGGAAGGTTATGATCTTGACACGTGTGTTCTCACATAATTCCCAAATATGAATTGTAATAATATCTATTATATTGTCAAAATTCAATGACTGTGTAGTGTTTATTGGTATAATTTCCTCCCATGCTACCCTCAGCTATAGAACCATTACAAATGGGGGAGTGGATGACAAAGACAAATTATTCTAGATTGAAGAAGTTTAGCAAATGCTACCAGGATCAAGTATCTCTTTGGGTACCTTGGAATGCTTGAAGAAGGCTGAAGAGGGTCTTCCAGTCCCTTCAGATACTGCCCCCAAACTTTCAGATTAGCTGATGCATTTGGAAGTCAAAACAGCTCTTTGCAGAGGCCAATTTGGGAAAACAAAAGGTGTCTTTTTTCCATCCTTCCTTCTCTCTTTCTGGGTCTCTCTCCCTTCTCTCCTTGCTTCTTTATGCCTTTTAAAAAAGCAATTAGAAAATCTGTTAAACCAAATAATTTCATTTTTATAATTTAATATTCATTTTGCGATACAGATGAAATGAACTCTTCATTTGTTTAAAAAGCCCAAACCTTCACTAATGTTTTCCTAGATGTTATATTCTGTTCCAATGTGGTGTGATGGCCTTTATGTTCTTTATCTTAAAATGAAGCAAACACCTTCCTTCTAATATGAAATATTAATAATGCATCTCATGTGGTTATTTAGTACTATGTTTTGATCATTGGCATGTAGGACCACTGGTCATGCCTAGCTCTTCTGCCTTCATTTGTGGGTTTTTCCTTTGTTGCTCCTGCCTGTCCTTTTCTTCCAAAAACAGAATAAGAAAGCAACTTTTTCTGTGTTCTTCCTCTGTACCTTCTATTGTAATTGTCACATTTTTGTTGTTATATTGATTTGGAAAACTCATCGGCGTTCCAGTGTATAAAGTAATAGAAATCTGAATCCTGCTGGAAGGAGTTATTTAGTCTTTATTGAGGTGATTTATAGAGAGCTTTTCATCCAGATAAGATGCTCAGAGAAAAAAGGACGATATACTGAAGAGAAATCATGACTGTCTCTTAAGCAGCAACAAGAATAGAGATTCACTCTTTTTTTGTTGTTTCGTCTTTCCTTAGTTTTATGTATGAATAATGTTAATGAAGTAAGTAAATGTTCACCATATCTGGGTTTCTAGAAAGTTACTGATGATATACACCAGGTAAAGTCCATTTCTTTAACATTCAAATAACTTAAAATTGACTAGGAAATCCTCTTAAAAATGGCAGAAACAACATTTTTACAAAAGGAAGAAAACTTTTTCAAACATTCCCTTTTACCCAAGACTTTCCAGAAAGTCTTACTTTGACTTGCAACATTCAGATAAAGATGGAAAAAGTGCATTTGATTGATACATGAAAAGTGCTCCCAGTTCCCATAGCATTTGTCTAAGAGTTCAGCCAGGATGTTATTTCTATTTGATGTTATCTTGCTTAGGTCTCAGCAGGATTTCCATCAAAGAGCTCAATGAATATAAGATTATAAGTTTGGGGTTCCCCAAGGAAGGACATATTTTAGGTAAGAAGAAGAAGGTTGCAATTGCTATAATGGATATATTGCACTTCTCTACCCCTAGTATCATCAGCAAATATTTTTTAAGTTAAATATATTCATGGGGCTGCACCACAAGATGTAGTTATACCTGCAAGCCAATGTGATGGAAAATTCTAGGTCTCATAAAACATCATTTAGCTAAGGAGCATCACCTATAACTAGGCACTTCATGTACATTCATTCCCTCATCATTAATGCCTTCAAATACCCCACCTAACACAGAGAAACATCTTATAGGGAGAGATAGAAAGTCTCAAAAAATTTATAAGTCCTACAGTAAGTCAGTGGTAGAATTTTAATCCAAATTTTGTCTTAGTTCATACCCAGTACACTTTTCCACTCTGAAACCCTCTACCTCCATACACAGAGACATACTCAAAAGGAAAGAAGGAGGGAAGGAAGGAAGAAAGTAGAGAAGGAAGGAAGGAAGGAAGGAAGGAAGGAGTACATGTAAAAATTGGTGAAAACCAGATCTTACCTGGTTTTCACCAATTTGTTGTGAAATTATTGTTCACCAATAAGATCTCTAGGTTAGCTGATTGTATTGTGCCAATATACTATTAGTCCTATAAGATGCCACCACTGAAGGAAACTGAGTGATAGTTACATAAGACTTGTAGGAACTATTTTTGCAAACTCCTGTGGGTCTATAATTAATTCAAAACAAAAGTTTGTGGTTTGCTTTTGGGTTTTTTTTTTTTTTTAAACTATAATCTAGGGCACTCTTTCTGACATCCAAGAAATCAGTTTCCTGACATCTAGAAGTTGAAACTACAATGCAATGCTAACACTCCTTTTCTTTAAGATAGACATACTAGAATATAGTCATCCAAATAAGTGTTAGATTCCCCATGGAAATGTTGACACTTTTCCTACTCACTATTCCACTGTTACCAGTATCCATGGGGCTTCTTGTGAGGAATTGCCAGAAAAGCTTGTAGCCTGTTGTTTTCAGTATTCCCAATAAATATAATTTTATAAATTGAATACAGGTTTAGCTCTTGGAAAATCCAAGGAGCCATCTGAAATAGGCAGATTTTACTTGTTAACAAAGTAAACTGAATGGAATTTAGTGTCCATATGGTATAAAATTTGGGTCCCCTTTGAAAACAAAACAACAGCAACAAAAACCATGTTAAAGGCCACAATATCCACACTTTTAAACATAGCAATAGCCTTACATAAGGTCTGAAAGCTGAGGCTATAGAGATGGATTTTACTCCTTATGTGCATTTTATTTTTTCTTTTAAAGATTTTATTTATTTGACAGAGAGACACAGTGAGAGAGGGAACACAAACAGGGGGAAGTGGGAGAAGGAGAAGCAGGCTTCCTGCTGAGCAAGGAGCCCAACATTGGACTCAATCCCAGGACCCCGGGATCATGACCCAAGACAAAGGCAGATGCCTAACTACTGAACCACCCAGGTGCTGCTCCTCATGGCTATTTTTAAGATGAGAAGCCATCTCTGTAGACTCAGAGTTCAACATTATGTTGCAATAATGTGTGTGAAGTGTTCAGCACAGGCCTGATGGTAATAAGTGATCTGTTGTAATTTAGCAGCTTTAATTACAATGGGAATGATCATGATTATGATGATGAATTTTACTCTTAGACAAATGCTTTCCTTTTTTGAGTCTTTTTTTTTTTTTGTCATCTGAAAACACATGGATTGAACAAAATGAGAGCTAAATTTTGCACCTTTGCCATTCAGCAACTTAAAGACTTGCACTCTGGGTCAGGTGTCTGGAGGCAGAGTGAAGGTGTGGAGAGTGCAGGTGAGACAGAGCAGATTTGTTGTTTTTGAGGTGGTGTGACAGCTAAGGGAGTCCTGTATCTGGCAATTAATTTCAATTCTTCCCCTCGATTTATCTCAGAACAAGACCTTTCTTCTTTCTTTTCTTTAGATTCTGGGGTTTTGATCATTTTGCTAACATCTCCAGGCTGCACTGACATATATACTGACTAAGAAACATTGTAGAAAAAAATAGTCAAGGAGTTCATTATGTGCCTGAACAGCCAGAACCACCAGGTAATTGATAATTGTCTGATAAATAGACTGTTGTCTCCCAGTGTGACTGCCATGTTTTTGGCAGGCCAGTGACTGCTGAATATCAGTTGCTTGAAAGATAGACAGATTTTCCACCTATTTAAAAAAGAAAAGTCAGTTCAGATATTCGAGAGTTCATTGCATTTGGTTGGTGATATCTGACACTAATCCTTCAGTTGAAAAAAATATCATCTGGAAGGAGCAGCTTCTGGAAAGTCAACACTAGTAGCTTCCTTGGTGTACATTGAAAGACTGACAACCCCTGAACTAATAGAATTTAGCTTCTAGGTGCCTCTGAGATGTGGCTTACAGAGGCAGAGCCTGGATTTCTTTGCAGAGTTTAGCATATTTGCCAGTGGGGTACATAGATAGGTTTATACCTCACTCGGTATAAGCCTACGCACAAGAGCCAGTGTGGGGTGATGAAGAAGTAAGAGGTGGGTGAGGGGCCTATGACATTGTTTGGTGGGAAGACTTTTATCAAATGAGACATCATATTTTCTCTAACTTTCCTACACATCTCAGTGCCTTATTTTTGGCTTCAAAATATCTTTTCATCATATTCTTGGCAATGACCATGTCAATACACTTTTAGAAAGAGACAATACAACCCTGAGACATGGGTAATAGCAGCACCTCACCTGAGGTCTACACCTAGAGGCTTCCACTGTAGCCCTCCTCCAGCATTCCCTTACTAACAGGGAGAAGAGTCAGTGCACCCAGAGTCATGGTGTGTCTGTGCAGGAGCTCACAGCCTGCCATTTAGACCACACAGAAATCCCTGCCACAGAGCCCAGACCCAGTTCTCAGACCTACCTGGACCTTCTTCCTAGTCCATTCTCTTAAAGGCAGCTTGAGCTGCTGATGTGCACACCTCTAGGCAGAAGGGTGGTCAGGCATAGTTGTTGGGAAGAGGTTCAAGGTGTCATCTTATTGGGCAAGATAGAGCTGAGGGTGGAAGGGAGAGAAAAGGGCTAGACCAAAATTTGGGGACCATGAGCCAACTGTTTCCTACCTTCATATTCTGGCACAGAACTCCAAGGAGTCAGAAAATTCCAAATTGAATTCTGAATGTAAAGTCTTACTCCAGATTCCAAAATGTTATTCATAGGCTTGGGGAAAGGAAGAATGCCCCCTGTTCCCAGATATCCTCCTGCCCAGAGTGTCACTCCCTACCACAGCTAGCTGGACAACTTGCCAATGAGGATAGGTAGAAGAGCAGTTAATCACTGTTGGTTCATTCATTCATCAGACATCCATTGAATACCTACCGTGTACCAAGTTCTGTAATGGACACTGGGAGACACTGACCCAGAAAGACATATTCCCTATCTCATTAGACATGGTAGATAGAGTAAATACATACGATATATGAGTGAACAGAAAAAAATAATAACTACTCTACAATTGTGATAAAAATGTGAAACAGAGGGTAGGGAGAAAATGAGAGAAGAACTGATTGAGATGAGCTGTTCAAGTTGAGTCTCTCCGAGGAAGTGACATTTAAGCAGAGTCCTGAAGGGAGAGAGGAAGCCAGCCATGCAAGAGTAGAGTGGAGGGGAGGGTTCCAGCCCAGGGGAAAACACATAGAAAGGTTGTGAGGCAGGAAAGAACTTGGAATCATGTGTAAAGTTGGATCATAAAGGACTTTGCAAACAGACTATGATAAAGGGTTGGCATTTTATCCTAACTACAGGGGAAGCCATGGAGGTCTTAAGTGTAATGTGATTTACATTTTTTAAAGATCATTCTGACTCCTATGTGGAAAATGTCTGAAGAATGGAAACAGGAAGACTAACTAGGGAGTTGTTTTTAAGAATTCAGGCAAGAGATGATGGTGCTGAGTCGTATCCATTAGAAAGCCTAGATGCTCCCACACCAAGATATCTTGCATCTCCTGAGGTAGAACTCATTAAATCTTACAGACTAGAATTCTTACCTCTGTTTGGGAAGAAGAACTGCATTCTTTTAATACTCCTCTGTTCACAAGGGACTATGTTTTGGGGTGCCTGGGTGGCTCGGTGGGTTGGGGCCTCTGCCTTCAGCTCAGGTCATGGTCCCAGGGTCCTGGGATCGAGCCCTGCATTGGATTCTCTGCTCAGCGGGGAGCCTGCTTCCTCCTCTCTCTCTCTCTCTCTGCCTGCCTATCTGCCTACTTGTGATCTCTGTCAAATAAATAAATAAAAATCTTTAGCAAAAACCAAAACAAAAAAATGGGCTATGTTTTAAGTGCCACTTTAGGGCTGGGGATATGGAAGGAAAAGAGGCACGGTCCTGACTTTTAGAATACCTGGAGAGATCCATACTGTCTAGTGGCAGGACCAGGGGCGGGGGGAGGTTGGAAGGAGTTGGGGAAGGAACCAGGATGAGGTAGTTATTACTGAGGACAGTGGTCCAGAACAAAGGTTTATCTGATTTTCCAGTTGGCTATGACCTTGTGATAGACATGGCTTCATAGTAGCCAGTTATTGCATTGCTGGACTGTGAGTGATTTTAAAATGTTAATTATTTACTTTGCTCTCCTGTAATGAATGGATGAAAAAGAGAGAGTAGACAACAACTGAAGCATTCTTTTGGGGGAAGTGCGCTCCTTCCTCCTTAAGTATATTTTAAAATATATAAAGATGGAGAGAAAAGATCCAGAACTGGAAAGCTAGAGACCTGCAGATAGGGGTGGGATTTGGGGAAAGGTGAATGAAAGGAAAGGGAGTGGCCATGAACCGCTGGGGATGGGATTATTAGGAGGACCCTAGCAGTTACAGGGACACTAGGAAGATCACACATTCCATGGACTTCCATGACCAAAGAAGGAGTGGCGATCTCTCACTGTCAAACTACCCTTAAGTGGAGACTGATTTGGAGGGAGACCCGAGAGAGAGAAGGATACCACTTCACTTCCTCCTGAATGTTGCAGTTCATTCACCCTGAGTCAGTTCTAGTGGGAAGACGAAATCTCTGCACCCACAGGCTAGAGCCAAGAAAGCAACATCCATTCCCATTCTCTGAATACTAGTGCCAAATTTCTTGAAAGAAAGGATGATTTCCCACAGTTTTAGTTTAGATTTTGACTAAAACTAAAGTGTGGGTCCATTAGATGCCAGTTTCTCATGTACATCCATGGGGATGGAGTCCATACCTCTTGGAGGAAGGGGCTATGTCATGGGGTAGGATGCTCAAGGGGAGACCCTTGAGACCAAGGTCTCAAGGGAAGACCTTCTTGGGACTCAAGAAGGTACATTTTTATTGCTCTAAGGTGAGGAGGGATGGAGCCCAGGCAAGACCAGTCAACTGTAAGTCAAAATGAAACCAGGATTGTGGGCTAAGTGGGAAGGTGACTGCCTAACACATTTTTCAACACAGGTTTTATATTTTTAATGGGCAGGCCTCCAATTATGGACATTACATATACTATTGGTCTAGGAAAGAATGAGATACGACTCACCCCACTCTATCTTCTTTTTCAGTATGCCAGTAAAAATGTATTAAATGCCAACTGGGTGCCCATTCTTCTGCTGAACCTCTTAAAGACACCATATAGTCATCAAGTTGGCAAACACAATTTCTGCTTACAATTTAAGTGGTTAGAATTTAAGCACTTAGTACTGTTTGAGAACAATAAAGATAGGAAGCAACTGATTACTTATCTGAATGCTAGAGAAGTCTATGCTGCTAAGAGTTGGGATGTTTAGTGTAGATCCAATGCCTCCTTGGGCCTCGGGCTTCTCAGCTATTGAGCTGGGTGGTAGATTATTCCAGATGGTGGGAAAACAGGAGCAAAAGACTAGGTATCAGATTATGGTACCCCCAGTCACTGGTGCATTGCTGAGTGAGTTACAATATGGAATAGTATGAGCTCATGTTTGTAAGAAACAAATATATATGGAAGGACTTTCTCCAAAGTGTTAGTTGTCTTAGGGTGTTTAGTTAATGGGTGATTTCTAGTTTGTTTGTTTTTCTTTTCTTTATCCTTACTTGTGTAATTTTCCTAAAGTGATTATATATGCCATGTAATATGTTTTACAAAATATGGACACTTCATTCACTGTTGTTGAGATGAAAGTCTGGACATTTTGAAGAGGTCATAAATGCCACATTCTCTGGAACCTACTTCACCAGTAAAAGCTTACTTTATAATGAATATAGCAGTATGAGGATAAAGAATTACTTTTTGATACGTGGGTTGGGGGGAGTGTTTTCTCCACTTGGTGAGATAAAGTCAGTTATAAGAAATCAAGGCAGCAATATCATGGTAATACAAGTTTGGGTATAAAAATGTGGTAGTTGTTTTTGAAAGCCAGCTCCAGGTCAGGTATGCCTAAGGCTGCTCGGCTGTCAGTCTAAACTTTTACTAAATCTTATCAATCTCTGTTCCTGAACTCTAATAGCAGAAAATGTTCAGAATCATGACTATGGGTGCCTGAAAATCCTGTGATGAAAAATATTTCTAAGTAACAGGTCAGATGCTGCAGGGAAGGGCCTTCAATTCTTCTAATCTGGAGGTCCCTGACTAGTAGCTCACATATGTGAACTTAAGTTTTTGTTTGCTTTGGTTTCTGGCCATTTGGAGGGAGAGGTGAACCATGAGAGAGTATGGACTCTGAAAAAAAAAACCTGAGGGTTTTGAAGGGGCCGGGGGGTGGGAGGTTGAGGTAACCAGGTGGTGGGTATTAGGGAGGGCACGGATTGCATGGAGCACTGAGTGTGGTGCAAAAACAATGAATACTGTTACGCTGAAAAGAAATGAAAAAAAAAAAAAAGAGCAAATGTTAAAAATCAAGAGTTTCTATATATATATTTGAATCCCTGTTTTCTCTTTTAAAACCTAGGTATTTCATACCACTGAGCTCACGTTCTTACAGGGCTATGCTCAGCTCCAGTATAGGCATGGGTAATCAGTTCTTACCGAATCCACACCTTCTTGTTGCCTAACGCTCAGGCCAAAGACAATTGCCATTTACCTTTTTTTTTTTTAGTACCAGAATCTTATTTATCTATCTTTCTATCAAAAGTAAAACATAACGAGAAGGGCCATATCAGAAGGGCCATACATATTAAGAAAATATTAAGGAAATTAATACGTATTAAGAAAAAATGAGATAGCATATTTCTTCCTGGAAGTGAAAAATAGTCAGATAGCAGATAGACCCCTATGTGGCATGGTTGGCTTCTGTTGACATTTGAGTTTTTGAGTCTTGCCTTAAGCCTTAAGATCTTCCTCACTGTGGCTAGAGTGCTTACAAAGAAGACCTTAAAGAGAGCGTGGGGGAGTGAATGTTCCAGATTCAAAGCATACTTCTCCATTCGAAGACCACGTCTACTTCCACCATGCCCCATCCACCTCCAAAACAACAAAATGGCAACAAAGCAAGAGCTGGGTAATTCCTGATTCGGAATGCTGAGAGATAAGGTTTGGGATTGCCGACTGATTCTGACCTGGCTTCTACTGTGCCTACATTTTCCAGCCATAAATTAGACTGTTTCCTGCCAATGTTCATTATAAACCAGTAAAATGCATAGTCCTTGTATTATCTAGACAGCGAATGAATGGAAGACCACAGGGCCTTCCCCAGTGCTCTTTATTGAAAATTTCTGAGGAGCCATGAATACCCTGTTATTAGGGTAAATATCAACCGAAGACAGACCGGTTAGATAGCTACTCGGAAGTATCAGCAGGAAATTAAATTTGCAAAACAGGAGTAAAGCTATGGTAGAATTTCTGTATACAGGGACAAAAGCAAGGAAATTGAATATTGAGATTTTTGTATCATTCTTCTCTGGTGATGTAGAATCAAACAGTACACCGTTTGTCATTTATCAGAAGGCCAAACCTAAGATGACTTAGCAAGGTGTTCATGGTAGTGACCAAAAATCATCTGACAGGCCCAAATCTCAGGGATATAGAAGGCTAAGCAGATGAGATATCTCTCAGAAATTTTTTACTCGGTATGTTGGGTTTTGTTTTCTTTCTGAGGTTTTTAGAAATGATGCTCTCAGTTTTTTTATTGTGTGAAGTCACTATGGAATATTAGCACAATTTTCTAAGCAAATATGAATGTTCCCTCAAATCAGTGAACAATTTTGTTAATAAATTCTTTGGTGTTAATAATAGATGCATGTGCCAATGAATAGAATGGCCACCGCTGCCCTCCACTGGGATATTTAAATGTTACAGTACATTTTGAGCTAACAAGAATTGTGCATATCAGAATTCTTTTTGGCTGTCTTTCTTTCTTTCTTTCTTTCTTTCTTTCTTTCTTTCTTTCTTTCTTTCTTTCTTCCTTTCTGTGGTGATATTTCTTGATCATGTCATATAAATGTGCTGGCAGCTACGGACAAAAAGAAGTGAAAAGGTAGTGCAGGAAAACGGGAAAATTTAAAAGACATTTTTAATTTATTTAAAAAGCATAGTAGTCACACAGTTATTCACTTACTTATTTTTCATAAGAAAAGGACTGGATTACCTACAAATTCAAGGTGAAGTGATGAGATATAAGGCCGTCCTGTGTGAGAGTCAAGAAATCCTCTGTTTTGCTACAAAATGCCTATGAAACCTTGTAAAGTGAAGGTAGAAGATTAGGTGTCTTTGAAATCATTTTAGGCTCTGCCATTCTCTGATGCAATAACTTTGTCCACATATGGATTTTCAGATCTGGCTTAAGCTTAAGACAGTAATCTAATTTACTGATTGTCAGCCTTCTGGGAGAGGTCTCAAACTGCCAAACTATGGATTACATAAGGCCTGTTGAGGAAATGTATGTAGTTTACAAGGTATTGTCCCATATGCTATTAGGGGAAAAAAATGGAGCTTGTTGGAAATAGTTAAAATAATAGTTAAAATCATATTTTGTAATTGTCTTAAAAAAAAAAAAAATCAGCCCTGGCAATCCTGTAGACCCAAACAATACTGTTAGAGCAGAAATAGAGCCACCTCTAGGGAGCATGAGACTTGTGTCCTTCTTATCACGAGCCCTCCTTATACTGAGTCACTAGTTCTGAGACCCAGTCACCAGTATTCCTGATACTAAGGCCATGTGGGTTGTCTCACTGATTTATATTACCTGATGTATGGAAAGTGAGCTAAATCCCATTTGTGAGATTAGTACTTAACTCTTTTAATTAGCCAAACCTATGGCCACTGACCCCCAAGGAGGCAGAAACAAATGTGTTGAAATAGCTGAGAAGTCAGGCTGAAACTTTTTCACTTGGGAATGGAACAGTCTCATAATCATGTCAGTTGGAATATGTCATGTCAGAAACACATTTCACGTAGCCCTTATGCCCTAGATATTGAGTGAGCTTTACGAAATTACCAATTTCTTCTCTTCCTCAACTTACTTCTCTAGGTAAAAAGGTGAAATAATGATTAAATACACTAGCTATCAGGAAACTGGGCTTTAACTCCAAGTGTGATAACCAGTCAATTCCAAGAAAACAAAAAGTCAAAGAAGTAATTTTGTGGCCGGAAATAAAAAGACCATTTCTTTAGCTAATTATTTTTACAAATATGTTATTTACATGTACTGTACTTGCCCCCTTGCCTCAATCCTTTGCATTTCTCCCATATATTAGAAGTGAAACTCGGTTAGATGCCTAGGCAGATAGACCCAAAAATGGATTTATTGACAGTCTTTAACACTCCTCCTTCCCTCTTATTTTCTGGCCTCACATATAAGGGACAGAGCCCCTTCAGGAATCAAGTGGAGTACCGTGGAATGAAAAAAAAAATGCCCTCCAAAAATGAAAGTCAGCTAATTATATGTTATTCACCTGCTTAGTTTCAGAGGGTGGACTTGTGATTTGTGCTTATTTAAAAAGAAAATTGCTTGATAGCAGTGGCCGTACTATCAGGATTCATAAGAGGAAGATGATTATCTGTTAATTTTGGAGTAAAGAGGCCTTTTGCCACCGGGCAGAAAAGAAGCAGAAATCATACATTTCTCACATACACAAAAAAGTTCTTTGTTTTGATGGAATAATTACTATTTAGACCATATCAGGTTGGGCTTGTAAAATAACTAGTCTAGAGTTTATAGATATCATTATCAATGTGGAAAAACCAGACAAGGAATATGTAGATGTCATGATATTGATCAGGAATAGAATATATCTGTATCCATGTAGCACACATATATGTGCATGTGTGCACACATACTTTTTAGGAAGAAAACAGGCTTTGGAAAGTTAGTGTTTTTCTGAGACTTTATTTTTTTTTTAAGAGAAATTTTAGGTTCAGGCAAAATGAGAGGGAAGTACAGAGACTTCTCATAAACCCATGCTCCCACAAATGCACAGCTTCCCCCACTATCTATATCCTCCACCAGAGTGGTACATTTGTTAAAACTGATGAACCTGTGTTGACCCACACAATCACCCAGAGTCCACAGGTTACATTATGGTTCAACTTATAGTATTGTAGAATATATTGATTTGGACAAATGTATAATGACAAGATTCCACCGTTATAGCATCATAGAGTATTTTTACTGCCCTAAAAATTCTCTGTGCTTGGCCTATTCATCACTCCCTTCACCCATTTCCTGGCAAGTTATCTTTTTACAGTCTCCATAGTTTGGCTTTTCCAAAATGTCGTATAGTTGGAATCATGCAGTACGTACACTTTTCAGATTCAAAACTAAACGTACTCTTACCGTAGGATCCAGCAATTGCATTTGTTGCTACCCAAAAGAGTTGAAAACTTATATCCACCCAAAACTTTCATATGGATGTTTATATAAACTTTATTCGTAATTGCCAAAATGTTGACGCCACCAAGATGTCCTTTAGTAGACAAGTGGATAATAAACTGTGCTACATCCAGACAATGGAATAACAGTGCTAAAAACAATGAGCTTCTGTGGGCGCCTGGGTGGCTCAGTGGGTTAAGCCTCTGCCTTCAGCTCAGGTCATGATCTTAGGGTCCTGGGATAGAGCCCCGCATCATGCTCTCTGCTTGGTGGGGAGCCTGCTTCCCCCTCTTTCTCTCTGCCTGCTTCTCTGCCTGCTTGTGATCTCTCTCTCTGTCAAGTAAATAAATAAAATCTTTAAAAGACAAAACAAAACAATGAGCTACCAAGTCATGAAAAGATTTGGAGGAAACTTATGTGTATAATACTTGTTTTTGATTCTGATTCTTTTAAGTGATTTTAGTGACAGTGAATACATCTTGATTGCTATCCTTAGTAAATAGAAGTTACTTTTAGTTTGGGAAACTTTTTATTATTTATTAAAAGATTTTCTTTTCCTGACCATTATTAGGATCCATTTTATTGTATCTACTCTAAAGATCCCTTAGAACAATCGTTATCAATCAGAAGTTATTTTAACCCCTTAAAATTGAAATAGCTGAAATATTTAGTTGTCTTGAATAGGGATGGAAGGAGATATTACTGGTGTTTATTGAGTGGAGGCCAAGGATGCTGATGAGTACCCTTGGATATACAGGACAGCTTCTCAAAACAATCATCTGGCCTAAAATGTCAATAATTCCTAGACTGAGAAACACTGCAGGGAACAGTTGAAAGGATGGGATCTTTAGCATGATGAAGAAAAGACAAAGGAGAACCCTGACCCTGCTTTCAAGTTTCTGGAGGGCTTTGTGTGTTGGAAAGGTAACAATTGCTTTGCTTAGTCTTTGCTGGGCAATTGGGCCAATGGGTGGAAATGATAGAGGCAGATACAGAAAAAGCCTTCTAATGGATTATCTCTGAGCTGGAATATACCTCTTTGAGAACTGGTAAATTTCTCATCCACAGGTAACTAAAATAAAAATTTGTCTGTCACTAGAGAGAGATATCCAGTATCCAATTATTATGCAAAATTAGTTTATTGTAAATAATTTTATTCCAGATTATCTGCTAGGTATTCAGAGTCCAGTATTACAAAGGCAATTTAAATAAAAGAATCTAAACTACCATTTCCAGATGCAAAACTTGAATAACAGTGGAATAGCATGATCTTGATCTTTGTGGAGAAAGCTTGGCTCCATATACAGCATTATAAATATACATAGGTAGCATTTAAGAAAGATAAATAGACTTGTTTCAACAAATTTTTACTTCTATAAATTTTTAGGAATAGATATAACATTTTCATGTCTTGCCTTATATAATTTCCTAGATTAGCAACCTCCAAATTTGATTGATTGTATAATCAATCAGTAATTTTAAAAATCTTTACCTGTAATTTGCATATTTATGTAATTTAAAATTTATTTTATTAAAAATGGAAATTTTAAAAGATGATAAAATGAAATATTTTATATATTTTCCTACATGGAACTGAACCAATGGCTCTAGGTTAATGCTTTTCACCTATGAGTAGTAAAGGACTGTTGTTTCATTTTTCTAATTAAAAAAATTCCAATTCATTATAAAATTCAAATGAATAGTAAAATAAAACCTACATTTTTTTAAAACCTACAAACAAAATACAAGTCCTAATTTTTTAAGTTTGCTTTACCAGACACAAAGTTACTCTCCCAAGTTCCTGTAAGAGTTTCTAAATGCTTACTCATGAGTTTCTGTTTGTCTCATCATGAATTGGTGACAATTTGCAGACTGACCCTCAACTCCAGGCCACTCTTTGAGTGCACTTTAAAAAAAAAACAACCATGAGAAGTGTATATTGTTGCCCATAAGAAAACTGAGGCCAGAATTGTTGAGTAACATGAACCTACTGGTGAAAAATTCCATAATCTTAGACTGATATCTTGAATTTTCCATCCAGGGCTTATATGTATTATCACTAATAAATCAGAACCTTTGCCATCTAAAAATAGGATGTTTGAGCTGGAATTAGAAGTCTGAGCTTCCATGGCTAGCTTTTGCCCTTGTTATTTCATGACAGCAACCTGTTCACTTATTCCTTCTGCATCTAATTTTCTTATCTGCCAAATGGGCATAAAAGCATCTTCCATCCTTTCTTTACAAGATTCTTATACCTAGAGCTTTCATCTAGAGGAAAGCACTTTGATAAGGTAGTTATGACACATGAATGAGTCCTAGAGATTCCATGTCCATGAATGCATTCAAGAGATTTCCTAGCTATAAACCTAAGTGCCTTTCACTCTACCTCTAAGTTTTTCAAGCAAACATGCAGTGTTCATCCAAGCCACTAATTAGTTGAAAACTAATCCTCATTGGGTTGCCTAGATATTCCTTTTCATTACTAATGTACTTGATATAGTTAAAATGCTAAATTGTATTCTGGAAGTCTGCAAGAATGAAAGTAACTCTGATGGCTAAGTTAAACCAAAGGAACAGTTTTTTTTTTTTGTTTTTTTTTTTAGATTTTATTTATTTATTTGACAGAGAGAGATCACAAGTAGACGGAGAGGCAGGCAGAGAGAGAGAGTGAGAGAGAGAAGCAGACTCCCTGCTGAGCAGAGAGCCCAATGCAGGACTCGATCCCAGGACCCTGAGATCATGACCCAAGCTGAAGACAGCAGCCTAACCCACTGAGCCACCCAGGCACCCCCAAAGGAATAGTTTTGATGTGGAAATAATTTCTATTCTTGTATGCTTCCTTATAGTCAAATCTTCTTTAAATACCTGTTAGAGGAGAAACCATGGGGCAAAGATGTCTCTTCTACTTTATTTGGGATATTATGTGCTTTTACTTAACACCCTTTCCCATGCCCCTTGTTTGTAACATAGCGTTGTTGTTAAATAATAAATAAGATAATTCATTTATGCACTTAAAAATGTGTGACACAAAATAAGGGCTCAATAAATGATACCTATTATTATTATTAATAGCACTCATTTTCACAGAAGTGCCTGGCCATTCAGGATATTTTAGCACTTCATACTAAGTGGTATAGTCACTTGGTAAAGATAGGCTGGATGGGAATTAGAAGGTTGTTAAGCTCGACCTTCCCGTTGGCCCCCACCAAACAAAGGCCCTCAGAGTTTTCCCTCTTGTTCTGTTTCCTGGTAGAGAGGACATCATCTTTCAGATGGGTACACAACAGTGGCCCATTATTAACTACTACATACCTGTTGAGATTTTGCTTCACAGATCCTGGAGACCAAGGACTATAATTAAGGACCTGAGTTAAAAGGCCCCCTGTTAAGTATGTGTTATATGGTGGGGTGGGGTAAGAAAAAAAAAATGAGACTCTTAAAGGACTTTGTGCCTCCTGTAGACCCAGGAGGCAAACAGGTTGTTTACTTGTTGGAAGAGCAACTGTAATTTCTAAGGTAAATGTCTAGATGGAGAACCAACTTTGGATGGCAATAGCAATATGGGGATATTACCCACTCCCTCCCAATAGACCTTACCTGCAATGAACTATGGACATTTAATAACACCATATACAAACTGTTGAGACTTAGAATTGCATTTGCCAAGATCTTTTCTTAATTTTATTTAATTCAACCAAATAATATTTTTTAGAAGTAAAGGCAATCGTCTTCTATCCTATTGTTGGATGAGATCCTACTGTTTCTCACACAGGTCTATAGAACATCGGTCTGGACCAGATTTATTTCAGGAACACTTTGAAATCTAAGTGTCTGGTTGTGGGCTGTGTGTAATCCCTCCATTGGGGAAGCTCTGCGAGAGGGTCTTTTTGCCATTTATGGTAGTTATGAAAGAACACTTCCTGGCATTGGCAGGTGGTGGCTGGAAAAGGGATATTTAGAGCAGGAGTCAGCCAACTTTCTGTAAAGGGGCATATCGTAAATATTTCAGGCTTTCTGGGCCAGACAGCCTCTGCCACAACTACTCAACCTTGCCACTATAATGCAAAAACGACTATAGACAATATGTAAAAGAATGAGAATGGCTGTGTTCCAAAAGAACTGTATTCACAAAAAGAGACACTGGACTGGCTTTACGCCAAAGGTGATAGTTTGCTGACCCCTCATTTAGAGAAAGAAATGGTTGCTAGTTCAGAGGTCATCAACTGGCAGCGACTAGCCAAATTCAACTGAAAGACTTTCCTTTTTTTTCTTATTTTGACAGTGTAGTATTTATCTGAATGATGTTCTTTTATTAGTTAACAATATTTAAAAAATAGGTGTTTTTTTTTTTTAAACATACAAATATGGAATCTGACATCTGAAAAACAAAGATCTGGTAACACTCATTTATCTTCCTCCATGGGAACAGGAGAAGTGACCCCTTCGGAAAAGACATTCTGTTGCTTGTTTACCCCAGTACTCACCATTCTCTGGTGCCTTCTAGAAATTAAGGCTCACTTTCCTCATTTACAATACCTATCTTACCCTTTCTCTACTCAGCGAAGAACTGGATCCTGTGAACACTTTCTCTTCTTTTTTCTCTATTCCTTTTTTAAAGATTTTTATTTATTTATTTGACAGAGATCATAAGTAGGCAGAGAGGCAGGCAGAAAGCGGGGGGGGGGCAGACTCCCTGCTGAGCAGAGAGCCTGATGTGGGACTCGATCCAAGGACCCTGAGACCATGACCTGAGCCGAAGGCAGAGGCTTAACTCACTGAGCCACCCAGGTGCCCCTCCATTCCTTTTTTAAAAAGAAATTGTTTATTTATTTGAGAGAGAGACAGAGATAGAGCATGAGCAGGGGGAAGGAGGAAGAGGGAGAGGGAGAAGCAGACTCCCTGCTGAGCAGGGAGCAGGATGCAGGTCTTGATCCCAGGACCCTGGGATCATGACCTGAGCCAAAGGCAGCCACTTAACTGACTGAACCACCCACACACCCTTATTCTCCATTCCTGAAAGCAGTTTCATTTTGGCTCACGAAGGCTGAGGGCAAAGGGTACCTTTGCAAACTGATATATGGATGTACAACAGTATCAGTGTCTCTGGGAAAGCTGCAGATCTGAGATGCAGAAGTAGTAAACTTCTGCTTATTTTCTATTTCCATCCTAAAATAATTCCCAAGGTTCAAGGCTCTCTCCTCTTTCTGTCATCCCCATGCAATGGACCAAAAAGAGTATATGCATCCCTATTCATGCCCTTCAGTATTTTACACATTTTGATCATATGAGCGTTCAGTCTCCTTGTCCATCTAAGGAATCCTGTTTATTGTACTATATTATTTTTTATAAAAATAGCTCACTTACTGTGCATCAGTAATGTTCCTATCGGTGAGGGCGGTGGGATTGTTGATTACATGATTTAATTCATTTCATTCCGTTTTTTAGTACTTGCTATGTACTAGGCGCTGTGCCAGGCTTCAAAATGTGGGTGTCTGTCATGGAGAAGGAGAGAAGGCAAGCATGACTTCCAAATGGAGAATCTTATTTCACAGAGATCTTTGGATTGATAAATAAGCACATACATGAACCAAGAACAAGGGAAAACACAAAGAGCTATCAAAAAACTTTTTTTTTTTTTTCAAATGAATAGCGTTTATTTTAGTCTAGGAAACAAAGCTTTTGGATAAATGGAAAATTCTATGGTTTGGTAAGTAGAGTCAGTGGTGTTTTATTTAACATGTGCAAGACTAATCTATAAGACTTCAGTGTCTTTTCAAGTCCTACACCGGCTTATGCAGGATAGCCAGATGCTGAGAAGATAAAAATTGACTAAAAAAAACCTTAAAGGGATATGTAGGGGAAGAAATGAACTTAATCACACAGGTCAATGGAAAGTGGATACTTGATGTAAAAACAAACCATTATGAAAAGGTGTCCTTTGGGCTGTCGATAATGCAATATAAAGAGTCCCTGAGGAATGTTCATTGAAAGACAGTAGCTCATTATGTTCCATTATGTTGTTATAAATAAAATATCACTAAAGTATTGGGGACCACAAAGAAATCTATAGAAAAACGAGTATTTGCTTTTAAGGTTTTCTTTTTCATTAAAATTATACTCACTTAAGTTTGGAATTCTGAAGTACTTGTCATCAATACACCTCAAGCAAAATGTGTGATACTGCTTTGTAAGTAACACCTATAATAGTCACATACTCCATAAAGAACAGTTGATTAAGTTTGTGAACGTCTTTCCTGACGCATGGTAGGGGCACATTGGAGAGCTGTTGAAGAAGTGGATATGAGCAGAATGGAATTAAAAATCATCAGGGAAGAGTAAGAACAAAGATAAAGAGACATTACCAGTTCTTTTGAATTAGTAATAATAGGGGTGCCTGGTGGCTCAGTTGGTTAAGCGTCTGACTCTTGATTTTGGCTCAGGTCCTGGGATCAAGCCCTTTATCGGGCTGCCTGTGCTCAGCAGGGAGTCTGCTCGAGATTCTCTCCCTGGGCTCCCCCTCAAATAAATAAATCTTTTAAAAAATAAAAATTAGTGATAATAACAATACATGATTCATAAGGTGGTTAAGCTAAAATAAAGTGTGGCTGAAATATGGGAAACCCTAATGCTTATAGATCAGAAAACACCCCTTGCTCTGGTCCATTGCATAGGAATGGGAGGAAGGGGAAAGAGTAGGAGAGAAATGGAACCGTGGAGCATTGCAATAGGATAGATATAAGAAACTGCTATTTTGCTACTATATAATAAATATGAGTCTCCTTGTTCTGTGATAATCTATACACTTATAAAGACAGAAACTGACAGAAAAACAGATACATGAATGATTCCTGAAAATGTTTCACAGATTTTTTTTTTGGATGGTATTACATAATTGTGTGTATGTGTTTGTACTTTCCCAAGTTCTTAAAGTAGAAAAGGAATGTATGTAGATTCTATTTTATTTTCATCTGCTATCAACATAGCTTCTGTAAAATACCCTAGAAATCTTTTATTAGTATATATGTTTTTAGAAAGTAATTGACATCATTCATCTTTTTGACCCAACTGCAAATACCACTCCATTCCAGGAAGGAACCAAAAATATCTTTCCTATTGCATTGACCCTTCCAAGAACTACCCTTCTGATAATTCCATGGAGGGTTTTTCTGAAACTTTCTGTTTTATTTGCATCCCTAACATATGAGATTCTATTTAGTGGCTGAGTTTTATTCACCCTGGAGCCTGGACCAGGACCTCTAGCCTGACAACCCCGTTAAGCATTTTGTAAATGGAAATAATAAATGAAAAGGTCAGATGATCTATTTAAGTAATAACATTTTTCAAATTTCAAGATGCCATAGTATTATGACAGAATCCATATAGGTTTCAGGAGAGCAAGAATGAAAGCAAGGTTTTAACCTTTAATTTTAATAAATATTTTCCAATAAAAAATAGAAGCATTTTGATATTTTAACCAATGAACTGAAAACAACAACTAAAAAGAAAAAATCAGCCAGGCCATTTTCTAGTTTCACAGAATTGGATAAAAGCAATTTAAACATACATCAGTCAATGTACATTCAATCACTATCTATTATTTAGAACATTGGGTTTGGGTTTTGCTTTAATGGTGTTTTATCTTGAGTTTCATGATGGTATTTTGGAAAGCGAGTTAAGCTTTAGGAGTTTAAAATTTGATTTCAATATATTTTGTGTTTGTGTGGTATTATTCATGTTGAATTCAGTCCTATTCTTTTTCCAGCTTCTAATTATACCCTCAGACTCTGTAAAGATGCATTTGTTCCTAAATGCAATCACGAAGCATATTAAAAATCAGCTCTACATAGTTAAGCTCTTATAAATGGAAAGTCTATTACATTTGTGTTAGAAACAGAATGTTCATATTGGAATTCAATTGTAGTTGATAGATACATATCGATTGCTTAGGACATGCAAAGTGCTGCACTAGACACTGTACGGAATACAGCAATAAATAAAATACCAACCTCCCCCAGGGAGCTAAGGATCCAGAACGCAATATTATGTAATGACTGATAGTTCAGACTTTGCAGTTAGGGCTCATGTTCAAATCTTGTTTTGTTTTATTACCTACAAGCCCTGTGACTTCTGTAAGATAGAATACTCTTCTCCACTAATGGGAACAATAATGGTCACGGAAACACATTATTATACTACATATTTCAGATTATAAAAGCAATACATTTTCATTATTAAAAATTCAATTATGAAATCTATAAAATAAAATAAAATAAAAGAGGAGGCTCACTGGTTATCTTATCTCCAAACTTGAAATAACCACTATGAAGAGTTTGGCGTATATATTTCAAGAAATTTTTCCTAGATATATAGTTATATATTATTAAATTTTTAGTAAATTTCATTTTTTGTTATTCATACTATTGAGGAATATGCTTGTTTTTAAAATAAATTTTTAACTTCTGGATGATTTTAGATTTACCTAAGAGTTTCAAAAATAATGCAGAATCCCATTTACCCTTTGTCCAGTTCCTCTAATATTATCGTCATTTATAATCTTTTTTTTTAAGATATTATTTATTTATTTGACAGACAGAGATCACAAGTAGTCAGAGAAGCAGGCAGAGAGAGAGAGAGGAGGAAGCAGGCTCCCTGCTGAGCTGAGAGCCCTATCCCAGGACCCTGGGATCATGACCTGAGCCAAAGGCAGAGGCTTTAACCCACTGAGCCACCCAGGCGCCCCCGTCATGTATAACCTTGTATATTTACCAAAACAAAGAATTTAACATTAATACATTCAAATTAAATAAATTCCAGACTTTATTTGGATTTCACTGTTCTTCCACTAATGTCTTTCTTGTGATCCAGGAGCCAATCCAGGATTTTATATTGCATTTAGTGCTGGTCACTTTGTATCTATCAAAGTGTTTTGGACAGCTTTTCATATTGATACACAGTGTTCTGCCACATTGTTTGTAATAACAGCACAGTTTTATTCAATTTAGTCCACATGGATTAATTTATTTAATCCCCCGCCCCCATTGAGCACTGGTGTTTTTCAAATGAATCTTAAATGTAACTCATATATGTCAGGGCTCTTCCCACATTATGACTTACCATGATCTGTATCTCCAGGATGCCACATAAAGGTTCTTTCTTCAGTCCTTCCATGGTTCCCTGTATAATGATTGCCAATGTATTATTTTTGATATATTTTTCCTCTGACAATGGATCTCTTCAAATTTTAGTTGTGTTCATTTTCATTGCAAAGAAGTTTTTAATTTTTGAATGGTCAAATTTGTAGATCTTTTTATTTGCAATTACCTTTACTGCTTTCAAGCTGAGAAAATTATTTGAGTAACCCAGTTTTAATGACTAACACAAGCATGTGGAATCCTGTTCCTTATTTGTGGTTTTCCCGTTGTTGACTAAAAATGGCAGTGACCCTCTAGTGATGACTGAACTTGATTTTGGACAAGGGTCAAAAAATGAGCCATCAGAAGATGACTTTACCTTCTATGAATACAGTACAGGATTATAAATCAAGATGCTATTTCTTAAAGCCTATTTTATTGTGTAAATCCACAAATTTCCAAAAGCAATGATATTGTTGTTGTTGTTGTTTATTTTGTTTTGTTTTTCTGCCTGGCCTGATAATTGGTTATGTGGCTGGTTGTTAGCTCCTATGTCTGCACAGGAAGGATTCCCTGTGTCTCAATTTGCTGCAATCTGTGCAGTCTTTCAGGGATCATTTTATGACAGGTGCTATCAATATGATGAGTTAGATTAAAAGCAGAGAGAAAGAAAACTTTTCTGCATTAGCTGCGACAGGGTGCAATGTCCACTGTAAAGTCGAGGGTAGGCAAGGGGTTAAAATCAGCATCGTTTCCACGTTGGACACACATAACTGAGCAGGAGCCTGACATAGCCACCTCTCCATTCAGCTTGTTGTTATTCAGCTCCCATTCTAATGCAGTTTCTTCCCTGCTCAATATCAGTTTATAAAAGCATGTTACATGTCCACTGACCCCAGATAACTAAATAAATCCCAGTTTGTAGTCATAGAACTAAGTCCTAGTTTGTATCTGTACAAATGCCTGCCAGGGATGAATACAAGGAATTCAAAATAATTCAACCGTTAAATCCCCATATCTTAGTAGAATAAAAGTAGGAATGAACAGAACAGTCCGGCTCACATACCTTCTGCCCCTCCTTGCCCCCTGCTGGGGTGATACATTATTCATTTTCTATGCTGGATTCATGTTTTGTGTTTGTTTTTCTTTGGGGGGCATTTATGCAGACTTGATCGTAGGGTTTTAGAGTCCTGGACCCCAGAGAATGCCAAATGCATGTGCCTTTGCCACATGTATCTGATAATTTTTGCGAGTCTGATCTCCCCTTTGGATAAGGTGGCAACATCCACCAAGTTGTAAGTCCCTGAGATGGGCACTTCTGCAGTTCTTTTCCGTACGTTTCCTGCAGAAATCCTTTAAATCATGTTCATAATGAGGCTTAAAATTACTGCTTTCTCAAGGAAAGGGGATATAATCCAGGGGGGTTATAAACTTCATTTGATAGAAATCTTTGGAGAAAAAAATAAAAAAGCAGTTCATTTTAATGATTGGCAATCAAAAGAGATAAACCATCATTAAATTCTAAGAAGACCTGGTGTATTAAGTATGAAACAAAAAAAGCCCACATAAAGTACTTTATAGATGCAGAGCTGAATAATGTATTGTAGGTTCCTTCTTTTTCAGTCAATCATCCTGAACATATTAGCCCCAGGTTGCTGGAAATCAAAATAATGGCATGGTGATTGTTAAGGGACCATGTTATATAAGGATGTTCTGATATTTAAATGAATACTTCACTTCTTGTTTCTGAAAGTAAATGTTGGTAGGTTGGTTTTGAATGTGTTTTGAATATTTTTAATAGAACTGGATGCTATCTAGGAGAAAATAAAAGTATCTCTGTGGTAGGTGCCACAGTTCCACTCCTTGGTTGTAAACCTTCCCAGTAGCATCAGTTCAGAACGTATTCCCATTGAAATAAATTTTATTTTAATGTTCTAACATGCTGATTGTGGAAAGACAGTGTAAGAATTCAACCTAAGGGCTCAGTCTGGCAGTGAGAGAAATGTATCCTGTGTTTTTATGTTCAAAAATTTAAAAAATGTTATCTGTTTTAGGAGACAAAGTAGTAGTAATTGAATATAGGGTATCAGTGGAGACGAAATGTGAGGTCACACAGGTCCTGATGTCTTTTCAGAAGTAACTCATGACTCATTTCAAGTGATAGGGAACAGGTCCTAGGAGACAGGAGAGAAAATATGAATGAGGCCTAGGTTCATGTTAGCCTTTTTAATATCCTGAAAATTTACTAAGCAAAATAATTGTGTGAACGACAATAGAAAATTCTCTTTACTTAAGTGAACCAACTGCTTTGAGATCCTCACACCGTAGTCATTTCCAGAGATGTGAATTTGAATGTCAATTACAAATCATCCTCACCTTCTCATGGGATCAGACCGTGGAGGAATCATGTAAGTTATTTGAAAGTAATGAAAGTTAAGTCTTTAGATTTGGGTCTGGTGGGTATTGTCTATGAAGTGTCAGGTAACAAATATTTTAAGCCTTGTGGGCTGTGCAGCTCTCTGACATGAGTACTCAACTTCACTGTTTTAGTGCAAAAACAGCCACCAACAATATGTAAACTATTGAGTGTGGCCGTGTTCCAATAACACATTATTTGTGGACACTGAAATTTAGATTTCATATAATTTTCATGTATCACAAAATATTCTTCTTCTTTAGATTTTTTTCAACCATTTAAAAATGTAAAACTGCTCTTAGTTTTTAAGATCATACAAAAACAGACTTTGACCAGCCAGCAGTAATTTGCTGAGTACTGTGTTAGATAATACAAGGTAATTACTAATTCAAGCTGTTTTCCACAACGATGTAAAGGTTTTCCTATAGTTCCTTTTAAAAACAATTTCTAAAAAATAGTGTGTATTTTTTTTTAAGGAACAGGATGTTATCCGCCCCCCCCCCCCAAAATAATTGTCCACTGACAATTCTTTCTTTCCTTGCCACCAGCTGGATTTTTCAGGGAGTAAGTGCTACTACTCTGTGCTATGTTCTCTTCTGAAATTTCAGTACTAGGAAGATATTTATTTGGTTTCATGTTAAAATGAAGGTGCCATGTTTTCCAGTGAACTACCATTAAAAGTACGGTAGAAAGTACACATCCCGGGAATCTAGGGGCATAGATTTAGGCTGGCAACTAACAGATAAATTTTCTCTGAAATCCAGTGTTTCCTCTTAAAATGTGATGTCATTTCTTCATTCTATTTCACTACATATCTCTGTTTATTTTAATGTATACAAACTGACCAATTTACTTCCTCTGCCCGCAACCTTTGAATAATTATCCAGTACTCCTGGACTTCTTTTTGCATTAGCACACCCCAGAGGTCTAGACACACTGCAGGCTGAGAAATGAAGCACTGAGTCAGATTGGTTGCTTGTCAGTCTGAATGCAGCGGTCCTCTGAGCATGCTTTTAGTGGTGAAAGGAGAAGTACATTGAGAATCCAGCTTGTCTTGTATGGTGACCAGAATGGCCTGCATTCCCTTGATCTCTGAGATTTCCAACTGCAGATTCAACTCTATCTAGGTCAAGGTGGTAGGATGGCATGATCAACATCTTTGAAGACTGATGACATGGGTTTAAATTTTGAATGTTCCATGTGTGGTTGGGCTAATTCCTGAATTAAGTTTCCTTGTCTGAAAAATGAGGGAAGATCACTTACGGCTCTGTGGTTGTAAGCCAGAGACTCTGGCTAATATAATCCAAAAAGAATACTGTGGATGGCTACTGGAAGATATATTGAAACAAAGGAAATATTAAAATACTTGGCTGAAGGAAGACAGAAACCAAAGAAATGGGCAATCACCATTCCAGGGCTGATGCTGTGAAAAAGGAGCCATCCATTCTCAATCTGCCTGGGAAAGAGCTGGGTTATGCCCACTGTATTAACAAGGTTATTCAGAGTTCCCTTTTCACTCTTGAAAGTGGCAAGGCAAATTACGTCGTCACCTTAAAGGATGCAACAGTTTAATATCACTTCTGCTGATGGTTGGTCTTGCCCCTCCTTAAGCACTTCAAAATCTGGTTTTGTTCACTGTGTCCCAAACCAATCCTTGTATTTCAGTATCAATTCTAGACTGTTCCAGGGCCACCTAGTAGGTTCTGATTGAACCCTCCCCTAGGAGTGAGGAGATTTCAAGTTTCGTTCAGGTCATTACACTCCTATTAGGCTGAGAAGGAAATTAGACAGGAGAGTTCCATTGTATTTCAACATTTACCACTATCCCGGACCTCCTTAGTCTATCACTCTCTAGAGTTAACTTTCCTAGGTTAAATTTCCATGCTGTAACCAGAGATGGCTTTCTGAAACACCATTCTCTCTAAAACTCCCTTTGACTGCCCATTTAGTTAGAGGGAAAATAAAATTTAGCTTGACATACAAAACCCTTCATGACCCATCTCCTGTCTTTCTATCTTTATCTTCCCTCATATCCCCACATGTCCCCTATCCCATCGATTCAGCTACTTGCAGTCCTGCTATGCCAGACCATCATCCTTTTGTGGCTGGGCACATACTGTTTCCTCTGCCCAAAATGTTTTGCTATACCAACATTGCGCTGATTTTTCCTTCGAGAATCAGAGCATAGGTTGGCTTCCTTCTCTAGCCCTCTCTCTTCCAGGTTAGGTATTCCTTCACCTTGCTCCCTTAATCCCCTAAGTAAATTTCAATCCTAAAATTTAGGTCCCTGAATTTTATTCAGTACTTTTCCTGCCTGACTCCCTCACTAGTTTACTGGCTTCTTGGAAACAAGAGACCATAATTTTTCCCTCTGCAGAAGTAGAATTGTCTATAGCAGCCAAGTGGTTGGATGGATAAATAAGTCTACATGAGAAAGGAGGGTTATCTCTGGAAGAAAAAAATGTAAACACACAGATAATGATGATCAGGATTTTAGTAAGACATAGAAAACTATATTGAAGACATTTTAGTTACCTAAACTTATAAGGGGAGAAATCAGTGTGAGTCTTTATGTCTCAGTGACATCTGCCAATTCCAGCATGGTGGGAAGAAAGTAGGATTTACTTTAGCCAGCAAAGACTACCTTGTAGTCATCAATGAATATTTCTCATTTTCTGAGTACAGGTGTTACCACAATGGTCAGCTCCTCTGGTTTCTCTAGGAACTCTCTTAGTTCAATTAAATACAACTCAGAGTATCTAGGGAACTTATGGAATAGAAATTAGCGATCACTAACTGTAAATGGCTTATATAGTCTTACAAGATTGAATATAGTTAAATGATGTTCTGAATTGTAAAAATAGTAAGAAGGTGGATTTCCCAACCTGTGGGCTTTTGAGATAGATGCTATCAAAAATACTGAAAGGATTATGAAGTGGATTATTTGTGAGTGTATAGTGGATTCATTATGTTCCTCATGTCACCTCTCTTACGGGAGTCATTTAGACTGTGCAAATCTATTTGTAGTGTAGCTCTCCTTAGAAAGAACATCTAGTTTATTGTCTTATTTGCACACCTGTCTCCTCCACTGGGTAAATAATTTTATATACACTTGAATTCTTGGTTTCTAACACAGAACGTGGCACATTGTGATCGCAGAGTCGTTGCTGAATGAATAGACTGATGAAGGTATAAAGGGGAAAAAAATGAAAATGAGTCAGAAGTAGAATATAGCCATCAAAAAAGTTTTCTGATTCAAGAAAATATTCACAGAAGTGAAGTTTGTAGTCAGAGAGGCTTTAGACCTGTTTAATTCTGCCCCCAAAGGACCAGAACAGGAGGGTTGTATTGAATCCATCATATACCACATGTTAAGAGGAACACTGAAAAGTAGGAAATTTTTTAGAGAAGAATGTCTGGGAGGATGACACTCTTGGAAAACACAAGTGCAATTTAAAAAACTGGGGCAGTAATAAAAAGTGATATCTACAGAGTTCAACTTAATGGGCCTACAACAAGATTAAATGAGAACAAAAGGGAAGTCACTGGAACAGAAGGCACACAGTCCATATCAGGAAATCTGGGGGGTTGTGGACTGCAGAACAAATGAGTGTCAGCTGGAAACTGACTCCAAAGACATTCACCAAAAGATTAGCAGTGGTATCCCTGATGATGGGAGATGTTTCTTTGATGATTTGTTTTTTCAAATTCTCCAGTAACAATGTAGCATTAGATATATGATGGGGAAACTATGCATAGACTTATATTTCTTTATTAAAAACAAACTAGAAAGAACAGGGAATTCTTGTGTGAAGAAGACTTAGTTGATAGAGTTGTCTTCTAATATTTATTGGGTCATGATGTGGAAATAGATTAGAATTATTCTGTATGGTTTAGTTAGGACCACTTAAGGAAAAGCTAGAGGAAAATGCATTCTAGCTCGTAGTAAGTGTATATTATGGTTCTGTAGTGTTAAAAGATACTTTCTAATAAAAGGAAAACTCGTGAATCTCATAGAATAAAAGTAAACGTGTTAAAAATTTCCTTATTTCAGTAATGAGGAAACTGGTGTGAAGTTACAACCAGTTCAAAGGCGAATCCAAAGAACAAACAAATTTAGATTTGTAAAGTAGCCCCCTTAGAATCAGAATCCGATAAGGTGTAATTTTTCCCTGAACCACAAAATTTTCCCTAGAGTCTTCTTTTTTAATTAAATGTAATGTCAATGAAAGATTATTCTTGACCAGCACTTATGGAATGTGTGCTTCCTGGTTCTGTGTACTATTTGCCACAAGAGATGATCTAGAAGTACCTGAATGATTACATGCCAGGGATATTATAGAAACCATTTATTCTTAGTATAGTTGCTTTGTCTAGGTGACTGTTAAGATAGGTAAGAACTCTAAATTCCTAAGATCTTACCTTACCACCTAGGGAGCCAGATCCTGAGTCAGAATCACTACAGCTAGGTTCTTTTACAAAGTCAATTTCTCTGTAATACAAGCCACCTGCCCTTCTCCAGCTGATGCAATTTTTCCTGTGTTTCACACCATGCCTTGATTGCCTACCCGGGCTTTGGATTCTAGCTCTCTCATTTTTGGCCTTTTACCAACTTTTTATTTTCCTGTCTTAGCATTTTTGACACAGAAAAAGGACGTGTAGGAAATAACAGTATCTAGACTAGACTGTTATGGGTTAATGTATCTTCCTCCTCCCCCCAGCTTTTCAAAAGAAAAGTTGAGGGGGAAAAAAAGAAATGTCCTAGTACTTCAGAATATGACCTTATTTGGAAATAATTTCACAAGGTCATAGAGGAGTAGGGTGGGCACCTAGTCCAATATGACTGTTGTTGTTATAAGAAGACAGCCGTGTGAAGACAGTGACAAAGGAGAATACCATGTGAAAACGAAGGCAGAGATTGGAGTAACGCAGCTACACACCAAGGATCACCAAAGATTGTGGGCAAACCACCAGAAACATGGAAGAAGGATTCCCCTACAGGAGTCCATGGCCCTATAAATAGGATGTTGGACTTCTAGCCTCCAGAATTATGAAACGATTTCTGTTTTTTTAAGCCATCCAGTTTGTGATGCTTTGCTACAGCTGCCTCAGAAAATGAATACAGGGACAGACAAACTCCCCTGCCATGCTGGCTCTGTACATCATTCTGAATGAGAAGAGCCCAGCATAATATATTGTACATCTACATCCCCTGGCTAGTCCCCCCTCACCATCTTTTCTTTAATCTTAGTACCTTTAATTCATAAATGAAGTGACTCTAGTGCCATATGATGCAGGAGCATGAATTAGACTCATGGCAGAGTTTAAATCCCATTTCCACTACTCTGGCTAGTTTTTCTCTCTGAGCTTTCGTCTTCACATCCATAGACTGGATGATAAAACCATCTTCCTGCTCAGAGTAAAGAAGAGAAACCATGGCTACAGATCATTTGTTACATGGAAAGCACCCAATACTTAGTGACTCATAATTTTGTTCTTCTTGCATGATTATTCTTATTATATTAGTTCTTCATGACTTTCATTGCTGCTGGGGTTTTTAATTGTGACATTTGCTCCAACAATTGAATTGATGATCGTTGCATATAAATTACAAAGAAAAATTTGACTTCCTTTAAAATTCTCTTTATATCCTAGACGTTTTGAGACTTGAAAAATTAGCACTTTCCACTTTTATTTTAAAATTGTTACTAATTTTAGAGGACTATTAATCCCCCATGTTTATGAGTCACCAATTCATCATCAACACGATGCCTTTTAAAGCAATATGTGACTCAGGGGAAACATGAACCAAGTACCTTAGAGCACTGGGGGATGGGGAGATGATTGTGTTGGAGGTGGAGAAAGGATGTTTCGGTTTATTTTTCTTCTGGGAAGTGGAGGCTGAACAGTTTTGCTGAAGATAAAGATATTTGTGTTTGTGTTTAGAATTTGATTCATTAACTTTCAGTGTATTTTAAACTTAGTTTTGCAAACTTTCCTTGCTTTACAGTCACAGGATCCAGTAGGAATGCCAAACAATAGTGTCATGGGCTTAATTGCTTTTGATTTAGCTTTTCTCTCAACCTTCCATCAATAGCTAAACAGTTACTTCTATATATGTATCTGTCAGAAATGGTGCAAATAGTTCTGGAGATGAGCCTAGCTGAGAACTTTACCAGACTAACAGATGCATCCAGGGCAAAAGCCTTTGAGCCAGTGATGGGAGGACAACTTACTAAAAGGACAACTTAAAAAATAGAATGTGAAGAAAGACACTGACTACGGGCACGTAGAATAAAAGCAGTCTTATTTACTTCCATCCTAACTGAATGTATTCGCTTAAGTGTATCAAGATGATCCCAGGTCATCCAGAAAACAATGCATTATATTGTTTCTGTAAGAGATAATGCAGTGTGGGAGTTATTTTAATAATATGCCATTTTCCATTTAAAACGTGAACACCCAAAACAGTTAATTTAAATTATCAGAAACATTTATGCAAAGGACATCCCTACTGTCCATGTCCCACTCTTAACGGGTAATGTGCATAGGGACTAAGGAGGATCCACAGGGACATTATTTGCTACCTCCTTTCCATCACCTTATTACCTCCTAAGGCAAACAGGGGCTGACTGTTGATCCATACCTTCAGATAGCAAATTCTAGAGCTGGAGCAGCCTAAAGAATGGAGCTGGGTTGTAAGCTCTGGAGGTAATTACTCCCTTTAAGCACTTAGAGAGTGGGGTTGAAGACAGAAGGCCACATGGAATGACTCACTACTGAACTACTATGTGCATAGAGAGCAGAGTGAAGAGAATCCATGCATGGTGATGTACTTACATGTATGGGCCCCTTAGGTATTCTTTTATGCTTGTGTGTACACATGCAGTGCTGAGGACTGTGGAACATGACTTTTTCATTCAACAGGCACTCACTGAACAGCTGAACTCTGTGGCACAGGGGAGGTAAGAGCAATAAGGAAATTCTCCTGTGAGACTGATTTTCTGAAATACCAGATTGGCCATATTTCTGAGTGGCTAATGCAAGGGAGAGAAATCTACCCGTGATGAGGATAGGAAAACGAGAAGCTGGCTCCTTTCTTAGCTCCAGAAATCTCCAAGAGAACCTTCCTCATGGTCAAGATCAATAGTTCCTCTTTCTTAAGCTCTATACCTACCAAACATTGTGGCTGTGCTAATGGGAAGAGATCATATAGAATTCCCCATTGGCAAAAGATGAGCCTTCTTCTGTTTACTCCCCGTAGGCTGAAACTGCTGGTTGTAGGCAGAATTTTGAGATGGCATACAAAATTTCTATTCCCTGATATTTATACCTTGTGCAATGCTCTCCCTTTGTGTGTGGACAGAACTTATGAATAGGATGGGATAGTCGCTCCTTTGATTAGGTTATGCTATGTCGTATTAAACTCCATCATAGCAGGGAGAGAGAGAAAGGGAGACAAAGAGAGACTCTCTTGCTGGTTTTAAAGGAGCATGTATGGAGAGGGCCATAGAACAGAAAATAGTGGGAGGCCTCTAAGAGCTAAGAATGGGCCCTGATTGACAATAGCAAAAAAAGTGAAAAAAAAGGATAGAAAGTGTATACTCTTTAAAGTGTAGAACCTTTGGGCACCTGGGTGGCTCAGTGGGTTAAAGCCTCTGCCTTCGGCTCAGGTCATGATCCCAGGGTCCTGGGATCGAGCCCCGTATCGGGCTCTCTGCTCAGTGGGGAGCCTGCTTCCTCCTCTGTCTCTCTGCCTGCCTCTCTGCCTACTTGTGATCTGTCTGTCAAATAAATAAAAAATAAAATAAAATAAAATAAAATGTAGAACCTTAACAACTGCCAAGGAATGGAATTCTGCTGAACACCAGTAAGCGTGGAAGAGGCCTCAGATAGGATTAGAGCCCAGCTGATACCTTTATTTCAGCCTAGTGAAACCCTGAGCAGAGAGCCCATGTACACTGTGGTGAACTCCTAACCTATGGAAACTGAGATAATAAATATGTGTTGCTTTAAGCCACAATGTTTGTGTTTATTTTTTATGTAGCACTAAAAAGTAATACAGTTCTGATCTGCAGGTATGGGATATCCAGTCTCTGAGTAAATTGATAGCAAGAAAAATGCTCTGTGTACAACCCTATTGCCAAATTATTGTTGTTCAAGTAATTCATAAAATGTTCCTCTCCTTCCCACTAACATAGCCATTCACGAAGCCATAGCAGCCTTTATAGGTTGGACATTGCCGTGGTCTACATGACTTTATAGATAAGTCTACCTGAGATTTTGCTCTCTTACCAGAGCAATTATTTTATGTAATAACTTGTGACTAACTAAATCCCTGCTCTTCCCCACTTTTGTTATATGTCCTAAGAAGTTATTTTCTTAAGGCAAATTACAGTTCCATATTTTTCCTCCTCAAAAAAAGATGCTGAAGCTTCTCCTTTCTCATGTGCTCCCACCTTTCTCTTAAATACATTTTTTTAAAGGATTCTTTCAGTATATTGCTTATCTGGAGGGAATGTATGTGTGAAGATGCTTTTGTATGTGTGTGGGGAAGGAAAGAGAAAATCATCTAGTAGAAGTGTCTGTTGATTTTCCATCTAAGTGGATCTTACACAACTGGACATAACTGAGGACACTCTGAGTACCTGCTGACATTTCAGCAACCATGCCCCATGCCTCATCTCTCTCTTAAGTGGGAAAATGTTTTCACTAATTTCTTAATATATTTGTTGTTTTCTTTTCGTTTTTGTTTTGTTTTATTTGTTTGTTTTTGAGAGGAAAACAGAGCATGGGAGCATGGGGCAGGGGAATAGAGGGAGAAAGAGTCTTACAGCCCTGAGAGCATGACCTGAGCCAAAACCAGGAGTCTGATGCTTAACTGACTGAACCACCCTCTCTTGATGTATTTGAATTAATGTTTTCCACAGCATTCCAGATATGTCTGATAGGTTTGAATTTTATGATGGGAGGGAATTTTATGTATATAACATTTTTTTGCTGAATAGCAAGGGTGGTTGTTTTGTTTTGTTTGGGGTGTGTGTGTGTGTGTGTGTGTGTGTGTGCTTTGTTTTCTTTTATTTTGTTTTGCCAGGCGGGGGAAGGTGGGAGGAGTTGCTTTATGACTTATGGACCTATATTTATAGCTCTGTGAGGTATATAAATTCACACCTTAAAACAACACCTTTCCAGTCTTTCAGGCCACTCAGTCAGTTTACATTCAGACATAAGCCAAATGCTCTTAAGATAAAGGTGCCCATCAAGCCGTAAGTTACGTGATTTCTTAATTGCCCTTTCTGTAGATTGAGAGAGGTCTATGTGGGGCAATTTTTCAAGAATGCTGAGAACTGTCTTCCTAATATTCCCCAGTTCTCCCTCTTTACTGGTGCCCAATATTCCATAATTATATAATGATTCCTCTGACCCCTATAAAAATGGAAGCAAACCTGGGAAAGATGTAACACAATATAAACCCAGTTTGAGAAACTATAAATCGGGTCACTCTATTTTACAACTATAAAGGGCACAGTTCTCACATTATTCTATGTGAATAGTGCCCCCTGGTGCTGGGCCTCATCTATGCTGCAATGAACTTAATGGATGTAGTCTCAAGATTCTGCTTTTTTTCCCGTTAAAGTAGCTTGCACGATACTCTAGTTAAAAAAAAAAAATAAAAATCACGTGATTCAGCTGACTTCTATCAGTCTTTATGTTTTTATGGGAATGAGCTTATCAGTTCATCTCTTGAGAACATGTTTAATCAGATATATTGTAAAGACATAAATGATGTGGATATCTTGGAATGGACTCCGGGAAAAGGTTTAGGAAGAAGATAAAAGTTTCATGACCCATTTGTTGGGAACTCTCTCTCCTACCGCTTCATTCAACATCTCTCCACCATTATCCACCCACTCTCCCATCCATCCATTCACTATTTATCCATCCATTCATCATCCATCTATCCACCAATCTACCCACTCACCCATCCATCCACGCACCCAGCCATCCATTCATCCCTTCCTGTATGTATCCATTGATTCAGCAAAGGGGCTGAGTGTCTGTCATTTGCCAAGCATTAATGAGTGATTCAGTAGCCATTGTGAATTTCTTTACATAATACCTAAGTGGTACAGAGAAAGGGGAACTATTAAAACTTGACCATTGTCTGTCATTTAGAGACTGGAGACCAACATGCAGCTGAATACAATCCAAACCTTTGAAAATAGCTTTTGCAATTGAGCCTCCCACAGAATCCCAAAGGGGTCCCAGACCCGGTGCTAATGTACATAGTGGACGGGTTATAGTCTCAAGGTATGCAGTGTGGTAGTCCTACAGACTGTAGGAGCTTTGTCTTACCATATAAATTTCTGTTTGTTTCTTTCCCCTTCATAAGCTATTTTCCATTAAAACTTAAAGTTTATTCTCTGCTTCAAGAGGGTCATTTTCTAACAAGGTTAGATAATTTTTCTCTCTTCTTTTTCTCTTATTTATTTATTTAGAGATAAGAGGAGTGAATGTCTCTATTCTGAGTCAGAGTCACTTCGATAACTTCTTTCTAAGAAGAATTCAAATGTAATGAATCTCATAAGCCAGACAGGGATTCTCCTGTCACATCCTCCAATTCAGTTTAGTCTTCTACTTAATGGAAAACTGAATAGGTCCAAAGACTGCAATCCCTGCTTTATTTGGAGTAATGCCGATATAAAGATCAATTACATCTTGATTATTATATCCCTTATACACTTGATTGCTTAGGCCAGTATCAGTCCCGTTATTTGAAGCAATCAGAATGCTTTCACCATCTCAGAAAGAGAATAACTTGGTTCTGCACAATCAAAAATATGTCATTGTTACTCTTCCCTTCTGAAAGATAGAGCCATATTCTTTTGACCAGATAACTGAAATGAGAAAAGCTGACATTGTGTTATTAACCAATCCCCTAGGCATTTGCTATAGAATTAAGTATGACACATTGAAAGACGTGGTTAGAGAACTGCTTTAGTTCTCTGCCAGCTCAAGAACATAAACAATATGAACTGGGGCTAGGAACTCCCTAAAGAATTGATGGAAGAGAAATTCATTAAATAAGGTAAAATAGTGGGGGAGGGGAAATGGCAATGCATTCATCTAAAATGCTCTCAAAGAGTTGTATCTTGATGTCTCCAAGAAAGCAGCCCTAAGTCAAGGGTTTGGATGCAAGGGATTTATTCTGAAAGTGCTTTCAGGAGGAAACCCTAAAGGAGTGGGGAAAGCAAAACAAGAAGGGGGAAGAGGCCAAGCAAAGGTATTATTTGACCCAAACAGCTGACCCTAAAAGAAACCTCTGAAGCATAAACTCCACCAGACCATCCTTAGAGAGTTGTAGGTACCAAGCGTATAGAAGATAGGTGATGAACACAGCAAGCTTGAGAAGGAATCTGTGGTCACTTGGATAGGGTACTACCAGTGTCCCCTGCACTCAAATACTGAACTCAAGACTGGAGAGTTTGTTAGAGGTTGGTTTTTGTGCAATTGTCCTATTTTGTCACAGCTCATTTTTTTCTGGGGCCCTTTAGAATAGTAGTACAGAAGAAAACATGTCTGTGGAGTCAGAGACACTTAGGTTTGAATCCTAACCCCTTTATTTACTAGCAAAGAGGAAATGCCTAGCCTAAAGTAAGTTGTTCTACCCTCAAATACACACACAGGCAAATGAGCAGTGCCCCTCCTCAGGCACAGCTGCTTCCTCTAAAGGTTGACATTTGGAACTTTTCCACCAGAAATCATTTAAACCTTAGTTTTTGACTTCTCTCCTCCAGGGATATTTTAATTTTCAAACTTATTTCTCATTGCACAACGATGGGATTTAACCCAATTTAAAAGGATTCCTGGCATCAGAGAAATGGTTACGGCATGCTTATTTGTGGTAACAGAATGTCCTTCGTCTTCCCAGAATCCTCTCTGCAGATGCATCTGCCCACTCAGCCTGCCCACAATGCTGGCCCCGTTTTCACACCCCTTCGGATGAAAATTCGCCTAAACTCAAAGACAAACTACAAGAAGACATTGCATTTATGTTCATTGTTTTTCTAATCAGGCTCCTGACTTACAATGATCAATATTGTTATTTTTTATTTTTCTCTTCCCATGAAGCTGAATTCTGTTTTCCCACTGCATTCCCTGATCCAGGGATATTTGGCAGTTAGAGGCCAGCAACTTGCCATTTGGGTCAGAATCCAGTTCACCCTTGGACCTCTCTGCTGAAGCCCTCCATATGTAACCTGGTGGTTTTAGAGGGAAAGTAAATATCCCTTTGGGAACCAGGAAGCCAAGGTGGAAAGGTATGGCCCTTCTTGGTCTTGGATGGGGTGAGACTCTGACTCCTGATTCAGTCATTAGGTCATCAGGTCACAAGATTCTGCCAGCTGCAAACTGTTAGGCGTAACAATCTTTTACTCATAAGATATTATAGTTGGAAGGGGTTTTAGCTACTATCTTTCCCAATCTACTCATTTCAGGAGGAATGGCCTAAAGCCTGTAGAATGTCTTTCTCATGAACACTCTGTACACAGCACTGGAACCACTCTCCCATGCCACCAGTGGTTGCCAAGCTTTGTTCATTTATTTGCACTATGACCTTTGTTTGGAACAGGACCTTGATATATGGGCAGGAGCTGACATGTAGTAAGTTGGGGCCAGGGAGATTGGAACTCTGTCTGCATTGTTTTCTCTTTTTTGAAGCTCTGTGCCCACCTCTCCCCCAAACAAAACCATTCGGTGACTTGTAGAGACCTTATCCAGAGCTCTACATGTCTTCTTAATGTTGTTTGGAACATTCCAGCTTGGAATGTTCCTTCAGAAAGGGAAGCCTTGGTCACACAGGTGAGTGCCAGAGTTGGGTTCAGAGCCTGGTGGGAGGATAAACGAAGCAGGAGAAAGACCCCACTAGTGCCTGATTTGAGCGCAAGTCTTCCAAACCTAGAAGTTGGAATCCAGGGAGTAGTTTACAAGGCCAAGTGGAAGTGGCTGACCTGAAAAGGATAATGGAACAAAGGTAAGGAGCTGGTTTAGAACTGAATGGAAGGAAAGGTAGGGGAATTGTATTAGTTTTCAATGCTATTTTTTTGTCAAAATTACTATATGACTGTTTTTCAAATTGTTGTAATCTTCATGTCTTAAAATGATATGTTTATCCTTTCGAAGTTTCTGTAGGTCTGAAGTCTAAGCAGGTTGAGCCTGGCTCTTTGCTCAGGGCCTCACAAGGCTTAAATCCAGGCATTGGCCTGGCTGAGCTATGTTCTTACGCTCAGGATCCTCTTTGTAGCCATGTGGTTGTTGGAAGAATTCAGTTCCTAGTGGTTGTAGAATTGATATTTCTTCTTTCTTGCTGGCCATCTGCCATGGGCCACTCTCAGCTACTACAAGTCACTTGCTGCCTCCTGCCACATGGCCCTCTCAACAACATGGCAGTTTTCTTCTTCCTTGAGGTCACCAGAAGAGCAGGAGTTTGATATTTTACCTTCTTTGAAAAGACTGTGCTGATTAGGTCAGTCTCACCTAGAAAATCTCTTTTTGATTAAATCAGAATGTACTGATTAACATGGGAGTAGCAAACTCATCATATTCACAGATCTCTCCTACTCTCAAGGGGATGGGATTATATAGGGTGTGTCCATCTTAGAATTCTGCCTACAACGGGAGTGAAACAAGGGAAAGTAAGTGCAGATTTTTACTCAAATCCAGGCTGTCCAACATAGAACCTATAAGGCCTTGATTAGGGAACTCTGCCTAGATCTTCTTTATTTTGCACCAGTAGGATAGGACTAGTAATCACACTTATGTCTAAGGATTGTAGTGCCTATTCAGTGGAATTATGCCCAAAAGCCCTTAGATCAGTGCCTGGCCTAGAGCCAGTGCTTAATGAATCCCAGCTTTTTAAACAGGTGGCCCATGGCTCACCTTCTGAGAGCCACCGGCACTGCGGTGGATGTATTGGCTAAACGGTCCAGGATCAGGGCAGAAATAGGAGGTCACAAAGCAGTTCAGAACCTTGTTGAGAGGCTATGACTGCCAGGACTGTCATTCCTAATTCCCCACAAATCCTGGACAGGATTCACTGAGTCCTTGTCAGATGGCGCCCTGAGTGGATACCTTATGGAGGCTAGATGCAGACCAAAAGATTAAGTCTCAGCCTCAAGCCCAAAAGGTAACATCAAAGTTAGCTGGAGTTTCCTGATGGCAGGAGGTTTGGGCTACAACCTGAAGGTAGATAGGATTTGGATTGTCAGAGAGGCAGGAAGAAGGTTTTCTTGATAACCGATGAAAAGTACCAGCACTTGGCCTCTCATGCACTGATGGTGGCTTATTTTCCTCCTCTTTTGCTGAGATATAGCATGAGATTGTGTTAAGATCTTACTTCCTTTTAAAATTAATTAAAACCTAAATGTCTAATTTGAATATCCTATGTCTTCCTATGGTCTCTACTGTGTGTGCACCATAGTTAAAGTGTCAATGGAGACCAAGCATATCAACGACTGTTACCTCCTTTCCTGAAACTGAAGGTATATGCCTTACACTGATTCAATGGCTATGGGTTAATTCAGCAGGGAGGATGAAGGATGATAATAATGGGGCATGATCCCTGAAGCCACTTAATGGTGGGTATGTGCACACTGCAAATGTAGAGTAAAAGACAATTCAAGTTGTTCCTGAAGTCCAATGAGTCATGTACATTTCCATTTATTGCACAAAATGCAACTGCACAATTTTGCAGATATCTTGCTAACTCACTTCCTGCCCCACAAATGTTCCTGGATGTGAGAATTTCCAGGTGCTTTCTTTCTTTGGTTGTTTGTGCTATTAAAGTTAGTTAAAAAGTTAACTGTAAGTGCTATACCTTTTTTGAGAATGCTGCAGCTGTTTGAGCCAGTTATAAAAGATATGTAAGGCAGTCTCAAGGGATATATGGAGGATTTTCATCAGCTAGGTAATTTATAGTTCTGTTTGGTTCCTGCTAGATGTCACGTATTCCCAAAAAAGTGACAATAGCGTCAGCTTCAGCCTTATTATTAGTGCACAACTGAAAACATTTTGGAGACAAAGAGCCATCAAAAGACTTTCAGAGGGATTTCATAGGCACGGTGCGTGAACCATTTGCTGTGGAAGAGTTAGCATCAAAGAACCAGTGGTCCCTAATGGACTTTGTCTCCCCTGAGTGATGAGTAGAGTCAATCAGACAACTATTAGCAATAGTTACTGGTTAGAGGAGCCGGGTGGGCTGGGGGACTTCCTGGAGGAGGCAGCGCTTGAGCTGATTTTTTAAAGGATTGGTAGAAACCAAGCAAAATGGAAGATGATCCTGGGGAAATTCATTCCACACGGGAAGACCAGTGTGAACACAGGTGACCAGGTGAGAAATAGACTCTTAGGGGGAACTTCCAGTAGTTCACAGTTGTTGGAGGCTGAACTGTGAGGAGGTGAGAAAGGACTGTGGGAAGTGAAGCCAAAGAAGAGAGGGACAGGATAGATCATCACTGGTCTGGTGGGCAACATTAGGAGTTTTGGTCTTTGCTGCAGGCAATAGGAAATGACTGAAGGGTTTTAGTCAGGGTAGTGCTAAAAGTAGAACTGCTTTTAAGATGGGTCCTGAGCAGAGTTCGGCTTGCATGTCTTGTGGGGGACAGGGATTGGGAGGAGAAGGTGGGAAGCAGGAGGCTGGTTAGGAGGCAGCTGAACGAATTCATACTGGAGAGGGAAGTCCTCAGGAGATCTAAAGTGGAAGAGATGGACAAAAGTTAACACAGCTTTTTCACTTGTTTCCCTGTTTTGGAGAAGACTAGAACATACCTGTTACAAGGGATGCACAAAATAGACTGCTCAGTGGGGATCCTAGCTCCATTACTATCTGTGTGACCTGGGCAAACTCCTCACCCTCTTAGTGCTTTAGTTTCCTCCTCTGTAAACAGAGATAAGAATGACAGATCGCCCCTGTTAATACACATAAACACACTTAGAATAATTTTGGAAGAGTGGCACATGTTACATGTCCAATATATGTTCGTCATTGTTGTCATGAAAGAGATTAGCCTGGGAATGTGTAGTTCTCAGTCAGACTCCTTGAGTTGGAGTCCTGGATCATATACTTGTTAGATTAACCATTCCATGCCTCAGCCTCTCCCTCTGCAAACATGAATAATAGTAATATTATCTCCTTGGGTTGCTGCAAGGATTAAACTTGGAAATAAGTATAAAGCACTTAGAAAGTTCCTTACGTGTCATAAATGCCAATGACTTTCTTTTTTTAACCATTATCAGCAGCAGCATCTAGGCAACTCTTTCATTTCTGTCTTTTACTTTTCTTTCCAGGTGGTAAATTGAGAATTGATATTTATTAGTTACATATAAAATGAGATGTTCCCCACATAATTTGATTTTTTTGGTATTTATTTAAAAATTTTCATAATATAAAAGTACTTAGCCTGCTAAATTAACTGTAATGCTTCAAGAAAAAGATGTATAACAAGTTTGCTAATCTTATAATTTTGTATTTGTGTAGCACCTTTGACCCATAAGAGACGAAGGTGAAAGTAAAAGTGCTAATGTTTTCTTAATTCTGGCTGCAGTTTTATTGAAAAATACCACTTGGCTCTGGTATTTGCAAAATCTGTTTTGTAGGAAATGTCATTGCTTCTCTCCAGTAGGGTTGCTCACTGCCAGGAACTGAGGGACAGACTGGAATTTGGCACTTGGGCTGGGTCTTCAAATATTAATGGAAAGTGCTTAATTTATTTCTACTCATATCCATTATTCAGACGATATTAAGCACCTACTATGTTGCCAGCTCTGGGCCTCGTGTGAAGATGAAAATGAATATGCTGTCTAGGTTGGGAGACCCAACTGGCAGTGACAGGGAGCTGAGTGGGCATTATGGCCTGTGAGTGATGGCAGAGAGGCTAAGTACTATGATTGCTCAGGGGTGGGGAGACGAGCAGTTTCCAGCACCCTAGAAAAGGCTGGACCTGAAATCAGTCCTGGCAATGAAGGCTTTTGCAACTTTAGAAAAGATCTCACTTTTGTTTTCAGTAAAACAGGAGTGGCACTGAATGATACCCAGCTTTTACATGTGCTGGTTAAGTGCGAGTTGGGAATTTTCTAGAAGCTTACTGAACAAGTGAGACTTCAGGATGTGAAGATTCGTTTGTGTGTATGTGTGAGGATTCATATCTGTACCCTACAAAATACAACTCTCCCCTGCTCTGTATTTTAACTCTGGATCTACTCAGATCGTGATTGCTAGGTCACTGGAATAGAGTTCTTCGAACTGAGCTATGGGGGTTATGCTGAGAAACTCAAGGTTACATTTATGGTAGATTTTGGTGGAGGAAACCATTCATCTGTTCACGCAGAGTTCCCACCGTGAGAACCCATTTCCCCTAAGAGACTGATATGTTTCTTCCCTGCTGCCAACAGCAAGCGTGTATCAGACATGCTTCCCCTTGACTCTGCGTGCCAGGAAAATCCAACCAGTCTGGTGACTGCTACATGCACGTTTTAATGCTCCTATTTACTTTCATTTCTCCCATTTTTATTTTTGCCTTTTTAAATTTTTCCATGTTACTGCGTATATGCATCTAATCCACCTTGAATGATCTGTGGATCAAACTAAACAGCAGTGTGGTAAACAGAAGGTTCAGGTCCAACAGGAGAGTCTGTGCTGGGGACCCCGGTCACTATTCCATGATAAAAGTAACCCCTCGTGTGGGTATAGTGCTCTTCAGTTTAGAAGGTACTTCTCAAATGTTTATTATTACCTGTGAAGTGGGTGGGGAAGGTCTTGATTTTCCTTATTTTTCAGGTGTAAAAACTGAGGCCTGGTGAGGTCAAGTGATTTGCTGCATGTTGTTCCATCTGGCAAGGGTGTGAGGTCTGGATTTAGAAACAAGCTTAAGCGGGGACATTTGCCAGCCAGGGTTCAGCAAGAGAGGTTCACAGTCCCCTCTTCCCTCATTATCCCTCAGAGAGGTATGCCTAAGCCAAGGCAGTACTGACACCATGCAGAAGTACCCTGGGGTGAGAAACGGTCCTACTTATGGGATAGGTAGAGGACAGTCTTCTCTAGGGAATCACCATATCAGGCTCAGGAAAAAAGGCAGACAAGTCTGTTCTGTTTAAGAAGGTGCTAGGAAATGCCAGCTGCTTGGCACCTGAAGGTCCTGGGCCCCCCAGGTTATTTGATGTCAAGTTTAGCATAGTGCCACCAATGTGGGGAAGTAGAGCCCAGATCCCTGGGAAGATGTGGTCCTTTCTCCTGGGAAAATGAGTGTCATCAGGCCCATCTAGCTCATTGAAGGGCAACACCACAGGACCTGCTAGGTCAGTTATTGGATAGTCCTGTTGTTTCCACATATGGATAATGGGGTTATAGAGCCTTACTGGAAGCTGGGCCTTCTGACCTCAGATCTGCAGTTCTTTCTGTTATCACATTAGTTTTGTTATAAGGCTGGGGAATGTAGCTATCAAAAGCAGTATCCCTTGTGCCATTTCTCAAGACAGAAATAATGGCTTCCTATGTTTTGCTTATTGCACTTAATCCCTTATTAGATTTCTTGACCCACCTGTACTTCTTCCCCCCTCCATTCCTGATGACTCTATTGTGAGTCTCTATAGGGCAATGTCTGTGTTCTATTAAATTTACTAGCCTATAGAGTTTGCTAAGTTTGCTATAGATTATGGAATACAATAGACGCTAAAGAAAAAAATATTACTTAGCATATGAATTCAATGCAATAGTTTATGAATTCAACTTTTTAAAATAAATTTATTGGTATGCTTCCATTTTTTTGCACATGTCCAGTTACTCATTGATCTTTTTTACAAAACACCAAACTGGATACATCTTGTTGATGATTAAGACCTATTGAAATGCCCTTCCAATGATCTCAGGGAGCCATTCTCTTCTCTATATTCCCTCTTGCTTCCCGCCTCATCATCTGTCCTTTGAGATATTATACTATTATCTAAAGTCTCCTTATTGATTTGTCTCTCCCCTGTTCCAACTTGTCCCATCTTTCACCTTGTATCCTACTGTTTGACCTACCTGTCAGACCCTAAAGACATCTAGAGAGTTCTTCCCATTCATTCCTCAAGATTCAACAATCAAAGCACCTTGCTGTATACCATACTTATGGGTGGTTTTCTAGGTCACCTCCCAGGAGGAGTTCTGGGCTTTAGTTTTTGCTTCCAGATGCCTGCTGTAAAATTGTTCATATACTCTGCAATTTATTGATGATCACCAGTTATAATGGCATTTGAATCATTAAAAAATAAAGTAACTTTCAGGTAAGAAACCTGAGAAGGCATAACTTCTAGGGTCCAGGGCAAGAGCATAAGGTTATTATGGCATTAGAGTTATAAAATAAAACAGTTGTCTGGAGCAGGCCACCTGGTTCCACATAGCAGAGGATTCTGTATGTATGTTCTTTATCAAATCTACTAAGCGAAATGAATCTTCTCATGGTTAGTTGTATTGTTGTTAGCAAAGAGCCACTGTGTTGTCTTTCTCAGGACATTATCCCTCTTCATGGAAAAGAAGATTTTGGTGGCTACTCAGAATAATTGCAAGGAATCTGTGAGCAAGCCTGGACATTAATGTGGAAAGCCACCATTTTGCTTTGGCTATCCAGTCATTTGCTGAGAGTAAACTCATAAGCACTTGTCATATTCATTCCTTTTTTTTTAATGCCTGCTGAACTGTATGTGTATCCTCACTGTGCATCTAGTTGGGCCAGCCTAGGGCAAAAATGTAATGTATAATCACAGTTTCAAAGACGGAAAGATATTAGAGATCTCTCTTCTGTGATAAACTTTACCTTGTCTACTAATATTAGTTGTAGTGATTTGAAGGCTTTTGTCCAAAATAATTGTGAAGACAAGACTAGGCACTGTAGCCAATACGTCATTGTCTGCCATGGTCTTAGGTGAGTACAAAGCACACCTGCTGTTTCTTACACAACTTCTTTCCAGTACAGGGAGCACTTCTTCAAACAGATGGTACTCCTACCACTTTCTTAACACATTCATGGGTCAAGGCTCTCTATGTTATAACATGAGTTTGTAGCATTATATATTGACAAAATATGTATCATTGTCAAACTCCCTGAATCTTAAGATGGGAACATAATGAATAAAATCCAAGTAAGGATTAAAAGTAGATTTGAAGTCAGTTGATATCTATAGTTTGCTCAACCTGGTAGAGGATAGAGTACTGAATTCCTAAGACAAATAACAGAACTGCAACCAATGTTAAATTTAATAGTGTTAGGATATTTCAGCTTCTCCTCTACTAACTGTATATCCATATCTTTCAGAAATATAGCACCTATTTCAGTCTAGAATGATTTTACCAAAATGGCTTTGTTGACTTTTGCCATAATGGTGACTTTTGCTCTGGATTTAATTCTTACCTGTTAGATAACGTTGAAATTGAATATAAATAAAGGGCCTTGGAAAAAATCTGACCATAACCTCTTAGTGTTCATAATAGTGCAGGAAAAGAAAATAGGGCACAGAACCATATATACAGGAGAGTTCACAAAAGCGAGTTTAAAAATAAAAGTTCAAAGAGAAAAAATGGTAATAAATCTGTGGCTGAGGCTCTGTAGGTTTAGAATATAAACGTTTGGACTACATTTCTGCAAAGACTTTGAGGGAATATGGGGTGGGCATTCTCTGATGAGCTTTTAGGGCATGTACAGAAGATGGAAGAAGGAACTCTTGGTTCTTTTCCACCAAGACTCAGAGTACTTTTTAAAGTTATCTTTAATTCTGGATACCATTTCAGAGTGACCTGATTTCTTATATACACACTTTCTGTTTTGGTGTATATAAATGGTTATAAATATTTATCATCTTTTTCCCTTTATATTTTTTCCTCTAAAAACCACAGCTGTGCACCTATGCCAGTGTTTCTTAATCTTGTTTCTTAAATTACTGTCTCCCTAAGAAATTTTTTAAAACTTTTTTTCTAATCTTTTACATAAAATGTTAATACCACATTTATGCTGTGTGTCTGCTTATGCACTGTGGTGCTTTGGAAGGCCATGTACCATTGTAGTATCTAAGATTGTTTTGTTCCCACCTTCTAGGAACTAATTTTTGCCCCTCTGAGAATGCATGGTTTATGCTACAACTGTTTTCCAATATAGACAGCACAGAGATTTGGGCCAAATTTTTTTTTTTTTTTTTACATTTTTCTCTTTCCCTTAACATTTTGCTTTGTAACTCCCTTGTCTACATAAGAGACATGTGCTCCTTTTTCAGTCAGTTGCAGATGCATCCTTTTCTTTGCTGGATCCTGTGGTTCTCTTAACAGAAACCATGATGCTATCTTGCATAACTATGAAATTACCCCTTTGCTTCTTTGTCAGAAACATAAATGTAAAATGGAGAGGGAAAAAAAAAATACTACCTGGCTTCTTTCTTTCAGTTTTCTTTTCAAGACTTAAGTCTTAGAGATATAGCCCAGGTTTCTTTATTTTTCTAATGATGACAGTTACTTAGCTGTGTTTCTGCCGACGCTGGTGAGCTTATTCTTTGCAGAGTGTTTGTACCACCTCGGGTGTATCCTCCAGGAAGACAAGGACTCCTATATCAGTTTTACATGATTTCTTTTCATTTTCCTCAAGAAAGATTTTTTGAGGCTACTGTACAGCTTTGTATTTATTTTATGAAAGCCGTGGTTGTATATCGTCAGGATAAGTTAGGTTATGCTGCATTAACAAAACACCCTCCAAAAAATCAGCACCATCATGCCCAATATTGCTGGTTATATCCCAGAGGGAAAGAAAGCTCTAGAGAGGGTCTCACTTTTAGCACAGAAGTGGTACTTATAACTTCCATTCACAACTCATTAGCTAGAACTAGTCATATGGCTCCATCCAACCATAAAGAAGGAAGAAATGCAACCTTAGTGTGCTCTGAAACAAGAGGGACTCAGATCTTGTTGAGCAGAACTAATGAGTTCCCTAGGCTAGTACTAGGATTTTTTTTCCTCTCTCTCTTTCTCTCTCTTCCTCTCCCCCTCCTTTTTAAAAAAATTTCCCTTCATAAATAGATAGATAATCACTCTTCAGTATTTATACATTATTTATATTTATTCCAAAACACAAGACCTCATTTTCTTTCTCTTCTGAATCATATTCTTTTTTCATCAACTTCTGGCCCCTTGTTTTCATAGTCTTTATTTCTGCCTTGTTTGTTTTTATGAGTTTAAACTTGATTTTCCAGCTAGATTTGGGTATTTCTAGCCTTTATCTGCATTCACTCTGTATGGTAAGCTAGTTTATGGGGAGAGGTGCCTCAAGACCTTTGGTTTTCCCTTCCACAGGGAGATTTGTAGCATACATTCTTAGAGAAACTAAAAGCCTTCAACTATATAAAATGAATCTCATGGTACCTATCGTTTCTAGGTGAACTGCCTTCTTTTGCTGTTTCCACTTGGAAACTGTTCATTTTCTGGCCCATTCTTATGAGTTTCATGAGATTTCCCCCTCCCTAGAGTTCTACTCACTGCTTCCCCATCGGCAAGAGAATGCTCAGGTCTTCTTTGATAGAAATTTCTCTTCCTGGTTCCCCATGTGAAAAAGGAGATAAGATGATAAATTAATTGCTAATGGGACAGAACAAAAGGAAGATTTGACAGTTGCCTCCTTTATACCTTTGGATGGGTCAGAAAAGCATAATAGTACTTCTGACTCAGAAGCTAAAGCTGAGACTCAGAAAGAAGTACTGGGGCCTTAGATAACTTTTTGACACCTCGATGATATTGTTGCCTCTGCATTTCTTTAGAAATTGATTATTTCAATTGCCAGGGGCTGACTTTGGAAACTTTTCTCTTGAGCTGCATTAGGGTGAGAAAGCATTTATCCTTCTCTAATGCTTAAAAGAAACTTTCATTATGTATTTTATAAATTTGAAACGTGTTTTCCATTATTCACCGCATGAGCTCAGATTTGTAAAGAAACATAGAAACTGAAGACCTAATTTACTCTTTGTTCTGCTTTGTGGAAAACAAAACAGAAAAGGATAATAACCAAGGTCTGGTGGCTTCAGCAGAAATCAACTGGGGCTTCGGATTCTGTATGAATGGCAAAAGCCTTGGTATCGCTGAAATGCACCTCAATTTCATCTTAATAGTTATGTGCAAGAACATCCCCAAGTCCAGATAAAAGGAACCAGATCTGATGTGTTTTTTGTTTGTTTGTTGCTTGTTTTTTCTAAGGTCTAACGGTGCTTTCTTCCATATCACCTCTTTCCACTTCTCTGTGTCTTCTCTTCCCTCCTCTTTCTCACTCTGTGCCTTTCCCCTTAGGTGTTTGCTTGACCTTCTCATAAGAGACAGCCAGTGGAGTTCATTAAACACAGCGTGATGCCCAAAGGCAAAGTGCAGAGCCATTAAGTGTAACTTGCCTGGGGCAAGAGGGGGCCTGCCTTTCTTCCTCCTGACAGAGCCTCATTCAATCCACATTCAGCTGATTGGTTAATATGGAGTCCCTTTGGACCACTTCATACCATAAATATCTGGACAACATTGGAATATTTTCTTAGAGCAGGAGCAGAGAGAATGGACGATACCAGAAAGATTCTGGACACCTGTTTGAAAGATGTCATTTAGGTAAAAGAAGCAAGAACGCAATGAACAAAAGACAGACTTGGTTTCCATTATGATTTTGTCTTGGTTGTGCACTTGTGGCAAAGGCAGGATGGCTCTCTCCCATGAACTGCCTGATTGCCTCACCCTACAAGGCTTTGCCCCTTCCTATTAAAGCCACCCCTCTGGGGGCGCCTGGGTGGCTCAGTGGGTTAAGCCTCTGCCTTCAGCCCAGGTCATGATCTCAGGGTCCTGGGATCGAGCCCCACATCAGGCTCTCTGCTCAGCAGGGTGCTTGCTTCCCCACTCTCTCTCTCTGCCTCCCTCTCTGCCTACTTGTGATCTCTGTCAAATAAATAAATAAAATCTTAAGAAAAAGCCACCCCTCTGGCTCTAACAGCTCCTTAACTATGTCCATGATTAACTCCAGCTGACAAGAGTAGGTCATTTGTCACACACGGCTGAGTAAGTCACAGGCACTGAGTGAACATCAGCTTTTCTTTCTCAGGGATGTGTGAAATTTTTTAGTGTGAAGTAAAAGCTGAAAAATATTCATCTTTTTTTTTGAGATTTTATTTATCTGACAGACAGAGATCACAAGTAGGCAGAGAGAGAGAGAGAGAGAGAGGAGGAAGCAGGCTCACTGCCGAGCAGAGAGCCAGATGTGAGGCTCGATCCCAGGACCCTGGAATCATGACCTGAGCCAAAGGCAGAGGCTTTAATCCACTGAGCCACCCAGGCGCCCCGAAAAATATTCATCTTTAATGAAGAGTTTGCTTATAGTCTCAGAAAACAGAACTAACCATTTTTAGTTCCGATCAAGCATGTTAAGTTCCTTCTGCAGTCTTTGGAAATTACTTGCCAAGGACAGAATTTGGTCTCAAGTGAGCAAGAAATACAGACAAATTAGGTGCCAGATTCCACTTGTCTAAAAATGGTAAATTAATAGTCCTTACCTAATGGTATTCTTTTTACTTGAGTTAAGGCATAACTGAAATTTTCTCTTCCATGTAAAAACAGAAGAGATTCTTATGTCTTTGCTTCATCCCTCTCATGGGGGTCTGTTAAGTTTTTTTTTCAGTAGAAAACTCCTGAGTTCCAGTTGCAGTTGCTCTCTTTCTGTCACTCTAGCCCCTCCCCAGAAACCAATCCTCCCTTTAGTCTGAAATTAAAAAGGAAAACCACTTGGTGCTGCTCAGAATGGTAAAGGGAGATGGATGGGAACATTTGTTTCTGACCTTCAACAAAAAAATACTGTTAGTTAGGCACTATAAATTTGTTTTCTGAGAATGCGAGAGCATAAATGTGCTCCATCAGGATGGAGAAAGCATTCGCACCCGAAACGTGAAACACACAAAATAAATCGATCAAATTAATTTCTAGCTGTCAACCCTGGAGGCTCATTTCCCATCAGCCCTATCAGTAGAGAAAGGAGCAGTTAGTTAACTTGCAATGATTGGGAAAGGTGGGAACCACCGATGGATTTGCTCACCAGTGATGGCATGTTCTTTCTTTCTTTCTTTTTTTTTTTTTTCCACATTCCCACCATGAATTTGCTTTGTCTGTAATCACAGTCATCCACTGCTGCCAGGTGAGAGTGGGTAAGATGCCCCAAGGCCCACCTGCTTGCTAGCCTGCCACCCTAGTCCTTGAAATTGTCAGCAGGATTTACTTCTTTGAGTTAAAAAATGACAGGACCACCCAGGCCTGTCCATTCTCCAACTGCTCAACCACCAGGCAAAGAAAAGACTCCTAGGGGATGAGTAATGTCAAGTTAAGTTATGTTGCGAAAATTTCTAAAGCTGAGGGTACATTGAGGAAATCTGCCAGAAAAGGGTGCTCAGGTTAAGCCTTGGGCTATACAGCCCCAAATCATTCATAACACTTAAAGTTTTATGCATTGCATTAACAGAGTCACTTTGTGGCAATATTTTGTTGACTTTTTGTTGCCTAAAAGTGGTTCTGGATTGCTGCTCTATTAATCCAGGTAACTGAACTCTTTTATGATCAGTGTGTATTGCAAAATTTGGCCATCTGTATGCATCACACTAACCAGGTATTTGCCAGAATTCACTTCCTAAAATAGGTCATTTCTAGGGATCACGTGTAAAATACCTGCAGGTGACAGATAGTCAGTGAGTGAATTGGTTTAAAGCAAGGCATTAGAGAATGGTTGAGGCAGTGGGGCTAAAAGTGCTATACTTCACTTAAAGCTATTCATATTAAAAGCATTGATTCTGACTTGTGGTTTGATAGTTTAAGGATCCTAGTGGATTATTGTAATGATTCTTGAGGAATGTCTTGTATATTTAATTTAACAATGAAATATTATTTAGTTAAATGCAGAGTAAGCTGGTGATCTCTTGGTAGGTGTGGAATGTCATGATGGAATAATTGGATCAATCTGGTCTTCTGGTTTTAGAACATCATTTGCCCAATCTGTCAAATTCTCCCCCTCTTCCTACACCCACAGAAGCACAGATTTTGGCTATGACACAGGGAAGTCTCCAAATGTCCAAGAACATTCCATGTCCTTCTTGTCTTTCTGGATAGAGGATAGTATTCTTGCCATAATACACACACACACACACACACACACACACCCCATGAATATTGGGCATATATATATATTTAGAGTTTTTATTTTTAAGTAATCTCTATACCCAGTGTGGGGCTTGAACTCACAACCCTGAGATCAAAAGTTGCATGCTCTACCCGTTGAACCACTCAGGTGCCTCAAATATTGGACATATTGAAATATGTGGGAACTATTCTTAATTGAATTTCTGCCTAAACCTAGGACTCAGTTGGTTCTACTTCCTGGTTGTAATTACTCCTCAGTTTTTAGATGGTATGAAGTGCCAAGCCTTTTGTTCTTGTTTTGGTGATAATAATAACAGTAGTCATTATCTGGAGTGGAATGTCTTAATCAATCGTAAAAATGTAGTGGGGTTTTTCTATTAGATTCTTAAACATCCTTGCCTTGACTATCAAAGTGAGTAAATGCCATTTAATTAAGTTTGGTTTCCAAAGCCAAATCTGTAAGCATCTTTTTGTTGGTTAAAAACCCCACAACTGGAATGCCTGGGTTGCTCAGTCACTTAAGCATCCAACTCTTGGTTTTGGCTCAGCTTATGATTTCAGGGTCCTGGGATCAGGCCCCTCGTTGGGCTCCACACTCAGTGGGGAAGTCTGCTTGAGGATTTTCTCCGTCTCTGCCTCTGTACCCTCCTCCCCTGCCACTCGTGTGCACACACATACTCTCTCTCTTTCAAATAAATAAATAAATCTTAAAAAGAAACCCACAGAATTTATGCAACCTAATATTTGTCTGTTTGACCCTAGTTCTCAAGAAACTACACCTGAATTTGGTACCCAATATAGATGAGAGACTTATCTGTGAACTTGCTCATCTAGGTTTTTGTTTATTTCTGGCCCTGGGTAATTGCGAGAGTAAGATAATTTACTTACTGGTATACATAGGAATTATTTTTTTCCCTCTTGAACCTATAAGCATTATTTGTTGTCACATAGAAAGAAGGGAACTCATAATTATTAGGCTCTACTGGGGCAGTGGGGAATATGAAAGAAATACCTGAAGGTTGAGTTGAGGAAGGATTACAAAAATAGCAGTGTGTTTGTGTGCATATTACAACATTTACAAAATTGGGGAGCACCCAAGATGGAAAAGAATGTGTGGCTGAGAAGGCTCAGGAAAAGAAAATGGAGAAGGGAAACAAATTAGCATTGACAAGTCCTAGAAACACTTTTTGAACACTGCCATGCATCATGCTTTGTGCCGATAAAACAGTGAAACACAGAAATCTATTGCTAAATACAGACTAAAAAAGTAGCAAGATCATTAGATTAGTAGTTGGGGTACCTGCTTATAAGTTCTGGCTTGGTCACTAACTAATAGAACATCTTGGAGAAAATCACACTCTCTCTAGGACTTTGTTTCTTCATGTTACCAAGAGAGGTAGGGATTAGATGCTCTCTAAATCTCCTTCTAGCTTTAACATCATGAGTCATTTAAAAAGTGCTTCCCTATTGCACAAGTATTGGGAACAACATTGTTACTCCCCAGCATGTGGCCTGACCACAGCTCTGAGCTATAGATAATAATAGGTTGGAACTGATCTCTTGACCTGGTCTGTTCTGACCTCCTTTGGATTCTGTGTCCCAGAAATTTTTATACTTATTCAAAGGGTGACATGTCTGCTTGGTAATGTTTCCTTTAAATTATAGGAAACAACTACATGCTGGTATATTTCCTGCCCTGCTGAAATAGCACAGTAGTCCCATAGCCCAGTAGTCTCAGAATAGCTCTCATGGATTTATTGAAATAACTGAGTCTCAAAAGGCCTGGCTGCTCATCAGACCAGTCACATAAAGGGCAGGTGACACCTATGAGACCACCCTATAGAATAATACATACTGGGCCACTCCAGGATAATGGCCATGTCTTTCACTGACCACATTCTCTCTAGGGTGGAGTCTCATTATTGATCTGCTATTGCTTAGAAGCCCTTTCTCTTTCACCCCACAGAGGGGGACTGTCTCATGTGTTTCCCTGATTCCCTCATTCCTCCTCCACCAGCAATGCTAATGAAATAGAAATTCCAACTGTCACTTTCCAAAATGAGGTGTAAGACCAAGAACTATGTTTTTCTGAGCAGCTGGCTGGAAGCTAGTTAGCAAACTCTTAGTACCCTCACCCACTCTAGAGGTATAAAGGGATGCATTTGTAGGTATTAGGGGGAAGATACTTTTGGAGAGGGCTTTTGGTATGCTGTGTCAGTCCCTATCTTGGCAAAAGGAAACGGGTTTGGACAAAAGCACTGTAGAGCGTGAGAAGTCCTGCACATGCCAGTGGAGAACACAGGTGAATGGGATCTCATCAAGTTGGGAGACTCTAAAGAGGAAGAATGAGGCTGCAGCTGCTTCCACAGTGAAGCAATAAAAAGTCAGTTGTGCTGGAATTGGCCTATACTCCCAGAGTTTGTCCATGCAAAGAACTGGTTTTTCCTGTGGGTTCGAGATTTGGCATGGAGCGATCCAAGCTCCTATTTAAGATGGCGCCTTGGAGAGGGGATAAACCTCAGTGGGAAACAGGAGGTATTCTAGATTCCTAGGGACTGAGGCCAGGGTACAGGGCCAGCATAGAGAAGAGGCATTAACCCTCAGCGAGGGAAGCCATGGTGACATGGCCTATACGAACACTGGCCAAGCCCAGACAGAATCTGTGTTGAGGCCACATCACTGTGCAGTGAGAGAAGGCATTCTGGTTTGCCCTTTCTCTTCTGCCATCACCCGGCCCACCCTGGAACACTTGAAAACTCCTGTGAGTGAGTCGGGGAAGCAGGAATTGAAGCTGCCGTGTGAAGAAATACAAGAGAACCAAACCGAAGGCCTCCTGATACTTATTACAGTACCACCAGGGAAAGGAGAGGAACTTTAAAGCAAGATTTAAGCTTTAACTCTCACACACAATTGTCATGCCCCTACTCCGCAAAGAGAACCACATTCCTAATTCCTTGCATCTGTGACGATTAGTTTACTGGGCGAAAGGCCATTGAGGTTACGAATGGAAAACAGGTTGCTTATTGGCGGACTCTAAAATAAGGAGATTATCCTGGAGATTCTAGGTGTACCCGGTGTAATCACAAATCGTTACCAATAAACGGGGGGGGGGGGGTCGGTAGGAGAGGCAGAGTTGAGTGGACAGTGGTGGTTTTGAAGATGGGAAGGAAGCACGAACGTAGTGGATGCACTCTAGAGGACGGAGAGGGCCAGGAAGTGGTTTCTCCCTGGGAGCTTCCAGAAAAGAGCACAGCCCAGCTGAGTCTTTGATTTGATCCCAGTGAGACCCACTTCAGACTTCTGACCTTCAGAAACATAAGATAATAAATTGAGCTGTTTTAAGCCGCTAATTTTGTGGTAATTTGTTACAGGAGCTGTGGGAGAGTTACATTCTGAATAACTGAATTGAGACTGTATTGCTTCGGAATGGCTAGAAAAGTCATGGAGAGGGAAGAAGTAGCCCTAGGGAATAAATTAAGTGAAGAAAGGGGAACCAAAAAGATAAAGTTGCTTTCAAAATATATGCTCCGCAACGTGATGGCTTGCCATAACAGTTACATTACGAATTTGTGTTATCTGTTGGTCTTTCTGGAAGTTCCTGCGAGGCAGACCTGGAACCTGGGTCCTGTGTTTCTGTCAAGGGAGTCCTGCAGTTTCTGGTTCTGAATGGAGGTCGTGTCTAAGTCCAAATCCGCAGATTTGTTTTGTGAGGATTCCTTCGGTTGCAAAAGCAGTTCCATCAGATGATGGGTTGTTAATGTGAGCCTCCGTTGTTTTGCAAGCATCCTTGAAAACAGAGGGCTGAAAGGGAAGGTCTCAGCAGCTGTATTCTGTTGTGGCGAGAGGTTTGAGCTGTAAAACGGTGTAGTGGGGGTTAAAGCTGGAGATCCAAGTTGGGGCCAGCTTGAAGGGCTTTGGATACTATGAGATACTGGTTGTATTTTTATCTCAGTAATCAGAGTAAGAGTTTATGAAGATTAGAACTAGGGCAGTGACAAAGGGGTATGAAGGAAGCAGACTGTAGACAGTTTGCATTTCAAGGTGACAGCGTTTTGGGGCTCCTGGGTGGCTCAGCTGGTAAAGCATCTGCCGTCAGCTCCGGTCATGATGCCAGGGTCCTGGGATCGAGCCCTTCATGAGCTCCCTGCTCCGTGGGGAGTTTGCTTCCCCTTTTTCCTCTGCTCCTCCCTCTACTCATGCCTGTATGTGCGTGTGCTCTCTCTCTCAAATAAAATCTTAAAAAGAAAAAAAAGAAGTGACAGCGTCTGTATTTAAAATGAGCAAGACGCTCAGTTTTCTGTCCTGTGTAATTAAGGGACTGGGCATGTCCTTACTGAACCTGAACAGGAGAAAATGGAAGGGGAGCATGGTTTTTGGTGGAATCATACCTTTGATGTGAGCGTGGGCCACCTTTTTGGAGCAATCCGACCAACTTAGAAAATTACATCAGGAGTGTAAGAAGGAATTCAAGAGATTGCTGTGATGATTTGGATATTTTCAACTCAAAGGTGAAAATAGTGAAGGTCACAGGAGTGAATGAGATCCATTAAGAGAGTATTGAGAATCCTCTAGATACCATACCTGTGCAGTAGCAGGAAGAGCTTTTTAACGAGAAAAAAAAAAAAAAAAAACATTTATAGCAATCTTGAACATCTCAAGCAGGCTGAATGGAGAGCAGAAATTGAGTGAAATTGGTGAGCAGAAATGAATGCTGAGGTGTAAACGTGACAAAGGCTGAGTAAATATTAGGTTGGTCCCGGTGAGTGGAGAGAAGCAACTTTTAACAGAATCAAAGATGTATAAATTGAGCTGTAAATTGAGAGGAGAAGCTCAATGTGAATGATTGGAGCGTGGGAAAGGGAAGCAAAAGGAGGAAAATGTTAGTGATTTGGTGATAATGGCAGGCCTGCACGAAGAGAAAGTTACAAGGTAGAAGATGGAGCAAGGAAGATAGGCTATGTCAATTCCTCTTCCTGAAATTAAACTTCAATGACCGTATTTATGCCCCAGCGGGGCTTTTTATATTGCCGTTGTGGGCATGTGAAGGGGGCCAGGCTCCAAGGTGAATTCCTCTCCCCTGTCGTGAGGAGTAAGGGGTACAGCAGGGACCCACAGGGGAAGCTTGAGTGCAGGAAGATTTGGTATCTGTTGTGTTCTCGGCATATTTCATGCTGAGATTAGTGGAGGGGGGCAGTCCCTGCCTTTGAGAAGCAGATGATCTAATTGGGAAGGCAAGCTCTTCACAGAGAGGAACAGTTTTAAGATAATCAAATCTGAGACAATATTTTTAAACTAATGAAGTAAGATTAAAGAGTCCCAGGAATATTATATTAGCCTACCTGAAGTTGGTCAGGGAATCCTGTAATCCTGGATTACATGGGCTTCAACCTGACCTCTCGCTGGGCGCGTTGGGGGAGGTAAGCAAAAGTATAGATCAGGCAGGGCCTTTTGGTCTTGACCCCCAGAAGTTGCCAATCCCTGCCAGTGCTGTCTGAGCTAAACGGTTGCTATTGGTGGTGAGTGCCAGTCCTCAGGTGGAGAAGGGTTACACAGTGGGGTGAGCATAAGTTTGGGAGACGGACCATGGATTAGCACTGGCTCTGAATCTGACTAATAGGGCGATTATGGGAGATGTACATAAACTCTGAGTCCCAGTGTCCTCATCTGTAAAGTAGGGGTCAGAAGGGGTACTGTTTGAAAACTTTCTTGTGCATTGGCCTCCGTTCCCCTTGTTCCCTCTTACCTTGTCTAATAGGTGCATGTTTCTTTACATGAGAATCTGACTCTACAGGCATGACCCTGCTCTGTCTCATTCTCTTCTAATTCCAAACAGGTGCCGAATGCTTTCCCTAATCTGTTTAGTCATTGCTCACCTGCTTGAAGCTCTCACCATTGCCTACGTGGGAAGTAAAAGTTCTACCACTTCTAGCTCTGACTTCTATCCCCAGTTGTATTACCTGCTGTCCTTTCCTACACACTCAGTTTTGAAAGCCTGCTTCCAATCTCCAAATACCCAAGGCTCTTTGGACCTGGCTCACATTGTGTTTTTCTTCCCTTGAACGCCCTTCTTATGCTGCCAGCCTCCACTCTTGACCTTAATCTTCTCCCCAACCTTCGTGTCTGCCATATGCCTGCCTTGGGACTTGTATCATTGAAGCAACCCCTGAGTAACCCCTGTCCTGCATGCCCTCTGCTCCCTTCCATTCCAGCCAACGTCGACTTGTACTGCAGCACATTTTACTGCATTCACTCCTTTCTGCGCTGGCCCACCCAATGGCATTGGAGACTCTGTGAAGGCAAAAATGATGTTCCTTTCTTTTGCTTTACTTCACAGAACCTATCATGGTGATTGTGTTGAGTGAGTGAATGAATGAAGCCAAAGCCAAGCAGTGTTCTCTCATTAACTCTTTCTGGTGGTCTCTGGTTAGCCTGGGTTAGAATTAGACAGTTGGATTTTCTTCTAGCTATCTTCTTTCTTGTCACTTAGAGGGTTAGGAGGCAGGAAGCTAGCCCAAGACATGCTCTTAGGCTGAATTTTACTTTGGAAGCCCAACTCTCCTTCTGTCTTGATATGATGAGCTCGGTGTGCTACAGGCGTGACCTTGCCTGGGAGTGGGAATCCTGTAAGGCAAGTGCCTGAAGGCTTCGTTTAAGGACTGGATTGGTCAATGGTTTTTCGATTCCGAATGAGCTGCATTCATGCCAACCTCTCTGTTTGGTGGAGATCCCTTCCCTCCTATTTGTGAGGTAAGGGGAAAATAATAACATGGTCAAGTTAGGGAAGTCTGAATCTGACAGCCCTTGTGTCTAGGTAAACCTCAGGAGTAAGACTAGCCTCAGGTTAAAAACAAACACAAAAACAACAACTGTGGCAACCAAGCCTGCCTTCCCACTCTGCAACCCAGCCTCCCCACTCTTTCTCCAATCTGCTCTCCACTGTCCATATCGAATTGCCTCTCTCCTGCCTTTGTGTTCTCTCTCCTGCTCTAGCCTGTTCCTTAGAAAGTGTATTTTCTGCTAAAGGTCTTACTCTAGAGGGGCATTCATCTCCTTACCATGTCAGCTCTTCCTAAATTCCTCTTAAGAAAGTGACCTTAAGTTAAAAGTGAGAGGCAGCCTCATTGGCTTTTAACGATCTATAAAGACAGTGACTGCCTTCCCCACTGGCAGGATGACAGGTGGTGCAATAGTGTTATATATAGTATTAGATATGTTGTATGTATATGTATTACATACACACATGGGGCCTGGAAACAGACTCAGGGCTCAAATCCTGGCTCTGCCACTTAGTAGTTGTATGATCCCGGCAAGCTACTTACACTCTTAGCTTCTGTTTTGTTACCTGTAAAATGAAAAAGATGACAGCCTGTTTTCGAGGCTTGTGGTGAGTAATAAATGAGGATCATATAGTAGTTTGGAGAATATGCTTTGGAGTTAGTGTGAAGTTCAAACCTGACCTTTCTGCTTACTGTTGTGTGACCTTGAGAAGCTACTAACCACTTTGCCTCAATTTGCTCATCTACAGTATGGGAATGATTATAGTACTTACCTCATAGGATTTTATATAATGAGAAAATATACATGATGCTTCCTCAGAAAGTGCACAGTTACTACACACTCCAAGTCTTCTTATTTCAAGTGTTGTGAGCATTGAGTGAAAAGAGAGTCTGAGAGGCTTAAGCACACTGCATACATATCCAGGAATCCCTTGAACATAAAATTCTCTAAGAATCTTGGAGATAAAGAACTACATGGATTTCTATCCTCCTCTTGTCCCTCTTATAACATGGGGGTGGGGTGTGCAAGGAGTGGTAATAAAAGGTGGTCATTGTGTGTGCACATATCTACATTTCAGTGGAAAAAAATCTGAGCAGTATGACCCAGCTGACTTCACCACCCTGAATGCCCAGGGAAGTGCTTTGTGTTACATCACAAGGTTTCACTCCTACCCAGAATATTCATGAATAATTAGGGGCTTAATAATTAGGCCTCTCTAATTAAAAGTGTTAAAAAGAGCTCACAAATGACTTTTATAGACTAAAAAAAGTGATTTGGATATTTTATGTGTGTGTGTGTGTGTGTGTGTGTGTGTGTGTGTGTGTGTGTATAAGCCCCTGCCCCGAAAGTAAAACACGGTACAGTGCAGAGGAAATTCCTGTTGGCTAGTGATTAGAAGACCAGGTATGGCTGGGCCCCCACTCTGAGTTTCTGATTTAGCAGGTGGGGGGTGCACGTGGGAGTCATTGAGATTTGCATTTCTAATGAATACCCGGGGATGCTGATACTGGCCCTGGTTTAGATCAGCTTTGTCTGAAATTTGCCTTCTCTTAGGCACCACTTTGGGAGTCATTTAGAAGCAGGAATTGTCAGGTCATTGCAGACCTCTAGAATCAGAATTTCCTTTGGTGAAATGTTTATAGTCCACACCCAAGAAGTACATTAGACTCTAAGAGTGAATCCCAGGCATCATATTTTTGTTTGTTTGTTTGTTAATGCTTCTTGGGAGTTTTCAATGTGCATCCAAAGTTAAAAATGACAGAAATCAAAAGACCTGAATCCTGGCCTCTGTTTCACAGCAAATTAGCTGCATGACCATGGGAAAGTTTTCTAAGACCTTTAGAATAATTTTCTTTTGGATAAATGTCTGGAGATGGGGCATACAGAAAAGGGAATAAGAGTTTTTGACAAATCAGTAATTTTCAACCTTAACTGTATACTTGAATCATCTAGGGGATTAAAAAAAAAATGAAAATCTGATACATAAGCTCCACCCCAGAATCTCTGTGGTAAGCCCTGCGCATTGGAATTTTTTTTTTTTAACTCTAGATGATTAGAATGTGCATTTAAGGCTAGAACCATTGGATTAGAAGATTTCTAAAATCCCTTCTGAGTCGTACCTCATATATTCCTATGTGAGTTGGTCATTGAGTTCCTATAGCCAGTGTCAAGTCTCTTACTGTGAAGAGAACAGAGGTTCAATTTTTGTGTCCTGCATCTTCCATCAAGTCACTTTTCCCACCATACTTTCATATTTACTGCCTTGTAGTAGCTCACTTAATCGTGTAACAGGATTTAACTTTTTGTGGAACACTATTTGATACCTTGGTAATCTTTAGCCTTATGATGAAAGTTAGGCATTCTATCTTATAGAGGACATGCCAACTTAAAGAGAACTTACTTGCCCACCTGGAAGAACTGTTCGGTTTCACATCTGATGCTGGTTGCTTTATGCTGATATTTTTTGAACTGCAGTGTGCCTGGGGATTACTTAAGGATTCTGTAAAATGTGGACTATGATTCAGCCCGTCTAGGGCAGACTAAAAATTCTGGGTTTCTAACTATCTCCCAGGAGATGGCTCTCCTACTAGTCTGTGGACATGCTTTGAGTAGCAAAGTTCTTCCCCATATTCTACCACTGTGAAACGGTGAACCAGACTCGACTCTTTGGTGATATTATGGATCTAATATGTCTTGGTTCATAATCTCTACATATAACATACTCACCCAAAAAGTGCTATTTTCTTTAAAGTGGGCACTTTGTAAGTTTTAATTCTTTTTTTTTTTCAAAGATTTCTTGAGAGCGATAGCATGGGGATGGGAGGTTTGGAGGGCACAGGGCAGAGGGAGAAGGCAAAGCAGACTTCCAACTAAGCAGGGAGCCTGACATGGGGCTCCAGCTCAGGACCCTGAGATCATGACCTGAGCTAAAAGCAGACACTTAACTGAGTCACCAGGCACCCTGACCCTTTGTAAGTTTTGCCTACTTTCTAAAGATACTGCCTCCAACATTTTTGTGCTGATTCTCTGATTTCTCTTAAAAGTCTTGGATATACTCTTTGCAACATTTTTTTTTTTTTTTAAGATTTTATTTACTAGAGAGTGTACAAGAGAGCACAAAAGAGCATGAATAGGGGCCGGGGCAGAGGGGCAAAGGGACAAACAGACTCCCCACTGAGCAGGGAGCTAGATGCCGGGCTCCATACCAGGACTCTGAGATCCTGATCGGAGCTGAAGTTAAACACTTAACCAGCTGAGCCCAGGCACCCCTCTTTGCGACATCCTTAAACTTGGCAGCTTTTCATCCCTGAGGATATATCGGATTTTTAGGCAAGCTATATCTGGTGAATTGATGAATGATGTAATAGGGTTTAGATAAATAAATATAAAGGAATGAGGAATAGAAAGATCTTTGCCTTTTGAGGAACATTTCCCCAAGCTCTTTTCTGGTAATAGTATAAGCACAGGAGGTGTCTCTGAACACAGGCAAGGACATCCAGGACTGAAGCATTTGGAACAACTTCTACCATAGTCTATGAGCACACAGACACCAGAGAAGTCTTCATATTTATAGCATACAATACTCAAGGGGTTAGCAGACTTTTATCATTCAAATTATTAAATATTTTAGGTTTTGTGGGTCACATAGGGTCTCACATATTTTTCTGTGTGTTTTATTGAAGTATAATTGACATACAATGCTATTTCAGCTTCAGGTGTACACCAGTGATTCAACAATTTTGCACATTAGTGCTCACCACACTAAGTATAGTCACCATCTGTCACCACACAATGTTATTACAATATTACTGACTAGATTTCCTATGCTGTACTTTTCATTTCTGTGACTTATTTTGTAAGTGGAAGTTTGTTCCTCTTAATCTCCTTTATCTATTTTACCCATCCCCGCACCCACTTCCCCTCTGGCAACCAGCAGTTCTCTGCACTTAAGTGTCTGTCCATTCACTTGTTTTGTTTTTTAGAGTCCACATACTTATGAGATCCTACAGTATTTGTTTTTTTCTGGCTGACTTATTTCCCTCTAGGTCTATCCTTGTCACAAATGTCAAGATCTCACTTTTTTTTTTTAATGGCTGAGTAATATTTTGTTGTATATGTGTGTGTGTGTGCATGTGTATGTGCATATAAGGATGTGATTTGTGTGTACATACGCACATAAACCTCTCCATTTGTTTATTGGTGGACACTTAGGTTGCTTCCGTATTTGGCTATTGTAAATAATGTTGCAACGAATATAGAGTGCATATACTCTTTGAAATAGTATTTTTGTTTTCATTGGGTAAATACCCAGTAGTGAGGTTACTGGATCATAGGGTATATCTATTTTTAATTTTTTGAGGAACCTCCATACGGTTTTCCATAGTGGCTGCACCAGTTTACATTCCCACCTGTAGTGCGCAAGGATTCCCTCTTCTCCATTCTTGCCAAAACTTATTTCTTACCTTCCTGATACTAGCCATTCTGACTGGTGTGAGGTGGTATCTCATTGTTTTGATTGCATTTCCTTGATGATGAGTGATGTTGATGGTCTTTTTATGTGTCTGTTGGCCGTCTGTGTGTCTGCTTTGGAAAAATGTCTAAGTTCTCTGCCTTTTTTAAAATCAGATTATTTGGTGTTGAGGTGTGTGTGTCTGTTTTAACTATGCTTTAGAAATTTAAAAACCATTGTTAGCTTGAAGATCATACAGAAACAAGCCACTAGTTATATTTGGCTCATGGACATAGTTTGTTAGTCTTGTTTCATCAGTAAATAATGACAACTAAAAAATAGACCTCTGTGTCTGCATTATGAAACAATAGGTATGAAGCCCTGTGAAAGTTAGAAATTTACTCAGGAAATTTCTGAGTAATTCTGTAATTACTCTTAATTACAATTCTGTAATTCTGTAATTCAGTAATTACTGAAAATCAGTAATTTCAAAAGAAATTCTGACTTTTTTAGCTAAGAGCATTTACATTGACCGAGCCCCTCAAATATCTTTATAGCCCTCTTTCTCTCCCCTACTCTATGTGTACACACAATATTATTGGTGTTCCCACAAGAAGTGTACTTACTACTACACCTGGATCCCATGGAGGAAAAAAATGCAGAGTTTATTCCAGGCAAAAGGCCACAGTTAAACAGCTAGCCTGGAGAGCACAAAGCTAAACAGAAGCAAGATGTATAGAATTTCCTCATTATGTGCTTCTCTCTGGGACTATTAGTCAGAACACTGTCTTTAGCTTTATTTCACATAGCAGATTGAAAGGTCAAGCTGACTGGCCGTTCACTCAGAGGACTGATTCAGGTTGGAAGGGGAAAAAAAAAATTGACCCCCTGAGAATGAGAGCAAAATGGTTCTGTTGTAGAAAGTTGCGATGCGGAGGCACATTTGAAGGGCATTGTGGGGTTCAGCCTATTCCTACGAGCATTGGTTATGAACATAATCATGGCTGAGAGTTGATCTGAGCTTCTGCAGACACAGCTGTTCCTTCCATCTAGACCTTGTCATGGTCTCCTGAGGGCCTGCTGATGAGACCAGGATGCATCTGGGTCCAAACTAGCCATGGCTCTGGACGGTGATGGCCACATCTGTTTCCCAACAAGGTGGAAGTGGCTACTTGAAGGTCACCTAAGAAGGAGATCCATGTGGCAGAGCCCATTTGGACACGGCTGCCCGGTGACATGGGCTAACTCTGCTGCATACTCTCTGGCACAGCTCTGTTCTGCTCTTTGAGCAGCTTGGAAATGTGTCAGATTTCAGAGGTGAGCAAGGCTTTGGTACATTTGCAGGCATCATAGGGGCTTGTGGCACATACTGGGAAGGGAAAGTGGGGAGGTCAAAAAGGGAGTTTCTAGCTTGGGAGATATTAGTAAAAGGCATTGGTTATCAGTGAAATCAGGAGGCTTTGGCTGGCAAGGTTCTTGCTGGAAAGAGCTATAATAGCCAAAGGTAATGATAGAAATGAGGGAGAGGGTGCCCACTAGTATGATAATGCTAGAAAGCTAGGCAAAAGCAGTCATAAGTATTAAGCAAAGGAAAACTTGAACCAGGAGCGAGAAGATGAAGGCAGGTTAAGCAAGCTGAACTGGGCTGAGAATGAACACATGTGACAGGAGATTGGAGAGTATTAATGTTGCTACACGTGGATGGCTTTGTTGGTATTGTTCAAGAGGCTGTGATGCAACAGACGCTGACAGCTTTGTCTCTTCCCTTGTCGCCGAGAGACCCAGACTACCACCACCTCTGGATGTGGGAATGAGTGGGCTTTCCCCTAGGGCAATTTTATGAGAAGACTGGGAGAAGGATGAAATGAGAGATCTGAAATGGAAAAAAAAAAAAAAAAGGGCTAATAATTAAGTACTGATGAGATGGAGCAAACAGGTCAGAAAGACCAAGCCTGGAAAGATTTTGAGAGGTAATGAGGAGGAAAAAAAAAAAAAAATGTGTAGGTGCCTGAGGGCTGGGAAGGTGGCTCTTAGGGGATGGAGCTTGTTTGAAGGTCATTTCTTCAGTTTCTTCCCTTGTGTGGCCTAGAACCAGAGCTGAGTTACCCATACCCCTTTGGGCTGGTACCCTTAGAGTCTTCCAAAGCTGTAAGAAAATAGGTTCCCAGGATTCTTCCTCTGAGCAATGCCCATTGCAGTGACCAGACACACACTTCTGCCAAAGAGCCATTGTGGAACCAGCACCTTCTGTTCACTTTACTCCTGGTCTTTGTCTTGAGCTCCCTGTGCAAACTGTTGATGTCCAGGGGAAGAAAAAGTTTCAGGGGGGTTAGGTGGACTAGGAAGTCATGAAAGATAAAGTGGATAGCCAAGGACTACGTGAGTACAAATGGAAGGCTGCAAAAATTGACCATGTTGGCTTACCCAACGAAGCCCGGAAAGTGGAGAGTGATCCTCTGTTTCAGGAAGGGGTGGCTCATGGGGCTATCCTGTGAGACCAGCCCCAGGGCATTATTGACTCCTATTGGCTTCTCTTCACCCTGTTCACCAGCAAACCTCTTGTGTAAATGCTTGGGGGCATTACAGAACATCTCTGAGTTCCTTCCGGGTGTCCCACCACTGTCCCCCTCTCAGCTCCCCTGACTCCCCCACCCCCCAATCTTTTTTTGGTTTTCTTTTTGGTTTCAGAACTTACTGTTAGGTAGATCTGGGAGGGGCACGTATTTTTATAGGCTAAGAATGTGAGTCCTTCCCTGATCTACTTGATTTTGTTAAAGGCACTTGTGTAGTAAATATATCTTTCCCATTTCCTGCTATGGACTTGCCTTGGCATATTTGACAGGTCTGACAAAATTGACTGGTTGATTCTACCCACATTTTCATCTAAGCCAGGAGTTTGTGATCTTCTTTTGTAAAGGGCCATATAGGAAATACTCATAGCCTATAGGTATGTGAACCCTGTTATAGCTACTCAGGTCTGCCCTTATAGTGCAAATGCAGTCATAGGCACCATGTAAGTTAATGGGCATAGGTGTGCTCCAATACTATATCTACCAAAACAAGTGGCCAGAGAAAGGAAAGAGAAGAAATTTCAGATAAAGATGACCGAGCTTAAAGAAAACTCCTTGTCCTTACATACTTCTCCAATAGCTTGCATGGGGGCTTGAAGTTTCTACAACATACATGTTTCCTTAAAATTCTTAAGGACTTGCACATCTTAATTGTGTTATAGTAGGAGGCCTATATTAGAGAATATTACACTTTCTCTACAAGAAGAAAATAGTTACTTCGATTAATCAGTTAGCATCCTTTTTTTGGGTAAACTGTAAAAAGAGGGAGTAGGATTCATTAGAGGTAAGTGCCAGTGGGGCAGAAGGTAAGAAAACATCCAGGATAGGGAGGCTGCCTTGGAACCACAAGATCTTGTATAGGGAGCCATAAGGATGAATAAAACACAACCATTCTCAAGAAGGTTAAAATTTAATTGAAGATGGGTGATACCTATATTTCTGTATATCTAATGGTGCAGGTATGTGTTTATCCATCTATCTGCACACATGACAAATAATGAATAAAACAATAACATGTGATAAGTAGTCACTAGTGGTATAAGAGGTAAGCCCTAAGAGATTTAGAAGAGAAATCTATTCCTGTTGGCCAATGTGAATGGGAGATCTTCAGGGACATGTGGATCGTAAATTAAACGTTGGCTAGTTACTAAGAATTTAATTGGAGGCACCTTCTTCACCTAACCCCCCTCCCCCCAAATAAAAACCCAAGAGGCATAATGTTGAGGAAATAGGGATTTCTGTCTTACATGATGGAATTCTGTGCAAAGAGGGCTAAAGTCACAGATTCATTATTGGTTTGGATAGCTAGATCCCTTCTGCACTCTGGTTATGGCCTTGATTCCACATGTCCACCTATCATCTTGAAATGGATGATAAAGCTATACAGAGTAGATGCACTCATTTATTCATCTGGATCTTCTGTAAAATGTCATTGACTTCCGCTACAAGCCAAGAACTGGATGGTTCCAGTGCAGCCTTCTCTACCACCAGAGAAAGATTCTGGGGATCCGGGCTCCCTGGTACACAGTGGGGCATTCATCTCACATGTATGAAGGTCAGTGTGTTCTATTCACTGGAAATCAGTGAAAATTACATTTATTACATGGGACTCTGAGAAAACAAATAATAGAGGACCATAATAATTCATTTCCTCAATGAAAGGATGGAGAAAACAGAATCCCAGGAGGCCTTCAGTAATTAAAATGGCGTTATATTCACTGCATGATTTTAGATAACATATTCTAAGTCTCTCCTATCCTTTTCACATAACAACACATTATTGATGAACAGGCATCAAGAAAGCATTAGGTAATATTTTATTGCATTATTTTAAGCCACAGAGGTTTTTATATATGAAGGGTATAGATTTATGCTGATGATTCAGCTATGAAGCAAGCACATCAATTTGTTCATGGATGTGAACTGGTGATTACCTCCATTAAAGTCAACAGGGCAGACTGATAACTTTAATTTGGGCAGAGGCATGCAAACAGCATTCGCTAGTCGTATATGTACCTAAGAACACAGGGAAAAGAGCTGTTCTGCATCCCCACGGAGCCCTAGGAATACAGATTTGTGTTCTTATAGGTTAGAACTGCAGGCCAGGGTATGAAGCATAGTGGGATCAGGAAGAAATTGCTTCCTAGCATCCTTTGGCAGGATTTTGTATCCATTTCCTTAAGTATTAACTTCTCAATGCTGATTGGACGGTAAACTGCAAGAAGGATGGCACAGAGAACATATCCTTGCTCTCAATTTCAGATCCTAAAAGTCGGGGCCCTCCTCTGTATGACTAGGTTATGACCAGTTGAGTGTTGCTCTGCTTTATATGGAGTGGAGGGGACCTGGGGGATTTAGTAAATTAAAAAACTGGAATTAAGTATCCGTGATGCCAGCGATGTGCTAGGTGTAGCGAGGGCTCTGTCCTGCCAGAATTCATGGTCTCACTGGGGAAATGTGACGTGACTTTTTAAGCAGCGCCGGTTTACTCTTGTACAGTGTAATTGGTTTAGAGAATGAAGGTTGGAAAGGCGTTCAGATGATGCGGTTATGGCCGAGATGGCAGGGGGAAACAGTGTCAGAGTCTGGGATTTGACACTAGTGATACTGGAGAATTAGCAATTCGTTTGTTGCTAGGCGCTCTCGGCAAGCACTGTGGGCATATATATGCACGTGCTAGAACCGTTTTCCTGACCCAGAAGGTCCACGTCTGACCCCAGCAAAAACTGCATGCCTAAAGATGTAAGCTACTTTCTTTTTGGTAATAGCAAACACTGGAAACTCCTTTAAATGTATGATGACAGGGAATTGACTTATCCAATAATGAAGCAAAAATACTCAGGGATTTTATTTAATCATTAACAAAATAATTACAAGTATATAGAGACTCTGGAAAATATTTGTGATATAATAAGTGGTGACAAAGATGCAAACTGAGACTGCAACTTTATAAATATTATACATAATGGAAGGACAAATGATATGAATAGTTACATGGAGAGTAGACCTCCCTTTATTCTCTATCGCTGCCTCTATTTGACTTCCTTTGTAGTAGGATTCACAATATGAAATTTATTTATTTATTTATTTAGAAAAAATTTTATTTATTTGATAGAGAGTGAGATCACAAGTAGGCAGAGAGGCAGGCAGAGAGAGAGAGAGGAAGAAGCAGGCTCCCCGCTGAGCAGAGAGCCCAATGCGGGGCTCAATCCCAGGACCCTGGGATCATGACCTGAGCTGAAGGCAGAGGCTTAACCCACTGAGCCACCAGGGTGCCCCTATTCATTTATTTTTAAAAGATTTTATTTATTTGACAGAGAGGCAGGCAGAGAGAGAGAGAGGAAGAAGCAGGCTTCCTACTGAGCAGAGAGCCCGATGTGGGGCTCGATCCCAGGACCCTGAGATCATGACCTGAGCCGAAGGCAGAGGCTTTAACCCACTGAGTCACCCAGGGGCCCCTACAATATGAACTGTAAAAATGCATTTGCATGTTTATTTCTACCAAAATACAAGCTTCTCTAGGAAATACGAATCTTATTTAACTTGTTCATCTCTAGGTCTCCAATGTATGGTACCATTAGGCACTCTCAATATTTGAATAGTTGAATACATCTGTGATTGGATGTTATTATTACAAAATTTCTTTACTTTTATAGCGACCTTTCAGCAAAATGCACATATGAGAATAACATTTGTCAACTCCTTACTGGGTGCTAGGTTAAGTACTGTAGTCAGGTTTCATTTCAACCTTATCACCACTTTGTTGTTATTTTATAGTTCTGTTTTATAGTTGAGGAAATGGAGGCTTTACAGAGGCAAAGTACCCTGCTCAGCTAGAGCGTATACGAGTCAAGATGTCATTCTCAGGCTACCAAGCTCCATAGCCCAAGATCCTGGCCATTTTATGATTTTGAAAATTAAAATATGTAGGCTAAATCAGGAGTTTTCAGATGCTTTAGAGAAGTCGTTTAAAACAAGGGCATAAAAGTGTTTCTCACTTCCTCCTGTTTTCCCATTCCCAGTGTCTTCTTACTGCCCCAGCTGCCAACTTCTACTGGGCCGTCCTTCCCTGATCGAACGATCCCTGTTGGCTGTGTCCTGTGGCCTTCAGAACTTCACTCACTAGCAGTCGGGTTGATAAACTCCTCTCAGTCTGAGGCAGCTGCATTTGAAAAGGATTCCATAATATCTCTGCATGAGAGACATGGCTACAAACAGGTTCTGGGACATCCAGACCTTTCAATCTCTTCTCAGATCAAGTTGTGAAGGTGGCCATGTGGTCTACTGAGACTTCCATCTCCATGGAAGTCTCTCATCATCTTAAGGTCAAATCCCTCTGTCTTAACAGCAACGCCTTCTGTCTTGCCTCCCAGAGATTTCAGGGAAATGTGTATCATTTTGTTTCTTACTGAATTAAAAAAATCCCATCTGTGATATAGGAGGCATGTTCTGTAGGAGCGTACAAATTCTACACGAGATAGGCATGTATGTAGAGGGCCGTTTGTGTGCTGAGAACTGTGCAGAGAACTGAATAAATCTGCGGACAGAGACCATGGCACCCTTCATTGCCCCGTTTGTTATAGAGAACAGCAACGGTTGGTGTGGAATTTGGGTTATCCTCTCTTCTCTTTATCGTTTAATATGGCTAGGTGACTGGGGTGACTAGACATTCCATAAATCCTCTTGTAATAATAAATAAGTTCATTTTATTCTCAAATTTATGGTGATGATGCAATATTAACACGGGAAGCAAGCGCTTTATAAACCTCTGAGTTGTTGTCCTGCTTTATTTCAAGAATGTGCTCTTCTTAAAACAGCACTATGTTACCTGAAGCTGTAAAAATTAATGAAATGATAAAGTGTTTTGGGGTTTGAATGCACTGAATATGTACTGGTGTTTGGAATTGAACAGAATTACGAATATTTAAAAAATCTCATTTGATTTCCAGGACCAGAAAAGAAGAAAATGTTCTCGTTTTTCTGATGCACCTCATATCACTTTGGAGTTAAATGCCTAAATACTTTATTAGCAGAGGTTCTTAATGTTTAATTAAGGCTCAGCCTTCCAGGCATTTTGGCTTTTTCTTGTGAGCATTCAAACAGGTCTATGGCATTTTTGAGACGGAGCTACTTTCTTCAGTAGTGACGGCCCCACAAAAACCAAATTTCACAGCTGGGAGAGGCTGTTCATCTGGAGCTTTGAACTGGTTTTATTTTGTTCTGTTGTTTGGTTGTGAAAAATGTCTTGCATTTTGAACAATTACATTGTATTTTTGTGAGGGCACCATGCATTTGTGGTTTTGTCCATTTTACTTCTGCCATAGTTGTCTCTGGAATATCTGCTTTTGGTCAACTGGTGATTATTGAAAGGTTAGGGACTGGATCCCAATTGAACAGAATCAGTTTGAGGAGCAGGTTACTTTCTTAACAGCACCTGTATTAGTTCTCCTTGCGGCCTTGTTGTCTTCTGAATCTTGCCGGTGCTCTCATCCTTTGTTTTGGCCTCTTTACACAGTGTGCCTCCAGAACAGCAAAACATCATGATCTTTGAGCGTCCTGACAATTGTGCTACTCAGGCAATGAGAAAAGAAGCGTTGTAAGATGGATACCCTGCCTCTCCATGATGTGTTGCCTGCTTCCCACCTGGGAGTAGTAGTTGTTCTTTTCTCTGGACTCCTAAAGTTCTGTAGTCCTCAGTACACAATTCAGTGATGGCTGCTAAGCTTCCTCCTATTCCTCAAGAGAACTGGTTTTTGACACACTGAGTGAGAGATAGAAGACGAGGCTGAGTCCTCTTAGCTGTTGTTGCCCCAAAGCCATTGTTCTCAGAAGGTATAGAGGAGGATTTCCTGTCCTAAGAGATTGCTGGGAATTTAGTTGGATTAGCTAAACCAAGGAGCAAGACTAGTTTTACTTGTGACCGAGCCTCTTCCAGAAATCCCAAATCAATCTAGCCCAACACCTAATCACTACTGATATGTTTTATTGTTTTCTAAGCTTCCAGGATAGCCGGGGACTCTTGTTGCCTCCGCTAAGTTGTAAACAAATCAAGAACAAAGAAATCAGAGGTCATAGGCAGGCCATGAGCGTCACCTGCTTGATTGACTCAGACAGGTTTCATAAAATTAGTCATATTGGTCAACATCTTTTGGGTTGCAGCCTAGTAACATTAGTCAATTAATGATCTGTTGTCCATTTTTTTTTTTCTCACATAAATCTTTTTCAAATGTCTTGTGATTCTTGTCTACCAATTTCTACCTGCTCCTTACCTTCCTCTTAGGAAGATCATCATGCTAAATTGGTTAAAAAAAAAAAAAAAAAAGGTCTATGGGGGAATACTGTGACTTGAAAAATAGGAGATTTTATTTTTTTCTGAGTTTCTAGTATCCTAGCATCAGAACTGTAGTTAAAGAACAGGTAAAATAAATCATCAAGTACTTACTATGTGCGGTAGTCTTGGACTGGTGCTGGAATATCATTTGGCATTTCAAGCTACAGTAGTGATTGGGACCTGTCTCCAAGACCAAAACTTAGCATTTGGTGCCAGAGTTGTAGAGATTGCAATATATTAAAACCATGTTCAGAGTCACCATGATGCAAAGGGTCCAGTGAAAAGCAGAAAGGCAAGCCTAAGGAAGATAGGAATTTGGATGGAGTCCATGGCCAGTTTAAGATGTGCAAAGCTGACTGCCTTTGGAGATATTGAAATCCTGAGCATCATGTTGGAAGTATTTTCAGTGTCTTAGACTACAATACAAGGTAAATAAAATTCTGATTTTAGGTGGACTTAAACAGTAGGAGAACATTGCAGAGTGGAGGCTGCCAGACTTGAGGGTTTATGGATCAGTAAATTAAAGAGAATAATTAAAGGATATCAGGAATTGCTAGCTTTTAACTTTTTCTAGGTGTTATTAGCATGGTTTCCCCCTAATTAGATTCAACTGGGCAATGAGGTTCCCACTTTAGATCTAAGCCAAAATAGAGTTTATTCATGGACAAACAAAAAATGAAGACACATTTCAAAAGATACACAAAGAAAAGTTCATCACCATGCAGAAGTTACTGTGGGGCATCTCCTTCCTCAGGAGCTGATCCCCTTTTTCTCAGCCCTCAGGCTCTCTTATTGTCATATATAAAGCCACATGCCAAAGCTTTCAGCTTAAGTCTAGGGCTGTGCAAAAGTGTGACCTCGAGTCTCACACACCAAGCAAGGATGATAGCAAACAAACCCATCTGAAATCCTCATTTCATAAAATGGAAAGCTGTCCAACAGCAAAAATAGGAAGACTTTAATTAAACATTAGAAGAAATGGAAATTAAATACATACATCTTTCTGGAAAAGTCACCCCATCCTGACATTTTTTCATGCCACCGTGAACAGGGACACTACCTTATGGACTCAACAGTGGACCAAAATATAGGAATCATTGTTCAGTACCATAGTATTGGTAAATACCTGCTGGAAGGTAATATAAACTTTGATTCGCTAGATTAAAGGGGTAGCTCAGCTAGATCTTTGAGAGTATATGATGTACTGTATATAATATATACATATATATAAAAGCTATTAAAGGCTCTTTAATTCATTACACACATAGTGAGTACCAATTTTATATCACATACTTATTGTGGCTCTTAGAATGTAAAATGTGCTTGAATACAAGTATAACAAAGACTATCAAAAATGTGAAGTATAGACAACAGAACAGAAATCGAGAATCTGCCTTATATTTGCTCTGCCTCCAAGAAGCCTCACGCCTCTGGGCATTTGGTATCCTATAAATGGGCACAGTAAGGCATATTTGTCTCTAAAAATCGACTTTATTTTCACCATTTCACTTAGTTTTCAGAATATCTGAAGAATCTGAGGTAAACTATAAGAAACTGATAATGTTTGGAATTTCATCTGTGGTTTCTCATAGTACATATTCTCACTGCATTAGACTTCAAGTGTTCTTCCTTAAAAGCTTCAAAATGGGATTCCTAACATTAAATGATTTATTGAAGTAATCTTTGAAAGTGTTCCTAGTATCTCCATCTACCCATCTCCTTTTGCTGATAAGAAAATGGTCTTCCAGATGTGAAGGGACTGTATAACTAGTTAGTGGTTAAGCCTCCTGACCTCCAATCCCTTGCTCTCCACACTGTCTGACTAAGCTTTCTTTTGCATTTGGATCACACACGTGTGGTGCATTTTAATCTTCCAGAGCATTAAGGCATGGTAAGGAGGCAGCCTGGTTTTGGAGAGCAGAGGTGGCAGGATACAAAAGGGCAGGTGACCGCAAGGCTCAGGGGATTCTTGCTCTGCTAATCACTTGTTCTACTTGCCCTACTGCTCCTAGCCCTGGTGGCCCTTCTCTGCTCCTTTGCCCTTTCTAATCTCGGTCCTCTTGTCCTCTTGGCACTAGCCTGATGGGACTGATCAGTGTTTTGATGGTGGCTTTGTGTGCTGTTGACCTTGGCCAATCAATCTGACCTTGTATTACCAGCTCTCCCTCCTTGAAGAATGACACAAATTGAAATGCTTGACTAGGGAGCTTGAATATAGTGCAGCTGTTTTGTCTGGCATAGTATTTTTAAAAATCAAAATTGAATGCCTTTATATTAGACCCGCATATTCCAATTTATTGTACACTCTGTCATTGCCTCCTGGACTAAGTCAGCCTTTTCAATAGGTTTCTCAGGACTGGCTGGACCCTGAAAGCCCTTGAGTGGGCTACTGGTGGACTAGCATTTTCCTGACAGACCCTGATAGGCAGATAAGGGTTCCGTGGGGTAGAACTCTCTCATTTTCAGCTTCCTGTGAGTCTCTTTTAAATCCAAAGTATACTGTAGTGTTTCCCTCATTGGTCAGAGTTCAGTACTTCTGTGGCCAAAATCCTAGTGCCCCATACTCCCTGGAGTGTGTGCACTCTGGGGAGGGTCTGAGGGCTCAAGTGAGAGGGTAGGTCATGAGAGCAGTCCATATGGGAAAATGGATCAAAGTAACCCAGTTAAATGCATTATTGCGTGTGCTTGAAGTAAAGAATTACTATTAGCACTCTGCTTTTCTGGCATACATGTCTAATGTAACATAAAAACTAGCAATATTTGGTAAATCAGTGAAAGGTGCCCTTATTTGTGACAGGATTCCCCTGGATGCAGGACTCCAAAGAAGGTGCAAGGTCATGCAACAGTATACTTCCCCTTTTCCCCAACATGACTTTCACTCCAATCCTCTTCCATCCAGGTTGCCAACTTGGCCTGTTCCATTTCCAACAATGAGGAAGGGGTAAAATTAGTCCGGATGGCAGCCACCCAGATTGACAGCCTGTGTCCCCAGGTAAGCCTCATTCACTTTATTTCAAAAGCCCATTGGTGGCCTAACACTCAGGGTCCTCTCCAATCAGGCTCTCTGGTCTCTCCCTGCCTTGCTTTGCCATTGTCCCCGGGCTGTTTCAATATCTCTCTCTCTCAAAAAGAATTTCTAACTGCCCCAGTCTTCAAAATTACTGTTGTAATTATTGTGTTTTCCACTCCCATTGACTTTGTTCTGCTTGGGGCTGTCATTTAAATGCTCCATATCTATTTATCTTGTCTCAACTAAATTCTAACCTTGTACATGGAGGACAGGAGTTCGCTTTCTACTACATCTGTGCTAAGTAAATACAACTTGTCCAGGAAACACTTTTTGAAACTTGAGGCTGATGACTATATCTTAAAAACAAAAGCAAAAAACAAAGCAAACGAAAACAAATGTTAGTTGATAATATATTTCATCTTTCATGTTTTTGATTATCTTTTGAACCCTGACAACGCTCTTATCTGTAGAGGCTATAATGTCCAGGGTTTCAATGTGGCCTTTGACCTTCTTGGTTTTTTTGGTGTTATTTTGTTGTTGTTGTTGTTTTGTTTTTTGAATAGTGTAGTCAGTGTGTTTCTGGATATTTCTAACGAATAGGTCATCAATGCTGCTCTCACACTGGCTGCCCGACCACAGAGCAAAGTTGCTCAGGACAACATGGATGTCTTCAAAGACCAGTGGGAGAAGCAAGTCCGAGTGCTGACAGAGGCTGTGGATGACATCACCTCAGTGGATGACTTCCTTTCTGTCTCAGGTAATCACAAATCAGCCTCTTCCAAGGCAGCTGGAGGAGAACAAGATTAGGAGTATCTTGCAAGGGTCATGGGTCTCTGTTTCAAGTGGTCTTCTTGGCCCTTTGAGCTTTCACTCATCTCTGCAAATGTGATTGGAATATCCTCTTAGAAAGTCTTCTTTTGTGTGCACATTATTTCAAAACACTGAGTCAAAGCATTTGAGAGGAAAACACAACTTTCCAATGAAAAGATCGGCAACCTGGAAAGATTATTTAAGGAGATGTAGGTTCCTTTTTTAGTTCCTAGAGTTTTTAAAGCAGGTTGGGTTGGCATACATCTGAATAACCCATCTTAAAAAAGGGTATTGTATGTGAGTTTAGTTAATCCTCATAGTTTGTATCTAAAAAAATTAAAAAAGCAATCAGTTAGCCCAATTTGACCATGTTTGAAGGGGTCATTTTTTCCAATAAATGAAGTTACCCAGGTTTATGATAAGGCAGGTAGATGAACATAACACAATTAAAAAAAAAAAAAAGCAGGTACAAATACTTGTCACTGAATGTACCCATTAGGAGATACTTGGGAGCCATTGAGGTTTTGAATACTTATCTGTGAGGATGTGTAAGGAAGTTAGAGAAAACAAGTAGAATGAGTTATCACTTGAAATTTTAACTTTTTTCTTTGTAGATGAAGCCAGACTGAAGGATGTTAGTGTATTTGAATAACTGTGTAGTCAATTTGACCTTTAATGGTACTCATCAATGCTGTTTCAAAATTGGGCTACCAGCCAACAAATGGGCTTTTTTCCAAATACATTTGTCCAAACACATTTGGCACATTTTACCTAAAAGAGTCTCAGTGGGAGGAATGGGAGAGGAAGTTGCTGAAAACATCAGCCTCCTTTGTGAGGCATTAAAATAATCAAGTGACCCTTGAAAATTAAAATTGACCAGATATTGACTCTACCCACAGGTAGACCAAGCCTTGACCAGGGCCTGCCTGTCCTTAGCCACCTGAGGCCTGGGACGGAAGGGGTCACAGCAGTACTGGTGGGATCCAAGCAGAAGGGACTCTGACCGCAATAATTTAGAAGGAATTTCTGGGGGATGCATATCCTATTTGGAGATTTTGTCTAGGTGCAGTCTTTGCTTTTCTGTAAGAAACAGACCATGGGTTCCTACTGAGGGCTTCTGTCTGAAGCTTGTCTGAGAGCAGCAGAGTCAAATCTTTGGGTCTGATGGATAATGGAAAACCCAACTTTGAAACCATGGAGAGCAAGAGAAGGCAGATGGGAAAAATGAATGAACACGTGTTCAGTGTCTATAATTTATCTGACTCTGCTGTTCGCTTTAATTCTTACCAAAATTCCGTAAGATAGGTATTAGTATTCCAGGTCTTACTTTGAGTAAACTAAGTCACCAAGAGGGTAGATAATTGGGCAGAGATGGTGTGAAAATCCAGATAATCCTCTTTTTCAGAAGCTATGTGGGTCTCAGTGAGTCAAGATAGCAGGAAATTTCTTATGGCACATCTAGCTTTCCTTGTTAGTGGTTCTCTTCTCCCCACCTCTGGTATCCTCATTCCACTTTCTCATTCCTTTCAGAAACCTTTCTTATTTTTCATTTCCAAGGTGCGATGTTTCAGTGACTTTTCAAAGCAGCTATCCATTTAAATATACCCATATCTGGGAGCTAGCTAATAAAGAATTCAATATGTTGCCATTTCTGAGATTAGCTTTGACAATGGCTGAGTCCTAACCATGTAAAAGATAATCTGAAAAGTGCATCTCCCATGCAATACTTAGAAATTATTGAGATAGGCATGTTTGGGGTTTGGATGGTGTGGAATAAATGGGTGGCCACCTCTTGTATCTAGAAAGTCTCTGCCAGAATAACTCTAGTGGCCCCCATACAGGGCAGGGGCTCTCCCTCACCACCCTCAGGTCTCACAGCAATCCTCTTAGCCCCTGGAAATTTGCTTCTGTCACCCCTTTTGCCTGCAAATGAGTAGAAAATTTGCCTGGACTCCCTTTTTCAAAGAGGAATCATTTCAGAACTTAGAAAGTTCCCAACTTCTCCTTTTCTTGAAATACATGTACAAAAATTTCTGAAGGTAGGGAAAAGCAGGGTGAGGAGGTCTTATCTCCGACTGTTTCCATTTGGAAAGCTTTTTCTTAATTTTCTTCCCCCAGCCCTGCCTCTTCACCACGTTTTTCCCTGCGTTTCCTTTGTGTATCTCATTATTGCCAGCAACAAGGAAAGGCTTTGGCTTCTGCTGATAACACTGTGCAGTCCAACCCCAGTGGTACAAGTGCCACGGCAGGCCATGACAGGAAAATGAACAGGTGCTGTCAGGGAGCCAGCCTTGGCAGAGCCTGCCGGAGCATGCCTTTGGAGTTGACAATTAGAGGTGGCAGGTACATTTCCACAGTCAGGCTTGACAAATAATGACACAGCCCGGCCTGTCCTGCTGGTAGGCTATGGATACGACCCAATTGTTGGGGAAACTACTTCTCCTCTCCTCTCCAAGCTGAAGCCAAAACATTTGCATCAGTAAATTGCAAGTTTGGCCCAGGAGATCTTTTGGAATGGCATTAATGACATTTTATGTATCAGTTTCTTCTAAGGGGAGTATCTGTCCTGGCAGGAAACTGTATTTAAAAAAAAAAAAAAAAAAAAGGAAAAGATCTTTGTTTTTAAAAGCCTACAGTTTTGTTTTGTTCATGCTACCTGAAACTGTCCTTGAGTGCTTAATTTGTCCGTGTGAAATGCAACAAGTTGGAGGAGTAATGATGCTAGCTATTAACATTACAGGAGCAAAACCAATTTTCAGATGTGGCCTGGGCTCGTAAAAAAGTGAAATGACTGTGTTAGGACACTTAAGTTTTTCCCACTGGGTAAAAACTACAGTTTTTAATAGTGTTTTAAAATGAGTGTCTTCGCATTAAGCATGTGACAGTTTAATTCTTGGGTTTGGCTCACATAATAGCAGGCATCTAAGATCTGAAGAACAGATAAACAGAATCCCATAATGTCCAAGCATTTTGTTGTGTTTGCCTGTTGTTTTTCTTTTGGCTCCAGGTCTTGAGTTTGTGAGAGTTTTTAAAAGGAAACAGTGAACTTTGGTTTTGGATTTAGAATCTATACCTTTTGTGGTTTATAATAAATGCTTTGGTCATCAGTGATTCCTTTTAATAACAAAATTACATCTTTTCTGAAATAGTAAGGTTGAAAAAATTCAAGCAAGCTTATTGCAAAAAATATCGCAGTAAAGTGTTTTATGCTATATTTAAAAACCATGCTTCCTATCCAGGTGTGACATCCAAAGAACCTGAGGGGTTTTCCCCAGCCATGGAGCCCTCTCTCCTTATGCTTTTTATTATTTTTCTACTGTATTCTTTTCTAGTTGGGACAGTATTCCTGTTTTTACTTCTTGAGTTCTTTCTCTTGAAATCTCTTAGGATAAAAATACATAGTGGTCTCCTTTCAATAGATATGTTTATTTAGTGCTTTTTCTTTGATTACCTGCGGTTTATAAGGCACTGTCAGGAATAAAAGTATGAATGAAGGACCAAGTCTACCTTCAAATAATTCACCGTATCTCTTGATCCTAGACTGGTGTGCTTCCAGACTTGTGGGTCCCAGACTTTGAGAGTGGAGGGAGAAGGAGAGGAGGGGAGAAGTTATTACAAGGGGTGTGGAACTATATATATATATACTATGTAGGATCTTTTGATCAATTAACATGTCTTTATGTACAGGTCCTATTCTTTCTCAAATACATTGTTCATATTGAGCTTAATAAAATGTAAATCTATTTTGAAGCATTCCAAATCCTAGCTTTTACATATACACCATCCGCCAATATAACTACTGTCATGAGGAAATTGCGATTCATTTTTCCATAAAAGGGGTACCCCAAAATGGAAATGCTGGGAAATGCTGAGTAAGCTATCTTAGCATTTTTTAAAAAAATTGATTAAGAAAAACTAGTCAATAAATTGTAAAATTTATACTTTAGTCACATAGCGTGATTAACTAAACTAACCATTGTTCAAATTAGTTGATTTGGCTAATTAAAAGCAATGCTTTTGAGATCCTGGATTTCCAGCTTCTGCTAGCCTCTTTCAAATATGTATCCTTTAATCTACTAAAGCATATTTTTTTTTTCTGGTGTCCTAATTAAACTAGTTGCACATTTCTAGTTTGGGAAATAGGTTTTAAAGAAAAAAATATCATTTCATTTTAAGATATTAGGTTATGAGTGGGCTTCTTAGAATTAAAAAAAATTTTTTTTAATCAACTCCAGGGAGATTATTAGGATCTAATATAATTAAGACATTCTATCTCTGTTCTGCTTTCAGAACAGAGATGGAATCCAAATCTCAATCTATAAACTATGCGTGAAAAAGCAGTAGTGTTGCTGTTCTATTGTTTTAGAGAAAGAAAAAATAGCAGGTGGATACAAGTTCTTGACCTGCAGCCCCTCCTAGTTACTTGCTTTGGGGCAAGGGCACATTTGAATCATCTGAAGAGATCCAGCAGGGCCATAAGCAAAGCCTTTCAAAATCAAACTTCTGTATTTGAAACCCTATATCAAGTTTGAGTAAACCTTCTACTCAGGTGTCCTTTTAAGTGAGTTTGTATGACACAAACTGGGATCTCAGAAAGAGGTGATTTTCAGAATTCCTTAACCAAACTGAAAGCATCTTAAAGTCTGTATTTCTACAATCGTTTCTTTTTTACTCAAGAAAATGTTAGCATTCAAGAAGTACTACTTTTTGTGTGGTTCAAAAATCTGAGTATTAAAATTTTCCATTTTTTCTATTTTATTTTCTCTTTGAAATTAGAGAACTGGAAAAGGTAGAAATCAGAAATTCATAGTGGCTTGAATGAGGAAATCCCATTGTATGAGGTCAAAACAGGTTACACTACGAAAAGTTATACTTTGCAGGTTTTTGCCTAGGGTCCTGAAAGAACAGATATTCCTTCTGAGTGACTGACTTAATGAAAGGAGAGATCCATTGTGCAGACTGGTGTTGGCTGAGTACCTTCCCCTCTTTCCCTATTCAGGAATTTTTTTAATTCAGAGCCAGCCTGAGAAAATTCTCGAGATAATAATTTCTTTAAATGCTTTATTAACTATTTATTGAATTTTTCAAAGTTACCAGATTACTTAAGATTATTTCTCACTTGTTCTCTTTATTTATAGTGTGTGTATGTGTGTGTGTCTGTATTTTTGACTTAAGTTCTTTTCTTTCCTTAGAGCACTAAACTTTTACAACATTTCCTTAGAATTCTGTTTCTAAAGAATGTTCAAGGGGCATAATTATAGATCTCACTTTGGGCATAAAAAATACAAAATCACATACGTGCAAAACCACGAGGGACCAAATTGCACGTTTTCTCTATGCTACTAGAGAGTGAAACTTGCCAGCTTGCCTGTCTGGATTCTACTTCGGGCAATGAGGGAGAGTGATCGCTGACCTTGACTCTATTCTGAGGGAGACAGCCACAGACTGGATTATATTTTAACTGTGGAGAATACTGTCATCCTCTTCATCTGGTCAGTTTTCCTATTGCATATACCTTGTGCATGACATGACATGAAAAGACTGATTAGGTGGTATTGGTCATTTCAGAGTTTCCCTTAAATGTCTTCTTAATAAAAACATGATAAAAAAAGCATGCACCCGACGAGCTTGATTCTGGTCATGTTTGGAAATGTTTCTGCCTGATCAGGTTGGCTTCATGTTCACTGCCACAACCACTTTTTTTTTCCTTTTTTCTTTTTGTAAGATTTATTTATTTGAGAGCGAGAGAAAGAGTGAGAGTAGGAGTATGAGTGAGAGTAGGGGTGGGGGTGGTGGGGGAGGGGCAGAGGGAAAGGGACAAGCAGACCTCCTGCTGAGTATGGAGCCTTCCCCAGGGCTGGATCCCAGGACCCCAAGATCATTACCTGAGCTGAAACCAAGAGTCAATGCTCAACTGAGTAAGCCACTCAGGCGCTCCTGCCACAACCACTGTTAAAATGCAATAATTCTCAGATATTGAAAGGATGGTGTTGGAAGTATGGTTCCCAAGACCACAGCATTAGAATCACCAGGACACTAGGTAGAAATGCAATTTCTTCGGCCCACCCCAGGCCTACTGAGTCAGAAACTCTAGTAGGTGTGACACCTTGGCATTCTGTATGATGTTGGGAGCCTCTGGCTTATGTTCAAGTTTGAGAACTGCTACTGTAATTATAAACTATATTCTTAAAATGTCATTGCAGTGTTATAAGGTATGTATTGAGATGTGCAAGGTGATGGGTCAGGAAGTTGATGACTCTCTCTTAGGTGGCTTATTAAGTGTGTGAATGGTGTAAAATCATGTAAATATGTTTGTATTTCCTCTGCAGAGAATCACATCTTGGAGGATGTGAACAAGTGTGTGATAGCCCTCCAGGAAGGGGATGTGGACACCCTGGACCGGACTGCAGGGGCCATCAGAGGCCGGGCAGCTCGAGTGATACACATCATCAATGCAGAGATGGAGAACTATGAAGCTGGTGTATATACTGAGAAGGTTCTGGAAGCTACAAAATTGCTCTCTGAGACAGGTAAACAGGGATATTATATACAACCAAAATGTCAATGCCATGATTAATTTCCATATTTGAATTAATCTTTTTTATTGTCTTTTATAAGCCTCTGTGCTTCTGAACTACATCTGATCATAACAGGGGAACTCTCAGTTTTTTTAGTTTGAATTTGAATAACTTTAGCAGAATAACAACTTTATTGCTTTGCATGTATATACTACTTTATAGCTTTCACCTGTGATCTCCCTTGATTCTCACAAGGGTCTTATGAAATAGGCAGATTTTTAATTATCTCCGACTATGGATATGAAAGTGGAGGTTTAAATGACTCAAGAGACTGGGAAAAGGTCGCCAGTCTAGAAAACAGTGGAGATGTCGTGGAGACTGGGAATCTTGAATTTGAAACCATTTCTCCATCTGTTTCTTGAGAAGATAGGACCTTGAGGAAGGAGAAAGCATAAAGGCTCTTGATAGTATCTGGATATGAAATGCTCAAAGGGGGTGGTAGATGCCAGGAGTCAGAGTTTGAGTATGTGCCTTGCTCCTCTAAGAAAGTCTTGTATGTTCTGTTCTAGAGTGCATGCTGTCCACTAGGGGATTCCTGCTATGGTAGTCTCGGGTACTCGTGGGAGCCGGTCATAGCTCTCTGGAGCATTGGGATGGAGAAAAAAGGCTTATTTTCACTGAGTTAGCGGAACAACCCATCCCTTTGAATAGTTGTGTCGAAGACTGCCCGATTTTTAGTAGTTTTTGCTTTAGATAAGAGTCACTGGGCTTCGGACCCTTTCTCAAGTCCCTAATACTGTGTGTGTGTGTGTGTGTGTGTGTGTGTGTGTGTGTGTGTGTTGTCAGGGAGAGCAGTGGTTAGAAAGTTCAGGGAAGGAGAGAACACAAAGGGATAGAAAAAAGAGAATTTAAGCTTGTTTTGGATGGGGATGGGAAACGGTAATGAACGGAGTCCTATGTAGGCACACAAGGACCTCTCCTCAAATGTCAATGGTGACCTTTTCTGGTCTGTAGATGGACTGTGGAAACGATTAGGATTAAAAAAAAAACAAACGTGTTTCTGAAAGGTCAGATAAAGCAGTGTTCCCAGTTCTACATGATACAACATGTTAGTTGAAATAGGTTTCCTTCTACAGGGAAAAAGGTTATTTACAAAGACACCTGTAGATGTTTGTTAGTCTGAAATAGCAAGGAAAAAACCAGCAATAAATGTGGACCTCAGATGCTCTCTTTGAAATATAAATAGAAAGGGAATTGAGTAACATCACAACAGAAAGAGCACATTCAGGGATTGTTGCTCTTGAATCATCACAGATTTAGGATTAGAAATAATAATAATGATAATAAAATAATCTGCATTTTAATTAGTTGAAATTTAGCACTGTCAGGGCTTTTCTTCTTATCCTTAGCATTCAATAAAGCAGCACAAAGCAAGCCCTACAGTTTCTTCCCTCATTTGGAAGAATTAGAAACAGGCATTTTATTCTCCAACATAAAGACTTTTTTTCTTCACCCCCCCTTTTTTTTAAGAACATTATATTTATTTACTTGACTGAGAGAGAGAGAGACAGCTAAAGAGGGAACACAAGCAGGGGGAGTGGGAGAAGCAGGCTTCCCGCCAAGCAGGGAGCCTAATGAGGGGTTCTTCATTGATCCCAGGACCCTGGGATCATGACCTGAGCCGAAGGCAGACGCTAAATGACTGAGCCACCCAGGTGCCCCTTTCTTCACTCTTAAGAAGACCTCGCATTTCTGTGGCTCTCAGTTTCTGGCCCCTTAGTATTCTGTTACAAAATCTCAGCTTATACCGTGCATTAGCCACATGGCAGCCCTCCCTTGGTTCTGACCTTGGGGAATGAGTAGCAGAGAAGGTGAAAGGCATGAAGGCAGGACTGTCAGTGCATGCCTGCTCATGACTGGGAGGCATACTCATTGTAACAGATGAAAGGCACAGAGGGTGTGGCCAATTTAGGTGTGACTTTGTGCACACCAAGAACTCATGCATTGTTCAAGAGACATTCTGGAGTTGTTTTCGCATTATATTTTGGGCTGCTTTAATGAACAGAAGGTATGGTGCCCATTAGGTCAAAATCTGCTTAAATGCAAGGGCAGCATGCTTAGTTGATTGAGCTATTTTTACATAATTTTCACTCAGACTCTTGGAATGTAAATTTTCTGGGTGATTTTCATTTCCTTCTTTTCTTTTCTTTTTTTTTCCTTTTCTTTCTTTCTTTCTTTCTTTCTTTCTTTCTTTCTTTCTTTCTTTCTTTTTAACAACAAAATCAGTGAAGTATGAAACAGCAATCCATCTAGGATTGTTATTGTTCATCTAGATTTTTCTCTTATTTGTTTACTGTCAGGGCTTTTTAAACTCTCATTTCAACCCTTCCTTTCAGTGACAAAATACTCTGTGGAGTTAACTAAAGATACTTTGCGATTCTGATGTTCACATACAGTTCTTAAGTGAACAGAGAAGTGGTACAAGGCTTCGTATATTTTTCAAGAACTATTGATGGTAACTAGGGCAGTCATCAGGTGGAAGAGATGGAAATAGTTTCTACACAACTGTAATTGAACATACAGAAATATGTATCAAGGAAAAGTAGATGTTGGTGGGCTCAGAACTAGAATATATGATGGATATACATTCTTTGGCTTCTTTACTCTCTTTCCTAAATAGAAACAATATTGCTTCTTATGAGTAGCTACACAGGTTGTCAAAGAAATGAAAGCAAAAGCTTGAGCTGTTAACTCACCCATGTTCATTAGAATTGCTGGGACTGTCCTAGACACTTGGGGGTTGGAGGGAGATGGTAGGAAGAGTTCTGCGATTATGGTTGTGAAGTTTTGTTGAATTAGTCTACTTGTTGCTGTGTGGCTGGGCTACGGAGACCTGTGTCCTCAAAATAAAACTGCTATATATATCCTTAATATCCAGATTTCTACCTTTGGGCTAATGCTTTGTTTCAGATTTTTTTTTTTTTTTAAATGAGAACCACATTGAATTTTTTTTTTTTAATATTAGCTTATCAAACTTTGTCCATTTTATTGGTGCATTTTATTTTGGGGATAGAACACAGGGGTAGGGGGCACGGAGGGCAAAGCTGCCAAAAGAAAGAGGGAAGGAAAGGAAGAGGAGTCCAGAATACGGAGGACAAAAAATACCATGTTTTCTCCTGCCTGCCACCATCTCAGTTTTATGCCTGTGTTGTTATATCCCAGACCTTAAGGCAGAAGTTCTCAATCTCTGTACTACTGACCTTTTAGTTGAGGTAATTATTTCTTGAGGGTGGGGAGCTGCCCTGTGCCTTGTAGGATACCCAGCACCCCTGGCCTCTACCCACTTAATGCTTGGAGGACATATTTTCTTCCCCATTCCAAGTTGTGACCATCAAAAGAATCTCTGGACATTGCCAGAGGCCTGAAGGGTGGTCAGAATAACCTCCATTCAGGATAGCTGCTCTGAGGGAAAGAAATATCCCTAAATAGGGACAAGTTCAAACAAGGCAAAATGGAGCTTATGTACTATGACCATAGGATAAAAGAAGTGAAGGGGGTGGGGTAAGAGAAGAATTACATATGTATTACAAAGAAGAATCTAAAAAAGGGCTGAACATTCCAAGTCTTGACTAGACCAGACTTTGCTGCTGAAGGGGTTTGCAAACATAGGCCAGCCCCCGTTTAGACATGGAAATGTTGCCAGGGAGGCCCTCTGCAGAAGGACTCCCATTTTACCACCTGGCTGCCTTCTCGGAGTGGCTAGAAATTGAAAGGGATCCAAAGAGTGACATAACAGTCTGTAGCTGATTTTCCATGAATTACTTGACTTTCTCAGTGAAGATAGTGTTTTGTTGAAGAGTGCTTTTTGTGATTTTATGAATGCTGAATTAAATTTGAGAAAATACTTTTGTGGCTTATTAGTATGCTAAAATCCTAGGGCAACATTATATAAAAATTTACCCTTTTTTAAAAAAATAAAACTATTTAGGGTGATGAAAACCCAAACATGATCCACATTGGACCCATTAAATACTTACATAGCATATTTAATGGGCTCTTCAGTAAAACCTGAATTCTAACAAATTTCCAACAACTAAGTAGTAAACACATGCATGGTTGACCAGACCCATCTTCAGAGATCTCATTTATAAGGTCAGATTACTGCAGAAGGTTGGGCGTGGGGGTGGAAGTACATTCAGTCATAGCATATTTAGGTGTTTAAAGAGTAGCTTATCTTCACTGAATGGATTATATTGAAATGTCATTTTTATAAATTGGATATCTGATACAAGTTTGTTGCAATGTGAATGTGGTTAGGTTGAGAGATCTTTGAATTCTGCCAGCAGTTCCTTTTTCAGAGGGTACAAATAAAGAGGGGTGAAAGAAAGAGGAAACAGGAAAAAGTATTTTAAATGAGGACTCCATGTTAGTGGGCACTTGATATGTGGAGATTAAAATTCCAGTACTTTGGAGAACATGTGGTCCAAACAGATGGTATAGTTTTCTTTTTCTTTTCTCTCTTTCTTTTCACTCTTTCTCGCTCTTTCTCTTTCTTTTTCACTTTCTCTCCCTTTTTTTAAATTAAAACTATTTTTTACAGCAGTTTGATCACAGCACAACTGAGGAGACAGTACAGAGAATTCCCATGTACCCCTAGACTCCATACATTCATAGACTTTCCTATGATCAGATGCCCTACCACGTTAGTACATTTGTTACAGTTAGAGAAGCTGCACTGACACATTATAATGGCCCAAGGTCCATAGTTTATCATGCTGTTCACTCATGTTATACTTTCTGTGGGTTTAAACTAACATATAATGACCATTACACTGTATGATAACATAATGATGGGTATCTTCATTGACCTAAAAGTCATCTGTACTCCACCTATTTATCCCTCAAACCCCTCCCCCCATCCTTCACCCCTGGCTCCACTGATCTTTTACTCTTCCCACAGTATTGTCATACAGAATGTCATAGAGTATATTGCCTTCTTAGTTTCTTTCCTTCACTAAATAGAGATGGTATAATTTTTACTTCTATGCTTTTGTAAAGTTTTCGTAAGAACAGAGAGGAACTTTTTACACCATTTCTGTATATTTTGCCTAGAAAATATAAGAGGATTAGCAAATAGAAAGTACCAAAATTGGAAATAGTAATGGGTGGTAAAGCTGTGTCAGTACAACGTAATTGAACAAATCCAGGTGAAGAATCAGAACTCCATTCTTTGACTTCTGGCAACTAACTTTAACTTTAAACTAGTTGATGCCTTGGGGCCACAGTTTCTCCTATGTGGCCTGATATTTTGTCATCTGAGGATGGTCAGTATCACTGATTTTTTTTTAATAAATGTGTCACTGTTTCCTGGCTTTCTGGTGACTGCACCGAACAAGGACAGTTGTTGCTCATGAATCCTCTGTTTGAACTCTCTGCTTTATCCAAACAGGCATGGTTTTTATTTTCCAGGCAAAACACATCCATGCTGCCTCCACTGTCCTTCCTGTGATGTTCTCCATTTCTTTTTTTTAAAAAATTAACATCTTGTTTCATTTTTTTCCCCTCTCTTCCCTTATAATCCTCTGCCTTGTTTCTTAAATATCACATATCAATGAGATCATATAATTGTCTTTCTCTGACTTATTTTGCTTAGCATAATACCCTGTAGTTCCATCTACATCATTACAAATGGCAAGACTTCTTTTTCTGATGGTTGTGTAATATTCCTTTGTATATATATACCACATCTTTATCTATTCATCTGTTGATGGGCATCTAGGTACTTTCTATACTTTGGCTATTGTGGACATTGTTGCTATAAACATTGGGGTGCAGGTGCCCCTTCAGATCACTACATTTGTATCTTTGGGGTAAATACCCAGTAGTGCAATTGCTGGATCATAGGGTAGCTCTGTTCCCAACTTTTGAAGAAACCTCCATACTTTTTACAATTGCACTCAAAACCATAAGATACCTAGGAATAAATCTAACCAAAGAGGCAAAGGATCTATACTCAGAAAACTATAGAGTACTCATGAAAGAAATTGAGGAAGACACAAAGAAATGGAAAAATGTTCCATGCTCATGGATTGGAAAAACAAATATTGTTAAAATGACTGGGCTACCCCCTAGAACAATCGACACATTCAATGCAATCCCTATCAAAATACCATAAACTTTTTTCACAGAACTGGAACAAATAATCCTAAAATTTGTATAGAACCAGAGAAGACCCCGAATAGCCAAAGGAATGTTGAAAAAGAAAACCAAAGCTGGTGACATCCCAATTCTGGGCTTAAAGGTCTATTACAAAGCTGTCATCAACACTGTATGCTATTGGCACAGAAACAGAAACATAAATCAATGGAATAGAATAGAGAACCCAGAAATGGTTCCTCAATTCTATGGTCAACTGTCTTCAACAAAGCAGGAAAGAATAGCCAGTGGAAAAAAAAAGACCATCTCTTCAACAAATGGTGTTGGGATAATTGGATAACCATATGCAGAAGAATGAAACTGGACATTTCCTTATACACAAAAATGAGCTCAAAATGGGTGAAAGACCTAAATGTGAGACAAGAATCCATCAAAATCTTAGAGGAAAACACAGGCAGCAAACTCTGTAACCTCAGCTGAAGTAGCTTCTTCAGTGAAGACACATCTCCAAAGGCAAAGGAAACAAAGGCAAAAATGAATCATTGGGACTTCATCAAGGTTAAAAGCTTTTGCACAGCAAAGGAAACTGTCAACAACACCAAAAGGTACCGACAGAATGGGAGAAGATATTTGCAAATGACATATCGGAGAAAGGGCTAGTATCCAAAATATATAAAGAACTTACCAAACTCAACACCAAAGAACAAATACTCCAATCAAGAAATGGGCAGAAGACATGAACAGACATTTCTGCAAAGAAGACATCCAAATGGCCAACAGTGAAAAAGTGTTCAACATCACTTGGCATTAGGGAAATATAAATCAAAACCATGATGTTCTCCATTTCTTCCTCCTCCTCTGTGTATTGATTTTGTACTTTAAGACATGGCTCATTTTCACGTGAAGACAACAGGGAATTGTGTCAATCTTTTGATGTTTAGTGTATCATCTTCAGTGTCTGCCTCAGTGGTCCACAACTAGGTTGTCTGTTCCTAGAGGCAGGTGTTTCTGTAACTACCTAGAATCTAGAGCACTGTTACCACATAATTAGCATTTAATATACAAAAACAGAATGAATATATGAATAAATATAAAATGAATATAAAAAGCTAGGACATTATGTTTCATTATCTTTCTGTAGAGCATAAGTCCACTAGCAGCCTCTGGCTTTCAGCTCAAGATTCTATGACAAAAAGAGATTTCTTTTCCTCCCACTTTGTATATAGCAAAAGAGAGCAATCTGCTTGGCTGTTTGGGGTATGCTTACTCTACTTGGACTGATCTCTGTTGCTAGTGGGATTAGGTTTTATGACTGAACAGATCTGGAGGGCATGTGTATCCCAGTGGCTGGGTTGTGGAGGGTATAGACGGAGGTAAGATCACCATCAGAAGGAGGTGGTAGGGACAGCTTCTTGGGAAGACAAAATATTAGATATTGTGGATAGAAAAGGCTATTACAGTCTAAATCACTTCTCCATGACGGACTTTGAAATTAGATTATGAAAATAATGAATTTCAGCAGAAGCTGTAATGACCAAGATTGTTCACCCTAGACATCATAATACCTTTTAAATGCATTTTAATATAACCCTGACTATTGGTATAAGTTATCTTATTTCTCTCTGAAAGGTCAAAGTGATTAGGATCTGCAGGAAATATTTTATTTTTTTGGTGGTTGTGGTATTCATGGAGGTGGGCAATCATAAGTAGAGGAGGAATGTGAAGGAAATCTCCTCTATTTAGGAGTCCTTCAATAGGCGATGTGTAGTTTGTCTCAATGCCTTTTCTGTATGACTAAAACCTACATATGCTAGATATTTTAGGGATCTGGCTGATGTGTTTTAATATCTATGTTTGCTTTATCCTGAAAGCAAATGCAAAGTTTCTGGCTGAGAGAATAAACATACTACTTACCATGCCAGTTTCCCATGCCTTATTGTTCCTTTTAAGGCAACGTGGTGAGGGCAGGTGAATTCCATGCCCTCAAAAGAGGTCCTTTGCTACAAGGAGAAGAACCACAAAATTATGTATCTGGGAGCTCATCTAAGAACTGGTGTTCAGCAGCCCCCTTCCCCCTGAGAGGCGGAGAGAAACCTCTGTTCTTTAATGTTAATGAACTCCCTCAAAGAAAGGCCCCCTACTTGTTCTAACCCTTTGGGTTATAAATGAATGTTGCCTGCTTTTGTTCCCCTTTGAAATGGGAACACACTTTTCTGGGGAGATAAACATGTAAATCTCTCTCCTGGTCCTTTCACTATTTTAGGACTGCTACTGAGTCATGTTTTAAACCAGTTTACTAGTCATTTTAGCTCAGAAAACTCTGGCCAAGCAGAAATGTGAAAATATCTACCCCACATTGGCGTGTTCATAAGTAACGTGTTCTGCTAGAATTCAGACATGTCCAGCTCTCTTGGCATGAGGAGCTGAAGAGCCATAGGAGTGGGTGCAACTTCAGAGAGTAAGAGATACTACTGTAGGCTGATAATAAACCTCTAATGTGGAAGTGGAAATGGGATAGGGTGGCCATAGAAGGGCCAATGATTACATATTCATGTGCCAGGAGTTAGCAACATACTGCAACAAATGGCACTTTGCTAGGGCTTATTTGTCAAAGTAAAACCAAAAGGAAGGATATTTTAATTCTGTATGATTCACATTATGGTTGTAGAATCCTAGAGGCTGCAAACAGCGTGGTACTTCTTTGTCACTTGAAGGGCATTAGGGGCCTCCATGGAAGGAGCGGTGGGGTGGCAGGGGGGCCTGTGTATTTACTCTAGTGGTGCTAGTGTTGGTGTCCGTGAGAATTGGTGGCCAGGATATATTTACTGTGCACCACTGAAGCAGTAAGTTCCCTTCACCCAGATTCTCTGTCCCATCAGTAATAGTTGTCTGAATCCTACAGAAGAGGAATATGCCGACAGTCACCTGTTTGGGAGTATATGTGATATAGCATTGGAATAGCCCAGAAATAGTTTGGTTTGGAAAAATAGGAAGCTTTGCTTGTGGACCCCTGAAATAACAGATGACCTGAAATAACAGAAGGACATAAGAACTGAAATTCTGTTTATTCTTGCCAAAGTGACTCTGAAGTAATCTCCCCACCTGGTTTGCCTTTCTATATTTTACCTGTTCTTTAGCACTAGCTGGATTCTTCCTTGTCAGTGAATTTCTCTCTCTAAGCACACCAGCCAGTCCCACCTCTCTGTGTTCTCATTACTCCTATTACCTGTGTCACTTATTAGTACCTACCACTCACCTCCCTGTGTCGAAAATGGTTTCCCCATTTTTCTCTTAATGTAACTATCTGCTCTCTGTCAGTATTTCTATCTAAATGTATTTGTGTATTGCTTCTGAATTAAATTTTAACCCCTTGAGAACTGAGACTACCTCTTCATTTCCTCCAGGCTGATTAGAGTTCAGGGTCCAAAATGTTTTTTTAACATAAAGGAAAAATATAATTAACACTGTATGCTATCTTATTTTGAGGTTGTACCCTTTTAAAAAATTACATGCTTAATGATCAAGGTCAGAATCTCAGCAATTATTTTATAACATCTTAATCCTTTAAGTCTCACTGATGCCAAATTTAACTGTAGTTAACAGGTTTGGTTTCCACAAACACTGTAAGCTCAGTTAAGCATCCTCGTGTTCAACTCTTTATTCATTTCTTAAGTTTCAGAATTAAATGTGCCATCCTTCCCTTTTAACTTATAAACGATTTGTGATTATTTTTGAAATGCTTATTTTAAAATATAAGAACTTTCCAAGCAAGCATTTTCTTTCCCTGGGGAAAGGAACTTGTGTCTAGACAAGAGCAGATGGATGCTCCCTGGTTCTCTCAGGGTAGTTATCATGAATGAAATGTAGAGGGTTTTTTCTCCACCCCCCCCCGCCCCTTCTCCTCGGCATTCCTTTTTCATCTTTCATCAAACAATTCAGCTCATGGGTTATGTATGGCCTTCTGGAACTTGAATTTGATTTTGATGTTTGAAATGTACATTATAATTTTCCAAACATGAATTTATGAAAATGGCAGCCTGTAGGAACTCCCACAGAGGAAACAGATGACGGAGTCTGACGAAAGAAAGTCCAGGAATACACACGGGAATGGGTGGGGTGGAGGGGGGAAGAATACACATAGATTTGAAAAATTAGGACTGGCCAGGATGATGCTGACAGCTGTCTGGAGAGTAGAAACAGCTGACAAATAGTCACCAAGGAATAAGGAGCAGATTAAACTGGTCCTCTTTTTGTCTTTGCTCCTAGTTGCCAATGCTCAACATCTTCTAACTTGATTATGAGTTATCAAGATAAAGCATGGTAAAAGCTAGTATCACTGGTCTGGACAAGGTAAGATTTAAATTTAGAGAGTATTTAAATATTTTTGCTACTATTCCCTCTACCGCATTTCAAAAGGCATCGAAGAATACTTCACTCAAAATTCATATTCAATTAATCAATTAAATAAAATAGTGGCATAAGTTTGAGATAGAAGGCAAATAGTTCCACAAGAATATTAGATTAAGTTGGAGGTTTCTGTGGGAAAAAATGAGGTAGAGAAGCTGGTTTTGATTTTTTTCCAGTTATGAGCTTTTTTATTAAGTCTCCTAACTTTTTTAAAATTTTTAAATTTTTTATTTCTTTTCAGCGTAACAGTATTCATTGTTTTTGCACCGCAGCCAGTACTCCATGCAATCCGTGCCCTCTCTAATACCCACCACCTGGTTCCCCCAACCTCCCACCCCCCGCCCCTTCAAAACCCTCAGATTGTTTTTCAGAGTCCATAGTCTCTCATGGTTCACCTCCCCTTCCAATTTTCCTCAACTCCCTTCTCCTCTCCATCTCCCCATGTCCTCCATGTTATTTGTTATGCTCCACAAATAAGCGAAACCATATGATAATTGATTCTCTCAGCTTGACTTATTTCACTCAGCTTAATTTCTTCAAGTCCCATCCATGTTGCTACAAAAGTTGGGTATTCATCCTTTCTGATGGAGGCATCATACTCCATAGTGCATATGGACCACATCTTCCTTATCCATTCGTCCATTGAAGGGCATCTTGGTTCTTTCCACAGTTTGGCAACTGTGGCCAAATGACCCTTCTTTTCACCACATCTGTATCTTTGGGGTAAATACCCAGTAGTGCAATTGCAGGGTCATAGGGAAGCTCTATTTTGAATTTCTTGAGGGATCTCCACACTGTTCTTCAAAGTGGCTGCACCAACTTGCATTCCCACCAACAGTGTAAGATGGTTCCCCTTTCTCCACATCCTCTCCAACACATATTGTTTCCTGTCTTGCTAATTTTGGCCATTCTAACTGGTGTAAGGTGTTATCTCAATGTGGTTTTAATTTGAATCTCCCTGATGGCTAGTGATGATGAACATTTTTTCATGTGTCTGATAGCCATTTGTATGTCTTCATTGGAGAAGTGTCTGTTCATATCTTCTGCCCATTTTTTGACATGATTATTTGTTTTGTATGTGTTGAGTTTGAGGAGTTCTTTATAGATCCTGGATATCAACCTTTTGTCTGTACTCTCATTTGCAAATATCTTCTCCCATTCTGTGGGTTGCCTTTTTGTTTTGTTGACTGTTTCCTTTGCTGTGCAGAAGCTTTTGATCTTGATGGAGTCCCAAAAATTCATTTTCACTTTTGTTTCCTTTGCCTTTGGAAACATATCTTGAAAGAAGTTGCTGTGGCTGATATCGAAGAGGTTACTGCCTATGTTCTCCTCTAAGATTCTGATGGATTCCTGTCTCACGTTGAGGTCTTTTATCCATTTTGAGTTTATCTTTGTGTACGGTGTAAAAGAATGGTCGAGTTTCATTCTTCTACATATAGCTGTCCAGTTTTCCCAGCACCATTTATTGAAGAGAAGTCTCCTAACTTTTTTAAAGATTCCCTTTCCTCATAGATCTGATGAGGTCGTAATGGATACAGTGTTTAACTGGTCTTCTTGGCAATCAAGGTAAAGTGGAAAATTCTAGGCATGAGTTTATCAAATCTTGTCCTGAGGACCAATTTCATAGGAAATTCACTATTAAAAATGTAAAACCATCAGAAAGATGATGTGGTCCTGCCAAGGAGAGAGAAGGCATAGAAACAGGGAAACTAAGTTTTCAAGATAAGTTGTACAAACTTCCCAGTTAGGGATTTTAGCACTATTTGAGTATTATTTTCGGTTTATTTTGTTCTCACAAAGCCCACTTTTTGGTGATGAATCATGTAATTGTACCTCTGTCCAGAGGAGACCAGATGATTTTGCCTGCTTAAAAATAAAGAAAAAGGTATGTGGATTAGTAGATACAGAGGTTCATAGTGTGAGGGTGATAACTTTAAAAGCTTGGTTTACTATGAATCTTACATACCCGGTATGATGGTATCTTGCATATATTCCACTTTTTTTGTGCCTTGAAGGCAAGAGCATACTTGTTTTATTTGTCACTTTATTCCCAATGGCTAAGTACTGCCAATGTTTATATATAAAATTGTATACAAAAATTTTTGAGTGTATTATTTTTAAACCTTATATAAAACCTAAGGAACAGCTATCATCCCTGTTTAAATTTGAGTAAACTGAGGTTCAAATTGGTTAACTTGTGAAAAATCAAGTATCAAGATTCATTTATGCATCTTCTTGGACCCAGTAAATATCCAGAAACCTAGACCAAGCATAGTTGCTGCAATTGAACAGAGATTTTAATATGTTCTGTTATGTTTACTGATATTTCTACTTGTGCCATAGCACTTTATAGTTACATAACACTTTATAGTTAGCTATTACTATGTAACAGATCACCCCAAGCCTTAATGGATTAACATTACAATCATTTATTGTCTCATAGTTTCCATGGGCCAGGAGGATTGTACAGTTTAGCTGGGCACCATTGCCTCCAGATCTCTCACAAAGATTTGGTCGTCCTAAGGATCAGTCGGTGAAAGAGCCATCTCTAAACTCACTCCTGTGGTTGTTGGAAAGCCTCAGTTCCTCATCTGTTGTGGACTTAGGGCCTCAGTTCCTTACTGACTGTTGACCAGAGGCCTTTCTCTGTTACTTTCCATAGAGATTTTTTCTATAGCTCAGCTGTCTATCATCAGAGTGAACAAATGAGAAAAAAAGAAAAGGCAAACAAAAAGGGAACCCAACATCTTCTTGTAACCCAATCTTAGAAATGACATCCCATACTCCTTGTTATATTTTATTGGTTAGGAGTGAGTCGCTAGTCTCCGCTCGTGTTCAAATACCAGGAGAAGAGGGATCGTTGGGGCCCATCTCTGACTATCACACATATAAATTTGCAAATGCATCAAGATGGGATGGACAATATGGGTGAAGACCAGCATAATTAGGATAGAACATGAGGACATGTGAACAGATCCCACAACATGGACTCAATAGGGACTTATTTAACTTCTAGCACAGAGTACCTATTTGCTTATACAGTGGTTTCTAAAACACAAAAGATTCACTGAATCAAGACAGAGCTATGCAGTTTATGGTTAAGAGGGCAGGAGAATAGTGGAGCTAAATAGTGGGGAAAGGAAGGCCAAGACTGGCTCAAGGTGATTGGAGAAGGGATTTGGAACAGAGGACAGATCTGAGGAACAATACAAAGAAACAAGCTCAAGCTAGTATATAATTCAAAGATAACAATGTGCATGTCAAAGAGAAGAGAAAAGTAATTACCTCACTAGGGAAAATTCCATTTGACTTAGGTTCTGATATTCAAACATTAATCTCAGAATCTGAGAGACGTGATCTTGCCAGTAGTGACTAAAGTCATAGCCAGATTAGTGAGAGGATACAAAATCAGGGTCAGAAGTTAAAGGTCTAGATGATGCAGGAAATCCTAGCCAAGTGTTTCAGTAAGATTCTGGACATTCTTGTATCTTGTAGGAAAGCATCTATGTGTAGTGGGAGTATATGCTTCTGTAAATACTTATAGAAATGAAATAGCCATTATTCATGAGGTGGACATACAGATCCATTTGATTAGCAAGCAACTAAAAAAAAAAAGATTCTAAGTTCAGAATTTTGGAAGATCCTATTTGGTTGGGGAGAACCTAGAATGTCCTCTAATAAACTAATTAATGATCATGATATTCTTTACTAAAACTACCGAACTGGTATAAAATGACCGCTGGCTTCTTTGGTTCATCCTTTGTTATTTTTGAGTGGTGCCAAAGCTATAAAAGTGTCCACTTCAGTTTGCATTGGACCCTCCTTCTACAATGAGTATGTCTTGGAGCTTTGGATTCTGATGATCTCCTCACTAAATGATTACACTTCACAAATGTGCTGAACTGTCAAGGTATACCTAAAGCCTTTAAAACGCCAGTCAGTCTTTCCTTTGGGCAAATTTGGGCTCCCAGTGGTTTGGATCAACTCTCCTATATACTCTCTTCTCCTCTAACTTAACATTGAGTTGGGGACCACTTGAATAAAATCCCTTAGCAGTGTCTGATAGAGACCATTTTGGGGAAAGAATGTGTTATGAATAGAAAGCACATGAAACAGTACTTTTCTGCTGTGGGGGGAAACTGATATTGCCCCCCTAGAGTCTCCCCAAAATAACACCTTCTGACTTCAGTTATTCTGATAATGTAATTCTCTAACCCCTCCACTGGAGTTGGCCACAATTCTATCCCACTTTTGATATTTTATTCTTCCTAGATTTTTTCAGATGTTCTCATTCTTACTTTTTATTTTATATTAACACTTATTAGACTGGTTCTTTCTCTAAAGCACATGGTCCTTGTCCATTTTCTCTTCTCTTTCCTTGGTCCTGAAGTTTGTGCAAGTACCACACTCATGAGAGTGTGTTGGTTGACTACCCCACTACAACTGAGGGATTCATATGCATGCAGATATCCTAGTTTGGCCCTCGTGAACTCGTCAAGGATACAATAATGAATCTTTCTCCTTGCTCAGTGGTGATCCTCCTACTCAAACAGTTCTGAAAGGGTTCTGAGCTCAGGTTTCCGAAAGGTCCCTAGTGATCAAACCTAGAATGCCCACTAATAACTTGGTTAATGACTCATGAAACTATTTAATAAAATTATTGAACTGATATGAAGTGATGGGCAGAAAGAGACTTAGTAAGTGAAATATGGTACTGCTTATTTGGTCCCTGAAATAGTGAATGACAAGGGAATTCTTTTCTACATTCCATTCTTTGACTTCTCATCCTTCTCCCACTTGGATAGATTAGCTGTGCCAGAAACATAAGAACCTAAGATGCAAAGAGGGAAGAGCTGGTCTCATTCTAAAAGTGACTCCTAATGTAAAACAGTTGACATACAGAAATGTCAAGCAATTTTAATATATTATACTAAGTACTGTAATGGTACATACCTAATTAGGATGTTACAAAATTACAGAGAACTGACAACTTTGTGAATTAAGGAAAGTTTCACAATATCAGTTAATTCTAAATGAAATACCAGAAATTAAGGAGGAATTCACCTGGGCCAAAGAGAAAGAGGGATATTTAAGTTTGAAAATAAATTCATCATGGACATGTTGGTATGACATGGCATGTTTCCATGTCCTCTTTGAAGACATTAAATAATCAGCCTAATTGGAACATTTAAATAAATATAGGTAGGAATAGGTGGAAAAACATAGGTTAAAAATCACAGTCAGGTATCTGATGTTTGTGTTTGTATCTTATAAAGATTTTAGAGTCCCTCACTATTAAAGGGAATCATTGAAGTATTTAAAGTTAGATGTGAATCTTTTAGGTATTTACTCAGGGGCAGTGGGGTTGGTTAGCCATTTATTTCCACTACCTCTAGTTAACCTTGGATTTTGCTCTTATAGTTGTCAGCAGTCCTATTTGCATCTTTAGTGCAACTCCATGTTCATTTTACTGATTCACGCTGTGCTCTTGAAACATCACCTCTGATGTCTTTCTGAAGGATTAAGTCTAGAGCTTCCTTACCTCTCTTTTAGGATCTCAGTAGACACTAGAATGAGGCAACTTTGATTTTTATATGCATGCTGAACTCTGATTTCATTACTCTTAGAATGCCATCATTCTGTGGCCTGGTGTGCACTCTGCATACAAAAGCACAATAAGAACTTACACGTTTACTTTCAACTTTGATCATCCTTTCAGGATATAAGCTATTAAGAGCAATACAGTACTTTGATAAATAACCATAAAGTGGTGTCTATTTTGGATGTAATTCAGAAACTAGAAAGAAATTTCTATTTATGTAATCCTATATCAAAAACTCTGTTAATGTATAATGTGAGAATCACAAAGACAATGCTGTATTCTATCCTAATTAGTGGGAAGCAGAAGCAGCATCATATTTGAAGTAGTTTCAGACTTTTTCTATCTGAGTATTACTTTTGGGATATTTAATTTGTCAGCATTATGAGAGGTATTAGAAGAATTCATAGTTTAACATCTTGGGTTCTGTCAAGATGGATCATTGTTCTATGAACTTTGTTTTTCTGTCTTATCACTTTAAAAAAACAAAACAGGACAAAACTAAAACAGGAAAGAGTGCAGCAGCTTGGAGAGCAAAGGTATATTGGTTAAAGAGTGGTAGTGGTTGACCAAGCCCTAAATAAATAAGTATTGAATGTGTCTAAGCAGAGCATGGAGAAAGATTTTTTAAGGGTCAGACCCAGAGGAACACTGGTTCGAGGTAAGAGAAATGAATGTCTTCTCGGTTAAAGTAAACAAAATTGAATTAGTTGTGGGCTTTATCAGGTTGAGGAATATAATAAGATCATTAGAATATTAAGGATAAATTGAACTCTGAGCCCCCATTTATAACTAGGATTCTGTGCCTCCTCTCCTACCATTTTTCACCCTTAAAAGGTTGATGTTATATTCTGTTCAATCTTTTTATTAAAGAACTTTTTTCCTCCCTCTTCTGACAACGCCACATCCATAACGGTGTTGTTCATACCAATATGCCAGCCCCTCAGTCTCCCTAGAGAGATTCTTTACTCCATGTTGGAGCAAACAGAATGCCTTTCTCCAAACTTAGGGTTTCAGAGCAGTCCTCAGCATGTTTTTGGCCCCAGAACATCCATTATGACAGTGGTCACTTTTTAGGTTTTAGCTTTCCTCTCTTTCCCTTTGGCACAGAATCAGACCTGGAGGCTGTTGGAGAAAGATAACATGTCACCTTCTGCATTTTCCTCCCCAGATCTTCTTCAGGGCAATCTTGCACAAACAGAACAAAGCCACACAACAACACTGATCACCCTTTTATACTCCATCAGAGGTCTTTATGAAAATAGAGATATGTGCCCTAGAGCTAGGGTCCAGCGGGTAGGTACTACCTAACTCAACTTTTATTTTTATTTTTTTATTTTTATTTTTTTTTAAAGATTGGTTGACTGATTTAAGAGAAAGAGAGAGAGAGAGTGAAAGAGAGAGTTATGGGGAATGAGGGGGGGGAGAAAAGGAGAGAGAAAATCCCAAGCAGACTCCCCATTGAGTGTGGAGCCTGAAGGGGGCTTGATCTCACAACACTGAAATCATGACCTGAGCTGAAATCAAGAGCGAGGTGTTCAACTGACTGAGCCTACCAGGTGTACCTACCTAACTCAACTCTACAGTGGGTATTTATTAATTAAGGTTGAATATTAGGCATCTGGTCACAGTCACAATTTCTGAGGGACTTTCTCACATAAAACTGTTGATCAAAGTGGTTTCTTTTACATTCTGGTCCAAGAACTAGAACTTTATTTTTTCAGAGTCTTATTCTGTAAAAAGTACAGCCTTGAGGATAATCTGTTGATCTTTTCAAATATTTGAGTCATGAGAAGATTCAAAGTAAAAAAGGGACAGACATTAATATAACAGACCCTCCTTCTACAACTGAGGTACACCTCAGTATTAACATTTTGCAGTATCTGATTCACATTATTATTTTCTCAAGAATTAAGATATACCTGAAACCTCCTGGGGTGTCTGGGTGGCTCAGTGAGTTAAAGCCTCTATCTTCAGCTCAGGTCATGATCCCAGGGTCCTGGGATCGAGCCCCACATCAGGCTCTCTGCTCAGCTGGGGGCCTGCTTTCCCCTCTCTCTCTGCCTGCCTCTCTGACTACTTGTGATCTCGGTCTGTCAAATAAATAAATAAAATCTTTAAGGAAAAAAAAAAAAAAAACCTCCTTAGGAACTCTACCTCATCTCCCGCCCCTCTTTCCTTCTCTAAGACAACCACCATACTTAAGGTGGTATATATCCTTTTAGAACATGTGTAATAAAATGTATATATCTTTCATTATGCAGTACTCTTTGTGAGTTTTTAAATTATTTCACAAATGGTATATCTTTTCAGTTTGCTGTTCCTGGTCAACACTTTGAACTTAAGACTTACTCATTTGACTATAGTGGCTGTCTCCTGACTTATATCCCGAAATCCATTTTGTTCCATCCTGATGTACTGCCCATGAATATGGAGTGAACAACTCACTGTATCTCCCCAGTGTCTCACTTAGTGGATTCCACACCCTGGGATAGTGCCAGTTGGAAGCGATCCCTTAAAGCTATTATTTTTATTCCTAGGTTTAATATAACTCTTCTTATTAACTTTTGGACTATTCAACCTATTAAGAAACAACTATACCATAGAGACAGAAAGATCTTCCTGTGACTCCAATGTACTCAGTCCTGCTAACCAGTACCTCTTTAGAAGTCATTAATTGGCCATGCCCTAGAAAATGTGTCAGCTCATTGGTTAGGACTAGAAGGCTCTGTTTTATTAGATTTTGTCAAAGTGTTTGCCAGAATGATGTGTGTCCATTTGACTCCCTTCTATAGTAGAAGGGTTCCCTCTTTTCTACATGCTCAGTAAGATGGGTGTTATCTAACTTTAGTTTGTTTGCCCATTCCAAGAGGTATGAAATATTCTCTTGTTGTTCACATTGTAAGTTTTCCAATTATTAGTGAAGTAAAGCATCATGTATTTATCAATAATATGGGATTTAGTATTTTGTGAATTATCTGTCTAACCCCCTTGGTCTAGTTTACTATTTTTAGCCTTATTCGTTTGTAGGAGTAGTTATTTTATGTACACGTAGAACTACTAACTATAAGTGAAACACTAGGGATAAAAATTCAGGCAGCTAACTGCTACTGATGGTACCACACAAATTTGTAAAATTGTTGATGGTCATGATGGCAGCTTAGGCATCAAATAGAATGAAATTAATATTAAGAATTTTCAGTTTAGGAAGGAAAGGGAATTTATAATTCCATTTAAGAAATATACTTATGGGGGGTACCTGGGTGGCTCAGTGGGTTAAACTTCTGCCTTCAGCTCAGGTCATGATCCCAGGGTCTTGGGATCAAGCCCTGCATCAGGCTCTCTGCTCAGCAGGGAACCTGCTTCCCTCCTCTCTCTGCCTGCTGCTCTGCCTCCTTGTGATCTCTATCCATCAAATAAATAAAATCTTTTTTTTTAAAGGAAGATACTTATGGGAAAATGCCAAATACATTAACAATATTTTCATGCCTAGGGAGGTCAATTTCAATGATCTAGATTATTTAGTCATATAAAACAGTTTATTCCAACAGAAATGGAAAGCTGGAATGGCCTTAGCTTCATGTGGTAGCTTTTAGAAGTATATTTTTGTAGAAGTAAAACTCAATGTCCACCAACTTCCTTTTATGTAAAAGTATTTCAAAGGCACAAATGAAAAATTCAAATGGTATAAAGAACCAATCCTAGTAATTCACTCACAGAAGGAAATTCACCCCATGCATGCTTAGGTTTTGATCATTTCTATTGAAAGAATGGCTAGTCTATTTTCCTGTAACTCTCCTCTTTTTTTTTTTTTAATACACTTTTAAACATTGGACTTTACCTAATAGAAATACATTTTTCTAGAAAGGTTTTATCTTAAATACTTTGACCCTAGAAAGTAAAGTAATTTAGCAGAGTTTCTCACACTAGGGATTAAAACGGATGTTAAAGTATCCACAGCAGATGAAAATGAGTATAAAGATGAATCAGGCATGAAAGTTCAGAAATGGAAAATGAATGATGTTTCTATTTTATTGTCCTTGTAAATAAAATGAATTATGCTTTTGGCTTCCATTTGCCATATGAATTGATTGTTACAAGATAAAACCTGAGAAAATGGAATTATAATTTTTGAGAATCAGTGAATCAGCAGCATTTTTTCAAGTAGTCAGTGGAAGTGTTACAGACATTCCACTGAATTTGCTTTCTGCAAAGCTCCACTCTGTATGTAGGTGTCTTTGTTTAAAGAGGTGCAAACATTTTAGGGATTTATATATGTATCTTCTTTCACATTGAAATGGTCCTGGTAAAATGAAACAAAACTGGATTTGGCTTTGAGCCCACTGGTCTGTAAGCCTAGACTTTGTGCTGGAGTCTTCTGGGATTCCGTCTCCTCTCTTGTAAGGTTCTTCTACAAGCCTCCCTCTACTACCATCCCCCTACCTCCAGTCTCAAGTCCTGTCTCAACAAAAGTGAAATACATCTGATCACTTCATTCACATGTTGCTATGAAATCCTATAGGTTAAGATCTATTACTCAAGGGGCACCTGGGTGGCTCAGTGGGTTAAAGCCTCTGCTTTCAGCTCAGGTCGTGATCCCAGGGTCCTGCATCGGGCTCTCTGCTCAGCGGGGAGCCTGCTTCCACCTCTCTCTCTATCTGCCTGCCTCTCTGCCTACTTGTGATCTCTGTCAAATAAATAAATAAAATATTAAAAAAAAAAGATTTATTACTCAACACCTATGACTTTAGCATATGATATTAGTTAAATATTTACCAAGGCTTTTTGAGGGCCAAATGCCATCCAATAAATGTGTATGCATCATTTCATTAAGATAGAACCTTTTAGGAGTGCCTGGGTGGCTCAGTGGATTGAGCTATTGCCTTCGGCTCGGGTCATGATCTCAGGGTCCTGGGATCGAGCCCAGCATCGGGCTCTCTGCTCAGCGGGGAGCCTGCTTCTGCCTCTCTTTCTCTCTGCCGGCCTCTCTGCCTACTTGTGATCTCTCTCTCTAAAAAAGAAAAAAAAAATAGAACCTTTTATTTTATCGACAAAGAAGCAGGTTTAGAAGGAGTTAAGAAAACTTGGCTAAGGTTTTACAGCTAGTAACTAGCAGAAATGAACTTCAACTCAGGTTAAAATAACACAAAACATGTATGTGTATACACGATAGCACACAATCCTGAGCAGGTTTCAAAACCTTGTAGTTGCATATCATCACCATTCCTGGAGTAATGGTTTACTTCCTGTGCTGAACGTAAGTAATACAGACATCACTGCATTGGGTCCACCCCAGACTACACAGGTAGGCACACAGCTCCACTGAGCAGTTGGAATACAGGGAACGTGCCACCTTGCCAAGGGCTGGAACAGGAGCGTAAGAGAAAGATGGCTTAATCCACTGTTTCTCGCTTTGTTTAATGCAGTGATGCCACGCTTTGCCGAGCAAGTAGAGGTGGCTATTGAAGCCCTGAGTGCCAACGTCCCTCAACCATTCGAAGAGAATGAGTTCATTGATGCCTCTCGCCTGGTGTATGATGGTGTTCGAGATATCAGAAAAGCTGTGCTGATGATCAGGGTATGTAAGGCTTCTACAGTTTGGAGCTGATCAGAGCTTCTGGTACAGACTCCAGAGAATTTACTTGGTTTGTGTTAATTACTTAGTTTTACTTGTTAAGCTGTGTGGCTCCTCATTTAGTCAGACAAGGAGAACGAACGCTTTAGTCAGGCAAAAGGGACAAGTGATTCCAACAAGCCTAGATTCACATTGAATAACCTGAGGAGGGATGCTCTGCCTATTTCTTACATGCATTGTTGTCTAAATTTGATACTAATTTACAGGTGCCCCTGCTATTAACCATGTGTTCCTCTGGCTAACATTTTCCCATCAGGATCAGAAAGCCATGAGTTGGAAAGAAAGGAAGAGTACCCAGCTTAGCAGTATTAATAATAGTATAGTATTAATAATAATGATGATGATGATAATGATCTTATACATAGTCACACTATCTTAACAAAAAATAATTACAATCTTATGAATGAGGTGGTATAATTTTGTAGCAAACTTCTTCCCATCACTCACCCTACAATCTTCCCATCCTCAGTCTTTTGTTGGCAGCTGTGAGCCTTCCAAACGACTGTCCAAGTGATATAGAGCCATATGCTAGAAAACATATAATACAGTAGGTTTTAAAACTCAACATAAGTATCCGTTGCAACTTCTTTTGTTCACCCACAAAGTACCTTCTTACCTTCTTTTATTTACATTAAGACACATAGCTTCCCTTGTTCCATTTAACTGCTATATAATATTTCATTGTAAGATGAGATTTTTTTTTCTTCTTACCTTACCAACAATTTGGCATGGTTTTCAAGTAAGTTTCTTACCCACAGAACTCTTTTTTAAAACAAACTTAAATATTCAAGAGCATAATTGATGACACAAATACATCTGGGGCTATTAAGACTGAAAAAGAGATGGGGCTTCTGCAGTGACAGTCATAACATGAGAACATACTAGTAGTCTGATACTAATATAATGTGAGCCACAATTGTAATTTCAAATTTTCTGGTAGACACATTGAAAAAACGAAAAACAAAAAACACAGGTGAGTCAATTTTAATAATTAACTTAATCAAATGTATCTAAAATGTTATCATTTTTGACATGTGGCATTAGCTACATTAAAGTTCTCAGTAATTCATTGTAGCTCATGTCTACCATATTGGGTTAGATAGCACTGGACTGCATCCCTACCTTAATCCTCTGCAGTTGTCTCTAAGGCTGCTCAATAAAACCACAAGGTATCTGTTCACTGCATTCTGAAAAACTTGCTCTCAGGGCGATCACTGAACATCTAAACCAATATAACTTCAAACACTGCAAAACAATACTAACCAAATAACATCTGTGGTATTTTGTTCTCTTTGAGCAATGTATACCTAGTCTTCTTAGTATTTTATCTGTGGGATTAATTCTCCTCTGAATCTTGATATATTTGAGGTCATTAAATTCATGAGTGATCATCTTCAACTGTGATTTACAGCTCAGATCACCATATTGCACTCTGGAAATCACAGTTGAAGAGGATCACCATGGTGATCTGAGCAGGTGGATTAGAGTATCACTAGGAAGAGTCTCTCTTCCCTCTTTGTTGGTATCCGTGCTTCCCCTGAAACATTACCAAACACCTTCGCTTGGGAGGGCAAAAAAATCTTCAAATTTTCTTGTCTTTAAATTTGGCTGGATTGTTTTCTCATTAAATATGTCTGTCTTTCAAAATAATTTCATGATCAGAGTGTTCAGACCATTGCATAAGTTACATCAGATGATTCTCATACTTAACAATGTGGAGTTCATGTTTGGAATTTGGAGGCTATCAGATATATTTCCTGTTCTTCTAACTTGCCCATTTTACATCTGTCAAACTCTTAACACCTTGCAAGACTGGCTGAAACCTTCAAATTTTCTCCATCAAAAATATTGACCCTCTCCTTTATCTACGTATAACTATTTCTGTTTATGATAGTATTTATTACATTATTCCCTTTTATGTCTTTTACCTTCTTTATACTGTGAAATTTTGGAAAGCAAAGGCTGTGTTTTTATTTTCCCTTCACTGTAGTGCCTTGTCTGGCACCGTGGTCAATGGTGTGTGTGTGTGTGTGTGTGTGTGTGTGTGTGTGTGTGTGTGTTGGTAGTAGTGGAAACACATACCTGGGAAGATAAGGAAGGTAACAGAAAAGGGATGAGAATTGCAGGAGAAGGAAAAGAAAGGTAGTCAGGCTTTTAAACCTGTAACAAATTAGATCATTCTTTTTCCATTACATACTAACTTGTGAAATAAGGTAATAGACCACGAGAATTATGTTTTCAAAGCATTTGACACTAAATCCCACTATAATCCTCAAGACATATTCCCTCTTTTGCCATTTTTCTGCTTTGTTAGCCTTCACATTTTTGTGACAACCATTCATCTGGGAGGCTGAGGAAGTTTATAGCCATCATTCATTTATTCATTCATGAGCTGTAAAAAAACATAATTTTAGATAAAATGCCATATCTTTGTTGAAGTGTCATTCCTACATCTCGACATTTCAAGTGATTTGATCAGATGGATTTCACACCACTTGAAACTTAAGAGAGAAATGTACAGTATGTACAAATTATTATTTTTAAAATCCTTCTCCATTCAGCACCCACATGGTTTCATTTTGTACTTAATTTCTTGGTTTGGTTTTTGAATATAATGATTAAGTCTACTTAAAAATAAAAAATCCATTGCGCCAAGTTCGAAAGAAAGATAATGAGACAAGTAGAACTATTTCTTTCCCAGCAAACCTGGCCATGCTTCATTCTCTCCAAAGTGTTCATTGTACTTTGTAAAAATAAGAAATCTTTTTCCCTGAAAAAAAAAAAAATAAATAAATGCAGAACAGACCTTGAAGGGTTAAATTTTCCAATACCTTGACTTGCAGTGATAAATACATATATCATGTGATGCTGGTATCCAGGCATTCCAGGGCAGTTCTAGGCAACCCTCTGAAGTAGACAAAACTTTCTTTCTTGTATCCTAACCTCACCTTTCAGAACCTCATTTCTCCCTGAGAACGAGTCTACTCTGCCCCTCTGCCCTGAGACTATTTTTTGTTTGCTTCTGGCTGAGGCTTGCACTTGGTGACCTATCAGCTACAAAGGAATTTCCTAATTACCCCAGCAAGGTAATTAAAAAATGAACAGACAAATCTGGCATACCGCCATACCACTGATTCCCATTATTTGCAGTAGTTATATTCTGTAACGTCTCTGTGAACATTGAGTTAGAGAATCTTGAAACACTCTTCCTAGGGGAATATGCTTAGGTTCCTAAGAGCCTCTGGTTACATTTTCATTCACTGGTCAATATATAACTGTGTTTTATGCACGTTTTTGTTTAAATGCACTTTATGTAGTGTATATTTTTGACCTCCCAGCCAACCTCCCTGTAACTCATTCCTGAAGGAAGCTCATCTAATGCATGCCTTTTCCCTATAAGGTACATCACAAGTTTCTTACACTTAGGACCACCAAGCAACACTTAGGCACTGTACTTGGAAGCCATTGTAATCAGAGAAATCACCAAAAAAAGGCACAAAGATGCAAAATATGTGGCACTAAATGAATACAAAAAGGTACTTATTTACAGTATAAGAACTCAGACAAAAAGGCCCAACGTTACCTCAGCTGGAAACTCACATCTTAGGTGACTCATGTTTTTTGCCACATGGTCCTTGCTGGGAAAAACTACACAAGGATTGCTTTGGGGGATTACAAAGAAGCTTTTGGTTCATAGGTAATGTCAGGAATAAGGTATCTGCAAATAATGAGGGCTAACTGTGCGTTTAAGACACAGAGTTAGACGTTTAATATTGGAAATTAAGATAACTGGGTAGGGTAGAAGGAGGTAATACCTTGGTGTTAGGATATCTGTATTCCAAAAAAAAAAAAAAAAAGAAAAAAGAAAAGAAAGAAACAAACAGTAGTTGCTTCTCATAAGAATAACCCTGGGAAAAGTCTATATTCCTTTATAATGTAATTGGAACACATTAATTTGGTTACACATGATACTTTTGAAAGCAGGTTGTGGAAAAAGTTAAGTCCTGATAAAAGTCTAAAGTTTAACTTCATAAATCCCAAACTGTGCCTGAAAGGGCCCTTGGAGCATTGCACGGTGTTTTAAAATTTCAAGGGAAATATACAGATGTTTCTAGCTCACGGTTTAAATATTAGGTTGGTATATTCCTTTTAATAACATTCTGTATTTATGAAGCTGGATTTTTGGTGGTTGCAGTGATAAAAAGGAAGTTCAGTGGATGTTTGGTCGTATTCCGAGATTTGAGAAGTCATGCAATGTGCACCAGGCACTAGATTGTTAACTTTAATCAACTTTATCCATTTTTGTGCTCTAACTGCTTAATCAACACAACTGTTCAGTTTGTGACTGTTTTATTTGTTTTTGTTTTGTTTTTAGCCAAGAGGCACTTTGAAAAAATTACTGAGGCTCAGTGAGAGTATTTGAAATAGTAGCATTTGGGAACCTATGGCTTAAATAATTTTTGGTCATTGGCATGCTCGTTTTCATCTCTGTGCTTCAGTTTCTGTATCTGCAAATAAGGACAGGTATTGCCTTTGCTATAAAGCACTAGCCTAGACCTGGCATTTAGTAGATTCCCGAGAAATATTTTTCTTTTCTCATCCTGCTGGGATGACATTTCTTATTACAATCAATTAATGAAATACAATCTGTTAAATAAATTAACAATATTATTAAAACTGCAGGGATTGGAGTTACTCATCAGAGCTAGAAAATGAAGAGTTGAGAAGGCTTTTATGACAAAACTGATTTTTCTATTACAGGTTGCTATTATCCAGTTGATTAACATGGTCCTCTAAAGTTCCCAGTTTTGTTTTCCGAACTCAAGTAATTAGAAATAATTTCATATGATTTTTCAGAAATATTCAGTAATATAGTCTTGGTCATTCATTTATTAAGTATCTGTTGAATGCTTACTAGATACCCCACAGAGGTGGAGGGGCCCTGAATGGAGAGGTAAACAAAATAGAAGTCCCTATCTTCAAGAAATTTATATTCCTCTGGTGGGAGACATAGAATATAATAAGCAAGGAGGTAGAACATGCCAGTTACTGTGCCATGGAGTAAACCAAGGCAGTATAAAGGGATAGAACACAGGGTGCATATGAGTTTTATGAAGGGTGGTCACTCTTTGGATGGCATTTGAGAACAGACTTGGAGGAGGAGGAAACAAGCCACAAAAAATATTAGGACAAATGTGTTCCAGGCAGGGGGAATCACAGGTGTAGTGTTAAGGATCACACTAGATGAGATGGAAGGCTTCGATGTGTTCTAAGCTGACTTCGTTTGGACTAGAATCATCACCCTGGATCTGCTGGAGACAGTAGAATGTATGGAGGAAAAAATAGAAGGAGATCTGTCGGGAGACTTCCAGAATAATCTAGGATAGAGATGCCAGTGGCCAATCACTTCTGACTGATTTTCTTTTACATTGACTTTAGGAAAATGCAATGCTTGTGGTATAGCTTTCTGATTGGGAAATCCTTCCTCAGGCATCCCCCAGATTCTCGTGTTGCCTCTCCGTGTCTTCCTCTTTCTGTTCCCAGTGAAGCTCTCATACACATTTGAGCCATTCTTTTAAATGGTGATTAATATATTTCTCATGTGTCCTAGTGAAACAACTCTAAATCCTTCAGTAGTTTCTTATTTTGCTTCCCTCCAGAAACTGTAATAGAGAAGACAGAGGATTTCATTTGGAGCCAACAGCAGGTAGATTGATCCTGTTCTGTAATTGACATGTGGTGCGACCCTGGACAAGCACATGATTTTCTTGGGCCTCTGTAATAGGCACCAATTAATCTCCTAGAGGAGATTTTAGAGGCCAAATACTTTAATCATGCCATTTTACAAATAAAACCCACTTTTGCAATCTAACAGATAATAGACCCAGGGAACCAAGAGTAGACCCAAAGTGGTTTTTGTTGGTTAAAAAAAGGCTTTCCCTGGGAGCACAGAAAGGCGGAATTGAGGCTTGACCCTCAGGTTCCAGCTTCCAGTCCAGTGAATTATACACATTGGTGATTCATTTTTATCCTATAAACACTACCTCATGATACAGGTCTTATTATCTCTGGGCCCGTTTGCAGACCTTCACTGTATTTCCATGTCTCTTTTAACGTACGGAGATCCTTGACCAACCAAAACATAACACTGCTCCTTGTTAAAATGAATAATTCAAAAAATAACAGCATGAGAAGTAGACACGTTTACATGCAATTAGCAAACTGCACATGCACTGAACTGTTTATATGGGTGACTTGGATGGATTTGCTGAATGATGAAGGCACAAGAAAATATTTTAAGCTCATCCATTTGCCTGGTATTATTGGTGATGGTTAAGAGCATAGGCTGTGGAACCCTCTCAGCTTGCTAGATGTAACACCCTGGAAAACTGACTTAACAACTCTGAGCTTTTTTATACATCTGTAAAATGGACATTAATTTCTTTCGGGGGAGAGGCAGAGGGAGAGAGAAAGAGAGAACATTAAGCAGGCTCCATGCCCAGCATGGAGCTTGATGCGGGGCTTGATCCCACAACCCTGAGATCATAACCTGAGCCGAAATCAAGAGTTGGACATTTAACTGACTGGGACACCCAGGCACCCTAGGCATTATATTTATTTCATTAGGTTGTACAAGGATTAAATCCTTCAGCTGAATGCCTGGCCCATAGTGGTTGGTAAAAATTATTTCTATTATTATGATTATTGCAGTTATTAGGTATATGTTATCACTTATTACTTGAGTTCATTTTTATCATTTACAAAGCATTTTTGTATATACTTTATCCTAGAATCCTGTGAGGCAGGCAGGGAAAATAGGAATTATTGTCTCCATTTTATGAGTGAGGAGAGAAGTAAAAAAACTCTTAGTGATATAAACAGTTTATGAGTGGCAGAGTTAGGCCAAAAACACTCAGATTCCCTGGGTCCACATCCAGGTTTTTATTTGATTTATTTGTTTATTTTATTTTATTTCTTTCATTTTTAAACTTTGTTTTGGTTTCTGAGCCCTAGTCACTTGAGTGAAAGCTCATCATCATTAACCTTAGGCTGCTGGGTTTTGTCTGTCATTGACTCCTCTGCTGAACACAGATCATTGAAATGTTTGATCACAGTACTATAGGCACTGTCATATTTTCCTTTTTTCTATTGAGTGAGGTTTTTCATTTTACTTTTCTCTCTCCTTTTCAAAAACGAATGATGAAAAGTGCTTGCAATCTTGTCATCTCATCTGTCAGCAGAATTTACCAACTTGCTGTAATTGTTCTGTAGTACATTCCAGAAGAGTGAAAAATGATCAGAGATTATTGTCTCTGTCCACAATGGAAATACAACCAGTTATTTGAACCAGGTTCTGCCCATCCCACCCCTGCTTTAGTTAATAAAGTATGGGAACAAAACCTCTTTCTTCCTTGTTTCTTTTAATAATTCTGTGAAAGAAAATTGAACATCTGTAGATGACTGAGTGAATATTAATAAGGTTGATGGAGAGAGAGAAGGAAAACAAGAAGGATATGCCAAAGCTTGGAAATTACTACGCATAAGGTGACATTGGCATGAAGACCCCATTTTATGCCTGTCTGACCAGTCTCAAGGCTCCATCAATAACCACACCTGATTAATTATACTGAAGTGGCCAAAGAAACCAGCTGAATCAAAGTGTGCCCTTTTGGATGGGGAATGGGCTACTGTATCATCAGTGCTGCTGTGGTCTGCTTCTTCCTTTTGAAATACAGAGCCCTGGGAGCTGGTGCTCCTTCTTGTGCTAAGGAACAGTTGTGGGTGACTGTCAGCTTTCAGTCTAATGACTGTTGATCTGAGAAGGTTGCACTAATGCACTGTCTCCCTTTCATGCACCATCCTCACCAACTCCACATTAATCATCTTGGAATTAATGGAGGACAGTAGCCTACAAGACATGCTGCATGATTTAAAAGGCCTTGAACAAGGTGTAACCCCTCATGCCTCAGTTTCCTTATCTGTAAAATGGGGAAAATTGTGTCTACATCATAGGACTGTGAAGAAAACTGGATGAATTAGTATATGTAAACTCCTTAGAGAAAACCGTGATGAGCACATGAAAAGCACTTAATGTATGTTATCTAGTATGGTCATTAAAGATAGGGAGTATTTTTATTTGTGAGTTTATGGACTAACTCATACATTTTCTCTGCATGGAATAGACTGGATCTCCATGTAACTACTCACTTTTTAAAAATTAACATATAATGTATTATTTACCCCAGGGTTACAGGTCTGTGAATCCTCAGGCTTACACATTTCACAGCACTCACCATAGCACATACCCTCCCCAATGTCCATAACCCAGCCACCCTATCCCTACCCTTCTATCCCCCAGCAACCCTCAGTTTGTTTTGTGAGAGTAAGAGTCTCTTATGGTTTGTTTCCCTCCTGATCCCGTCTTGTAACTACTCACTGTAAAGCCATTCCATAGCTCCAGTTCTTACCTGATTTATAATGTGAAAAAGATAGACACATTTGGGTATTTGGGGTCTAAATTCTAATCTGCTATTAATTAGTTTAGAGACATTTGGCATACTTTTTGCAGAACCTTGGTTTTCTTATCTCAAAAGAGAATGATCCTTATTTTACTGTGCTGGTTTTAGCTAAATTGATACTATGTATGAAAGAGCTATTTAATCCTTGGTGGTTGCGTAGTGATTGGTAGATTCACTTTGTAAAAGTGTTTGAATGAATTGATTTCAAAATCCTAACTGTGGAAAGAACCAAGATGCCCTTCAATGGACGAATGGATAAGGAAGATGTGGTCCATATACACTATGGAGTATGATGCCTCCATCAGAAAGGATGAATACCCAACTTTTGCCCCAACATGGACGGGACTGGAAGAGATTATGCTGAGTGAAATAAGTCAAGCAGAGAGAGTCAATTATCATATGGTTTCACTTATTTGTGGAGCATAACAAATAGCATGGAGGACATGGAGGACATGAAATTCATATGCAGTTCTCCTAACAAATAGTTAGGAGAAGTGAGTTGGGGGAAATTGGAAGGGGAGGTGAACCATGAGAGACTATGGACTCTGAAAAACAACTTGAGGGTTTTGAAGGGGGGCGGCTGGGAGGTTGGGGGAACCAGGTGGTGGGTATTAAGGAGGGCACGTATTGCATGGAGCACTGGGTGTGGTGCAAAAACAATGAATTCTGTTACGCTGAAAAGAAATAAAAAATAAAATATATGCAGTGAAAAAGCAAAAAACAAAAACAACGAACAAAAAAAGTCCTAAGTAATGATGATGGCAAACTACTTTTAAATGCCTATTAAATGCAGACATTTTACACAAAGTATGTTACTTAATCTTCACAAAAATCATAAAGGGACTTTTATCAACAGCAGTTCACAGGGGAGGAAACTGGAGCTAAGAGGATTTTGCCAGTGGTCACACAGGGATTCATATTCAGGCAGTCTTGACTCTGGATAGTCAAGTTGCAACCTGTATGCCATACGGTTTAGTGATCACATCGGATATTTCATCTGGACTCACCGTTGGCTTGACGATGATCAATTCTTTTTGCTTATTAAGACTAGAATAAAGACTGGGAGTAGAACAAGAAGGGCATTACAGACCAATAATAGGTACAGCTTTTGTTGTTGATGGTGATTTTCTATCTTACAGTAGATTTCTATGGATGGAAAAACACACAAATATTTTTTCTTAAAATTAGAAAGCATGTCATGTCACGAACTAGGCAGACTTTTTATGCCTACAGGAGGAAGTAATCGAGCGTAATTTTTTTTTTTTAAGATAAATTGGGGCAGCTTGGTTTTTCTGACTCCATCAGAGCCAGGATCCTCCTCCATACCCCCCTACATATAACTGCCCACAAGCTCTCTTTCCTGGGAGCTACTTAGCTTTTGTAGGCACAAAGAATTTGGGTGGGGATGAGGGTTATCAATTTAAAATATACTGATTCTTCTCTTTTCCTTTGTACCTGTAGACCCCAGAAGAACTAGAGGACGATTCTGACTTCGAGCAGGAAGATTACGATGTACGCAGCCGGACAAGTGTTCAGACTGAGGACGACCAGCTCATTGCGGGGCAGAGTGCACGGGTGAGTGCACATCCAGGACTCGGGTTTCATGCACTGGGCCTATGTACACCAAGTTGGTTTGAGGGGAGTTCTGATCCAGGGTTTTGAAATCCCAGAGATTTATAGCTCAGAAATCTGTGCTTTCATCTGTGGTTGTTCTTTGCAATTCATATTTTACACAATGGAAATAACCACCACTGCTTCTGTTTTCTGTTCACACTATTCTCTTACCATCACTTGAAACGGAGAAGCCACATCACTGCAAATGGTTGAAGTGTCTAGTGGATTTTGTTGGGTGTGTGTAGATGGTTCAATAGCTAGGGGATGCAGGAATGCTCAGATCTTGCATTAGCACAGACACCACAGTGCCACTTGAAGTCACCAAGCTTGTTAACACAAGAGGCAGTGACAAATGGAAAATTAGAGTACTACTTATTAGTGGCTGGGCCATTACTGTTCCATACTCTGACGTAGGGTCTCTGATGAATGGGACCACATCTTTGAAATTGGTTCAAGGACATCAAAATAGAGACAGAACTCCCCATCCCCCTCTCAATACCTACTACGGCAAGGGCAGTAGCCCTAGAGCAGTTTGCCATATGATAGAAAAAGAAATTATAGAGACATACTAGACATATGCCAGTTTAAGGCACGGAAGAGGAAGCAACAGAAAGATCACTGCTCTGGCTGACATTTGAGCACCCTGGAACGCTCTGTGACATTCTCTGCCAACACAAGTGTTTCAAAGAGGATTCTGACTGATTCTATTAATTGGATCTCATTGAGGATAGATGCCAGTAATCAAGGTAGGTCTCAGGAGATTAAGTCCCTGGGGATTACAAAAGGAGGTGAGATTCTCCTCCCTTCCAAGGTTCAGTTTTTATGCAGTAAGAACAGCCCCATTATAGACTGTGTTCTTATTATATTCTAATTAGAATTACATTCTAATTCCCTGTTAAGTTTTACTTAAGGAAAAAAAAAGGTAGAGGAAGCACAAGTTTGAGAAAGAGGTGGTAATTAGAATAGTGATTAGGAAACCCCAGAAAGCTCACCCTAGTTCAGGAATTGTGAAAGAAGAGTAGGAGCAGTCAGTCAGAGATTAAAGAGGACTCAAAGAAGACTAAGTCTTATGTTGAGTCAGGAAAACCTTCATACTTAAAACCCAGTTTCTCTTTTTGTGCTTTCTGTGCTGATGTAGTTTCATGCAACAGTGAAATGATTGATAAGATATAGATGGACATTGATGAGGAAACGGGAGGGTAAAACTAGAATATTAAAGATGCACCAGCTTTGATTTCAGACAGACCTTGTTTTGAATTGTAAAGAGTAGAGTGAGGACCATGCTCCATTACATGTGGCTTAATTTTTCTGAGCTTCAGTTCTATTATCTGTAAAATGTGAATAACTTACTTGATCGGATTCTTTGGAAGTTTAATGACTTAATATTTGTAAAATTATGAACACAATACCTGACATCCATTAAATGCTCAATAAGGGGTGAGTGAAAATCGTCATCCTTTGGAAGAGAAATTCTTTTGGATCACAGACTGGTGACAGTAAAAAAAGTACACAAAAGAATATGAAGTCCCCTACTTGGAAAATCTTTTGTAAACTCTAACCCCCACGTCCTTGTCCCCTGCCCCCACCCGTGTTGAAAATTAAGTTCATGAAGCGGAGAGGCTTTTGAAACTGTGTTGGCATAACACTAAAATCAATTCATCCGTCAAGTCAGTTCATCTTCAAAATTAAGTAAAGCCAGCATTTTTATGTCAATGACAAAGGGCATATTTGAAGTATTTCATCCAAACATTAATCAATTCAAAGTCAATTTGATTGACTGACTGCAACTCGGTATTGATACAGTCCAGTATCCATTGACTCGTTTTCTCAAAGACCAAAGCATATCATACAACCCTTATCATGCTTTATAGTCACCATCTTGTCAAAGTGGCATGATTAGTCCCATTCTTGCCAGGAGGAATGTAGTCCCATTGTACTTCCATTTCATGCATCTTATGATAGATACCTAGTCAATTAAATGGAAATGAAAGTCAGATAACACCTGTCTATATCATCTATTATTTTTCCCACAATAGGTGAAAAGACAACAGTCTTTTTTGAAAGATTTTCCAGTGTGAATTATGAACATGGCCCAGGATAGTAAGAACAAAGTACCCCTATGACCCAGCACTTGCTGATTTGTCTTTGAGATCCGTCACGTGGTCTGTGTGATTAACTCGCAGCAGACAGCATTAGTTATTGACTCAGCCTATTTTAGCCCATAATTACATGATGACAAATCAGAGACCTAGAATTATGGCTGTAAGTTGGAAATAAGCGGGTGCATTGAATTGCTAAGATGACAGATGGTCGAACTTTTGACCAGAGAAGTATGTTAACTTGGTCAAAATTGTGAAGGAGGCAGAAGTTGTCTTTGACAGAGGTGGTTGCTCTTTGCAGCAGCCAGTCCTTCCCTTATTTTAATGGACTTACTTTGTGTTCTCATTCAGGTGATTCTTCCTCTCTGAAAAGGGTAAATTAATCTAAAAGCAGGTTATGGTAGGAGAAAAGCTTTTAGTGCCCACTCGAACATTTCTCCCAAACTCTGAAATTAGAGTGCTTATTTCCTTTATGTGTCCCTATCTGCTGCTTCTCTACAGCATTTTCTGAGAGGGACAGGCAGAGAATGATCATTCCCTGATCTGATAAAATGTAGAAGTAATCAGACCTTGTGATCCTAGACATGACATTTCATACTCTTTCTTCACAGGTCGATGTGGTTAAAATTGGTTAGTGACAACTCTTGGACACTTAACCTTGGTGATAGAATGTATTATCTGGAGTCACACAGACCTTATTTTAAATACGGTCTTGGCCAAGCTGTGTGACTTTGGGCAACTTTCTTAACCTCTCCATCCCTTATCCGTGCATGTGCGTGTGTCTGTGCTATGTGTGTATGCACAGCATTCTACCTTATGATGACATTAGGAGAACTGCATAGTGAAAAGTATCATAAGATGTGTCACATATTGTCAAGTTGACAAAGAAGATGATAATGATGCTTATAGTGTAAGGCAGTTCTTCATTACAAGGCTGGTCAAATAATTTAGGCTAAAAGAGCATGGACAATTTAGGAAATCATCAAAGTTTTTACTTACTAAATGGGAGAGTTACCTCAGTTTTCCTATTTACTTCATGGTCTGAGACTGGTAAAAGTCGAAGGACCCAACTTTTAACTGCTTATATTTATTATTCTGCTTTAAACCAAGTAGGTAGGGGCACCTAGGTGGAGCAGCTGCCTTCGGCTCAGGTCATGATCCCAGGGTCCTGAGATCCAGCCTTGCATCGGGCTCCCTGCTCGGTGGGGAGCCTGCTTCTCCCTCTCCTTCTGCCTGCCACTCTGTCTACTTGTATTCTATCTCTCTGTCAAATAAATAAATAAAATATTTTTAAAAACTAAAACCAAGTAGGTAGAAATGGACACAGTGAGTTTTAGCCCTTTTAATCATTGTTTATTAACATTAATGTACTTGAAGCCTAGATGTTAGACTCTTGCTCTTATTTAGGGAAATAACACCTGTCAGTTTGGAAGCCCATAGACTTCAAATGTCATTTTTCTCTTTGAGATTAGAAAAGTAATCATATCAAAAACTCCGGAGATTTAGATTGAAGAAAAGATTCTGGGCTGAGTGATTATTGGCTTGTTTCAGTGATTTATACTTTCTCTTAATAAGTAGAGTTTATAACCTCAATCACAAAAAAATGGTTGGCTGTTCAGAGGAAAGGCTGAAATCCTGGGGTGGGCTATTCTGTGGATTCAAGTCTCTGATTCCACAATTTGTGGCCCCAGATCAGCCAGAACAACAGTCTGTAGAGCTGTGCTTGACTACGTGCATAGAAGCAGCAGAAACTCTCAGACTGCCCCAGGTGATCACATCAGAGAAACAGAAAAGCTGATTTGTTCCCTTTCCTCTTGGCTATGAAAATCACTTTTCTCATGTTCCGTTAGTTTGAGGGAAGGAACAATTGTGTGTTACATATTTTGTATTCCCCTTGATTTAAATGTAGTCAGCCTCTCTTTTTTTTTCCTAGCTAGAACGACTTTAATGTGTTAACATTTCAAACTGCTGAGTTACATTGATAAGACCTAATTAAAACTCATGTGTTGAATTTTAATTTGATTAATTTGCAAATTTCTCAGTTTGTGATCTACTGTTTATAGATAACCTTTTTTCTTTTTTTTTTTAATTCCAGTTTTAGAAAAGGTCAATTGTGAATTTTTAAAAGCCAGAAGCATTTTAAGAATATTTAGGAAAAGACTTTGGCTCACCGATAGCTACATAAACAGAAGCAAATGTAATGACACTTGCACCCAAGTCACACACCATTAAGTGCATTATGCGGGTCGAGCACCCCTAGAGTCAAAATAACATCTTCTTTTGCAAATCTACTTTGAAGGGGCCATTTTTTTTTTCCTTCAGAATTGTGCCCTTAGAAAATATTTGTCAGTTCTGGTAAATTCTCTTGAACTATGTTGATGCAGTGAGTGGAAAAATGGTTAGACAGTCAATCAAAAGATATTTGTTGAGCTTCTATTCTTTGCAGGATGCTGCAGCCTCTACCCTAAGGAAGCTCAGACAGAAGTCAGAAGTAGGGCATTAATAGGAATTCAGGAGTAGAGCAAGGCAATTAATACTCAAATCCCAAGTTAAACAATTGAAACTCATGTGATATAGCTGAAAGATAAGTGTATGCCCTTCAATACACAAATTAATTCTTTTAAGACAATGGAAGTTTCATTGCTTTCCATCCGGGGATTGAATGGAGAGTGTGGAGGTCTGCAGGGGAGTTTTACAGATTCTTCAACAGAGAAGTACCTAGGGAATGGCTTAAATGATGGTGCTTAAGACTTGTGAGGCCTAAGTAAAACAGGATTAGTAGCTCTGTATGAGGAGAACAGATTAATGTAGGATGGTGTAAGATCATCGGACAAGGGTGCTTCAGGAGGAAAAGTTTCGTATTTAGTATCTACAAACCCAAACTTATCTCAAATGCATTGGAATAGCTGTCTTGTTACTAGTACAATATTGTATTTGTGAGTTTATAACCAACTCATTGGTGGTATATTAACTACCTCTTTTGGATACAGTTTTTAAAGTACTTAAAAAATTTTTTTTTCAGAAATATAGTTTTTTAAATATTTTAACTATAGTATTTGTATCAGTCCAGCTTTCTAAATTTGTATTGTAATTTCTGTATTTACACATGCACACTCATGCGCATACACGTGCATACACAGAGACTCGATGCTAGTTATATAACGTCACACACATGCATGCATGGAAGTTAGTAAACACGGCTCGGCATTAGTAAGATGTATCTGTGCAGGTAATAGTCCAGAGACACCTTCATGCAAATCAGAGAGACCCCTTACGTGGGCAGATAAAGCCTCATCTCCAGGTTGCTCTGCCTGGTGAACAATGCTTGTAATTTCAGCCACCGTTGCCCCACTGGGATGGGATCATGATGCATGGTTGTGCATGGTGATCTAGTTGTGCTTAATAGTTAAGTATGGTGTTAGTTGACCTGGGTTTGAACCCTATTCCTACAGCTTTTAGTTATGTAATGTTGAGAATTTAATTTCTCTGGGCCTTAGTATCACCATTAATAAAATAGGGTTTAGAATAGTATTAATCTTGTAGAGTGATTAAGTAAATTAAGTTTTTTATATACATAAGCTTCTTAGCACACTATCTGATATACATTTCTGTACTCAAGGAATCATGTCAATCTTCTATTTATGCATAGTCACATAGATTCTGGCCCCATCCCTGTCTTTCAAGGCAATAATGTAATAAGCTAGAGAAGTAGCTGGAAAGGAAAATTAATACAGACATGATGATAATATATTAGCAGTAATCCCACATATGCTTTCATTTTTTTGACAAAACACATTTATTATTTTATTTACTATCCACCATAACACTTTGAGGTAATTGTTTACTATTCTTAGATCTGAAGAAGTTAAGAATATGATCCAGTAGCAAGTAGGTCTTAACCTGAGTCAGTGACAGATCCCGTTGAGCCCAGTTTTGTGGAGCTTATGCCCATTGATATTTACCTTGGGTTGGGGCATGGGCATTAAGGAGGGCACTTGATGTAATGAGCACTGGGTATTATATGAAACTGATGAATCACTAAATTCTACCCCAAAATTAGTAATACACTATATGTTAACTAACTTGAATTTAAATAAAACAAAAAAGAAAGAAGAAATCAACTACCTTTTCTTCCAACAATTCACTTACATTGGGAGGAGTTTTATAATTAAGGAAGCAGAATTTTCTTGTATGTGTTGTTTTACTTGTTCTTTGCAAAAGCTGTTTTAAGTTCCACAAATCATGCTTTCATTGGGGAATACCCATATCCCAGAATCAGAGGGCCACTACTGCTGTCACACTTATCGACACACTCCTTTCTCTGAATCATTTTGCTCATGGTTCTAAGAAGATGCAATGAGGTATTGTCAAAGTTGCATTCAGGGCTTGCTACATACATGGTGTCTAACAAATACAGTTGATTCTCTTCATTTATGGTACTTAAATTCTGTAAAGTCACCATGAACACTTAATTAGCAACTATGGAGTCATTGCTTCTAGAGGAAATAGAGGGTTAGGTTCCTGAGAGCTGCTAGTCTCAACATTTTGTTTCAACCAATCAATAAGGAATCTTGTTTAATGAATGTTTCTTTTAAGATACTTTACTTTATAGTTTTGATTCACTGTTATTGAACTCATGGCCAAGCGCCATATAGTCCCGGCCTGCATGAAGCTTATCTAACACACAGGTGTTTCTCCATAAGGCGCAACACTGCCTCTCCGTGCTTAGGGGCACTAGGCACCACTTAAGCACTATGCTTGGGGTCCATGTTAAACAGCAAAATTACCAAAAAAGAGCAGAAAGATGTGGAAAATGTGGCACTAAACAGACCACAAAAGGGCACTTGTTTAGTGCTGAAACAAGAAGGCAGAGAATTTATTGTTCAGCCACATCTAGGAATAGGCCTGTCAGGTGACTCTTTTTTTTTTTTTTTTTGCAACTCTGTGCCTGTTTGTGAATGACCAAAAGCACCACAAGTATTGATTGTAGAGTTGCCAACAAATTTTATAGAGTTGGCAAATTTGTAAATAAAGAATCCATGAATGACTAGAATCAGCTGTAGTTCTTGCTTTTCTATATTCCCTTAACTAGCAACTATTGAAAATCCACCTTTGCTTCTTCCTAAACCTATATTTTATCCCATCAAATTTCTGCATCCTTCTAGGCTCTGCAGGGAGCCATGGTTATCTCAGAATTTCCACAGAGGAGGTAGAAGAGGGCTGGAGATAGGTATGACACCCCTAAAATGCTCTGGGCTAGGGGATTGTTTGGTATCTAACCATGGATTCCTTCACTAACACTCATGGCAAGTTTCCCCACCCCACCCTGCTTAGATGCTCAGATATTGTTTAAAATTCCTCTCCTTTCCAGCGTCAGAAAGCCTTTTCTTCCCCCCTTCTCTGAACAGATTTCAGTGTTGAAAGAGGTATATTCTTTCATCTGGTAGAACTTTCCTGAGACCAAATATAAAAATTGTCAAGAATAGATTCTTTTGAACAAACATATGTCATCAAAGTGACACAGAAGTTCTGTTACAGTCAGTGTGCATGCACCTTTTAGATCTCTGTATTTTCTGCGTATAGGAATAGGGACGGGGATTGGGGGACCTTACCAGTCTGTGCTTTTACCTTCCTAGGAATGGAGAAACCGTACTTTCTGGAATGGTGGGGCAGCCTGTAAACCTTGTCAGGGTCTGGCTTTGCCATTAGCTGGAGGCAGAGTCAACCTACTGTCTGTGTTTACTTTGTCACCATTAGTCACACTGTTTCTGTAACCCACACAGGCCATCATGGCGCAACTACCGCAGGAGGAGAAGGCAAAAATAGCTGAGCAGGTGGAGATATTCCACCAAGAGAAAAGCAAGCTGGATGCTGAAGTGGCCAAGTGGGATGACAGCGGCAATGATATAATTGTGCTGGCCAAGCAGATGTGTATGATCATGATGGAAATGACAGACTTCACAAGGTGAGGCCCAGAGACAGAAAGATGATTTTCTCATTAAACCCAGAAGTGTAACAGTGTATATTAGCCTGTGAAAGCCTGCTGAAAAATTCAAATACTACATCAAAGCAAGGCAGTGGTATTATAAAATTTACATGTGTAAGTCAAAATGATCTGGACCTAATTCTTAGCAGATAGTCAAGGAGGACAGATTCATTTTTGTGATTATTATTGTTTTAATTATCTATCCAAAGTCAGTCATAAAATCTAACCCGTGGGGGTTGAGTGACTCATTTGTGTTCTGTGCTGTTTTGCAGTGTATTTAAGTACTGTTTTAAAGGTAAGGTGAATGATTTGTTCATATCCCTTTGGAAAAAAAGGGTATCGATACATAGGTGTGTGTGCATCTATACATGTAATAGTCTGAATGCTGGGTCATGATCTAGCATTAATTTCAGCTTATGTTTCAACTTTACATATAAAGGATCAGCTTCAACAACCTGATTCTATAATTTTGACAGGGAAATTAAAAATTGTATAACTCTAATTCCCTTCTGCTCTAAGCACTGCTTTTAATAAATCAAGAGACCAGTCAGAATTTTGTCAGGAGCCTTTTCTTCACCAGGGGTCATTGCTGTTTCTGCCACTGCAATTTTAATCTCCTCTTTAAAGGGAGGTGACATTTCTGCCCTTCCTACTACACAAAGGGCGAATCAAGGGAGAGCAAAGCTCAATGGAAAAAAAAAAAAAATCCCTGGATTTTGAAGCTGAATACCAGGTGATTTTGGACCAACCTCTTACTGTCTGTTTATTTTGCAAAATGGGGAAATAATGCTTTTCTTATCAACTTCACAGGAGAGTTTTACAATCTAAAGAGGTAATGCAGTTACAAATTGTGTTGCTATACCAATGTAAGCTATCACTTTGCTGTAATTTTTTTGCCCCCTGGGAGACACAAATACACATGAGCAGAAATGTTTTAATGATTAAACATGATATTGGTTAATAAAACTATGTAAGATATATGGCAGTGTCAAAATACCACCTTATAGGTGACAATATTTTTAATGATTATTGAATGTTGCTAATAAGAGAAAGTTACAATTGATTTTAGGCTATAATAAAATATAGAATATCTCTGCTTCATCCCCTTTACCCTTTGCCTCTGGCCAATATATACTAATGACATTGCTGTGCCCTTTCTCTAAATATTTTTAAATTGTTTTTGACTTCGGTGGAATTACTTTAGTGTTATGAGGGTGACCTTTGAGACTTTTAAATGTCATTGTATTCATTAGAAGTTCAAATTCATACATTTGGTTAGTTTTTCTTTGCTTCACAGATTTATTTCACACACACAAAATAATAGTAGGAAAGAACAGTCTGAGCCATTATTTAAATCTGAATTTACTACGGATCAGTCTATCCTGGTAGCCTCAGTCATTGCTTTTCTAGGCCTGTGATGACATACTTTGCTTGCTTTCAACATTGTATTGGTATTTTATCTGATGGATATTATGCAACCCATTAATAACATCACTTGAACAAATAATCTCTTCAGTTTTAAGTGACTAATGAGTCTAGTCAAGTTGCTGGTTTAGATCAGAAGAACGTTTTATAATGCTCCATATTATAGATAACTGTGGTCAAGGAAGAGCAATAGATTTGAGGGGGTCTTGTTAGATGATGTTAAATAAGATGGACTTTCTATTAGTCAAAGTACAGTTTGAAAAGTAAAAAGAAGGCCACTTCAATTTCCTAGGGATTTCATATAATCACTTTATGCTGATTTGAGTAATGAAATGTCTGGAATGCTACTGGTTATCATTTTTCCCACTGCCTGATAAGTAGTTTCTCAACTCTCTGTGAGGGCAGAGGGAAGAGCACAGTAATTAATGATGAGAAAAAGAGAAGGGGGCGTACATTGGGAAATAGAACGTGGGAGGCTGAGCTTTGGCTGCTGCCTCCATCTGCAGAGCCTCTCTCTTGGCAAAGAGAAAGCCGACAAGCCTTTCTTTGGGTGGACTGTGACCTAAGTTCTCTGCACTTAACCATATGCATTATTATTATTAATGCCCTTGTATTTTTCTGCTTCAAGGAGGAATAATTTCAGCTGTATACCTCTAAGGAGCCCTATGTACTATATTCTCTAAAGGAAAGGAGATAGATGGTTAGGAATTACTTGACTCTTCTCAAATCCTATGTTTAAATAGCATCTGGGGGCAAAAAATACCCTTGCATTTATTATCTTGTTGTTTCATTCTTATCAGTAGCTAACTCATTAATTTGATGCAGTAATCTCAGTGATATACACTCCATTATTATTAAAATTGGAGAGCTTCTGCCTCATTATTTGTGAAATAACTTCTTCATGGAGGATAAAACTAATTATGCCTCGTATCTCTTTCCTGTTCGGTTCTTGACTTCTGTCTCATGGGCAGTGGCAGAAGCACTGTCCTGCAGAGGTTGAATCCATATAACTGATGTCATTCTCAGTAATAAATAGCATGTATCAGTCTTCTGTCCCAATAACATAAGGTGTGCAGATGGCAGAAGCTCAGAAAAGAAACCCAAGTTTAATTGTATAGCAAGGAACAAAGTTGTCTTTTTAGACCAACTATAACTTCTGATCTGTAATTTAGGCTAAAAAAAGTGACTGTCAGGGTTACAGTCAACTGTAAAATACTGAGCATTAGGTTCAAAAAACATGTAATCACCCCACTCTTCCCAAACTTCTTTTCTGCCTTGGTATAGACACTCAGTACCTCAGCCTAGGTACTTTGGTCTTTCAGCACCACTTCTTGGCACTTTTCTGTTCATTCCAAGTCACATCTGGCCATTAAAGGGCAACTGTCTGCCCCCATTACACCAAAACCCTCATGAGTTCTTCTGTTCATAGAAAAAAAAATAAAAGTGTTGAGTTTGCTGTACATGCTTAACTTTAAAAAATTTTTTTGTTGAAATATAGTTGACACACATACTATATTAAAGTATACAACATTATGATTTGACAATTCCATATGTGAGGTTATGCTCACCACAAGTGAGGCTATCATCTATCACCGTATGATGGTATTAAGGTAGAACTGACTGTATTTCCTACACTATGCCTCTCACTCCCATTGTTTATTTATTCCATGACTGGAAGCTTGTATCTCCCTCTCTTCTTCACCCATTTTACCAGTATCCCCACCCCTCTCTGACAGCCATCACTTTATTCTCTGTATTTATGGATCGCTCTGTGTGTGGGTGTATGTGTATGTGTATGTATGTGTGTTTGTGTGTTGTAGATTCCACCTATAAGTGAAATGATAAGGTGTTGGTCTTTCTCTGAATTCACTTAGCATAATACCCTCAAGGTCCACACATGTTCTAGCAAATGGCAAGACCTCATCCTTTTTTGTGGCTGAGTAGTACTTCTGTGTGTGTGTGTGTGTGTGTGTGTGAGAGAGAGAGAGAGAGAGAGAGAGAGAGAGAGAGACATCTTTATTCATTCAACTATTGATGGACGCTTAGGTCACTTCCACATCTTAGCTATTATATATGATGTTGCAATAAACATAGGAGTGCTTATATCTTTTTGAATTATTATTTTCATTTTCTTTGAGTAAATACCCAGTAGGAAAATTACAGGACTATAGGGTATGTCTATTTTTTTAGAAACCTTCATATTGTTTTCTGTAGTTGTTGCACCAATTTACATTCCTATTGACAGTACACATCCAAACCAACACTAGCTATTTCTAGTCTTTTTGATTCAAGCCATTCTGTTAAGTGTAAGGTTATATGTCACTGTGGTTTTGGTGTCCATTATTTGGATGATTAGTGGTATGGAGCATCTATTCATGTGTCTCTTGGCCATTTATATGTCTTTTAAAAATGTCTATTCAGGTCTTCTGCCCATTTTTGAATTGGATTGTTTTAGTGTTGAATTATATAAGTTCTTTATATATTTTGGATAGGAACTGCTTATATCATCTGCAAATACCTACTTCTATTCAGCAGGTTGTCTTTTTGTTTTGCTGATGGTTTTCCTCACAAGTGCAAAGGTTTTTTTGTTTCTTTGTTTTTTTGCTTTTAGCATAGTCTCAGTAGTTGATGTTTGCATTTATTTCTCTTACCTCAGGAGACCTATCTAGAAAAATGTTGCAAAGGCCAGCATCTGAGAAAATACCGTCTGTGTTCCCTTTTAGGAGTTTTATGGTTTCAGATCTCACATTTATGTCTTTAATCCATTTTGAGTTTATTTTTGTATATGGTATAAGAAAGTGGTCCAGTTTCATTGTTTTTGCACATAGCTATCCAGTTTTCCCAGCAACATGTATTGAAGACAGTCTTTTCTCCAATATATTCCCCAATATATTCTTACCACCTTCATCATATTAATTGACCATACAAGCATAGGTTTATTTCTGGACCCTCTATTCCGAGCAGTTGATCTATAAATCCATTTTTATACCAATACCATACCGTTTAGGTTACTACAGCTTTGTAGTATAGCTCAAAATCTGTGTGACACCTCCAGCATTGTTTTTCTTTCTCAAGATAGCTTTGGCTATTCAGGATCTTTATAGTTACATACAAATTTTAGAATTATTTGTTCCAGTTCTGTGAAAGTTAATATTGGTGTTTTGATTGTGATTGCATTGAATGTGAAGATTACTTTGGATAGTGTGGATATTTTAATAACATTAATCCTTCCAATCCATGAGTATGGTTTATTTTTCCATTTGTATGTGTCCTCATTAGTTTCTTCTATACCTTTCAAAGTACAGGTCTTTCAGAAACTTGGTTATGTTTACTTCCAGATATTTTATTCTTGGTGCAATTACACATGGAATTTTTTTTCTTAATGTTTTCTTCTGCTACTTCATTATTAGTGTGTAGAAATACAATAGTTCTCTGCATATTGATTTTGTATCCCGCAGCTTTGCTGAATTCATTTATTACATCTAGTAGTTTTTTGGTAGTCTTTAGTGTTTTCTGTGTATAATATCATGTCATCTACAAATAATGAAAGTTTTACTTCTTTCTTACCAATCTGGATGCTTTTTATTTCTTGTCTGATTGCTGTGGCTATGAACTCCAGTACTATGTTGAATAAAAGAGAGTAGGTAACTTTGTCATGTTCCTGATCTTAGAATAAAAGCTCTGACTTTTTCACCATTGAGTATGAGGTTAGCTGTGAGTTTGTCATGTATGACCTTAATTACACTGAGATATGTTTCTTCTAAACTGACTTTATTGAGAGCCTTTTTCTTTCATCATGAACAGATGTTGAATTTTCTTATAGTTTTTCTGTATGTCTTGAAATAATCATGTGATTTCTATCTTCCATTTGGTTAATGTGATGTATAACACTGATTAATTTGCAAATATGAAACCATCCTTGCATCCCTGGAATAACTCCCACTTGATGGTAGTGAATGATCCATTTAATGTATTGTTCGATGTGATTTGCTAATATTTGTTGAGGGTTTTTGCATGTGTGTTCATCAGGGATATTGGCCAATATCTTTTTTTTTAAACCTATGGTATCTTCATCTGGTTTTGGTATCAGGATAATGCTGGCCTTGTAGAATGTATTTAGAAGTTTTCCTTTCTCTTTTATTTTTGGAATAGTTTGCAGAGAACAAGTATTAATTCTTCTTTAAATGTTTGACAGAATTCACCTATGAATCTGGTCCTGGACTTTTCTTTGTTGCAAGTTTTTTTTTTTTTTTTTAATTATTATAAATCCAATTTCATTATCATTCAGATTTTCTATGTCTTCCTGATTCAGTTTTGAAAGAGTGCATGTTTTCTAGGAACTTACCTCTCTTTTGTGCTATCCAATTTGTTGGCATATAATTTTTTCTAGTATGCTCTTAAAATCATTTGTGTATCTGTGGTGTCAGTTGCTACTTCTCCTTCTTCATTTCTGACTTTATTCATTTGGATCGTCTCTCTTTTTCCCTCCAGTCTGGACAAAGTCTTACTGATTTTGTTTATCTTTTGAAGAAGCAGATCCTGGTTTCATTAATATTTTTCTATTATTTTTAGTTTCTTTTCATTTATTTCTTCTCTGATCTTTATTAGTTCCTTTCTTCTACTAATTTTGAGCTTTGTTCTTCTTTGTCTAGTTCCTTTAGGTTAGATTGTTTAAGGTTTATCTCATTTCTTGAGGTAGGCCTGTAGTGCTAAAAACTTACCTCTTAAAATTGATTTAGCTGCATTGGAAAGATTTTGGACTACTGTGTTTTCATTATCATTTGTCTCCATGTATTTTTTTAAATCTCCTTTTTGAATTTTTGACCCATTGGTTGTTTAGTAGCATGTTGTTTAGCCTTCATGTATTTGTGTTTTTGTTTGTTGTTATAATTGATTTCATTGTGGTTGGAAAAGATGTATGATATGATATCAATCTCAATAAATTTATTGAGACTTGTTTTATGACCTAACATGTGATCTCCCTTAGAGAATGTCCCATATGCACTTGAAAAGAATGGGTGTTCTCTTGTTTTTAGATAGAATGTTTTGTAAACATCTCTTAGGGCCCTTTGGTGTAACTTGCTATTCCAAGACACAGTCTTCCTACTGATTTTCTGCCTGGGTGATCTATCCATTGATGTAACTGGGTATTAAAGTCTCCTATCATTAGTGTATTACTGCCCATTTATTTTGCTATGTAATTAATATTTGCTTTATGTATTTAGGTGTACACTTTGGTTGCATGGGTAATTATAATTTTTATACCTTCTTGTTTGATCTCTTTATCATAGGGAATGCCTTTCTTTGTCTCTTGTTACACTCTTTGTTTTAAAAGTATTTGTCTGATAGAAGTATTCCTATCACAGCTTTTCTTTACCTTCCATTTGCATGGAATACCTTGTTCCATCCCTTTACTTTCAGTATGAATGTGTTTTTAGATCTGAAGTGACTATCTTGTAGGCAACATATAGATGGGCCTTGTTTTCTTATCCATAACATCACATTATATTTTGATTGGAACATATACACCATTTATATTTAAAGTAATTATTGATTGGTATGTACTTACTGCCATTTTGTTCATTGTTTTCTGTTTGTTTGTTTGTTTGTTTGTTTTTTATAGTTCCCTGTTCCTTTCTTCTTGTTCTTTTTCCTTGTCATTGGTGACCTTCTATAGTGTCATGATTGTCTTTCTTTCTATTTTTTGTGTGTCTCATCTAGGTTTTGATGTGTGGTTACCATGAGATTCATATATAACATCCTAAGTATGTAGCAGTCCATATTAAGTTGATGGTTACTTAAGTTCAAACACTTTCTGAACAACTTCATTTTTATTCCCCTCTCCACATTTTGTGTGTATGTTATCATATTTTACATTTTCTTTACTGTGGAAGTCCCCTTGACTAATTTTCTTTAATATTTTATTTTAATTCCACTTAGTTAACATACAGTGTTATATTAGTTTCAGGTATACAATATACTGATGCAACAATCCCATTCATCACCTGGTGCTCATCAAAATAAGTGTACTATTTAATCCCCATCACTGATTAAACCTATCCCTCCCTCACCTCCTTTCTGGTAACCATCAGTCTGATCTTTATAGTGAAGAGTCTAATTCTTGGTCTCTCTCTCTCTCTCTCTCTCTCCTTCTTTTGCCTTTGCTCATTTGTTTTGTTTCTTGCATAAACATAGGGGTGCATGTATCGCTTTTGATTAGTGTTTTTCTATTCTTCGGGTAAATACCCAGTACTGTGTTGGATGCATCTTACAGTAGTTCAATTTTTAACTTTTTGAAAAACTTCTGTATCTTGCACAGTCACTGCATCAGTTTGCATTCCCACCAACAGTGCAAGAGGGTTCCCCTTTCTCTAAATCCTTGCCAACACCTGTTTTTTTTTTTTTAATTTTAGCCATTGTGACAGGTATGAGGTGATATCTCGTAGTTTTGATTTGCATTTCTTTGATGAAGACTGAGAAGCATCATTTCATGTGTTTGTTGACCATCTGTATGTGTTCTTTGAAAAAAAAATGTTTACTGTCTGCCCATTTTTTAAATTGGATTATTTGTTTTTTGGGTGTTTAAGTTCTTAATATATTTTGGAAACTAACCATTTGTCAGGTATGTCATTTGTAAATATGTTCTCCCATTTTCTGGGTTTCCATTTAGTTTTGTTGTTGGTTTCCTTTACTATGCAGAAACTTTTTATTTTGGTGAAGTCCTGATAGATTATTTTTGCTTTTATTTCCATTGCCTCAGGGGTCCTATCTAGAAAAATGTTGCTCAGGTCAATATCAGAGAAGTTACTGCCTGTGTTCTTTTCCAGGGTTTTGATGGCTTCCTGTCTCACATTTAGGTCTTTAACCCATTTTGAATTAACTTTTGTGTATGGTGTAAGAAAGCAGTCCGGTTTCATTATTTTGCCTGCGGCTCTCTAGTTTTCCCAACACCATTTGTTGAAGAGACTGTCTTTTGCCCATTGTATATTCTTTTTTGCTTTGTAGAAGATTAATTGAGCATATAATTGTGGGTTTATTTCTGTTGAATTACGTGTCTATTTTTATGCCAGTACCATACTGTTTTGATTACTATAGTCTTGTAATACAACTTGAAGTCCAGAATTGTGATGCCTCCTGCATTGCCTTTCTCTTTCAAGGGTGCTTTGGCTATTTGGGGTCTTTTGTGGTTACATACAAAATTTAGGATTGTTTTTTCTAGAACTGTGAAAAATACTGTTAGTATTCTGATAGGCATTGCACTGAATGTGTAGATTGCTTTGGGTAGTATAGACATTTTAACAATATTTTTTTCTTCCAACCCATGAACGTGGAATGTCTTTCTACTTCATTTTATTGTCTTCAATTTCTTTTATCAAAGTTTTATAGTTTTCAGAGTATAGACCTTTCACCTTTTTAATTAGGTTTATTCCTAGGTGTCTTATTATTTTTTTAATTAAATTTATTTATTTTTTTCAGTTTTCCAAAATTCATTGTTTATGCACCCACCCAGTACTCCATGCAATAAGTGCCCTCCATAATACTCACCACCAGGCTCACCCAACCACCCCCCCCCCCAAGGGTTTTGGATCCCCTACAAAACCCTCAGTTTGTTTCTCAGAGTCCACAGTCTCTCATGGTTTGTCTCCCCCTCCAATTTCCCCCAACTCACTTCTCTCCATCTCCCAATATCCTGCATGTTATTCCTTATGTTCCACAAGTAAGTGAAACCATAGGATAATTGACTGTCTCTGCTTGACTTATTTTACTCCGCATAATCTCTTCCAGTCCCGTCCATGTTGATATAAAAGTTGAGTATTCAGCCTTTCTGATGGAGGCATAATACTCCATTGTATATGTGGACCATATCTTCTTTATCCATTTGTCCATTGAAAGGCATCTTGATTCTTTCCACAGTTTGGTGAATGTGGCCATTGCTGCTATGAACATTAGGGTACAGATGGCCCTTATTTTCACTAAATCAGTATCTTTGGGTAAATACCAAGTAATGCAATTGAGGGTCATTAGGGAAGCTCTATTTTTAATTTCCTAAGGAATCTCCCCACTGTTTTCCAAAGTGGCTGCACCAACTTGGATTCCCACCAAAAGTGTAAGAGGGTTTCCCCTTCCTCCACATCCTCTCCAACACTTGTTGCTTTACTGTCTTGTTGATTTTGGCCATTCTAACTGGTGTAAGGTGGCATCTCAATGTGGTTTTGATTTGAATCTCCCTGATGGCTAATGATAATGAACATTTTTTCATGTGTTTATTAGCCATTTGTATGTCTTCACTGGAGAAGTGTCTGTTCATGTCTTCTGCCCATTTTTTGACATGATTATCTGTTTTGTGTGTGTTGAGTTTGAGGAGTTCCTTATAGATCTTGGATATCAGCCCTTTGTCTGTAGTGTTATTTGTGAATATCTTCTCCCATTCTGTGGGTTGCCTCTTTATTTTGTTGACTGTTTCCTTTGCTGTGCAGAAGCTTTTGATCTTATGACATCCCAAAAGTTCATTTTCACTTTTGTTTTCTTTGCCTTTGGAGACATGTCTTGAAAGAAGTTGCTGTGGCCAATGTTGAAGAGGTTACTGCCTATGTTCTCCTCTAGGATTTTGATAGATTCCTGCCTCACATTGAGGTCTTTTGTCCATTTATAGTTTATCTTTTTGGTGTAAGAGAATGGTTGAGTTTCATTCTTCTATACATAGCTGTCCAATTTTCTCAGCACCATTTATTGCAGAGATTTGTCTTTTTTCCACTGGATATTTTTTTCCTGCTTTGTTGAAGATTATTTAACCATAGAGTTGAGGGTCCATATCTGGGCTCTCTACTCTGTTCCACTGGTCTAATGTCTGTTTTTGTGCCAGTACCATGCGGTCTTGGTGATCACTGCTCTGTAGTAAATCTTCAAATCAGGCAATGTGATGCCACCAGTTTTGTTTTTCTTTTTCAACATTTCCTTAGCAATTCAGGGTCTCTTCTGGTTCCATACAAATTTTAGGATTGTTTGTTCCAGTTCTTTGAAAAATGCCGGTGGAATTTTGATCGGGAAGGCATTGAAAGTATAGATTGCTCTAGGCGGTATGAACATTTTAACAATGTTTATTCTTCCAATCCATGAGCATGGAAAGCTCTTCCATCTTTTTGTGTCTTTTCAATTTCTTTCATGAGAGTTCTGTAGTTTAAGTACAGATCCTTAACCTCTTAGGTTAGGTTTATTCCCAGGTATCTTATGGTTCTTGGTGCTATAGTAAATGGAATCGATTCTCTCCAGTTTCCCTTTCTATATTTTCATTGTTAGTGTATAAGAAAGCAACTGATTTCTGTACATTGACTTTGTATCCTGCCACATTACTGAATTGCTGTATGAGTTCTAGTAGTTTGGGGGTGTAGTCTTTTGGGTTTTCCATATAAAGAATCATGTCATCTGGAAAGAGAGAGAGTTTGACTTCTTCATTGCCAGTTTGAACACCTTTTATTTCTTTTTGTTGTCTGAATGCTATTTGTTGTTTGTTGTCTGTTTCTAGGAGTTCTAATACTATGGAGAACAGCAGTGGTGAGAGTGGACATCCTTGTCATGTTCCTGATCTCAAAGGGAAGGCTGTCAGCTTTTCCCCATTGAGGATGATATTTGCTGTGGGTTGTTCATAGATAGATTTTATGAAGTTGAGGAATATTCCCTCTCTCCCTATATTTTGAATTTTTTTTAATCAGGAACAGATGCTGTATCTTGTCAGATGCTTTTTCTGCATCAATTGAGAGGACCATGTGGTTCTTCTCTTATTGATTTGTTCTGTCACATTGATTGATTTGCAAATGTTGAACCAACCTTGCATCCCATGGATAAATCCCACTTGGTCATGGTGGATAATCTTTTTAATGTACTGTTGGATCCTATTAGCTAGGATCTTGTTGAGAATCTTTGCATCCACATTCATTAGGAATATTGGTCTGAAATTCTTTTTGGTGGGGTCTTTGCCTGGTTTGGGGATCAGGGTAATGGTAGCTTCATAAAAAGAGTCTGGAAGTTTCCCGTCTGTTTCTATTTTTTGAAACAGCTTCAGGAGAATAGGTTTTGTTTCTTCTTTGGATGTTTGGTAGAATTCTCCATGGAATCTGTCAGGTCCTGGACACTTGTTTTGGGGGGAGGTTTTTGATCACTGCTTCAATCTCATTACTAGATATTGGTCTACTCAGGTTGTCAATTTCTTCCTGATTCAGTTTTGGAAGTTTATAAGTTTCCAGGAATGTATCCATTTCATCTGGGTTGCTTAACTTATTGGCATATAATTGTTGATAATAATTTCTGATAATTGTTTTTATTTCCTTGGCATTAGTTGTGATCTCTCCCTTTTCATTCATAATTTTATTAATTTGGGTCCTTTCTCTTTTCTTTTGGATGAGTTTGGCCAGTGGCTTATCGATCTTATTTATTCTTTCAAAAAATAAGCTTCTAGTTTCATTGATGTGTTGTTCTACTGTATCTCTAGTTTCTATCTCATTGATCTCTGCTCTAATCTTTATCATTTCCCTTCTTGTGTGTGGGGTTGGCTTAATTATTTGTTGATTCTCCAGTTCTTTATGGTGTAAAGAGAGCTGGTATATTCTGTTTTTGTTTTTTGTTTTTTTGTTTTTGAGTGAGGCTTGGATGGCTATGTATTTCCCCCTTGGTACCACCTTTGCTGTATCCCATAAGTTTTTGGATTGATGTGTCTTCATTCTCATTGGTTTCCATGAATTGTTTAAGTTCTTCTTTGATTTACTGATTGATCCAAACATTCTTGAGCTTATGGTCTTTAGCTTCCAAGTATTTTAATTCCTTCCAAACTTTTTCTTGTGTTTGAGTTCCAGTTTCAAAGCATTGTAGTCTGAGAATATGCAGGGAATAATCTTAATCTTTTGGTATCGTTTGAGCCCTGATTTGTGACCCAGTATGTGGTCTATTCTGGAGAAAGTTCCATGTATGCTCGAGAAGAACAAGTATTCTGTTGTTTTAGGATGGAATGTTCTGTATATATCTATGAGGTCCATCTGGTCCAATGTGTCATTCAATGCTCTTGTTTCTTTATTGATTTTCTGCTTGGCTGATCTGTCTATTACTGAGAGTGGCATCTTAAGATCCCCTGCTATTAATGTATTCATATCAATATGACTCTTTATCTTGGTTAACTGTTGTCTTATGTAGTTGGCCGTTCCTGTATTGGGAGCATAAATACTTTCAATTGTTAGATCTTCTTGGTGGATAGACCCTTGAAGAATGATGTATTGTCTTTATCTCTGACTACAGTCTTTAGTTTAAAATCTAATTTATCTGATATGAGAATTGCTACCCCAGCTTTCTTTTGAGGCCCATTGACATGAAAGATGCTTCTCCATCCCTTCACTTCCAATCTGGATATATCTTTAGGTTCCAAATAGGTCTCTTGTAGACAACATAGGGATGGGTCCTATCTAGTCTGCAGACCTGTGCCATTTTATGGGAGCATTTAGGCCATTCACATTGAGAATGGTTCTTGAAAGATATGTTTTTATTGACATCATGTTGTTTGTGAAGTCCTTGTTTCTATAGATTGTCTCTGTATAAATTTCTGTTCTATGTCACTCTTGGGCTCTTCCTTCTTTTTTTAGAAGCCCACTTAATATTTTGTTTAGTGCTGGCTTGGTGGCCACATACTCTTTTAAACCTTGCAGGTCTTGGAAGCTCTTTATCTCTCCATCCATTTTGAATGTCAACCTTGCTGGATAAAGTATTCTTGGCTGCATGTTCTTCTCATTTAGTGCCCTGAATATGTCTTGCCAGCCCCTTCTGGCTTACCAGATTTCTGTGGACAGGTCTGACATTATTCTGATGGACCTTCCTCTGTATGTAAGGAATCTCTTTCCCCTAGCTGCCCTCAGAAGCTCTTATCTAAAATTATGATTCATCAATCTCATAATCAAGTGTCTCAAGGTCTTTCTAGATTTGTTGATCTTGGTGGGGAGTGTTCTTTCTACCTCTAGGGCATGAATGCTTGTTCTATTCCCCAGAAAATTTTCATCCAGAATTTGTTCAACTATATCTTCTAGTCTTCTCTCTTTCTCCACTCCCTCAGGGATCCCAATAATTCTGACATTGGAATGTTTCATGGTGTGATTTATTTCCCTAATTCTGTTTTCATGGCTTCTAAGCTGTTTCTTCCATGCCTCCTCCTGATCCTTTTTTCTCTATCAGTTTGTCCTCTAGATCACTACTTCTTTCTTCTGCCTCAATTACCCTAGCTGTTAGAGTATTTAGATTAGATTGGATTTCACTGATAGCATTTTAAACTTCTTCCTAGATGGCTTTCACTTCTGCCCTTAGAGATTCTATGTTGTCACCAATGGTTTTCTCCAACCTAGCCATCACCTGGATAATTGTTACCCTGAATTACCTTTCTGACATACTGTTTATGTCCATATCCATTAGCTCTGATGGAAAGGGCATGTCTCTGAACTTTTCCTCTGTTGGGTGTTCCTCCTCCTAGTCATTTGGTGAGGGTGGTTGAGGGGATTTATAGCTGAATATATCAACCATGATCCAGGCAGGGTGCACCCTGGAACGCTTCTGAGCAATTGGAAGTCACCACCAAAAAGAAAGAAAAAAAAGAGAGAGAGAGAAAGAAAGAAGACCCAGCCAGAATGGGCCCCAAAAGTAAGATTTATAAGGTATACAAACAAAAATGGACAAACAAAAAGACCAACAAAAATAGATGACAAGGAAAAAAAAAAACAACCCAGCCAAAATGAACCCCAAGGATAAGATTTATATAATACCAGAACAAAAACAAATTCACAGATACACTGACAGAAGAAAAAGATGGGAAGGTGGTTATAAATCCTCAGTGTGGGTGAGGAAGGTTGTTCTGATTCTTCCTGGGTGTATCTTGATATCTTTGTTAAGGGACTCAACTTTCCAGAGATAAAGGGAGATTAAAATTGGTTTATATATAGGGGTAGTGTTGATTAGGGAAAGAGGATTACTTTGAAGCTTATATCTATATGATTATTTAAAAAAATAGAAAAGAAAAAGAAAAACACAGGTGTATGTATGAAAAAAGTTCAAGTTAAAAGGTTATTATGGAATATGTTATATTAAACCTTTAGTTGTAATGGTGTGTAGGTTAAAAAATTAAAAAGAACAAGAATAATGAGAATAAATTAAAAATGAAAGTTGTATCAATGAAATATACAGGTTTTAGGGCAATACCAGGAACTTAATATATTGTTTTCCCCTGATATTGGGGTTTTACAGTTTTATGGGGACTCTGTGGTGGTTGTCCTCTCATTCTTTTGGTTCTTGGGGAGGGGCTTGTCACATTGTTTTTCAGTCAGTCTTGCTTGTGTTGAGTCCTCTGCAGCCCTATCAAGGGGCTGGGCTCTGTGAAAACTGTTTTTTCAGGCTTTTGTTCTCTGTAGGTTTTTGTTCTTTGGGGGCTTTCTGTGACTTTTCAGAGGTTTAGTGGAAAGCAAACTGTACCCAGACCTCCATCTCAGAGAGAAGCCTCAGTCTGCAACCCTCTGGGTGGTCCAGAACACACAGACTCCCCCTCTGCAAACTCTGCTTAGCCTCCCACAGGCAGTGCATGTCCCCAGCCACCATCTCAGGGGTAGCCTGAAGCATCTGCTTGTCTCTGAACTCCTGTGCCACTAAAACCATGAGTGATATTGGTCCAGGGAGGCCGCTTCGTGTGGCTGCCTTTTCTGAGACTGCTGTCAGGGGGTCCAGACCTCCCTGTGCTCAGGCTGCCACCATGGGATCCCGACCAGAGATAGTGCTGAGTTCCTTCAGGCCTGCGTTGGGAGAGTCCAGACCCTTGGCCTGTCTTAGAGACCACCACTAACACCCGCACAGAGCTTTCTGGTATGGGTAGGGGAGTGGATTAGATCCCAGTCAGTCGCATAGTGCATGCAGAGTGCAAAAGTTCTAGGGAGTGCAGGCTGGTGCCGTCACCAGACTCCCTCCTGCAGAGGCGGGGGTGTGCCCAGCCAACGGGTGGTACAAGCTGTGCAACCCCGGGGGGCTCCAGACCAGGAACTGGAGGCTCTGCCACACTCTCTCTGGCCTCTTTGCTGATTCGGATGCTTTTTATTTCTTTTTGTTGTCTGACTGCTGAGGCTAGGAGTTCTAGTACTGTGTTGAATAGCAGTGGTGATAATGGACATCCTTGCCGTGTTCCTGACCTTAAGGGAAAAGCTCTCAGTTTTTCCCCATTGAGAATGATATTCTCTGTGGGTTTTTCATAAATGGCTTTGTCGATATTGAGGTATGTACCTTCTATCTCTACCCCGTGAAGAGTTTTGATCAAGAAAGGATGCTGTACTTTATCAAATGTTTTTTCAGCATCTTTTGAGAGTATCCTATGGTTTTTGTTCTTTCTTTATTACTGTATTGTATCCCATTGATTGATTTGTGGATGTTGAACCAACCTTGTAGCCCAGGAATAGATCCCACTTGGTCATAGTGAATAATCCTTTAATGTACTGTTGGATCCTATTGGCTAGTATTTTGGTGAGAATTTTTGCATCTGTGTTCATCAAGGACATGGGTCTGTAATTCTCCTTTTTCATGGGGTCTTTGTCTGGTTTTGGGATCAAGGTAATGCTGGCCTCATAAAATGAATTTGGAAGTTTTCTTTCTATTTTTTGGAACAGTTTCAAGAGAATAGGTATTAATTCTTCTTTAAATGGTTGGTAGAATTCCCCTGGGAAGCCTCTGGGCCTAGGCTCTTGTTTGTTGGGAGATTTTTGATGTCTGCTTCAATCTCCTTACTGGTGATGGGTCTATTCAGGTTTTCTGTGTCTTCCTGGTTCAGTTTTGGTAGTTTAGATGTCTCTAGGAATGCATCCATTTCTTCCAGATTGTCAAATTTGCTGGTGTGTAGTTGCTCATAATATGTTCTTATAATTGTTTGTATTTCTTTGCTCTTGGTTGTGATCACTCTTCTTTCATTCATGATCGTATTAATTTGGGTCCTTTCTCTTTTCTTTTTGAAAAGTCTGGCCAGGGGTTTATCAACCTTATTAACTCTTTCAAAGAATCAGCTCCTAGCTTCGTTGATCTGTCCTACTATTCTTTTGGTTTCCATTTCATTGATTTCTGCTCTGATCCTTATGATTTCTCCTGCTGGGTTTAGGCTTTCTTTGTTGTTCTTTCTCTAGCTCCTTTAGGTGTAGAGTTATGTTGTGTACTTGAGGTCTTTCTTGTTTCTTGAGAAAGGCTTGTATTGCTATATAGTTTCCTCTCAGGACTGCCTTTGCTGTGTCCCAAGGATTTTGAACATTTGTATTTTCATTTTCATTTGTTTCCATGAAATTTTTTCAATTCTTCTTTAATTTCCTGTTGACCCATTCATCCTTTAGTACAATGCTCTTTAGCCTCCATGTATTTGAGTTCTTTCCAACAATAAAAATTAAAATAGATTTTTAAGAAAGGTATTGATATGATAAAATGGTTAAAAAATGTTAAAATAAGAATGAGAAAAATAAAAAATGGAATAAGAAAAACAAAGTTTAAAAGATTTAAGTTTTAATGACTAAAGAATCATGGGGGAAAAGCTATGATTTCTATGAATTCTATGTGTTGCTTCCCCCTGGTTCTGGAGTTCTGCAGTTTTCATTGATCGGTGAACTTGGTCTTGGCTTTATTTTCTTGCTCATCTTCTGTGGGAGGGACTTGTTGTAGTGATTTTCAAATGTCTTTGCCTGAGACAGAATTGCACTGCCCTTGCCAGTGGCCAGCCTAAGTAATCTGCTTGGTTTTGCTCTCAGTAGCTTTTGTTTCCTGAAAGATTTCCATAGAGCTTTGGAGGACAGGAATGAAAATGGTGGCCTCCCAATCTCTGGTCCAGAAGTAGCTGAGAGATCAGGGCCCTACTCCTCAGTGCGCCCTCAGGGAAAAGCAGTCAGTCTTTCCCCTGTCCCTGGTCTCTGCCGCACTCCATGCTCATCCAGCCTGTGACTTAGCCTTTCTACCTCTGGTGTTTGGTCCTGTTTGGGTTCTCCAAACCCAGCAGATTCCTGCAGTGCACTCCCATGCTGCTCCTCCCAGAGTAGGAAGGATGGGGTCTCACTGGATATGCCACTTGTGGGTTTCCTGCTTAAAGGGCCGTGGTCCTACTAGGCCTCAGATCATGGTTTACGGTAACCACAAGCTGAGAGCCCACTCCTCAGCTCCGTCTCTGCAACCAGCTTCCCTGCTCCAATACCTGGGAGCTCTGCCACACTCAGACACCCCTGGTGTTTTTTGTTACCCCATGTGTCCTGAGACCACACTGTCCCTGTGAGGGCCCCAACCCCTGCTTTGCCTCTGGACCAACATCCCTCAGTGGAACAGATTTCTAAAAGTTCTGATTTCATGCTCCACTGCTCTACCACTTCGTGAGAGCCGGCTCCAACCCGCGGGGTCTCTCTTCCATTATATCAGCTCGGATTCACTGATCTACATGTCTTCCCTTCCAGAAAGTGGTCGATTTCCTAGAATTGTTGCTCCTCTTCTCTTCAATCTCTTGTTGAGTTTGTAAGTGTTCAGAACAGTTTGGTAACTATCTAGCTGAACTCCTGGGACCTGATGCTATTTAAGTCTCCTATTCACCTGCCATCTTGCTCCTCCTGCCTAAAGAAGTTTCTTTAACATTTCTTATAAGGCTGGTTTAGTGGCGATGGATTCTTTTAACTTTTGTTTGGGAACCTTTATATCTCTCCTTCAATTCTGAATAATAACCTTGCTGTTAGAGTATTCTTGGTTGTAGGCTTTTTCCTTTGAGCACTTTGAATATATCAGGACACTGCCTTCTGGCCTGTAAAGTTTTTGCTGAAAATCAGCTGATGGTCTTAGGGAGTTTTTATTGTATGTTACTAGTTTCTTCTCTCTCGCTGGTTTTAAAATTTTGTCTTTATCTTTAGTCTTCAGCATTTTGATTATTATGTGGCGTTGTGTGATCCACCTTGGGTTCATCTTGTTTGTAGCTCTATGTGCTTCTTAAACCTGGATGTCTCTTTCTTTCTCCAGGTTAGATAAGTTTCAGTTGTATGTTTTCAAATAAGTTCTCTGCCCATTTTGGTCTCTCTCCTCTCCTTCTGTGACTTCTTTAATGGAAATACTGTTCAGTTGATACTGTTTAAGAGATTCCTAACGTAATTTCAGTTTTTAAATTCATCTCTCTCTCTCTTTTTTTTCTCCCTCTTCAGTTTAGGTACTTTCCAGTACTCTGTCTTTCAGGTTGCTAATCCATTCCTCTGATCTACTGGTGATTCCCTCTAATGTATTTTTCATTTTGGTTTTTGTATCTTCAACTCTGGTTCTTTGTTATATATTTCTCTTTTTTGAAGTTCTCATTAAGTTCCTTTACTCTTCTCTCCAACCTGGTGAACATTTTTATGACCATTACTTGAAACTCTTTATCAGGTTTATTGGTTATCTCCATTTCATTTAGAATTTTTCTGTGTGTTTTTTTTTTCCTTATTATTTAATTTAGAGCATCTTCTGTATCCTCATTTTACTTGACTTTATGTGTTTGTTTCTAGGTGTTTGGCAGAAGAGCTACCTTTCTTAAACTTGAAGGAATGGTTTTGTGTATGGTTGTCCCCTGTGTTCACTGTGTATGCCTGGTTACTCTGGCCAGTGGGTTGGAACTGTGGCTAGTGTGAGATGAGGGTTTGGGGGAACTCCATGCTGGGGTTGCCCTGATTTAATGGCCAGAGTTGAAGTAGGTGTGGGCTTGGGTGGCCATAGGACTCTCTACATAGAGGACAAACTGGCAGAACAGCTAAAGTTGAAATGAATGAAAGCTCAGAGGTCCTGGGCCTCGCTGTGTAGAGGGCATCCAAGTAGGACAACCAAAACTGAAGAGGATACAGCTGAGGTATCTCCGTGTGCTTAGTGTAGGGGGGTTGCCCTGATAGGGCACCTATTGCTGAGGTGCGGATGGGTCAGGGGTTCCCAGGATGATCTTCATAGTGTGGTTCCCTGGTGGGGTAGCTGGAGCTGAAGTGGGCCTGAGCTGTGAGGTCCTAGAGTGTTCTCTGTCTGGGATGTCCTGGCAAGTCTCTGGAGGTGAAGTAGTGCAAGTCTGGAGTATTCCAGGATACTTGGCACCTGTGTCACTTTGGTGAATAATGCACACTTACCAAAGGGTGTCTTAGGATGCACCACACTAGGGCCACCTTGGTGAGACACCTTGGACTGGTCTGAGCTAAGGGCCCAAAGCTCTCTGAGGTGATAAGCTAGCCAGAGTGCCAAGACCCTGCTCCCATGCATGCTATGAAAGTGGAGGGGAAATGTAAGCCATGACACTCACTAGGCCACCTGAGCCAGAAAATCTCAGCAGCTCCTCCACCATTTGGCAGAGTTTTAGGGCTGGATCTTTTATATTCTAGTTGCTGTTTTAAACTATAGCTTTTTACTGTGCCCTGGATCATCCCAGGCTTCTGTAGTCCAAGGGACTCAGGGTTCCCTAAAGTGGCAGGCCAGCTGTGATGCCTAGACCCTGCTCCATCTCTGTTATTAAGACGGAGGGGGTATATAAACTATGGTGTTTGTCAGTGTCTCCAACCTGTAAAGAGTTCCAGCTTATCCCCCACCATTTGGCAGGGCTCTGTTATATTCTAGTTGTTCTTTGAAACCATGACTTTTTGTCATGGTGCCCCAGGGCAGATGGATCTGTTCACAGTCCCTCATTGCTATTTCTATCACTATAGTTCCCAGTGTCAGGGGGTAGCAGTTACCTTTGTTACTGTGTCTTTCTTGCTATTCTCTCTGTGGGCTCTTGATCCCTTAGTGTGCAGAATCTATTCACTCAGACCTCAGTTCTTTAGGAGGAACTGCTCTATAAATAAGGGTAGATTTGGTATCTCCATGGAGGAGGTGAGTTCAAGATTTTTCCTCAATGTGATCTTGGATTAAAACTCAAGCCCTGCCTTTATTGACCCTTAGACTTATTTCTCAACTTTGTACATATTTTTACTTTAACTTCAAGGCCATAACATAAATGTGACTTCCTTGAATAGTTGAAGTCATGGTCTTGCAGTCCCATTGACTCATCTTTTTTCCCCAAATTCATTCACATTTTCTACTGCTTATTTTATACATCATACTACATCAGCTAATTGGTGAAAGTGGTATTTTCTAAGCATGTTTTATGGAACTCTGTTTCTGAAAAGAAGTTTCTAGGATTCAATATACTTGCAGATACATTCCTATATACTTTGTATCATTATTGAAGAGTCGCAGTATATTGACAAGTTAGTAATTTGGAATAACTGAGATTTTCAGAATTCTGGGTACTGAGTACATTAATTCACAATGTACTAGCACATTGATTTGTCCCATTAATACTTACTACCTTTCCATGAAGTAAATGCAAATTCATTGGTAAATGTAGATAGCAATGATATAGCTTTCCATGACTTTCTTTTTTTGAGTGATTACTTCCTGGGAAAGCTTCCAAATATTGAGCCTTATGTAAGAATGACCTATTACCAAAAGAGAAAAATTTCTGTGAGCTTCTATAATTAAGCCAGTTCTATGACTTGATATGACTTAAAAAAAAAAAAAAAAAAAACCTAACCTAAAAACATGTTCCAGGTGGAACAATATTATGGTTTCTGTCTTTAAGATCACAAGATTCCTCAAAGCACCTTTTAACATGCCTAAAATAGTAAATCTGGTTTAAGGTAGGGATACAAAAAAGTGTAAGCCATCATTTTGAGACTAGAAGCTATACACCCAATGGGGCCAGTTCCTTTGTCAACATTTCCTTTCATTAACAGGAATACTCAAACATTATCTTCTCTTTTCCAGGCGTGAGATAGATAGATAGATAGATAGATGATAGACTTTTTTTTTTTCTTCTGTTTGCCATTCGTTTATGGTTTCTGTCCCACTTGGCATTATTCAGATGGCTATGGTTCATTTAGACTGGTGCTGTCAAATACAGTAGCCATGTGGCTAGTTATATTTTATTATATAGAAATATATAATAAAATATACCATTTTAACTATTATTAACTGTACAGTTCTGTGACATTAAATACATTTACATTGTTGTATAACCATTACCACCATCAATCTCAAGAAATTTTTCATTTTTCCCAACAGAAACTCTGTATCATTGAATATTAACTCCCCATTCCTCTCTCTCCTCCACCTCTGGCAACCACCATTCTCCTTCCTGTCTGTATGAATTTGACTAAGTATCTCAGATAAGTGGAAACATAGTGCATTTGTCTTTTTGTGACTAGCTTATTTCACCTAGCATAATGTTGTCAGGGTTTATCCATGTTGTAGCTTATGTCAGACTTTCATTCTTTTTTAAGACCAAATAATAACATATTGTATGTATATATCATATTTTGTTTATCCATTTATCCATGTTGGGCACTTGGATTGATTTCACCTTTTGGCTATTGCGAATAATGCTATAAACATAGGTGTACAGATGTCTTCTTGAGACCCTGTTTTTTGTTCTTCAGAGTATTTCAGAGTATCTCTAAGGAGTAGAATTGCTGAATATGATATTTGATTTTAATTTTTTGAGGAACAACTGTTTTGCATAACAGCTGCACCATTTACATTCCTAACAACAGTGCACAAAGGTTCTGACTGCTCTATGTTTTTCCCAACACTTATTTTCTGGCTTTGTTTTTGTTTGTTTGTTTTTGTAATAGCCATCTTAATGAGTGTGAGATGGTATCTCAGTGCTTTTGATTTGTATTTGCTAATAATTAGTGATCTTGAACATCTTTTCACTTTTCATGTATTGATTAGTCATTGTGTGTGTGTGTCTGTGTGTGTCTGTGTATGTATATTTACAAGAATATGTATTTAAGGTCTTTGCTCCTCTTTTAATCAGGTTGATTTATTTTTAGTGTTACAAGATTTTTAAAAATATATTACAGATACTAACTGCTTGTTAGAGGTGTAATTTGTAAATCTCTGATTCTGTGGGTTTCCTTTTTACTCTGTCATGTCCTTTTATGCACAAAAGTTTTTAAAATTTTGGTGTAGTCAGATTTTAGTTTATCTTTCATTACCTATGTTTTTGTTATCACATATAAGAAATCATTGCCAAATCCAATGTCAGGAAGTTTCTCTTGTTTTCTTTTAATACTTTTATATACCTTATGTTAAGGTCTTTGATCAATTTTGAGTTAATTTTTGTATATGGTATAAGATGAGGTTCCCACGTGGTTTTTGTTTTTTTTTTTGGGGCATGTGGATATCAAGTTTTCTAAACACTATTTGTTGAAAACACTGTCCTTTTCTTTTATAATGGTCTTGTGACACCCTTCTTAAAAAATCATTTTGCCATATGCATTAGGCTTTACTTCTAAGCTCTCTGTTCTGTTCTATTGGTCTATAGATCTGTCTTTATTCCAGTATTAGAGTTTTCTGAAAAAAAAGTTTAGTTTTTATTTTTATGTTTAATTGAAGTATAGTTGACATATAATAACATATTAGTTTCAGATGTACAACATAGTGATTTGACAACAATATATGTTACAAAATACTTACCATATTTAGTTACTACTTAACATTGTACAAAGTTACTGCAATATTATTGACTATATTCCCTATGCTGAATATTACATCCCCTTGACTTAACTGGAAGTTGCAACTCTTAGTCCCCTTCACTTATGTTACTCCCTCCCCCCGCCCCCGCCCCCAAACCCTAGTAAGACATTCCTACTCTGATAATCAACAGTTTGTTTCCCGGATCTATGAGTCTGCATATTGTTTTGCTTGCTTCTTTTATTTCTTTGTTAGATTACACATATGAATGAAAAATATTTTTTCTCTTTCTCTCTCTGACTTATTTCATTTTGCATAACATCCTCTAAGTCCATCCATGTTGTTGCAAATGGCAAGATCTTATTTTTTGGATAAGTAATATTCAATTGTGTGTGTGTTTACACCACATATTTATTCATTCATCTATTGATAAACAGTTATATTGCTTCTGTATTATAAATAATGCTGCAATAAACATATGGGTGCATGTATCTCTTCCACTTACTGTTTTCATTTTCTTTGAGTAAATACCCAGTACTGGAATTAGTGGGTTATATGTCTTTTTGGTTTGTGATTTTTTTGTTTTAAATTTTTGAGGGACCTCCGTATTCTTTTCCATATTAACTGTACCTGTTTGCATTACCAACAACAGTGCATAAGGGTTCCTTTTTTTCCTCACATCCTTGCCAACACTTATTATTTCTTACTTTTTTGATTTTGGTCCTGCTGACAGGTGCAAGCTGATATCTCATTGTGGTTTTGATTTGCATTTCCTTGAGTTGAGTGATGTTGATTATCTTTTCACGTGTCTGTTGGCCATCTGTATTTCTCTTTGGAAAAGTGTTTATTTAGGTCCTCTGCCCATTTTTAATTTATTTTACTTTTAAAAGTTTTATTTAAATTCCAGTTAGTTAATACACAGTATAATATTAGTTACAAGTGTACAATATAGTGATTCAACACTTCCATACAGTACCTGGTGCTCATCACAGCAAGTTCACTCCTTAATCTCCATCACCTATTTTATCCTTCACCCATCCCTGCTCTGATAACTATCAGTTTATTCCTTATGGTTAAGAATCTGAGGGCGCCTGGGTGGCTCAGTCATTTAGCATCTGCCTTTGGCTCAGGTCATGATCTCAGGGTCCTGGGATTGAACCCCGCATCAGGCTCTCTGCTCAGCAGGCAGCCTGCTTCCCTCTTTCTCTCTCTCTGTCTGCCTCTCTGCCTGCTTGTGATCTTTGTCTCAAATAAATAAATAAAATCTTAAAAGAAATCTGTTTCATCTCTTTCTTTCTCTTCCCCCCCCACTTGTTCATTTATTTCTTAAATTTCACATATGAGTGAAATCATACAGTATTTTTATTTCTCTCACTGACTTATTTTGCTTAGCATAATATTCTCTAGCTTCATCCATGTCATTACAAATGTCAAGATTTCATTCTTTTTTTTATGGCTGAGTAATATTCCGCTGTGTGTGTGAGTGTGTGTGTGTGTGTGTGTGTGTGTCTGTGTGTACACCACATCTTCTTTATCCTTGCATAAGTCGATGGACACTTGAGCTGTTTCCATAATTTGGCTTTTGTAGATAATGTTCCTACAGACATCAGGGTATGTATATCCCTTTGATAGTATTTTTGTATTCTTACAGCAAATATATAGTAGTTCACTTGCTGAATCATAGAGTTGTTCTATTTTTAATTTTTGAGAGGACTTCATACTGTTTCCAGAGTGGCTGCACCAGTTTGCATTCCCACCAGCAGTGCAAGAGGGTTCCCCTATCTCTACATCCTCTCCAACATCTGCTTCTAGTGTGTTGTTTTATTTTTATTTTTATTTTAGTCATTCTGACAGGTGTGAGGTGCTATCTCATTGTAGTTTTGATTTGCATTTCCCTGGTGATGAGTGCAGTTGAATACGTTTTTATGTGTCTGTTGGCTGTCTATATGTCATCTTTGGAAAAATGTCTATTCATGTCTTCTGCCCATTTATTGGATTATTTGATTTTGGGGTGTTCAGTTTTATAAGATATTTTTATATTTTGGATACTAACCCTTTATCAGATATGTCATTTGCAAATATCTTCTCCCATTCCATGGAGCTTTTTTAGTTTTGTTGATTGTTCTTTCACTGTGCAAAAGCTTTTTATTTTGATGATGCCCCAATAGTTTATTTTTTTGCTTTTGCTTCTCTTGCATCAGGAGGCATATCTAGCAAGAAGTTGCTTTGGCTGACATCAAGGAGGTTTCTTTCTGTGTTCTCCTCTAGGATTTTTTAAATGATTTTATTTATTTATTAGAGAGGAAGAGAGAGAGAGAGCAGTGAGCAGGGGAAGGGGCAGAGGGAGAAGCAGACACCCCACTGAACAGGGAGCCTGACACAAGTCTTGATCCTAAGACCCTGAGGCAAAGACAGACATTTAACCAACTGAGCCATTCAGGTGTTCACTCCTTGAGGACTTTTATGGTTTAAGGTCTCACATTTAGATGTTTAATCCATTTTGAATTTATTTTTGTGTGCAGAGTAAGAAAGTAGTCCAGTTTCACTCTTTTGCATGCTCCTGTCCAGTTTCCCCAACACTGTTTGTTGAAAACACTCTCTTTTTCCCATTAGATACTCTTTCCTGCTTTGTCGAAGATTCCTTGACCATATAGTTGTGGGTTCATGTCTGGGTTTTCTCTTCTGTTCTATTGATCTATGTGTCAGTTGTGCTGCTACCATACTGTTGATTATTAAATCTTTGAAGTCCAGAATTGTGATGCCTCCAGCTTTGCTCTTTTTTTCAAGGATGCTTTGGCTATTCTGTGTCTTTTGTGATTTCATACATATTTTAGGATTGTTGGTTCTAACTCTGTAAAAAATGCTGTTGGCATTTTGATAGGGATTGCATTAAATGCGTAGAGTGCTTTGGGTAGTATAGATATTTTAACAGTATTTCTTCTTCCAATCAATGAGCATGGGATGCCTTTCTTTCTTTATGTCATCTTCAATTTCTTTTATCAGTTTTTTATAGTTTACAGAGTATAGGTCTTTGACCTCTTTGGTTAGGTTTATTCATAGGTATCTTATTATTTTTGGTACAGTTGTAAATGGGACCAATTTCTTAATTTTGCTTTCTGCTGCTGTGTCATTGGTGTGTAGAAATGCAACAGATTTCTATATGTTGAGATTGTATCCTGTGACTTTACTGAATTGTTTTTTTTTATCAGTTCTAACACTTTTTTGGTGAAGTCTTTTGGATTTTCTATATATAGGATCATGTCATCTACAAATACTGAAAGTTTTACTCCTTCCTTGCTGTTTTGAATGCTGTTTATTTCTTTTTGTTGTCTGATTGTTGTGGCTGGGACTTCCAGGCTATGTTGAATACAGTGGTGAGAGTGGATATACCAATCTTATTTCTGACTATAGAGAAAAAGGTCTTGGTTTTTCCCCATTGAGGATGATACTAGCTGTGGGTTTTTTACATATAGTCTTTATTATGTTGAGGTATGTTCCCTCTAACTCTACTTTTTTAAGGTTATTATCATGAGTGGATGTTGTACTTTGTCAAATGCTTTTTTCTGCTTCTGCTGAAATGATCATATAGTTCTTATCCTTTATTTTATGAATCTGGTATGTCACCTTGATTGTTTTGTGACTATTGAACCATCCTTGCAACCCAGGAATAAATCCCATTTGATCGTGGTAAATAATTTTTTTTAATGCATTGTTGGATTCAGGTTGCTAGTATTTTATTGGAAATTCTTGCATCCATGTTTTCAGGGATATTGGTCTGTAATAGTGATCTTTCTTAGTGGAGTCTTTATCTGGTTTTGGTATCAAGGTAATGCTGATAGATTTTTGTATGTTGCCTCATAAAATTTTGTATATTGGTTTTATACCCCACAATTTTGCTGAATTCATTTATTTCAAGTTGTTTGTTTTAGAATATTTAGGGTTTCCTACATAAAAGATCATGTGTCTATGAACAAAGAAAACCTCTTTCTTTCCAGTGTGGGTGACTTTTATTTCTTTTTCTTGCTTAATTGCTCTGGCTATGAGTTCAAGTATTTGGTTGAGTAGAAGTAACAGAAGGGGCACCTTTGTGTCTGCTTTCAGAGTAAAAGCTTTCATTCCTTCACCATTGAATGAAGGGTATCAGCTCTAGGTTTTCAAATTTTATTTAAGGCGAGATAAAATTGAAAAATAATTTGGCAGTTAATTTTAAAACTAAGAATGGATTAATCATAGGGCCAGTAATTTTGCTCTTGGGCATTTATCCCAAAGTACGAGCCTTTATATTTACCCAAAAACCTGTCCATAGATATTTATACCAGATACATTCATAATAGCCTCAAACTGAAGACTACCCATGTGTCTTTCATTTGAATAATGGTTAAATAAACTCTGGTGCATTCATGACACAGAAGACTACTTAGGAATACATAGATGCAGCAACCTGGATGAACTTCATGGGCCTTACACAGGGTGAAAAATACCTATCTCAGATGATGAATACTATATGATTCCATTAAGATAACATTCTTGAAATAAAAATAAAGAGATGGAGAACTGATTATTAACTATCATCTACAGGTCAACTATGAATGATTACCATTAGGGATGGGGGCAGTTGATAGAGTTAGTATAAGAGAACTTTGTGTTGATAGTACATTTCTGTGCCTCGATTGAAGTAATACTTGTAGGAAGTTCTAGTGATAAAATGGCTTATAACTTACACACATATACATACAACTGCATGTGTAACTGCTGAAATCTGAATAATCTTTATTAATCTTATTAATATCAGTTTCTTGCTTTTATTATTATACTGTAATCTTGCCAAATGTTAACATGGGGGGAGGCTGGACTAAGGGTGCATAGGACATCCTCATATACATCCTTGTAAGTTCCTGGGAATCATAATTACTTCAAAATAAAAAGTTAAAAATAGATGAAATAATTGGGTCAAATTAAACTAAGTTCCTCAGTCATATTAGCCACATCTTAAGTGTTTTATAGACACATGTATATAGGGACTGCTAAATTGGACAGTGTAGAATTATAGAACATGTCTATCATTACAAACATTCTCTTGAACAACACTGCTATAGATACTCTGATGTCTGAAGGAGTGTCAGAATTCACTTCTGACCTATGCAATGATAACATTAAAAGAAAACACTACCCTTGTACATATGTTGAGTTTAGGGTCTCTTCTTTCAAAAGTAGTGGTTATTACTCCACAGTTACCACCCAGCTTCCAGTAAGAGCAGTCACACAGCCTGGCAAAATAGCATAAAGAAGCTAGTAACTTTGATTCCCCTATCCCCCCAAGTGACACAAGTATCTTTTCTGTCTCCTTTCTCTTCTGATTATGGTATGGGGATAGTGGGTCATGTCACTGAGTCTGTACTCAAAGAAATCTGTGCTTTGAAATTTTCTTGAAACTTGCATGATGTTCAGAATTCTCTACTAAATAGTAAGGGTTTTCCAAAAGTTTCCAATAATTTTCTTTTTTTTAAATTTTTTATTTTTTCAGCGTAACAGTATAAAAGTTTCAAATAATTTTCTTAATTCATTTTCATGAAGCAATGAGGATGAACATGACTTTAACTTCACTTTAGTACCTAGAGTACTTATGAATATCTAGACTATTCCATTGAATAGTTGACAGTTTTTCTTGTGCCATTTTTCTGGATAATTCTAATGCTTTCTGTTTTTATATTTACATTTTTAAATTTGATATTCATATCTATTGTGAAATGATCACAGTATGTCTAGTTAACGTCCATCACCATACATAGTTACAATTTTTTTTTTACAAAAACATTTAAGATCTACTCTCTTAGTAACTTTCAAATATAAAACTTATTATTGCTGCTATTATTATTATTATTATTATAATATCCCATGGACTTACTTATTTTATAGCTGGGAGTTTGTACTTTATTTTCCTTCTCCCATCTCACTGCCTGCCCTCCTCCTACCCTCCACTATCCACTCCACCCCGGGCCTCTGGTAACCACTAATTTGTTCTCTGAATCCATGAATTTGAGTATTTTTATGTGGTTGGTTGATTTTTATTTGTTTGTTTGGGTTTTATTTTGTTTTGTTTTAGATTACTCATATAAATGAAGTCATATGATATATGTATTTCTCTGACTTATCTCACTTAGCATAATACAAATAGCAAGATTTCATTCTTTCAGGGATGAGTCAAATTCCCTATGTGTGTGTATGTGTATATGTGTGTATTTGGTTGTGTATGTGTGTAACACATAGGGAAATAACCACTATCTTTAAAAGAGATCCTGAGCTGAGCATATGCATACACAACATGTATACCCATATATATGTATATATACATATGTGTGTGTGTATCACTTTATCCATTATTCCATCAAAGACATTTAGATTTTCATATATTGACTATTGTAAATAAGCATGAAGTGAACACAGAAGTGCATAGATCTCTTTGAGTCAATTTTTTCATTTTCTTTGGATAAATACCCGTAAGTAGTATTGCTGGACCGTATGACAGTTCTATTTTTAACTTTTCAAGGAGGCTTTATACTGTTTTTCATAATGGCTATACCAACTTACATTTCCACCAACACTGCATGAAAGTTCCCTTTTCTTCACCTCCTCAACAACACTTGTTATTTCTTTTCTTTTTGATAGCACCAATTCTAACAGGTGCAAGCTCATCTCTCATTGTGGTTTTGATTTGTGTTTCCCTGATGATTAGTGATGTTGAACACCTTTTCAGGCTTCTGTTGGCTATGTGTATATCTTCTCTGGAAAAATGTCTATTCAGGTCCTTTGCTGATACTGAAATTAGATTATTTGCCCTTTTTTGCTATTGACTTGTATGAGTTCTTCATATATTTTGGATATAACCCTTTATCATATATATGATTTGCAAATATTTTCTCCCATTTGGTAGGTTGCCTTTTCATTTTGTTGATGGTTTCCTTTTCTATACAGAAGCTTTTTAGTTTGAGATCATCCCACTTGCTTATTTTTGCTTTTGTTGCCTTTGCTTTTGGTGTCATATCCAAAAAATCTTCAAGACTAGTGTCAAGTTGTTTAGTCCCATGTTTTCTTTCAGGGTTTTATGGTTTTATGTCTTATGGTCAAGTCTTAGATCCATTTTAAGTTGATTTTTATGTACAGTGTAAGATAATGGTCCAGTTTTACCCTTTTGTGGCTGTCCAGTTTTTCCAACACCATTTATTAAAGAAACTGTCCCCCACTGGATAGTACTGGCTGCTTTGTCATAAGTGAACTGACAATATAGGTGTGGGTTTATATTTACATTTTATTTGTTTTTTAAATTAATTATTTTTATTAACACATAATGTATTATTTGCCCCAGGGGTACAGGTCTGTGAATCAGGCTTGCACACTTCACAGTACTTACCATATTACATACCCTCCCCAATGTCCGTAACCCAACCATCCTTGCCACACCATCCCCTCTCCCCAGCAACCCTCAGTTTGTTTTGTAAGCTTAAGAGCCTCTAATGGTTTGTCTCCTTCCCAATCCCATCTTCTTTCATTTTTTTCTTCCACACCCCCCAACCCTGAACTCTGTCTCCAAAATTCCTCATATCAGGAGATCATATGATAATTGTCTTTCTCTGATTGACTTATTTCGCTCAGCGTAATACCCTCTAGTTCCATCCATGTCATTGCAAATGGCAAGATTTCATTTCTTTTGATGCCTGCATAGTATTTCATTGTATATCTATATATATACCACATCTTCTTTATCCATCATCTGTTGATGGACATCTAGGTTCTTTCCATAGTTTGGCTATTGTGGACATTGCTGCTATAAACATTCAGATCACTGCATTTGTATCTTTAGGGTAAATACCCAGTAGTGCGATTGCTGGATCATGGGGTGGCTCGATTTTCAACTTTTTGAGGAACCTCCATGCTGTTTTCCAGAGTGGCTGCACCAGCTTGCATTCCCACTAACAGTGTAGGAGGGTTCCCCTTTCTCTGCATTCTCACCAGCATCTATTGTTTTCTGACTTATTAATTTTAGCCATTCTGACTGGTGTGAGGTGATATCTCATTGTGGTTTTGATTTGTATTTCTCAGATGCCAAGTGATGTTGAGCACTTTTTCGTGTGTCTATTGACCATTTGATTGTCTTCTTTGTAGAAATGTCTATTCATGTCTTCTGCCCATTTATTGATTGGATTATTTGTTCTTTGGATGTTGAGTTTGGTAAGTTCTTTATAGATTTTGGATACTACCCTTTATCTGATATGTCATTTGCGAATACCTTCTTCCATTCTGTCTGTTGTCTTTGGTTTTGTTGACTGTTTCCTTTACTGTGCAAACACTCTTAAACTTGATGAAGTCCCAATAGTTCATTTTTGCCCTTGCTTCCCTTGCCTTTGGCAATGTTTCTAGCAAGAAGTTGCTGCGGCTGAGGTTGAAGAGGTTGCTGCCTATGTTTTCCTCAAGGATTTTGATGGATTCCTCTCTCACATTTGAGTCTTTTTTCCATCTTGAGTCTATATCTGTGTGTGGTGTAAGGAAATGGTCCAGTTTCATTCTTCTGCATGTGGCTGTCCAATTTTCCCAACACCATTTATTGAAGAGACTGTCTTTTTTCCATTGGACATTCTGTCCTGCTTTGTCAAAGATGAGTTGACGATAGAGTTGAGGGTCCATTTCTGGGCTCTCTATACTATTCCATTGATCTATGTGCCTCTCTTTGTGCCATGACCGTACTGTCTTCATGATTACAACTTTGTAATAGAGCTTGAAGTCTGGAATTTTGGTGCCACCAACTTTGGTTTTCTTTTTCAACATTCCTCTGGCTATTCTAGGTCTGTTCTGGTTCCATATAAATTTTAGGATTATTTGTTCCATTTCTTTATAAAAGTTTTTGATATTTTTTTTTAAAGATGTTATTTATTTATTTGACAGGCAGAGATCACAAGGAGGCAGAGAGGCAGGCAGAGAGAGAGAGAGAGGGAAGCAGGCTCTCTGCTGAGCAGAGAACCCAATGTGGGACTCAATCCCAGGACCCCGAGATCATGACCTGAGCCGAAGGCAGCGACTTAACCCACTGAGCCACCCCGGTGCCCAAGTTTTTGGTATTTTGATAGGGATTGCATTAAATGTATAGATTGCTTTAGGTAGTGTAGACATTTTCACAATATATGTTCTTCCAATACATAAGGATGGAACATTTTTCCATTTCTTTGTGTCTTCCTCAATTTCTTTCATGGGTACTTTTCAGTGTTCTGGGTACAGATTCTTTGCCTCTTTGGTTAGGTTTATTCCTAGGTCTCTTACAGTTTTGGGTGCAATTGTAAATGGGATTGACTCCTTAATTTCTCTTTCTTCTGTCTTGCTGTTGGTGTATAGAAATGCAACTGATTTCTGGCATTTATTTTATAACCTGACACTTTACTGAATTCCTGTATGAGTTCTAGCAGTTTTGGAGTGGAGTCTTTTGGGTTTTCCACAAAAAGTATCATATCATCTGCAAAGAGTGAGAGTTTGACCTCTTCTTTGCCAATTTGGATGCCTTTTATTTCTTTTTGTTTTCTGATTGCTGAGGTCAGTTGTTCTAGTACTATGTTGAATAGCAGGGGTGATAGTGGACATCCCTGCCATATTCCTGACCTTAGGGGGAAAGCTCTCAGTTTTTCCCCATTGAGAATGATATTCTCTATGGGTTTTTCATAGATGGCTTTGTTGATATTGAGGTATATACCCTCTATTGTTACCCTGTGAAGAGTTTTGATCAAGAAAGGATGCTGTACTTTGTCAAATGCTTTTCAGCATCTTTTGAGAGTATCCTATGGTTTTTGTTCTTTCTTTATTAATGTATTGTATCCCATTGATTGATTTGTGGATGTTGAACCAGCCTTGTAGCCCAGGAATAGATCCCACTTTGTCATAGTTAATAATCCTTTTAATGTACTGTTGGATCCTTTTGGCTAGTATTTTGGTGAGAATTTTTGCATCTGTGTTCATCAAGGATATAGGTCTGTAATTCTCCTTTTTGGGGGGGGGTCTTTGGTTTTGGGATCAAGGTAATGCTGGCCTCATAAAATGAATTTGGAAGTTTTCCTTCCATTTCTACTTTTTGGAACAGTTTCAGGAAAATAGGTATTAATTCTTCTTTAAATGTTGATAGAATTCCTCTGGGAAGCCCTCTGGTCCTGGGCTCTTGTTTGTTGGGAGATCTTTGAGGACTATTTTAATCTCCTTACTGGTGATGGGTCTGTTCAGGTATTCTGTGTCTTCCTGGCTCAGTTTTGGGAGTTTAGATGTTTCTAGGAATGCATCCATTTCTTCCAGATTGTCAAATTTGATGGCGTATAGTTGCTCATAATATGTTCTTATAATTGTATTTCTTTAATGTTGGTTGTGATCTCTTCTTTCATTCATGATTGTATTAATTTGGGTCCTTTCCCTTTTCTTTTTGAAAAATCTGGCCAGGGGTTTATCAACCTTATTAATTCTTTCAGAGAACCTGCTCCTAGCTTCATTGATCTGTTCTACTGTTCTTTTGGTTTCTGTTTCATTGATTTCTGCTCTGATCCTTATGATTTCTCTTCTCCTGCTGGGTTTAGGCTTTCTTTTTTGTTCTTTCTCTAACTCCTTAGGTGTAGGGTTATGTTGTGTACTTGAGGCCTTTCTTGTTTCTTGAGAAAGGATTGTATTGCTATATAGTTTCCTCTCAGGACTGCCTTTGCTGTGTCCCAAAGATTTTGATCAGTTGTATTTTCATTTGTTTCCATGAATTTTTTTCAATTCTTCTTTAATTTCTGGTTGACCCCTTCATCCTTTAGTACAATGCTCTTTACCTTCCATGTATTTGAGTTCTTTCCAAATTTCCTCTTATGGTTGAGTTCTAGTTTCAAAGCATTGTGGTCTGAAGATATAAAGGGAGTGATCCCAATCTTTTGGTACCGGTTGAGACCTGATTTGTGACCCAGGTTGTGATCTACTCTGGAGAGTGTTCATGTGCACTAGAGAAGAATGTGTATTCTGTTGCTTTGGGATGGAATCTTCTGAATATATCTGTGATGTCCATCTGATCCAGTGTGTCATTTAAGGCCTTTATTTCCTTGTTGATTTTTTGCTTGGACGATCTGTCCATTTCTGTGAGGGGGGTGTTAAAGTCCCCCACTATTATTGTATTATTGTTGGTGTGTATTCTTTGATTTTGTTATTAATTGGTTTACATAGTTGACTGTTCCCATGTTAGGGGCATAGATATTTAAAATTGTTAGATCTTCTTGTTGGACAGACCCTTGGAGTATGATATAGTGTTCTTCCTAATCTCTTACTATAGTCTTTGGCTTAAAATCTAAGTTATAAGATCTAAGGACTGCCACTGCAGCTTTCTTTTGATGTCCATTAGCATGGTAAATTATTTTCCACCCCCTCACTTTCAATCTGGAGGTGTCTTTGGGTCTAAAATGAGTTTCTTGTAGGCAACATATAGATGGGTTTAGTTTTGCATCCATTCTGATAACCCATGTCTTTTGATTGAGGCATTTAGCCCACTTACACTCAGGGTAACTATGGAAAGATAGGAATTTAGTGCTTTTGTGTTGTCTGTAAGGTGACTGTTACTGTATATGTCTCTGTTCTATTCTGGTCTGTTACTTTTAGGCTCTTTCTTTGCTTTGAGGAGCCCTTTCAATATTTCCTTTAGGGCTGGTTTGGAGTTTGCAAATTCTTTTTAATTTTTGTTTGTACTGGAAACTTTTTATATCTTCTTCTATTTTCAATGATAGCCTAGCTGGATATAGTATCCTTAGCAGCATATTTTTCTCACTTAGTGCTCTGAATATATCATGCCTGTTCTTTCTGGCCTGCCAGGTCACTGTGGATAAGTCTACTGCCAATCTAATACTTATTATCATTGTATGTTACAGATTTCTTGTCCTGAGCTGGTTTCAGGATTTTCTCTTTGTAATTAAGACTTGTAAGTTTTACTATTAGATGACAGGGTGTGGACCCATTTTTATTGATTTTGAGGAGCATTCTTTGTGCCCCCTGGATGTTGATCCTTGTTCCCTTTGCCATATTAGGGAAATTCTCTGCTATAATTTGCTCCAGTATACCTTCTGGCCCCCTCTCTCTTTTGTTCTTCTTCTGGAATCCCAATTATTCTAATATTGTTTGATCTTATGGTATCACTTGTCTCTTGAATTCTTCCTTCATGGTCCAGCAGTTTGTCTCTCTTTTGCTCAGCTTCTTTATTCTCTGTCATTTGGTCTTCTATATCACTAATTCTCTCTTCTGTCTCATTTATCCTGGCAGTAAGAGCCTCCATTTTTTATTGCACCTCATTAATAGCTTTTTTATTTCAACTTGGCTAGATTTTAGTTCTTTTATTTCTCCAGAAAGTGCTTTTATTTCTCCAGACAGAGTTTCTCTAATATCTTACATGCCTTTTTCGAGCCCAGCTTGCACCTTGAGAATCATCTTTCTGAACTCCAGTTGTGACTTATTACCAATGTTTGTATTAATTACATCCCTAGCCATTGGTACTGCCTCTTGTTCTTTTTTTTTTTTTTTTTGTGGTGAATTTTTCTGCCTTGTCACTTTATTTATATCAGAAGGGAATAAAACACTAAAAGGGTGGCAAAGACCCCCCAAAAATGTATGCTAACCAAATCAGAAGAGATCCAAAACTGGGGGGAGAAGAAAGGGAGAAAAAATAAATATAAATAAATAAATAAATAAATATTAGCCTGGTGAATAGAACAGAGCCACCCACTTGATTTTGCCTGTATTTTGGCCTCTTAGAAGTAACTGCCTAACAAAATTTTAAGGAAAGAAAGACATATATATAAAAATAAGGGTAATCACAATGAAGGAATATGAAACAAATACAGGAATATGACTGTAAAGATGAAAATTTTAAAAAATTCTTAAAAAGGAATTGATAGTTGGTTAGAAAAAGAAAAAAGAGGATGGAATGTGCTCAGGCTGGAGACTAGAACAGAGTCATGTGCTAGATTAGGGTATATTTTGATCTATTAAATGAAATTATATCCCAAAATTTGGGGGGGGGGAAACCCTATATGTATACAAAAAATAAGATTAAATACAATGAAGGGATAAAATATGACTATAACAATGAAGGTTTAAATTGATTTCTTTAAAGAAAGTTATTGTTAAGATAAACTAGTTATAAAACGTTAAAAGAGGAAAGAGGAAAAGTTAGAAAAATAGAGTAAGAAAAAAATAAAAGAAAATAAAATTCAACTTTGTAAGACTAAAGGATCATGGGGGAAAAGCCATGAATTCTATACATTGCTTTCCCCTAGCTCTAGAGTTCCGCTATTCTCCTTGATCAGTGTCTTGGCTGGATATTCTTGCTGATCTTCTGTGGGAGGGGCCTGTTGCAGTGATCCTCAAATGTCTTTGTTTGAGGAGGAATTGCACAGCCCTTGCCAGGGACCAGGCTAAGTAATCTTCTCTTGGAGCTTTTGTTCCCTGAATGCTTTCTGTAGAGCTCTAGAGGATGGAAATGAAAATCGCAGCCTCCCATTCTCCAGCCCAGAGGAGCCAAGAGCTCGGGAACTCACTCCCAGTGCACCCCCAGAAACAACTAGTTAATCACTTCTGTCTCCCTGGTCTCTGGCTGCACTCGGAGCTCACCTGGCCTGTGACTGAGCATTCTGTCTCTGGCACATGGCCCCGTTTGGAGTCTCCAAACCCAGCAGATTCCTGCTGCAGTGCTCCTCCCAGAGCAGGAAGGTGAGGCTCTATGGATTTGCCACTTGCGGGGTCCCTGCTTGAAGAGCAGTGGCCAGACTGTGCCTTGGACCACAGTTTAAGGTAACCCTGATCAGAAAGCTCACTCTTTGGCTCTGTCTCTATGGCTGGCTTCCCCGCTCTGATACCTGGCACTCTCCCACACTCAGACACCCCGAATCTTTCTGTGACTCCGTGGGACCTGAGACCACACTGGTTCCGTGAAGGCTCCACCCCGAATATCCTCTGGAGCAACGTTCCTCAGGGGAGCCAACTTCTAAAAGTTCTGATTTTGTGCTCCACTGCTCAACCACTTGCCGGGAGCCAGCCCCTTCCCCCACGGTCTATCTTCCCATCGCTTTGGATTCATTTCTCCATTCATCCTACCTTTCAGAAAGTGTTCAATTTTCTGTTCCTAGAATTGCTGCTCTTCTCTTCTATCTCCTGTTGAGTTTGTAGGTGTTTGGAATGGTTTGAAACCTATCTAGATGAACTCCTGGAATATGATGTCATTTCAGTCTGCTACTCTTCCACCATCTTGCCTCTCTCCTATATTTACATTTTAAAGTAATACATTTATTCATGCAGAATTTAAAAATAAAAAGGGTGTATAATTTTACCATAACAAAAACTACAGAGGAAAAAATTTGCTTTTACAATCAATGATCTGAGGACATTTGGTTACTTCCATGAAAAAATAAAGTAAGAGTGTGATTCCTATCTCATCTTATACACAAAAAAGAAACTGCATATGGATTTAATATCTAAATATGAAAAGGAAACTTTAAAATTTTAGAATAAAATGGGAGACTATATTTATGATCTTGGGGTAAGGATGAAGTTTAATATTCCAACATTATTGAGATAAAATTGACATAAGTCATTGTGTAAGTGTAAGGTATATAGTGTATTGATTTGATACACATATATATTGCAAAATGGTTACTACCATAGTGTTAACATCTCCGGAAAGGAAAAACTTATTTTTTTTTAAAGATTTTATTTATTTATTTGACAGAGAACCACAAGCAGGGGCAGTAGCAGGCAGAGGGAGAAAGAGAAGCAGGCTCCCCACAGAGTAGGGGGAGCCTGATGTGGGTCTTGATCCCAGGACCTTGAGATCATGACCTGAGCCAAAGGCAGTAGCTTAACCAACTGAGCTACCCAGATGCCCACAAGGAAGAACTTCTTAAAGACCATGTGAAAAGCACAAACTTTAGTAGAAATGATTTGTACATCTGGCCCAGTAAAATTACAATTTATACTAAAAAAATTAATGACAGTAATCTACACGCTAAGACGAGAAGTAATTTTTGAAACATGAATAAATAATAAAAGACTATAATCCAGAATACCTAAAGAGTTTAGATACCAATATAGGTTAAAAAAAAAAAAAACAGAATTTTTAAAAAACAAAGTCATTAGAAAAATATGCAAAAGCTTACATTAACAACTCAAAGAAAAGGATATATGAATGAAAATAATAATGACCAATAAATGATAAAAACAGACCCAGCCTCCTCTGTCATCAAGGTAATGGAAATTAAGTTTTTTCAGATCCATCAGATTGACAGAAACATAAGCGAGTAAATACTATTTAAATTGACATATATGTACAGCAAAATTCATGAAATATGAATGTACAACTTGAACATTATTATAAAAATAACCTGTATATCCATCACCCAGCTCCAGATGCCCCAATATACCTCTCACAGATCGCAGTATCTTTGCTCTCCACTGGTTGTAACTATTACTTTGAGTTTGGGCAGCAGTGTGCTGATTTTCTCTGGAAGGAATAATCCTCACTTATGCAGCATTTGCTGATTTCCATAGAATAAGTACTCTTATCAGGACAGATTTCAAGCAATCAGCAAATCAACTAACTCAACAAATTCTTGAAAATTTAACAGCAGCAGCTCTTATGAGCATGTGCAAACCCACTCTAGCACTCAACTGCCACTTTATTACTTCAGTTTTTCTTCTTTATCTTCCTTTAAAAAAAAATTGCTACCTAAATAAGCATCCTCAAATAGTTTATATTAACTACTTCTCACAACATCAATATTATTATATTACTTAATTAAATTGTTTTTGAAGGCTTCCTGCATTCTGGAAGAGTTTAAATGGCATTGGGGTTATCTGCTTTTTAAGGGTTTAGTGCATTCCTCTGAGACATCACCTAGATTTACTGATTTTTGTTTACTAGCTTTCTCTTTAACACCTTATTTATGTCTTCCATGGAAATCAAACAATAGATTTTTTTAAAATTTCCTTTTCAGTCAGCACTGGTAAATTATATTTTCCTAGAAAGGTACATCCTTCAGGTCATCAAATTTATTTACATGTATTGAGGAAAGTAGTTTTAAGATACTTTTAATTTTGTTTTCTAAGGTTATTTCACTGTTGCCTTTTTTACTTTTAAATATTTGTTTTTCTCCTACTTTTTCTTTTTCTTTTTAAGATTTTATTTATTTGAGAGAGAGAATACAAGAGGGGAGAAGGTCAGAGGGAGAAGCAGACTCCCCATGGAGCTGGGAGCCTGATGTGGGATTCAATCCTGGGACTCCAGGATCATGACCTGAGCCTGAGTTAAGGCAGTTGCTTAAACAACTGAGCCATCCAGGCACCCACTCCTGCTTTTTCTTGATAGCAATCTAGGTATATTTCTTTACATCAGGGTTTTTTGTTTTTTTGTTTGTTTATTTGTTTAAGAAACTGTTCTAGACTTATGTCCATTGTTTCATTATTCTCTAAATCATTAATCTGTTCTTATAATTTTATTAGTTCTTTCCTATTTCTTTCTAAATTCCTGATTCAGATCATTATTGTTTTCATTATCTCTCATACATTCATGTTTGTAATGAAGACCATTTGTTTTCCTCTGAGATCACCATTTTAGTGTTCTTATAAAAATGAAACATGTGTAGTAAAAAGAGTGAAGAGTACCGAAATGTGATTCAGGACACAGAGGTCCCAAACCTAATTCTCTTTTTGTCTATCAGTCTCTCTGCCAGTATCATCTTGGACACATCACTTAGCGTTCCTCTTTCAGTGTCCATTTCCTCAACTAGAAAATAGGAAAATATTTGAAGATCTCAAAACTTCTATTTTGCTGTTGCATTTAATGAATATGTTCCTATCACTAACTTGCCATGCCAGGAATTTGAACTAACTCTAGTCTCAAACTTCTTAAATAATGATATACTAGTTTGTCTAAGAACTATAGTTTCCTATGTAATCACAAAAGACATGCTTCTAATCCTTCTTTGGCTGCAAGATGGGAGTCTGAGCCTCAAGCAAATCTCTCTATTGGTGTTCCTTACTTACTTAGCTTATTTCGTCATAACCAACCAACTGTTGAAAGTCATATAAAGTTGATAAGGAACTGTTTTCCCAAATCCCTTGAAATTCTTGAAATAAATAAACACACAATTGTCGGTAATAAAAAAATAAGCAGCATGCACCTTTTTGTGAATGGGTTAAGATGAGGCAAAAAGTAACAGATACTACCTCGGAGTAAAACTTAAAAGAGAGATTATAAGGCCTGGAAGTTATGGGAAAATATGTAATAATGACAACAGAATTAAACATTGACAAATTCTGCAATCTAAACCTTCCTTAAGAAATATAAAGCAAAACCAAGGAAAAATTTGTTAAAAGAGAGTAAAAAAAAAAATGTTAGAAAATGAGAGCATGATTGTCACAGAATCTTATCCATATTACATAATATTTACATGTAAAATCCCTGTCGTAGTTAAAAATCTAAGCAGTAATTAAAAAAAATCATTATCCTTTGTGGAAGAATTGATGTTGCCATAGCAAAATGGAGTATCTTAAGTTTTGCATTTACCAGTGTGTGTGTGTGTTTAAGCATTGACATGAACACAATATATTTTTGTTTTTGCTATGAATGTAAAAAATGCCAGAAGGGAAATTGGGAGGGAAACTGAACAAAATGCCCTTCATTTACATTTATTTTCTGAAGCCATTTTAAGTCTCCCATTTTATAAAATGTTATTATTTAACAATAGCAGTCATTGCCCACTCTGTATATCCCTACATGTTCTAAGTAAATTGCTTCTGAGTAGTTTTTCTCCACATCTCACCACATCTCTAACTATAGGAATGTAATTTTGTGACCTTAAAAAATGCATTGATTTTTAGATGCACATGTGGAGAGCAGAATAAGTAATAATGCTAAAAAAAAAGAATAAATTTATTGTTTTATTTACCTCTCAAGAAAGAGAAAGAAAAGTTACATGCTACATTTTGTTTAAGGATTTATGAGGTGGCATAGTTTCCTTTTCTTTTTTGATAAATATTTAAAATATATGTAATATTAAACAGTCCACCAAATTGAAAACCTTATGTGAAAATATGGGACAATGGTTTGGAAGCATAAAGACACCTATTGTCACACAGTGTTTTGTGTGTTCCTTCGTAAGTCAGTACCAGACAAGCCAATGAGAGTGAGGGCTCAAAATTTTTCAGAAATTCTGACTGAACAGTTCCCAGTTATATACGAGAGACCACTGCTTTCAAAGTGTCAAAGTAAACTTAAAATATAATTAATACAGTATAGTGCTGGACATGGTATGAAAGACAAGGCATGTTCATTTATTTTGGCTAGACTCTAATTTAAATGTAGAGTTTACACTATGACCTTTATAAAGTTTAGATAAGTTAATAATTTTTAGTTCATTTTTCTCTCCTCTAAAATGGGAATAATAATGGTTACTTGCTAGGGTGGTAATAAACACAAATGAGGTAGTATATATAATAGCACAGGCACATACAAGTATTTAAATATTAAATTCCTCTTGCCCTTGTAGTGATCATCTTTTTTTAATGAACCACTGTTTAAAAATAAAGAAATTAAGGTAAGGAATAAAATATGAGCATGCACATCAAAATAGAGAAAAATATTTTTTTAAAGTGAATGGAATTAAAGTGTACTATTAACATGGAAATTGAAGTGAATCCAGAAAACCTTCAAAATTCTTCTGATGTGGGCAGAATAAAATCAAATATAAAAACAATGTCCTGGACAAACAATATAATTATGCTGTATATGTTGTTTCAGAGGCAAAGGCCCATTGAAAAATACATCTGATGTTATTAATGCCGCCAAGAAAATTGCTGAAGCAGGTTCTCGAATGGACAAATTAGCCCGCGCGGTGGCTGATCAGGTAATATCAGAGGAAAAGCAAACACATGCTGTGTGGTATCATTAATTAGCGCTTGGGTTCTGTAATGGGTTTTATGTACCCTATAAAATGCTTCTGAAGGATGAATTGTAATCACTAACATTTTACAAACAGGCCTCTAACTCTGCTGAGACTGAGCTGATGGCAAAGGTAGGTTCAGTTAAGGGGGTCTCATTAAAGCCCATGACCAAAACTCTTGAGAAAGAAGAATACCTGCTACTTCAGAGACATAACTCCCGAAGCGGGGGTTATGCTGGCTGCCCTCATGCAGCAAGTCAAGGACACTACATAAGGAGGAAGAGAAAGAAGAACTTGAACTTTTGTTTTTTTTCATATTGATCTTCTTCTATTGATGCTCTGTATAATTCATAGTAGTTAATGCACTAGCATAAATGGGATTAATCCACATAATCAAGAGCCTCCAGATCTCATTTTCATCCAGATTTAAAAGTATCACAGATAAATGAAATTCGCAGAGTATCTTTTCAGACTGGAATCAGATACATGTGAGAGTAGTTCTATCTCACCTTGAATGTTTGAGTCGATCTCTATACTCTTCACGTTATGTGGCTTAAACTGGAACTCTAAAATCCTGTTCTAAATATGTCTAGTTGCAGTAGAGTCCCATTCCTAATATCGATACTTTAGGAGGTAAAATTTTACAGGTAACTAATTCTCATCTTATTCTTTTCATTTTTTTTAATTGGTAAAATGCTTATAATGTGTTCTCATCTTATTCTTACAAACAAGCGTGAATTTGCTTACTAGACTTCAATGCAGTGATGCTCTCTGGAGACCCTAAGAGACATAGGATTGTTCCTTCTCCATAGTGGCCCTACTCTCCTATGATTTTTGAGTTGCTTCTCCTCATTTTCTTCCTTCGTTCCTTAATATTTGGCTATTGCCATAAATACTTGCTCTCTTCAGGCTCCCAGATTCTAGAGTCCTTTGGGTCAATACCAAACTCACTCATCTTCTAAACACTGAAAAGAAAAACACATGATTAAACTATCAAGTCTACATTTATAATAAGCCAACAGATTGTCTCATTTTAATTTTTTTTTTACGTATATGATGGCTAATCCAAGGGAATGTATTTTGCTTGCTTTGAAATTTTTGAGAAACACTTAATAGTAAAGATAATTCACTAAATACCATCCTTTGACTATTCCCTATAATTTGTGTGGGTTGAAGACCAAACTATTACTAAGTTACTAATTTCAGGACACTATCAGCTGCCCGGCCTCCTGCACTTTGCAGCATACATTGAACTGCTTTATACAGAGTTCTATATGTATCCCAGAAAGTTCATGGAGACAGTGAATGTACTTGGAAATGTGCATGCATGTATGCAAACAAACAAAAATACACCAGCCAGGAAGGAATGCCACATTTTTTTGCCCAAAAATGTAGAGGGAACTTGGGAGGAGTGGAATGAGAAGAGATTGGTGGTGGTCCTGAAGAGTTTTGTGAGGAAGGACTTCTTCCCAGAAGAGAAAGTGGGTGGAGTTTGGATGGCTTTCCATAAACTCTGAGTCTCAATCACTGAAACTGTTTCTTAGTATGTTTAAGCTCCTTGAGTTTGATATTTTTTATTGTGACTTTTGTTTTTGCCGTTGCATTTTTAGACCCTTATTTCTAACTATTATGCAACTTGAATCCTGGCCCAAAACAGTTTGGCTATCTGGAAAGCACTCCACACGTGCACACAAACAAATCCCAAGATTCTAGACGTATTTTGAAATTAAATGACAAAGTATTTAAGTGCTTTTCTGTGATAACTTTTAAAATAAACAGATGAGGGTTAAATATAACCCTCTCTTTGTAGCATTCTCACTGTCATCAGCTGTGAAGCAACTTGCAATTTTTGCTAATGTTTTGTCTGAATAGGACGCTTCTTTCTCAAAATCTGCACCTATTTCCATGATACAAGAATTATTTTTCTTGGTCCATCATGCTTTTATGTGTGTTTTAAATAATAGAATAGAATGAGCATTAGCAAGGAATGGATTTGTTGCCTTTATTTTGCCTGAAAATATTTTTATGAAGATTTGAGATATGCAAGCAATATAAACTTTTTACGGACTGTTGCATTTTTAATTACTGTTCCATTGAGATAGAAGTTCCAGTCTAATTTGCTGCAAGGTATTTGTATCGAAAGCCTTGTCAGCCCTCTAGGGAGATATCATTTTAAAGTTAATTCCTTTCAGTATATGGGTCTCTGGAGTAGGATAAATATTACAGTATAAAGTACTTGTAGAAAGCTAAAAACAGTCGCTGTGGGATTCTTTCTTGATAAATGCAGTTAGTGAAAAAAGTACCATAATGGTATTATATATAAAAGAGACCCCTATGTCTTTCATTAAAGAAATGATTGTGTCACAACCACTGGCTTCACAGTCTTAATGGAACAACTGCCTTTCTTGCCTGCCTTTCTTTCTTTCTTTCTTTCTTTCTTTCTTTCTTTCTTTCTTTCTTTTCTTTTCTTTTCTTTTCTTTTCTTTTCTTTTCTTTTCTTTTCTTTCTTTCTCCTTCCTTCCTTCCTTCCTTCCTTCCTTCCTTCCTTCCTTCCTTCTTTCATTCTCTCTTTCTTTCTTTTCTCTTTTCTTTTCTTTCAGAATTGCCTTTCTTCAGCTTGAAGGAAACCTACCTGGAGTCTTTTTTTTTTTCATACTCTAATTCTAATTAAGTTACTTCGGTTTTGGCTCTAGGTTCTTATTTTTAACAGTGTTTCATCAAGGGATTTGGTGAGTATATGCTCTTTACTAGTGCCAGATTGAGCCAGAACAGCCAGGCCTACAGAATCTTGAACTGAACTTTTGATAGCAATAGAAACATATTTCAGTGGCCAAATAGCGATTGGTATTGAAGCCTCAGAAATGCTTTAGGGAGCCATGTAAATGTCTATGGAAGTGTTCAGCTAAGCTCAGTTGTATTTGATGGAGATCTACCCACTAGGTAATAAAGAAAATTCAAAATCCTGGTCCTAGTTGGCTCTGGAACAACCTCTGAAGGGTTCTGTTTTTACTTTTAGGAGTTTGTTTCAATTGGCTTCAAACTCATTCTACTTAAATCGATTGCACTAACAGTGGTCATGATCCTTCTCAGAGTCTCTTATTTAAAGAAAGTTTATAATGTTGCTAAAATTTTGATAAACATAAAGGTACAAAAAGTGAAAGAGGCTTCCTGATACTTTTCTGAGAAATCCAAAGGATTTCTTCCTGATACTTTTCTGAGAAATCCAAAGGAAACAAGCGTTTCCCCCCCCAACTAATTGAATTGAAATTCTATGCTATGCTGTGTCAGAGAGATTGCTACCTGGAGCGATTTCCTTCTGCTTCTGTTGCTTTGGTTGTCCATATTAACAAAACTACATATGGTGAATGTTGGATGGGCCACTAGGAAAAAACCTGGAGAATATCTGGTTTTCTTAACAGTTCAGAAGACAACTGGTAAAATTACTCAAAAACATGTATAAAAGTTCCCAGAAGACTTTATGGAAGATCTTCATTATTCTTTTTATATAATTATATCAAAGTAGAGCTGACCATTCTAAAATACTGGCTATGGCCTTCCTAAAATGTGCTATAAAGAAGTGAAGTTAAATGGGGGTAATTAAGGTATATGACACTAAAACCTTTTCTTCTCACAGCTTTTATATAGTGAGTATTAGAAACTGAAGAGTACTTGCTAATTGAGATCACTTTTTTTTTAATGTTTTATAGTGTCCTGATTCAGCATGTAAGCAGGATTTATTAGCCTACCTTCAACGAATTGCCTTGTATTGCCATCAGCTTAATATCTGCAGCAAGGTGAAGGCAGAAGTACAGAATCTCGGAGGAGAGCTCATTGTGTCAGGGGTAAGCCGTGCCTTGGGCTTCACAATTAAAGCTCCCACTGTTGTACTTCCAAGGCAAGCATTCTTGGCAACAGTACTGCTTAAAAACACCAAACTACAGTGATTCATAGGGAGGGTTTTTTTTTTTTTTAATAAATGTTATTACCATTATTCCAGACCTTATAATAATTCACAAAGAGCAATTTGATTTTCCAATTACCCCATGTTTATACTAGCCTTGTAAAATCTCCATTCTTCACAAGAAAACTAATTTCATAGTCTGGAAACTCATTGCCAAGCTGTGACTATTATAATTATTTGGAGCTTTTGTACATTTACTCATTGTGAGTCTACTTCCCTTTGTTAGTCTTAGTAATTTTCACTCTCTGTTCAGAAGCCAGCCTCTCTATGTGTGGATTGTGTTCACATGTTAGAGATGATGAAAACAATAGGAACTCATTCATCAGGTTCCAATGCATACTAGGTTATCAGTAACCCTTGAAAGCCAGAAAATATCCAAATTTAATACAGGTTGATGTGCTGTTGCCAAAAACTAACATAGCTGTCAAACACTAACAGTTATGTATTCTTTGCTTAATCACTCCAGTGTTTCCCTTCGTATCTGGTCCACTTTCATCAGATATTAAAAAATGAGTTTGATTAATAGAGACATTATGATTTCTTGGCAAGATTTCCAAATGTATGTGTTGAGGTTCTTCACCTTGGCTTCTCCTCCCTCAGTCCCTTTCTTTGAACATGAGGTGCCATCTGTTGTAAACTATTTGCGAATTCCAAAGTGTGGCTCTGCCACCTTTAGTTCTTTTCCCAGTAAACCATAATGCCATTTTAAGTGTGGCATCACCAGGAACATAACATGATCAACATGGTGAATGCCTTATGAGAATCAGACTAGTCATGATGCTTAATTTTTTACTGAGACATTTTCAGAAATTTAGCAGTTTGACCATTTGATAAAAATATGTTGAAAAATCATTCTTGAACCCAAAGTTTTCAGGTTCTATATTGTTTGACTTGCAGAAAACAGCTGGGAAAAGAGCTGATCTGGCTTGCATGGAGATGCCATCTAGAAAGACTGTTCCATGCAGTCTCCCCTAGAGTCCAATAAATTGGCTATTTTGTGCCTCTTCCCAAAGCATAGTCACCTCTTTGCATTTCCAAAATGATCCTGCTTCAACATTCTTCAGCAACCAAGAGCAATCTGTCTTGCAATGTGTCCTTTCTGCTGAGTTGGTAATAACCAAGATTCTCTGCCAAGAAGTGATCAAAACATTGCATATCCCTTGCTTCCTTTCTTATCTTCAGACTCAATGGTATAGTCTCCCATACCATTCGGCTTTCATGTCCATCTGTATATAGCACCTGTGGAACTGAGTGCTTTTTGTTTAGCTTGCCTTATGTGCTTTCATTTGTCACTTTCCAAATCTTATTATTTACATGGATGCGCAAAGCATCTTTGTGGATCTCAGACTCCACAACCTCATCTAAGCGATATTTGACTGGCAGAGTTGCTCTCCATTATCCTCTCAGTACCCATTGTTCATCACTGCTTCCAGAGCTTCATTTCCATTGTCTTTTCCTCATTTAGATGTAGTCCAAACCATCACTGGCTTTTATCACTTGCACTGTTGGCATTTGTAGAGGTGTTTGAGATTGAGAACACCATCAAGAAGCCTATTTCCTTCTTTGAGTCTTACCGGCAAAGTTCAAAAATCCTTGCATGGGGGAAGGCTTCTTTTAAAGGAATGTTATACAACTTTATAATAATTCTGAGTCAAATGCATTATAAAGGTTTGCTATATATTGCTCAGTTATGGACCTGCTCTTGGCCTCCTCATTTTTTCAAAGCTTGATTGCTATTTGGTGCCATACCTACATCTGTAGTCTGCTGTCTTCGCCACTTCTGCCTCCATCTTATTCTTCATCCTCCTTCACTGATGGCCAATGAAGAAAAAAAAAAAAAATCAATGTTTATTTTGCAAAATAGCCACAAATGACTACCTTCAAAGTTCTGAAAGAGTCAAGAATGTAAGACCCCATACACACAAACTTTTCAATGATTTTGCCAAGAAAATGTGCCCATGCTTTGGGCCCCATTTATTTTATGGTCTGGTGTGACAAAGTTGCTACATTTTTAAGGAAAAACTACTAGAATATAACATGCAATCAAAAAAAGAGAGAAATGTTTGAATCTTCCTTCCTTTTTTCCTATGTGTTTATGTACATGGGATTCAGGTTTGTGGTTTCTTCTCTGAAACATATGAAAGCCCCCAAGTAGGTATATATGTTAGTAGTCAGATTTTCCCCTAAAACAAGAGATTTGGATAGGCTATTCCCATTTTGTCAAGAAAAATTATTTGAATTTCAATGCTGAGAACTGTGTTTTTAGACCCTTGTGCTATCAAGATAAGCAAAATGCACATGTGCACAGTTATGTACCATGTCAGCATGTGTATGTTTTATGTAATTCTGTGTGTACAGACTGGGAAAGGCTTCTGTTTTATCTGTGTTTGGCTTGGGTGTTTGGGGGCAGGAAACTCAGTAGGTTATGGGTGGGGGAACAATGGGTCCAAAAGCTCTTGAATCATGATGGCAAGCTAGAGAAATAATTCAGTCTCGAATATATGCCTACATGTGTTCATTCACCCAACTGCTGTCTAAGAAGCACCATTAACTTTCTGGCTGGAGATACGTTTTTAAAGTTATTGGCTTACATCTTTCTCACCGGCCAAAAATGTACTGCTCTTAATAAATCTCAGAGTAGAAGATGCATTTGTGAGCCAATTCAGTTTAAGCCATTTGTATGGTTGCTAAGGGGGTCAATGGGGAAGAAAAAATTAAAACAAAACAAAACAAAAAACTAACAGTGCTAGAAATGCCAAGGAGAAAGTAGAGGAAACCAAAGTCCAGAAGATTAAACATCCATTCATTTATAAACTGGCTTTATTTGCTTTGTGTTTATTTAAACTCTTAAAACAGTTTTATATGCTTTCTGGAAAAAGAAATGTTCAAAGAAGAAAAGACAAATGAAAGAAAGGGAAGGAGGGAGAGTAAGAGAGAAGAGTCATGAAAGAAGGAAGAAAAAAAGGAAAGAGAAACTTAACCATAGCCTATTGTAAATTATTTTAGTGCAGGTAATATCCATTAAACATGGCAGTATTATATTCATCATGGCAGAAAAGTTGAGCCACTTTTTTTCAAGTATGTAAACATATTTTGAATACAAATTCATTCCAGTGCTATGATGTGGATATTACCTGTATATTTGATTGCTGTGTTTTTACTTTTTATTTGCTAGGTTGCAGAGGATTTAATGGATTCTTTTACATTTTAAAATGAAGATGCACATATGGATCTGGAGAAATAAAAAACATTCCATAACCTTTGATTATCTTAGCTACCCTCACATTTATACTTTTGCATTTTTCTGAATGAGACTGAAAACACTAATGTGGAATTTTAGAATGTAGAATGCTAAACATCAAGCATTCTGATAAATCTGAAAAATTCTACCTAAATTTTTTTTGAAGTTCAAATACATCTTTAAAACAATGAAGCCAGAATGCAAGAGCAATTAGCCCTACTTTGGACAGGAATTCAGTGTTTAGGTTAGAGATGGAAGGACACAGACTATGTTATAGTTGACTCCACATGAAAATGCTACAAATTTTAATAGATTTCATTACATATAAATGTCTTTTTCTCATACTTAACAAAATATAGGAGCAGAGTTTGAAGGCAAGTAATGTTCTTTCCTACATCCTCAGCCTGGTGAAATGGAGCCCTATGCTATTCCTAAGGGATTGAGTAACCCACCCTAAATGGGCACTTTTTTTCTTTGCCATTTAAATCTCCCCTTTCCAAATTTGAATCCCTCTCAATTGGGTTATGAAGAGAATCTTGACAAGGTGAACAAATATAATTTGTGATACTGGTAGGATTTGAACTAGTAAAGGGAAAATTGGAGAGTAAGTAGTCAGTTATAGTCTACATGGCCTGTTTCACATCATTAAAAAATTGGACTCAATTAAAATCAACATGAATATTCATGGTAATAAATGAAAGCCATTCATACAGTACTAGAAACTGATAATGGTCGAATCAGTCTTACCTGACTATGGCATATGTGCATATGCACAAAAATACACACATGCAACAAATACACATGATTTGATATTTACTCCCTTACTCCCTGAATAAGCAGCAATCAGGAACTGAACCAGTGGTTGATAACTGTGACATATCTGATCAAAGACAGTTTAGGGAAAAGAAAATATGGGCATTATTTGTACAATGCTATATGTATTATATATTTTAAAAAATATATTTATATATATTCTAGATTACATTTTTATACATTTGTATTCCATTTTAAAAACATTTTAAAAATATGATTTGAGATGAGAGTTGCATTTTATTTGAAAAATTCTGCGTTTCATCTATAAAAAATAGTGTATTTTGTAATGGGCTGAAGCAGTCATTGAAACAAGCATTGTACTTAGTTGTGTAGCCTTGTACTCTTATTTGGGGAAAGTTTTTTAAAAAATATATATTCTGTGAATCATCAGGCTTACACTCTAAAATCCATTTCTTCAAGGAGGATTAAATATTATGTCATTTTTTTTTAATTTTCAGCATAACAGTATTCCTTGTTTTTGCACCACACCCAGTGCTCCATGCAATCTGTGCCCTCTCTAATACCCACCACCTGTTTCCCCCAACCTCCCACCCCCCCGCCCCTTCAAACCCCTCAGATTGTTTTTCAGAGTCCATACTCTCTCATGGTTCACCTCCCCTTCCAGTTTCCCCCAACTCCCTTCTCCTCTCTAACTCCCCTTGTCCTCCATGCTATTTGTTATGCTCCACAAATAAGTGAAAGCCTGATGATTCACAGAACTGTACCCCTGGGGCAAATAATACATTATATGTTAAGAAAAAAAAAGAAAGAAATGGATTTTAGGTTGTTCGTCTTCATAGTTCCAGTGGTTACAATTGTCTCTAGAATGTTGTAGAAGAAAGTAATATGTTTACTAAATTGAGCAGAGTATAAAAATGACTGACAGATGATCCACTCTAACACATTTCATTCTGAATGAGGTGATAAGAAGAGTATAAAATTTATTTTAATAGATGGCAGCATGTGTATGTTTAATGATAGAAGTATAAATAAAAATATACCCAAGTCTAGAGGAAGGTGTCACTTATAACAAAGAAAATAGAGGTCATTGAGGAATCAGAAATTGACCTATGTTTTGATATGTATAAGAGATCTGTAGACACTGGAAAAAAAGAAAATTTATTTAAGGGGAAAAAATGAAGTAAGGAAAAAGTACTGAGGCATTCAAGGAATAGGCATGTGAGATAAGAATATATTTTTCCCAGTGTACTTTAAACTTAATTCTTTAGACATAGCACGTTCATAGAACAGTGATAAAAAATGATATAATGCAGGAAAATAAAACTGATAAAAAATGTTTTAAAATGGTATTGTATTCAAAACCCAGTATCTGTAAGAACTTCACCTAGAAGGAGGAAAAAAAATAAAACTTTTTTTTTTTTGCTTTATGAAAAAAAAAAATATATATATATATTCTGATTCTGTCTATTGTCAATTCTTGATTATCTCTACTGATTGGAGTAGTAGTAATGGAAATAAATCTAAATTACTAGCTATTTCAGTTTGGGGTCTGAAATGCATTTCTGTACTTCATTTAAAAAAATAAAAGGTATATATTCAGGAAATTAACAGCAGTTCCAAATAATTTTCTCCAGATTTTCCAGAGGGGAGGCTGTTAATTATTTGGGCTTAACAGACTTTTCAGAACTATGAACAGTAGGAGAGTCCAGATCTAGAGAAAGACTAAAACAAACTTCTGATTATAAATCTGGAAGAAAGGGTGTTGGAAATACTCGGTACCAGTAAGAAAATTAAACATTTATCATTGGCAGAATGGCCATAGTTCTCTGCATATACTTTACTAGTAAGATGGGTTGCTGAATAATTCAATCTTTCTCCCAAAAGCCTAACCTTCCCAATTTGTTATGGTAGTGAAACCATAACCATTTAAGTTCTGATTCCTGCATTGAGCCTTCCTTAGTTACATTTATCAGTGTACATGGTCACTGATTTTTATACAACCCAAATTATGCAAACCTTCAGGGAAAAATAACCCTGAAGTGATTTTTCAGTGCAAATTCATTCTCCCAGTGTTATAAAAGTGACATTTAACAAACTTAAGGTGTTACATATGGAAAAAAATGGGAGATGGGGATTTTTATAAGAAAAGTGAAAATCTCCTTGAGTGCCAGGCATCATAGGAAGTTTTGTGTCTAGTGTACCACACCTGTCAGGTGTCTCTCTGAATTTAAATAGTCTTGTGCAAAGGAGGATTGTATATTGCTCTGTTATAAAGAGTAGTTCTTTAGTTATATACTCGGTGATGGTGACCCTAAACTTCTCAATTCAATCTATTATTAAAAAAATGAAACTTTTACTGATGAAATTAAATCAGTTGGTCATCCAATTTGTTTTATTCATAGAAAAAATACTTTATATTCTAATGCTCTCATTTGAAAGTAAGAAGACAGACTCCTTTGTGGCAAAGCTGGAACATGAACCAAGGAAAGAACTCTTTTTACCTTAAGTGGAGACGTAGGTTGACCTAACTTGGATCTTCTCAATAGATTGATTTGATTGCATCACCTGAGCTTATAAATGGAGACATTTCTATTTTAGTTTGAAGGTGTTCATTACTGTGCATTAGAGTAGAAGTGGCTAGTGGCTTAATGAAGAATGTCTCTACCTCAGAAATGTCAGTGCCATTATTTGTCCTTCAGTCAGTGAACTTTCATTCCTTTAGGTTTTAGAAGCTATTCAAGTTTTGAAAGCCTTGAATTAAAAAGAAGGCAAATAATTCACACCTTATTCTATTAGCAATTAACATTTTAGATTTCAGTTAATATTCAGAACAATATTTCACAGCCAATGTTGAGTAATATTTTATGACAACTTGGAAATTAGACACATGGGAGGTACCTGGATGAGGGACACTAATTGTGCATATCTTTTGGTATCTGTGTAACACAGGCGAACCTATTGAAGAAGTACTGGTTTATAACATTTTCCCATGAGACATATTCTGATTTTGAGATACTGTCTGTTGGTTATAATTGATTTCATTCTAAGATGTTCTTTATTAACATATTTTAAATAATTAAAGTCTATAGTAGTGTCTTAGGAAATGTCTCCTCATTTTTAACTAGTTTTGTATATGTGAGAATAAATCCAGATAACACCTTTTCCCTTAAATTGAACCAAATAATTATGGGAAGCCACAGTATTGGATAGAATACCTTTATTTAGAAACAGTATCTATAATTTAGCTTATGCTTTCTGGTATTCCTGTGTACACTTGGATTTGTTGGCTCTAGTCAAGAAATACATTACTTTGAATTGGTTACCTAAATCCATTGTGATTTTTTTTTTCTTGTTCCTACTTGGATATACCTCAAGAATTCCTGGATTGAAGGCAGTTGGAAGAAAAAGAAGCTAAAATGTGAACAGTTGATATAAAAAATATATAAAAAAGAGAAGATGAATATTAAGACCTGATACTAAATATTATCTGGGGAATCTCATTACTGATTTTGTACAATTTTCCATTACCTCAGATGACTCAAAATAAAAGAAATTAAGAGACTCCATAGCAAAACTGAGATAGGATTTTACATTTGGTGCTAGATTTGATAAAATTTTGACAATCCTATTTTTCTAGAAAAAGATTATCATATCCATATGATGTTCCTAATTTCCAATGACAAACCAGCAATCAGGGCTTCAAAGAGCTATACTTCCTGTTCACATAAAGATATTTCCTGATTCATTGAACAGCACTTCTAGGGTGTTCCAACTACTTAAAAGTCATAGTGCTAAATATTGTTTGGGTGAAGGTATTCAAAGTCCTTTATCTCTAATAGCAAATAATTTCCATGAAGAGAATAAATTTTTCTGTTTTTTTTTGTGCCTCTGTTAGATTGTGTAGTCCATTGGGTTTTCTTTTTTCTATTTAGTTTTTCATCTTTCTGTTTAGCATTCTCAGCAAGAATAGCAGGGTGTCTGTTGATAGCTATCTCTGTGTATTCCCTGTTCTTGGTTTACTATATTCTAGAAATAAAAGTGTTTAATTTACTATCTTCTTATTCTGCTCCTGCAGATTATTTTTGTCAAATGCTTTCTCCAGCTTAATTAAATGATTTATAAAATATGGTTTTTATCACAGCCCTTAGGAGAGAAATATATGCCATGTATCTTACAAATAGGAAAGACTTCTGGATGGGTAGTGTGTAGTTTTCTTAGTTCAAATTTCTTTTACTGATTCAGAACATATTGTCTTACTCTATCTTGAACAGTCATTTTCTTTGTGGGCAATAAATATATTTCAAATATTTCATCCTATTCCAATTTTCTTGAAAGCAAGCTTACTTAATTTAGACTTTAATCTTTTCTTTCATCATCAATACTACATCTTATCTTACTGCTTTTCTCTGAATACTTTCATCTGTGTAGATGCCTGGCTGATAATGAACTTGACTGGAACTCTGGCTAGATCTTTTGTCAAATCTGCACAATCTGTATCTTGACCGCTTTCATCCATTTCCTCCTGCAAATCTATTTCTCAACTTAGAGAAGTTCCTGGAGAAGTTCCAGTCAACATCATCTTATAAGAACCCATACTCTTTTAAGTTCAAGGTTTTGTATGTGAGACACTCTCATAAAACAAACTCAAAATAGAATCTTTTACCTAGGAACTCCCAGTTCAAATCTGTTGCTATCAAAATTATTTGGATTCTGTCTTGCTGAGATAGTTCTCTTCAATAACAACATTTTGGTCAGATTGCATGCCAACTGCCTGTTCATGTCTTCCACAATTAATTACTTTATTAATGTACCTCCAGATTATTCTTTCGGAATGTACGAATTATTCCACCTGACTTTTCTTTATCTTTTGTACGGTCAAATAGAAACAATTTTTCAACAAACAACATTTTGAAACCAATCCTACATTTCTGATCAGAATAAAGTTATAACCATGACTTCAATAATGGTCTCTTGACCGAAATCTTATAATCACTTCACTTCATACTTTGTCTTGAAAGGCTAACTCATCCATTTATGTGCTATCATAGAAAGTATGCATCAGCTCCATAATTCTAATGACACGTAGTTTTCATAAAAATGTCAAGAGGCTAGATCCTAAAGAAGAGAAATTATCTGGTCCTGGCATTGCATTCTGTGTCAGAGATATTTTTTTCAACTAATATAACTAAAGACATTATTGAAACCAATCATACTAAATTCACCTAAAAAGTCAGCACAGTTCACCACTCTGCATCCTTTTGATGCAGCCTAGTTTTGCATTGGGTTCCTGAAGTCATGCTCCATTTCCAAATAAGCAGTAGATAATAAGAAATATCTATATAGTATAAATCAGTTTTATTTCAATATTTAAAAAATGTTTACCTCCATTTTTATTTTGATATCTTAACATTGGCAGATGTGTACCTTCTTTGTTGGATAGTAAAAATTTTTAAGGTGTTTATTGAGCAATTGCCATCAGTAATCTTAAAGTAATGACCTTTAAATTTTGTATGAAAGGTGAGATGACAGAAATTAGTTTCTAATATGTAAGAATAGTTTTTGAAACTGAGAAATAATGGTAAATGAATGGCATATTTCCTATAATGAGAAAGTCAGGAAATGCCCAATTTCTAAAACAAATGGGATCAACTATAAAGCATAAAAAAGCAAAGATAAGCCAACTGGTCAATGATCCAATAAGTAAAAATAAGAAAAAAAATAAGGCTTCATAGGGCTATTAATTGTGAAAATTCACAGAAAAAAGCTGTTGAATCCAGAATTTGAATTTAGATTTAGAATTACTGAAATTAATACAGAGTGTGAAATATGCAGAGTATTCCTAATAAGTACTGAAAACATCAAGTATAAGAAAAATTCCATTTTTTCTTCATAAATTTGATATTTTTTACTTCTCTATTGTCTTTAATTCTCTAAAGACATTCTTTAAATGTCTCTAACATTTATTTTGAAGTAAAAGATGGTAGAAATAATGCTAAATCCGTTATCAGTTTGACTTTAGTAGCATCTGTGTTTCAGAATGCTCCCTAACCTGCCTATTTTGCTTAATTTTTATATTGTGATTATTTAATACACTTACATAGTTAGTGAGCTAAGAATGGCAGGACTAAAAATAGAATTATATTTGCTTCAAAAAAAATTAAAGAATATTGTTTATCTGCATATAGAAACAAACTTTCTTTGGGCTTTACCCATTTATGATGCCATGAATTGTAAGCTCTTACTTTTACTAAAATATTTTCTGTGGAAAGAGTAGGTCTCACTTTTCATATATCCCACCAGACAGATAAAAATTTGGCTTCCATGTGGATGGTTTCAGGACCTACCTGCTCTTTAATATAACTCTTTTTTGTTTGGTCATACTACTCCCTTGACAACTTTTGAGTAGTTCATAGTTTTTAACTTCTAAACCTCCATTTTAAAAAAAGATCTTAGTGTTCTCTGTATTATTTTCCCATCTTGCCTGAGATCAGTTTCTCCCTCCCCCAAAATGGATTCAGAGGTTAAATAAAGCTATATGACTATAGCTTTCCTGCATGTGACACAATGTTTGATCCGTTAGCATCACTGGGTCACCTAAATTTGACCTCTGACAGTGGCTGTGTAGGGACCCTATGGTATGGAAATCTTCCCATTTAATTTTACTCCAGTTTTGAAGGTGGGCTCTTATAACCCCATTTAGATATATTTTATATTCAGTACATACAAAAAAACCTGGTCAAGATTGACAGTAATACTTTATGCTGAAGATAACATTTTAAGAAGTAGAAATAGGCATTGGTTATTGGCTTATCTTTTGAAATGTGCCTGTCACACAGCCCCTCCTTGGGTACAAAAAGGAAGAGTAAAAAGAGTGGCAGTTGTAGCAACAATGAATGCATTAGTTCTTCAGTGATTCCAATAAAAGAGGTAAGTATCCTTTTAGTACCATGTACTGGCTGGAGATGCAGAGGCCAAGGGCTTGATGAAGGTCACACAGCAGGGCAATGGAACTTCAAGAAAGACATCTTGAGATTCCCCACATACTGTTCCAGGCTTTAAAAGCTGCAGCCCTTGCTTTCTGTCTTGGTGATCTTCAATGCTTTAAATGGGAGTTTCATCCCCTTTAAATGCCACTATGATTGTCCCTGGCAATGCCTGACAAGGCAGGGTGCTTCTTCATTCTCCTTCTCCCAGATGGTCCATTTATCGGTTCAAGAGAGCCACTGAGGAATTCATATGGCTGGGCTGCTTAATATCATGGATGCCCACCCATATCTCTTTTAGCACCTAATTCCTTCATATGCGTCTTTCTCCCAATAACCCACTCCCTCTTCCACTTCCCTAATCCCTTCCCATTAGGGTACGTTTTTTTTTTTTTCTTTCTCTTGCTCTCTCTCTCACTCACTCTTTTCTGTATCTCTCGGAAATCAGACAGGAGTTCAGAGCACTTTCACTACCTTTTATGAGGTAGATTGTGATGTCATAGATGGGGGCAGGGCTAGTCAACTTTCTACCCACCTCCCAACCTGTGCTGAGGGAGCTCCGATCGGGAGTGGAAGCAGTGATTCCTCCATGGTGAGTAACTTTGCTTTCTAATGTAATCTTTCTCATTGTAAGCATTAATTTTGAAAACAGGTGGATGGGGATTGAAAGAAGTAAAGATGTGACCACATAAGTCTTCTTTTACTGTTAACCAACTTTGGGTAAAGGATCTACTTATTTATTCTTTGTATGATTTGAGAATTCCACAGCAGATATATTCTTCAAGCATGATCGAAACTTGAGATGTAGAAATGGTATTTCATTCCTTTATTTCTTAGTCTTTCTTCCCATTGGGACTGAAAGTCATTGCATATGTGGAATGAATCCATTCTGTAGTCCTTTGGTGAGCTTCTTTAAGGAGGGCTAGTGAGGAGATGTTCTTCTTTATTTGAAAGATAACAGGGTCACACAATATCCTTTATTGACGTTAGCCCAGAGAATCAGTCTGTTCTTTTAAAATTGTGGGGGTAAAATTGTGAAGAAACTGATACATAAAGAATTAATAAACTTGGTTTTGATATAAACAAATGAAAATATTCAAATGAAGAAAAAATATTTAAAACAAAAGAGTTACCACTCTTGCAAGATTAAGGGTACAGCCATTTCAAGGTGTCACAACCAAATTTACTAACTTTTTTGTTGATGCTGTATGTCATAACACTGATGCTGTTTTGTAAGATTTCTTTGTGGGTAAGAGCTGTGAAATGTCACTGTTCTTTGTTTCCTTTGGGTTTCTATAATACTGATTAATTCTTTTGTATGCCTTAGTATTTGGAAGGAAAAAATCAACTGGAATGAGCATTTTTCCTCTACTTTACCTGTTCTCTCCAGGGTACCTATTAAAACTGTCAAGATGTCAGCTTTTATATAAAAGGGCAAAGGAAGTTCATGAAGGTGGTTAAATCTTTAAAGGATGTTGAAGTATCAGGGTGGGTGTTTTTTAAAAGGGTTTGACCATCAAAATGTGAGGCCCTGTTAGTTTTCATGAGGTAGGATAAAAGCTCCTTGGTGTGGATCATAGGTGTTAGGAAATATGTTAAGAAGATATTATTCATTTTCTTCAAAGTGTACATCCCTAGTTAACTATGTGTGGATACTGGTGTTGGAAAATCAGAGACAGTTTAAAAGGAAGAGTCCTTTCTCATCATTAGCTTTTTTGTTACATGTAGAAATCTCTGTCCCCCTGCCCCGCCAAGTTATGCATTCTTAGAATTCAAAATCACTAGAGCTAATCCTGTTCTTTTCATTACCTGGGGTGGAATGGCATGGCAAGTTCTGAAGTGATTTTCCCACCTACAGTTTCTAACTTAAAGAAGTGACTGTAATGGTAGAGATTTCAGGTACAATAATGAAAAATAGAGCCATAACTGGCCAATAGGAAAACTTAGGTGGTAATCACATATAGTCAACTTTATATTGCAATATGGGTAACAATGCCAAAGTCTTATATATTGGATGATCTCTCTGAAGTCTTTGGCCTACCTTCATTATAAATGCTAACACCCTCAAACCCAGGCAGAAGAGACCTTCAGTGCCAGAAAAATCTAATGTCTAACTATAGCTCAAGTTTTCAATGTCTTTTATCAACCCCTCATACAGCTGCCAGGTAAGAAATGCTCATATTTTACAAACCCTTCGAATACAATCATCTTTAACTTCGTTAGTTAAGAACAGTTGTGTTGTGCACTTGTGCAAATTCAGAGAGTCTATCATGGAATGCATTGTGCATGCACTTGTTTATCTTCATGTGCATGTTTCATTTATAGTTGTGTTCATTATTTTTTAATTCATTTGTATGTATTAAAATTCTATTTAAAAATTCTATATATTGTCCTGTAAATAAAACAATGAAGTATAACAAATTTGAATTAATTTGAGGTTTCAACACTGGTAATAGTAGTTCCATTTCTGTTACTGACTAGGTAACTGAAAGAAAATTACTTTGATCTCTTGGGACTCAGTGTTCTCCTTGTAAAATGCTGATTAATGATCTACAAGATATATCCTAAAGTAACTTGCTTTAAAATTGTATGATTTTATAATATATTTTTAAGAAATTGCTTATGGGAAAAATACTGAATAGCTGATGAGACTTTGTTTTTGTATGAGACATAGCATTCTATAGTCCAGGAAGAAAATTTCAGTCCAAAGTAGGTTTTAGGATGTACCCTGTATTTGATGTAGTTTATTATTTGGTTAACAAGTGGGCTCTGTTCATTTAAATGGACAATATCAAATGTCTGATAGTTAGCTATGTGTTGATTTGGAAGATTGATTTGTTTTTTTGACTCCATAGGTTTTTTGTTCTGATATTTTGAGATAAAAACAATCCTTAACTATTAGGTAATGAATGGATCTAGATATCACTGGCAAATTAAAAACTTCTTATGCAGTACTGTAGGAATCCTTTTGTAGTGTTGGTAAGAGTTGATGAGTAGGGAATTGGTGGGTATTTAAAATGTGTGTTATGGTGGATAGAACACATATAGGGCCTGGCTCCTCCTCTTGAGGAATATGCAACCTTTTGGGGTGTGGAGACACGTGCCAAGTGTCAACTTAGAGGTGGAGACAGTACATTTCTAAGAACTAAGATATGTCCCTCTGGTTGGGTAGACTGATTGCACTGGGAAGGCTTTTTGAGAATCAGATCTTCAGCTCACTTGGAACACAGTGGTTTAGATTTGTGTTATTGCACACAAGGAGGGCAGGGAAGCATTTCAGGTCATCAAGACCATGGAATTATAAATCTTGCAGAGGAGTCCTGTATTTAGATATGCCATGTATCAAAACCATGAATCAAAATATTTGCATATAGTCCAGCCCCATACCTTTCCTGAGCCCTTCCATATTAGCTGAATTTATAATATATGATATAACTGTTTAGAAGAGTTGAGGAAGCTACAAGTGAGTGAAGTACAAAGATTATTTATTAAGATATAATCAGGCAGCCATTTTCTCTTATGCAAAATGTCATATCATCACTTGTAGCCACAATAGCAGAAGAGAAGTAAATAAAAGGGAAGGAATTAGGGACAGGAGACTCTAGCTCTGAGACATTCTGATTTTCTGACAAAAGTGGAAAGGGACTGTGTTACCATTGACACATTTAGAAATATTGATGGCCATGAAGACCTGCCTATAAACAAGAGAATCCATGTAAGCAGGACAATTTTCCAAAGCAAATGGAACATTCTCTGTACGGAGCAGAAACTATGACCGACTTTGCTCTCAAACAGCCAGTGTTGAGAAGGCTTAAACACTAAAACCACACATGATTATGTAAGTCTCTTTCCCCAGTGCACTTGGAAAGAGAATACTCATTTGGGCATGATTTGCTCACATTTGACAATAAAGCACGCTTATGTTTGAAAGCTTCTCTGGTGCTGTAGACTCATAAATGGTTTGCAGTGTATACTTTGCTTCACTCAGAGAGCACTATTTGTTGTATTTCTTGCTACCCAAATTCCTTCTAAGTTATTACTTAGGCTTCTCTAATAGACTGAAATTCCATGAGTGGAATTGCTTTTTCCCCTATCCCAGCTTCTAAAGATTTAGTTTACATTATCCAGTAAAATGTTTCTTAATTTCCTATCATGACATAAAAATTAATTTGTAGAATACACCATGCCAGGAAATCACTTTCAAAACCAAAACTTGTATATATGGAGATGATGAAATAACATGCTCAGTCTATGTTCTCTTAGAAATAATTTTTTCCAAAAAAGTTCAAGTAGAACTTAGAAAAAATCTTGTCAAACAGTATAAATTATTAAAGGAGGTTAGAGATATTAGATTTATGTTTGTCTCAAAAGAACAGTGAAAAATGCTGGCAACTGTTCCCCCTGCCCCCTTAAATATCTCTAGAGGTGATTCTACTATTAGGTTATAATTCAAAATCTGTTTATTGGGCTAATAATATGTGATGTTCACTGTCTGTGAATGGACGAATTAGCATGGAAAACAGACCCATAATCAGTAACTATAACGGTAATGATAGGTTTCAATAATCACTGTAACAAATATATATATATATATATATATATATATATATATATATATATATATATGTATATATATGGTGATGTGGGCATTCCTGAAGAGAAGGAGGAAGAGGAAACTTCATAAAAGGGGTAATATTTTTCTTAACCTTGATGGATAAATAGATGAGAGTTTTCCAGGTAGAATAGGAGAGAAACAATGCCCATAGTTGTGAGGTATGGATGTATTCTGTGCTGATTGGACCTGAAAATATCAGAGATGGGTGGAAAGATGGAGAAAAGTAGAAAGTGGAGTTAGACAAGTAAAAAGTGGGGTCTGGAGAGAAAAGAAATTTTCCTGACCCATTCTGATTTTAATGAGTGTTTCCCAAAATGATCAAATGATCATCTTCATGCCAAAAACATCAAGTGGTGGGAGGAGACTGCTAAAATGCAGAACCATGGCTAAGATGCAGACCTGTTAAGTCAGGATTGCAGGGAGTACATTCTTTGAATCTGAAAGTCCCCCTTCCTACCCGCAGGTTTTAAAATCTACAAGGCAAAATCTGACTCATTATGTTTGTGTGTTCTTGGAAAAAGTTCCAGAAAAATAAAAAAGGAATTAAAATATTAAGAATAAAAGACTTGGGAAAAATAGGATTTAAAGGTAATTTAAGAATGTTCTTTAGAAAGTTGACTTAAATTTTGACTAAGCATAAAAACCTTTATAAGAAAGGTAATTATTAAGTGTAAAGAATTGCCAAGTGGTGCTCTTACATCTCCTTAAAGGAAAAGTATGAGACTATAAACATTTAAGGGACCATCTTGAGTCCATCATTTTTATGCTCCAATATAAGAAGTTAATGAAGTTCAGGATTAAGTTGTTTTACAACAGTCCAGAGCAGTATTTATTTTTGGTGGTATTTTTGGTAGAACTATTTGACTACTTTTACATTTTAATTAGGGGAATTTCTTGAAAGAGAAATGTATAAATTAGCATTACCATCATGACTGGAAAAATCAAACATTCATGCCAATATAGAATCTAATCTATATGGTCTATGATGAATTATCTAACTCTGTCTAAATCAACAACCATTTGGAAGTGATTTTTTTTTTCCTCTGTATTTTTCTTCATGGACCTGATTATTATCTTCTCCCCATCAGTCTATGTAAATGTTACACATGTGTTCAAAGATGCAAGAAGAGAAAGGCACTAGAGAGGTACTTTACATTTGACTAAGACATGAGAATCTTATATCAGAACCCTGATCTGGAAGAAGGAGGCCCTCAGATCACAGTAAGAAAATTCCATTCTGGATTCAATCCCCTGTTTTACACACAATTATCCTGTTTCAGATTGCCAGAATCAGTAGTATTTGTTTTTTGAGAACTTTCTTTAGAAGTCAAGAAGTGATAGCAAACCTTGCTTTCTTCTCCATACTCAACTCTGTACAGATAATTGCAGTAATTACTGTGGCAGAGATGGTGATCTTGTCATATACTAGAAGCAGTTGACTGGTAGAATGCCTGTGCCTGCCATTAATTGAGCAAATTGATTTTGGCATGGTGACCTGAAGATCTTTTTTTAAAAAAATATTCTTAGATATTTTTTTTTACTGAGGATGTGTAGCTCTGTTACTGGCTGTATCACACAATCCCAAGCAATAAGTATCACACAATCCCAAGCAATGTATTCTAATAAGTTAGAGTACATTGTGTTCTCTTAAGGTAGATGTTAATAAGCAATGTATTGTTGTTAGATATGAATTTGAAAACTGACTCTTTTACAATTCGGGTGATATTGGGTAATGTTCCTAATCTCTGAGCTTTTGTTTTTGCTTTATAAATTAGGATAGCAATACATTTAGAGGGACAATAGGACAATTGCATGTAGTAAATAACATTATTATACTAGCTAAGGTACAGTGGGGGCTCAGTATGTTCCAGGCACTGTGCTAAGTATTTTAAATGCAGTATGCAATGTTTTTAACAGTTATCCCTTGGAGGAAACTGTCATCCCCATTAAAAATATTAGGAAAATGAAATTCAAGGAATTGAAGTAGCTTCCTGGAGGTCACAAAGTTAGGGATTGACAGACAGTAGTGCTTTCCAAGAAGCCTCCCTTGACGTTCTATCACAGCATGATGTGTTTTTTCTGTCATTCTGAGTAGAATACTCCAGAGTAAAAACTTACCCAATTATATGTCTCCCAACTACTCTGTGAGTTCCATAAAGGTAGGGAATATGTTGAATTTTCCCTGTTTCCTTGCATAACAAGTACATAATGTGTGCTTTATACATCAGCTTCCTAATTTTTTCCCTAGTTTTCTTAATTCTTTTGTAACTTACTTTGTTAAATTTTCCATGTTTTTTAAGATTATGGTTTAGAAATATAAAAAAATACTTCCAAAATAGCTGAATTAATCAACTTAATAATTTATTTTAAAAAAGGAGTTGGAAAGTAAGGGCCATAGTGGCAGAGTTCATTTGCTTTCCCACATGAAGTTTATGGTACAGAAAAATGTTAATTATATCTAGATGTGAAATATTGCATTTTAATTAACTATCTTAAATCATTAGTGGCCAATAACAGTATTAACAATTTGTACAGTCTTTCACATGTTTTAATCAGATATAGATTCAGCTTCATTTGATAAAACCTCTAAATGGAGAGTTACTTTTCTGTCATATAGACTATGTAGTTCAGGGCCAATATAGTGAATTCAGAATCATCAGGAACCCAGACTCCTTCTGATTTATGGTCTGTTCTACTTAGTGTTGAGGCTCCTACTCTCAAGTTCTCAAGTCACTCCAAGGTGACTGCTCATGCTCTTTCCATTTTCCATACAGGAAGAAGAAAAGAAGTGTGAGGGCAAAATGGTGAGCTTTCTAGCTGTGTTAGCACCCTTTAAGGGGATTTCCCAGGACTATCTGTCCCCCTACTCCAACAGCTTCTGTATACATCATACGAGGAACCTGAAAATACGGGAGAGTCAGGCAGAGAGTAGTAGTTCTTGTCCATGTATACCGTCTGTTAAATGGAACACAAATAGAATTCTGATTTCCACTAGTTGCTTTGTGATCTTGGGCAAGTTGCTTGACTTCACTGAGCCCCATTTTCCTTAGCTGCAAAATGAGAATGATATTAGTATCTACTTAAGTGTGTTGTTAGGATTAAATGTGTTGATGTCACGCACTTAGCTCAGTCTACAGAATGGAGAAGTACTAAATAAATGAGTAGCTAATTTTATTTTTCCTTATCTTGTCTCTCCCAAAAGATGATATATTTTTTTGATAAATTAGGTGCTACTTCTTTTCTTCCATCATCTTTACTCCAATTAAACCACTGGATGTATAGTAGTGAATAACCAACCAAGGTCTATACCTTCGTAGAGATTCCATTAGTTTGTCATTGGGAGTCTTGGAGGAATCACTCACAGAGAGGTCATAATTGACAATAGAGAAGGGAATGACTTCAATAGAAAAATGAAGTAGTGATTCTGACATTATAATCTATGGAAGAATCACATGGGAAACAAATAAAAATTTGCTGAGAATTCTGGGTTCTGCCTTTACAGTTCTGATATCACATCTGAGATCAGGAATATGTAATTCTATGCCTAAATATTTCTGATGCAGAGGACTCATGGATCACACTTTGAAAAATACTGGTCTAGGAAATTGAGGGAAGAGAGCCTTATGAGCTGTGATGAAACCCTTCCAGTACTTGACGTCAGTTTGGACCCTTTCCTAGAAAATCCTTTTGGCTTGCTGCAGTAGGCTATTTTAGTCTAGCCTCGCCTGGATAATTACCAGTTGTGGGGACCTGGTTGCAGTTGTCCATTGCAGGATATTTAGCAATGTCTCTGGCATCTCCTCTATAGATGCCTGTAGCAACTTTCCTTCTCCAGTAGTGATAGTCCATTGTCTCCAGACCTTGCCAAATGCCAAATGTATCCTGGGGTACAGGGACAAAGTTGCCCCTGGATAAGAACTATAGATCTGGTTGATCTTGACCTTTCACCTAGAATGTACATACTATTTGAAATGGAGTCTTTTGTTTCTTCCTTCTGGAAGGATGGAAGATGATCCATAAAATGGTCCGGCCTCATCTGCCAAATGCCCATTCCCAGCATGGCAATAGGGTATGGATATGCACTTTCCTAGAGGCTAGACTCTTCTAGCCTCTAGGAAAGTCCTCTTCTGGCCATAACTTTCATACACCTTTTAAAGGTCTCCATCCACCTCTCTCATTGTTTACCCCAAATCTGCTTTAGAGATGCAGGCATTTCTACTATCAAAGGCAATTAGGGACTTTGATGAGAATGTTGCTCAAAAGAAAGTTTTAAACAAGGTAAAATTTCTTCAGTTTCTTGCTTTTTATAAGCAAGAGTCTTGAGGTTAAAATAATTCAGTTTTTATAGTACCTTTTTTTAACAAATATTTTTCACATATCATTATATACTTAGCCATTCTTTGCATATTTTTAAATCTTTATATGGTAACAAGCACATTTTTTAAAAAATATGAAAAAAAGTAGAGCAATGGTTTACATTTTTTCCTTAACAAAATAATATTAAGATGTGCATCAGGTCCATGGTCTCCTTGAAAGTCAAATGACTTATGCAGGTGTTTCTGAAATAATATTTATAATGAGTAAGCCTGGCAATGCTGAAATTAGTGGGTGAGCCCTTGAAACCAATCAAGTTGTAGATAGAAACCGATTATGTTTCATAGCTTAGCATTAATTTCTTTAAAAGAAGTTTGGAGAGCTCTAACAGGTGGTGACTCCAGATATAACAGAGATCACTCTTTCTTTCAAAGATGTAGCTGTAGTGCATTTGGAGAATTTTCTTTGGCATTTTTTAGTATATCAGGTAAAGAAATAATGAGGAGGCCTTTACATCTTATAATAAATATGGAGGTGATTTAACTTTGTCAAAGGCTAGATTCACAGGGACTCTAAGATACGGATTGTGCCTTGAGGAAGCTTTCATCTCAATATTAAGTATGATTTTTAGTAGGGGCAAGATACTGTATCAGACTCTCTCTAACCCTTTAATGTTTATCTTTGTTCACTGGTTAAAAGTTGTCATTTTCATGAAAGTTTGTGAAGTCCTTTTTTTTTTTTTCAAAGAAGTTTTCCAATTTCATAGATTTGATGCTCTCTTTCAAAGGAACTGCTAGTATTTTTCTATGATTTTTGGCAATACTGTTATGCATTTCCCATCTTTTGAGGATTCTTTGCCCTTTAATCTGTGGTTTTGAAAGTTTCTTGCATAGTTCAACCTCTTTTGCAAGGAAACATACAATATGTTGTCCATCCATAGAGGTTCTTTGTTAACTAAATAAATCATATTTCCACTTTTAGATTGAAGGGAACCCTCTGGTGCTTTTGCTGCATTTTTTCCTAAAGTACAGTCACTCCAGGAGAAACTGATGATATTCCTAACCAGGCCAAGCCCTGGCAGGCATATGTGGCTTCTCAGGGGAACTACCTTAAATGGCCTTTATTCTTATTTTATTCAAAAGGAGTTGGAGCTACAGTATATTTCTAAATACACTGGAGACAGAAGTCATGCAGTTGTATTTCTGGTAATTATCCTATTAGCTAGGTATGTAAGCCTCAGTTCCCTCATCTATTGGATAATGAGAATAAAGTAATATAGTGTGTAAGGATTAAGTGGTATAACATATAGGAAAGATCTAATTGGTTGGAATGCTCAGTATGTATTGAGTCTGGAAAATATCCAGAGTATATTAGCCCATGGCCAATTTAAGAGGCTGCCTGAACTAAGAATCCATCATTCAACTGTCTAAACACTGGGATACATGTACCAAATGCCAATATGGTTTAGGTAGTGGTAGCTGCTGTGAGGACATAACCAGTAAAGGGCCAGGAAGTACTTGTTTATATATATCCAGAAGTCTAGCTCTGGAGATAAGACTTTCACACATATACAAAGCTTTTGAAGACAAAGTAGCAAATAAGTAATATGTGATACTAACAACGAGTGTAACCAAAATTGAGCTGAAACCACTAAGGATAGCTGCATGAAGGAGTTAGCTGTTTCTATTGCAAGAATGGTTTACCTTTTTTTTTTTTTTAAATCTATATCTCTTTTTGGATTGCATCCCACAGCCAGTTTTGGGATCCCAAACAGAAGGTTCCTATGTTATATTTCTTTTCCCCATAAATGGGAAAAGTGGGATTTTAACTAGACTGCCCCAGACATGCTTTATCCCTAGGAATGTCCACTGTCAGGTGGAAGAAGAAAGCTTCCCTCCTTTTGGATGTACCTTGTTCTTATCTCACTTGGGCTGATGGTACTCTCACACTACCTGGGCATTTATTCGAATAACTGTATCTGTGCAGAGTTTCTTAGGCCTAAGTTACCCAGGTGGGCCAATAAATTACGATAAATACACTAAAAGGATTCCAAAAAGGTATCACCTTATTAATACTACTTTATAGTGACATTTTTAAAATTTAAAGAAGTGTCTCAAGTTTACTTTCTCACTTGGGCCTCAATGACTTGTGAAAGTGTATTGGTATTATTAACCCCACTTTTTGGCTGAAGAAATAGGAACTCAGAGAGGTTACTATAGTGTCCCAAACTTTCACAGTCAGTGGTTGGCACAGGCAAGGTTAGAGCCAGGTCTTGTGCTTTTTGCAATGTAAGATGTTTGCTCCTCCTAGTAGTTGAACTAGTTCTTAAACAGGAGACACAGAAAATAGTATGTGTCAGATGGTGTAGATGATGGTAGCAACTAATACATACTAGGTTCTTAAAATTTTTATCAGTCAGCCTGACATCATATCATGGTACCCATTATATGGTGGAGTATAAAGCTAAGGTGTAGAAATTTTGAATAAAGTCTTTTCATACCATGTGAATAAATAGCAAGTGGCATATATGGGGGGTAGGGGAAAGGAGAACTATAGGTTGTATTTAATCAAGTTTTCTTTGAACATGTAGGTGACTTTAGTAGCTGGTGAGAAAATAAGTAGATGATGTCCCTGCTTCTTGCCTAGTTTTTATCTCATGTGTATGATGATTGCAAGATTAGAAGTTAGTGTGACTTTTTTTTTTTTCCTTTGTGGCTTAAGGAAATTTACCTCATTACTGCTTGGTCACATGACTCATACTTGAAAGGAATTAGAACACATCATAACTCTTGCTTAGCCCTGTGATGGCACCAATAGCCAGGAATAGAGTTCAGAGCAGGAAAATACTATGGTATATTTACCTGGTCAAAGAAGACTGGATGTTATAAGTCACAGGGACTGAAGCCCATTTCTATCAGATAGGAATTTTGTGAACCTAAGTTCACAAAAAATGTTTCTGTATTTGTTTCCTCATATGTAAAGGATTGTGGTATCTACCATATATATATATATATATATATATATATATATATGTATATATATAGTATATATGTATATGTATCTATGTATATATGTATATATCTACTATATATACATATACATACATATATATAGTAGATTGTATTAAGATTATATTTTTGTAGATTGTATTAAGACACCAGCACCGTAATACCTACCACACACAGTTATGCCTCACAGATGCTAGTACTATGAATGAGGGAGACGATTTTTAATGAAAACTCAGTAATTTATATATAGAAAGCAGTAGCAGTAAACATAAAGAATTAGATTGTGGCTGTTTTCTGAGCAAAGGTTGATCCTGATTGTACCAGTGAAGCACAGTAAAAGGAAGAAGTCATAAGATTTGTGTAGCAGTTTAGCTAATGTTTATTTTGTCTGTTTTATGTCCCTAAATTCCACTGTCCTGCCAATATCATTATTTGGCTATTCTTCCATGGAGGAATGAATAGGTGAAGGCACGGAGAATTAGGTACTATACTAGACATCGTGCCCTACTTTGTCTTTGGACAAGCTTTGTCATCTCTTATTTCCTCATCTGTAAAGTTGCAATTATTCAATAATATTTAGCAAGTATTTGTGGAATACCCATTTGCTAGACACAGTTTCAGGTGTTTGGTATGTAGCATGGGGTGGGGGATAGTAAACCCAGAAGAAAATATTTGTTAGATGGTGATGACTGTATGAAAAAATAATAAAAAACAGAGAAAGACTAGAAATGGAATAGGGCAGAAATGGAGTTGCAATTTGGAAAGGGAAGTTTTCAGTAAGATGTTGGTATTTCATCAAAGATCTGTGGGAAGAGCCTTTAGGCAGAGGCAATAATAAGCATAAAGTCCCAGAAGTGTGGGCATGACTGCTATAGGGAAGGGATCAGCATTAAGGAGTGGAGTGAACGAAGGAAAAATCAGAACTGTTGGGGATCAGATTGTATGACATTGAAGACCACTTTAATAGCTGTGGATTCTACCCATATTGAAATGGGGGACTGCAGGACAATGTTGAGAAGAAAAGTGACATTCTTTGAGTTCATTTAGTAGGATCATTCTGGCTTCTGTTTAAGAACAGATCAAAGCAGCACATGTTGTGATGAGCACTGTGTTATATGCAACTGAACATAATAATAATAAAAAGAATAGAGCAAAGAAGTAAAAAGGAATGAGGAAAAAAAAAAAGGAAGTTACTTAGGGGAAAATACTGCAATAATCCAGCAAGAGATTCTGATGACTGGGCCTTGTGGTAACAGTAGAGAAGGTGAGGTCAAATAATGGACAGATTTTAAAAATGCTGTTGCTGGGGCGCCTGGCTGGCTTGGTGGGTTGGGGCCTCTGCCTTCAGCTCAGGTCATGATCCCAGGGTCCTGGGATCAAGCCCCACATCGGGCTCTCATTTGGATAGTAAGGACATTTTAACAATATTAATTCTTTTGATGCATGAGCATGATAGAGCTTTTCATTTGTATCATCTTCAATTTCTTTCACCAGTGTTTTATAATTTTCAGTGTAGCCGTCTTTCACTCCCTTGGTTAAGTTTATTTCTAGTTATTATATTCTTTTTGGTTCAGTTATAAATGCAATCGTTTTCTTAATTACCTTTCTGCTATGTTATTAGTGTATAGAAATGCAACATGAACCTCCATGCTGTTTTCCATATTGGCTGTAATGATTTACATTTCCACCTCTCTCCTTTCACCTTTCTCCTCTCTCTCTCTCTGCCTGCCTTTCTGCCTACTTTGATCTCTGTCTGTCAAATAAATAAATAAAATATTAAAAAAAAATGCTGTTGCTAAGATATGATGGCAGATTGGAGGCTAGATCTAAGAAAACAAGATATGTAACATAAGATTCTGGGTTTTTAACCTAAACAGGTGGAAAAATTGTGTTGCCAATGATTATAGGAGGAGCAGGTTTTACAGAGAAGTGGAGTTAATTGTAGAGCCCTTGCTATCTTGGAATGTTGGGAAGAGTCAATGAGAAAACTTCAGATCAGTTTAGATCATTCTCTAAATGTCAGGAGTCACCTTTGTGAAAGTAACAACTCTTGAAGGAACCTGAAGTGGTGTATCTAGGTGGAAGTTAAAGACTTAATGGTTACAATTGACGGAGTTGTGTTCTGAAGTAAAGATAGGAAACTTCTACCTCAATCTGTGACAGTGTATACTGTGAGTGCTTGGAAATTATTTGAATATGTGAGAACATTGTAGTGGGTTTATATCTCACAATGGGAAAATAAGTCACCAGGAAGAAAGAAAAAGATTTAGAGGGTATTACTTTATGTCTACTCAAAAAATGTTTTGGAGTAGGCAGAAAAATGTATTCAATTATAAAAAGCCAGGGAATAACTGGCCAAATTTAAAACTAGTTTAATTAAAATCACTGGTTTTACTATGCATTATACTGAAGACCTCTTATGAGCTTTTGAATAATGATATCCATTTCTTCTTGCTGTAATTCTCATTTCTCTAACGAAAGAAGAGTTAATTTTATGTTAGTACAGTGAATTATTTTACCCAGTTACATATGTGTCTAACAGTTTGCTACATCGTATTTAAGATAGCATTCTTTATGAGTCATGTGAGGGGAAATTATGATAATGAGAGAGAAGTGATATTAAAATACTATTAAAACACAGCCTTTTATGGGAGGAGGGTGGCTTAGAAGACCCATAGTGGGTATAATAAGAGGGTTTAATCTGTTTTTTAAAATTGATTTATTTATTTTAATTGATGTATAGTTGACACCTTGTTAGTTTCAGGTGTGCAACATAGTGATTGGACAATTCTGTTAAACTATGCTTAATACAAGAATAGTCACTATCTGCCACCATACAAATTGGTATTATAATATTACTGACTACATTCCCTATGCTGTACCTTTCATCCCAATGACTTACTCCATAACTAGAAGCCTGTACCTCCCACCCTACTTCCTCCATTTCACCCATTCCTCCTCCCAATTCTGCCCCTCTGGCAAATACCAGATGTTTCTCTTTATTTATGGGGTCTGTTCCTACTTTTTTTGTGTGTTCATTTATAATTTCATTTCATGTAATGCTCTCTAGATCCCTGGATGTTGTTGCAAATGGCAAAATCTCATCCACTGTTATGACTGAGTAATATTCCATCATATGTATATACATCTTCTTAATCCTTTATCTATGGACACTGGTTGCTTCTATATCTTTGGTCTGTTGTAAATAATGCTGTGATAAACATACAGGTGCAATCTCTTTTTGAATTAGTATTTTTGCTTTTTAGGGGGGGAGAAATGCCCATAGTAGAAATACCAAATCAAATTTTTTGAGGAACCTCCATGCTGTTTTCCATATTGGCTGTAATGATTTACATTTCCACCAACAGTGCATGAAGTTTCCCTTTTCTCCAACATCTTTGCCGAAACTTATTATTTCTCGTCTCTTTGATTTGAGCTGTTTTGACATGTGCAAACTAATGTCTCATTGTAGTTTTGATTTGCATTTCCCTAATAATAAGTGACATTGAACATCTTTTCATGTCTGTCGGCCATCTGTATGTGTTCTATGGGAAAATGTCTGTTTAGGTCCTCTGCCCATTTTTAAATCAATGTGTTTTGGTTTTGTTTTTTGTTTTTTGTTTTTTTTTTGGTGTGGAGTTGTATAAGTTCTTTAATCTGTCTAATAAGGAGTAATATTAAAAATCTTTATTTGCAAATAAATTCTCTCAGTAAGTCACCTTTTTTTGATGGTTTCTTTTCCTGTGCAAAAGTTTTCTATTTTGGTGTAATCGCAATAGTTTGCTGTTGCTTTTGTTTCTTTTGCCTGAGGGACCTATCTAGAAAAATGTTGCTATGGTGGTATCAGAGATTACCACCTATGTTTCTAGGATTTTTATGGTTTCATGTCTCACATTTAGTCCCTTAATCCATTTTGTGTCTATGTTTATGTACGGTATAAGAAAGTCCAGTTAACATTCATTTTGTATGTTTCTGTCCAGTTTTCCCAGTACCATATATTGAAGTGCTCATCTTTTCCCCAATACATTTCCTAATATATTCTTGTCTCCTTTGTCATTAATTGACCATGTAAGTGTGGATTTATTTCTAGACTCTCTGTTCTATTACATTTGATCAGTGTGTCTATTTTTACTCCAGTACCATACTGTTTTGATTCCTAAAGCTTTGGTAGTGTACCTTGAAGTCTGGGATTGTGACACCTCCAGCTTTGTTCTTAAGATTGCTTTGGCTGTTCAGGGTCTTTTGTGGTTCAATACAAATTTTAGGATGCTTTATTCTAGTTCTGTGAAAAATGCTATTGATATTTTGGTAAGTATTACATTGAATCTGTAGATTGCTTTGGGTAGTATGAACATTTTGGGTAGTAAGGACATTTTAACAATATTAATTCTTTTGATGCATGAGCATGATAGAGCTTTTCATTTGTATCATCTTCAATTTCTTTCACCAGTGTTTTATAATTTTCAGTGTAGCCGTCTTTCACTCCCTTGGTTAAGTTTATTTCTAGTTATTATATTCTTTTTGGTTCAGTTATAAATGCAATCGTTTTCTTAATTACCTTTCTGCTATGTTATTAGTGTATAGAAATGCAACAGATTTATATATGGTTTCGTATCCTGTGACTTTACTGAAATCATTTATTCTGATAGTTTTTGATGACATCTTTAGTGTTTTCTACATATAATACCACAGCATCTGTAAATAGTGACAGTTTTACTTTTTCCTTGCCAATTTAGATGACTTTTATTTATTTTTTTCCTTATCTGATTGTTGTGGCTAGGACTTCCAGTATTATGTTGAATAAAAGTGGCAAGAGTGGACGTCCTTGTTGTGCTCCTGATTGTAGATGAAAAGTTCTCATTTTTCACCATTGAGTATGATGTTAGCTGTGAGTTTGTGATATATGGCATTTATTATGTTATGTATTTCTTATGTATGTTCCCACCAAACCCACTTTTTGAGAGCTTTTTATCATGAGTGCCTATTGACTTTTGTCAAGTGCTTTTTCTGCATTTTATTGAGATAACCATTTCATTTTTATTCTTTATTGTGTTTATTTGGTATATCAGGCTGATTGATCTGTGCACAGTAAGCCATCCTTGCTTCTCCAGCATAAATCCACTTTGATTGTGGTAAATGATCTTTTTAATGCATTGTTAAATGCTGTTTATTAACATTTTACTAAGGATTTTGCATCTACAGTCATCATTTTTGTTGTGTCTTTGTCTGGTTTTGGTATCAAAGAAATGGCTGACCTTGTAGAATGAGTTGAGAAGCTTTCTTTCCTCTTCTTTTTTTGAAACATATATTAATACTTCTTTAAATTTTTGTGAAATTCATTTGTAAATCCATCTATTCCTGGACTTTTGTTTATTGGGAATTGTTGATTGCCAATCCAATTTCATTACTGTTCATGTGATCTATTTCCTCCCGGCTCAGTTTTAGAAGACTATATGCTTTATTATTATTATGATATGATTATTATACTTTTTTTTATATTGAGAGCAGCAGAGGGAAAGGAAGAAACAGGATCTCACTGAGCAGGGAGCCCTATGTGGGGCTCAATCCCAGGACCCAAGCAGAAGGTCCTCAAATGGTTACCAACTGAGCCATCCAGGCACCCCTCTTTCCTTCCTTCTACTAACTTTGGGGTTTATTCTTACTTTTTTTTAGTTCCTGTAGGTGTAAGATTAGATTATTTACATGAGATTGCTCTTGTTCCTCAAGGTAGTCCTGCATTGCTGTAGATTTCCTCTTAGAACTGCTTTTGCTGTCTCATTGACATCAGACTATTTTCATTTTTCTCCATCTATTTTTCCTTTTATATTTAATAAATTTGTCAACATGTTGGTTGTTAGTACCACACTGTTTAGCCTCCATGTGTTTGTTTTTTTTCTTTTTTTTTCTTTTTTTTTTTTTGTAATTGATTTCTAGTTTCAAACCTTTGTGGTTGGAAAAGATGCGGGAAAGGATTTCAGTCTTCTTGAATTTACTGACACTTATTTTGGGAAATAATATGTTATCTAACCTGGAGAATGTTCCATGTGCACTTGAGAACAAGGTGTATTATTTTTGGATGGAGGGTTCTGTATATCTGGTGTATTAAACTGGTATGATGTGTCATTCAAAGACACTGTGTCCTTACTGATTTTCTTCCTGGATGTCTATCCACTGATTTAAGTAGAGTGTTTAAATCGCCCACATTTATTATTATTTATGTCTGTTAATATCTGCCTTATGTATTTATATGTTCCAATGTTGGGTGCATGGATGTTTGTAATTGTTATATTCTCTTGTTTCACTGAACCTTTATCATTGTGGAATGCTCTCTTTGTCTCTCATTTTAGTCTATTTTGTATGATATACATTGCTTTATTGGGTTTTTTTTTTTTTGTTCCATTTGCATGGAATATCTTTTTCCATCTCTTCATTTCCATTTTGTGTGTGTCTTTAGGTCTGCAGCATCGACGTGGGTATTTTTTATTTTTTATTTTTATTTATTTTTTATTTTTTTGATGTATTCCATCACATTATGTCTTTTGATTGGAGAATCTAGATCATTTACATTTAAATAATTATTGATAGTCATGTACTGATTGCCATTTTGCTCATTGTTTTTTGGCTGTTTTCTTTCTTTGTAATTGACGATTTTCTCTAGTGTTATGTTTGACTTTATTATAGGTTTTTAATTACCCTGAGCTTCATATATAACATCCTAAATATATAGCAACCCTATTGATTGTCACTAAAGTTCAGACACTTTCAAAAAAAAACTTTGTTTTTACTCCACCATGCACATTTTACATGTTTTTCTGAGCCCCCTTAACTAATTTAAGATCCTGATTTTACCACTTTTGTCTTTTAGAGTGTTTGCCTACTGCCTTTAATGTATATTTTCTTTTACTCATGAAATGTTTTTCTTTCATAAGTTTTCTTCTAGTTACGCCTTTTTTTTTTTAATGGGTTTCATCTTGATTATTGTCATCAATTGCTAGTGATTGATTGGGTTATATGTTGAAAATTCTGAGACCATGTCTAAGACAAAGGTCTATAAGTGACTGGTCATGCCTACTACATGGCAACAAGTGTGATACACAACAGCCATCCTTGCTTTATTGGTTTTGAAGAGACTTGGAGCACTGACAAGTAGGGCCGATCTTGAGGTATCCCATTGTGTTGTTTTGTACCTGTACTACTTCTGTTATCTCCTGGCCTTTCTAGGCCACAGCTCAGACACTGTCCTTCTCCTAGATTAGATTTTGTCTTTTAATCATCCCAGACTTTTTTTTTTTTTTTTCTCATAAGAAGCTCTATTCTCAAAACCTGCCCTTTACTAACTTATTTGCTTGATAAATGTGAGCACACTCCAACCAAAGGTAGGAGGTTTGTTTGCTCCTGTTCTTGGAAGCTTGTTGGATGGGAATTTAAAGTACCCCTAGAGAAAGTCTAGATCCAACAGTCAGAGTTTTGCTGGATTTAGATGGTAAGATAGGCCAATCTTAAGTAGAGATGGCACATGCTAGGTCCAGTGGACTAAAGATTAAAAGTAGCCCACTCTGTATGAAAAGAGATTTAAAACTGTAGAAAACAAGTCTAGGGAACCCAGTTATTTGTGGTTTTTTTGATGGAGATGAAGCACCAGGCTTTGGAGGTTGATCTTTACTAGGCCAGAAGGGGCTCCTTTTTTTTTTTTTTTTTTTGTATTCAATATAATTGTTATTAGTTTCAGGTGTGCAATACAATGAATTAATTCTACATGTTACTCAATACACCCCACGATAAGTACCCTTCAATCCCCTTCATCTATTTCACTCATCCTTGCACTCAGTGCCCCTCTGGCATTCACCAGTTTGTTCTCTAGGAGTCTTTTTGTTTTGTTTCTCTTTGATCACTTGTTTTGTTTCTTCCACTAATGAGTGAAATTATGTGCTATTTGTCTAATTTCACTTAGCATTAGAATCTTTTGAATTAATAGTAGGATTACTGGATCATATGGTAGTTCTATTTTTCCATAGTGGATAAGGATTACTTTTTCTCCACATTTTCACCTGTAATTATTTCTTGTGTTTTTTATTTTAGTGAAGGGGTTCCATTTTTTAAGTGAATGACTTTAAAAAGTTACACTTTCACCATAGCATAATTTGTGTTTTAGTAAGAAATAATATAGTAAACAAAATGAAGAGCCTGAATTTTTGGAATTTTAGGCCCTATAAGTGGTCAGGTAAAAAATTTTATACTATTTATTTTGCTGCCTCTCAAGGTAGAGGTTTAAACCTCACTTTCATAAATTAAATAATCTATCTCTTACTATGGCCATTTTTATTTTATACTGTTTTCTCCAGCCCCAGTTAAGCCCCAAATCTTCATAGATACTATGGGTACCATACATCTGCATAAAACCCCCATGCTTTCTTGTAGTGAATCATGATCTCAAATTTCCTCTTTCCGAAGAATTCAGTAGTGTAAGAAAAGATACTAATTTTTTGATGCTTTTCTATTGCCCCTGTGAATTTCTCCATGCCTTTATCCCTATCATATTAAAACTATGATCTACAGGCATTGGGGTACCTGGGTAGCTCAGTCAGGTGTTCAGCTCTTGATCTCAGGGTTGTGAGTTCATGCCCCATGTTGAGCTCCATGATGGGCATGGAGCCTACTTAGACAAAAAAACAAAACAAACAAACAAACAAAAAAACTATAATATGCAGGCATTGAAAGCAAGCCAAAGTGGTGGCAACTTCATTAACAAGAGGGTTGGAGAAAGTCCAAATGCAGGATAGTGGGGGTGTGGTAATACTTTGAAAGGAGAAAGAGGAAGAGGTAGAATCCATCCAAGAAATATAAGTTTAAAAGACAATTTTGGACTCAAATGGTGATTTAAGAAAACATGGATCACAGTAATAATAAAAGCTTAAAATTTGTTAAGGGCCTATCATTTGCCAGGCACTCAGCTTTGAGGGCACTATCTCATTTAATACTTAATACTTAAAAGTAAAAATGAAAATGAGCACTTTCAAGATTATGAGGTAGAACTAGGTTAAGTAGCTCTCTCAAAATCACATAGCCAGTGATTAGTCCAAGCAGGGTTGGAATTGTAGAGCACATGCTTTCATTCACTAAAAGAGAGGAAAAAATAGGAAGAGGGGGCAAGAGGGAGAGCAGGAGGTATAGTGCATGATACGTAAGAATGCATTGGGAAAGGGATCCTGAGGAGAGGCAACAAACCCTCCCAGGAAAGGAGCCTCTTCAGAACTCAGGTAGCAATAGAGGCTTCAACCAGCCCTTTCCACCCCTGATAAGAAGATGGTCATGAACTAGATAAGAATTTCCTTTCTCTACTATTTGAATAATGCCATGTAACACGATTCCTAGTAGTTGAATGTGAAAAGAAGTAAAAGAAAATAATAATCCAGAACCTTCTGAATATGCTCACTTGCCAGGCACAGTCCTCCAATATCTAAACTTTTTGGTCCTTGTTCTTGTCTACTCCTTTCTTAATGGTTGCACTTTACATGGTGGAGCATAGTTGACATTTTATGAGGCGTTAAATAGCCTTCATCGTGTATCAGCAGATCCAACACCCATACAAAGTTAGGCACTTCTGATAGAATGGAGTCCTTTGGTGGCTCACCCATCTTATGAAGATAATGTTCTTATCTTGGACCAAGTGTTGGACAAAGGCTTGTCAGAGATTTGTCTCCCACTAATAATAATACTGGAATATCAATCAAAGGTAGTGATTTTCTGCTAGCTGGCTCTCTAGGGAAAGTCAAAAGGAGCTTTAGCCCTTTGAAGAGTTACTACATGGTATGAACCTTGGATGGTGAGGACATGTTCATTATTATAGATGACAACATCAACAATCAATGCATGGTATATTTATATGATGTAAAGATTGGCTTTGTATCCAGGAATATCTCCCAGTCATGATGGATTCCTAAAAATCCATTGGTACCACTGTTGCCTCTAGTTCTTTTGTTATGGGAGAACAATAGAGAAAGCCTCTGGGTCAGGAAATCTTGAAGGATTAAAAAAGGAAGGGTATAGGAAAGAAGAAATATAGAAAGAGGAGTTAGGGAGTTCTAGACAAACAGACATGTCTGTTCCTAACTTTCCAAGGGCCAACACCTCTTGATATTCCCACTTCTCCTTGGGATTCCAAGGTTAGCAATAATGCCTTGTTTTGGGTTGAGCAAAAACTGTTCTGCCTTTAATAGTGAGAAAAAATGGCTCTAAGCCATATTTAGGAAATTTGTTGACTGTAATTAAGCCTTCATGGGAGTCCCCAAGGTTTACTTACCTATAATTGAAAAAATGCAAATGAAGATAGTTAATCAGTGGACTGGCTGACTATTAAGCGCTACTACCTACCTAAATGAATTAAAAACAAAGACAAGATTTTGTCCCATTGAAAAAGTTACCTGAGTGCCAATTGGTAAACTTCTCAGCAAAGCTGTGGAGATTTTTTTTTTTTTTTTTTTTTAGATGGCAGTGCTTTTCTGGTAAGGCCTTTGTCAACTTCATCTTGAGCCAATATATACAGATTTCCTAGCAACTGGCCTTCAGCATTGGAAGAGCACCAGCTGCTTCCCTGGCATCACTCAAGGTAGCCCTGCAGAAAAGAATAACAGACCTCTTATCCTCCCCTATGTTGTAATTCATCCACTACTTAAAGTTATAAAACATTTGCTTTTCAAGATACCAAAGTGAAATGGGAATACCCCTGGGATTAAGCCAACTCTTCAGGAGCTATCCTATAGTACGTCAGCTGTCATTTATGGAGGATTGTTGCATGTTCTAATGTTACCAGATTTAATGCAGTTTTCTTTTTTGTAACAACAACTGCAGCATACCTGTGATGGTCATTTCATTTCAGACATCCTACTTGTTAATATAGTCAGCTAATTTTTATCACCTGACTTAATCCCCCATATACTTTGAACTTCCTTTAATACTTATGTCTTCCGTTTAATGATTTCTTAATTAAACAACCCCAATTATGGTATCAGCTATAGGAACAAGAGTAAATACAACATCATCCTTGTCAGCAATCTGACTGGTAGAAACAAAAACGTCAGGTATTAAGTCAATTTAAATACAAATTAAATAAATATTAAGTCAATTTAAATACAGAGGTAGAGATATAGAAGATGACACATGTGTCAAAATGTGACCTCTTGGAGAAAGGAGCTAAAGACGTTTCTGTTTCCATGCCCTTCAACAGCTTTGGAGGGAGCAAAGTGCCATAACTGATTAATGCCAGCCAAGGCCGCCATAAAGATGAGTGGAAGATTTCTACTCTATTATCCAGAAGGAATGCGTTTTTGCTAACTCACTACATTGTTGTTTGATGAAGAATGAGTGGACTAGGACACTGAAATGAGGGCTTACCACAAAGGAATTCTCTTATTTGCAAATGTGTAAACATCCATAAAGTAGGGAAAGATTCAGTTAGGCTGAACCTTTTCACCATGTCTTTGTTTGCTTAAGTTATTTATTACCCTGGACGTGCTAGAGCTTTTAAAAAAGTACTATTGATATAGACTGTGGAAGAAGTAGGCAGGTATTGCAAGGTATTTCAAATGTATCACAATTTCTAAGGAGATCAAATATCTTTTCAAAGCCTCATGGATTTTTAAAACATGAAATGTTCTTCTTCGTGGATAATAGGCTCCAGTGCTCTGGGTTTCTAACCTCCCATTCATTAACAGCAAAGCTGACTTGTACCAAAGGTTTCTTGCTTTCTTCTTTTTTTCTTTTTTTTTTTTTTTCCTCTCTCTCTCCTGCAAGCAATTTGTGACTTCTTTTGGGGAGATAACTGTTTAAATATAAATAGATGACCAGCTTCAGTGGAAAGATTGCAGCTTTCTCAAGGTGTTTACTTTCAACTTATTGTCAGTTCTCCCATTACAACCAACTTCCTCCCTGCAAAACACTAACCCAGACCCGAATATGTATAGAATAGCCCCATTAGAATACTTGTTAGACATGAAATACTAAGTTATTCCCACTAAAAGACCTTGCAAGAGGCTGAATTGCAGAGCCCTTTTAGACCACTATCAGCTCTAACTTGAGAAAATTAAAATAAAATAACCTAGATCCAAAGGGGACGGGTCCCAACCCCCATGCCTTTCTAAGTTTTTTGAGGTAACTAAGTAAAACTCCCATTTTTATACATCAAAATTACATTGAAATGAATTTGTTTTATTTTAATCTATTTAGTTTAGCTAGTAGTCCCATGCCATTTACATTATTTTTAATCCAAGGACAGATAGCTTTGTACTGGAGATTTCTGTGAACTACCATTTATGGTTTATTATTTTTTAGTAAAAATCAGCTTTTTTGAAAATAGATTTGTTTCCAAGTTATATTTCTCTCTATCTTAAAGTGTATTACTGTAGAACACACAATGTAACCCAAATTTTCTTCTGTAATTATATATCTTAAGGCATTCACTGTGTCCCAGATACTTAATCCAGTGTGTTTCCCTCCACCTTTTTAATATTACTTTGCACTATTGACAATGCCGTGTGTGTGTGTGTGTGTGAGAGAGAGAGAGAGAGAGAGAGAGAGTTTAAAGGTAGCTGTTAAGTCTAAGCTGTTAAATCCATTTGTTTTATTGCCAGTTGGTCCCAGAAAGTTCACCATTATTTTCAAAGGTGAAGGATTGCTAATTACATAACAGAAAATAGCCTTGGTTGTCAAAGAAATAGTTAAGATACTTCTTGGTGGTGTTATGTCTTAGATTATTGAAATACTGATTTTGATCCTCAAAGTATAATGCTGAGAAAAATTTTAGTAGATCTATTGAACCTTTTGACCAGAGAAAATAGGCATTTAGCATTTTATTCTCTTTGTGAAAGCACTAAATAAGGAATATGAAGGGAAGGAGAAATCAGAAATTAACATAGATACCTATAATCTGTAGAACACTGTTCATGAAATAACTGGGAAAGCCAATATAAGCAAAATATGTGGTTTCTTAAAACTGGCCCCCAGAGTTTCATTTCCATCATTTCAGTTGCCCCTTTGATAACTTTACTGACATGTAACACAGATTCCTCAAGTTCAGAATGTCCAGAGTTAAACTCAATATTGTAGCAACTCCATTTTCCCCAATTGACATCATCTGGGTTAAGAGCATCAATTTATACCCAGCTATACTAGCTAGGAATTTCAACTTTGTCCTTTTTTATCATTCAACCATTTAGTCAGCAATAATGCCTACTTCATTCATTAAAGTGAGTTTGGACTATTACTCCCTCCATGATGCTTTTTCTTCCTACCCTATTCCTACCTGACTCAAGGTAGGTCCTGTATTGCTTGTTTTGTTAGTACCTTACATCCTACTAAACAAATTACCAGGATAAGACCTTATAGTTTCTGTCTGTATATGTGTACCCAACACAAACATGGTGGTTGGCACAAAGTAGTAAGTATCTGAAGAAATACCTGGATGAATCACTGTAGGCAGAAGACCAAAAGAGTCTATGAGATTTGAGCATTTCCAGAAATATGGGTACACTTTCATTTGAGAATTTGATTGAATCGTGCAGTTATATTTGTGTCAAAGTCCGTTGCTATTGAAACTGAACACCTCTTGCAAGGTAATCCCCATGGTCATGAAATAGTGTAAAACTTATGACATGGGGTTTCAGAATCCAGATGATCCTATAAATTTTAAGAGTCATTTTATGCACTTTTGATGACAATCTTCATCTTTGACATAAGGAATTAGCACAATTACCAATTAATGGGAGAATCGCAATTCAGCAGTGTCAACTCTAATATTTCTCCATTCAAAACACAAAATGAGGATGGGAAAGAGAAATCAGGATTTGAGTGAGGTTAAGAAGAAAAGACTAGTATAGAGGCAGTAAAAGAGCCAGAAAAACCCTCTAGAAATCACTATGAAATAGCTCTCCCACCCTTATTTGCTTTTCATGGATTGTAACAGAACAAGATGTGAGGAAACATCTGCTACCTTTTTAAAATAGTACTTTGATATTTAAAAAAAAATAGTGACAGAATTAGGAGAAGTCTGATTTCTGTGGTTAGGGACAGCAGACACCTATGAAATGAAATAGGGAGAATTAATTAGTCTAGCATAGTTTGATAGATAATGGGCTGTGGCTTCATCTGCCGTGCATGGCTCTGGGAAGTGGCATCAAGTAAGGGTTAGTCCATGGACACTGGAGTTAGGCTGCCTGGGTTTAAGTCTTGGCTTCATCATATACCTGCGATGTGATATTTAGCAAGCTGCAGAGCCCTTCTTTGTCCCAAGTGGACAGAATAGCATTACCTGTCTCAGGCATGGTTGTGAGATTGAATGAAAGAAAGGAAACTGGGGAGTTAATGCAGAGACTGACACATGGTAGCATTTGCTAAATGTAGGCTCTTTTTTTTTTTTTTTTTTTGAATTAAAAATTGGGGCACTTAGACTAGATCCAGGGACTGAATAGAATGTCTGGAAGGAATTAAAAGGCCCTTAAGCAGGAAAAGATCCAAGTTTCTTTCTACTCCCAGTTTAGTCAGTGCATATACAGGCTAGTTGGAGGAAGGGCAGAAATACAGTCTACTTTCTGGCTGTTAGAAAGCTAAGAACACCAGCCCTGATAAAAGCTTAGAGCACTAAAGTAGCCGAGCCCCACCTAAGGGCACAACCACTCATTATACCTGTGTGTAATGAATGTGCTTCAGAGAAGCCGAACAAGTACAAGAGAAATCTGCAGGGATCAGATTCTAGTCACTGCTCCCATAAGGGTGAATCCAAGCCAGAAAGGACTAAGAAGGGCTGTGCACTGGGTAGGAACACACCTGAGGCTAGGATATCTAGTTACAAAGAATTCAGGCTCTAAAGACAACACTAAGAGTCAGAGATGAGATGGTGGCTCTCATCAAACTCAGTCATGATACGTATACAATGGTACCAAGTTTAAGGACAGGCGTCGACCCAAACAGAATTAAACATTGAGATAGTTTCATTCTGAATGATAGGTAGTTACTGAAAAACAAGACCCCAGAGATTAAAGAGTGGTTCTGATGGTAGTCTTTGGAGAAAAACAGTACACATCCTGATCCCTACTTTTGCCCATTACTTCAGACGTATGTTCTGTTACCTTTCTAAGTTCAAGGATTTTTGGAGCCTAAACCATGCAATTTAATTAAAAGGACAAAGGCAATTCCTAAGCACCTCCTAAGTACTCAATTATTATTGGTTATTAGGACTTCGTTTGTACATATACATTTACATATCTTGTCTGAAATTGTCATAAATAGGTTTTCCTAAACCTGGTATGAAAAGATCTTCTTGCCATGTACCTTAGTCTTTTTAGTGTATTTTTTTTTAAGATTTTTATTTATTTATTTGACAGAGAGAGCACAAGCGGGGTGAGCAGGAGAAGCAGGCTTCACACTGAGCAGGGAGCCAATGTGGGGCTTCTGGGATTCTGACCTGACCCAAAAGCAGATGCTTAACCAACTGAACCACCCAGGCAACACAATGTATTTTCTTTAGGAGTGAATCTTTAACTAAACATCCCAGGCCTCTGTGCTATTTCAGACAAACATAAAGGAGATCCATTTTTAAATAAAAGAAATTCTGATTGTGGCAGCAATGATCTAAATCATTAAAATGGATCTAGAGGAATGGCAAAAGTTATTCTTTGGGAATTCAAGTTTTCAGAAAAAGTTAAATTTCTTTTAATTTTAGATTGGGCATATTGTCTAGCTGTATACTGGTTCAGGTTTAGTTGGCCAGGTTCCTTACCTGCTAGCTTTACACCTTGCCACAAATTCATATCTGCCTTACCAGGTACCTTGAATGAAATCATTGGCTTTATATTTCAGAGCTGTCTCACTTTCAACCAATGTATTAGGTTTATTCACAGGATTCCTGCATCAGGCTGGGAGAGCAAAGGGGTTCTGAAGAAGAGACAGGCTATCATATTTTTGCTGCAGAATTAGACACCATCTATCTGAAAATGGAATCTGTGGTAAAAGTTTCCAAATTACTTGTAATTCTTCTCCTTGGATCCACTTAATTCTCCCAAGATTTGCTTTCAGAGAATCATTTAATAATGCAATAAATGCATCTTGTCTTATTCTACTTCTACTAATTCTATTTCCCATAAGCAAATCCACAGAACTGTCCCTGATACCCTTCTCCCCTCTTTACCTATGATACACAACAGAATTAACTCACTTTGTGAATGAATATTTCTCATTTTTGAAACCTGACAGACTTACAGGGAACTGTCGATTGGCCAAGGGCTATGATATCTAGCTTCTAAAGAAAACATGACTGACCCCATCGTCCTAACATTTTCTTTCTCTGTAATTATTATACCTGGGGGTATAATAGAAAAGATGTAAAAGTGAAATTTAGCCAGATAACTGGCCCTGATGCTGCCAAACCCATGTATGATCAAAGTTCTGAAATCCTTAAATGAAATAAACCTTGAGATAGTCCTTGGGTTTCATTAATCCAGTGGTTCTCAATCTCTAGCATGCCATCAGCATCCCCTGGATTACAAATTTTTGATTCAGGAAGTTTGAGAGTAGCCGTAAGAAATTGCATTTCTAACAGGTTCCCAGGTGATACTGATACTGCTAGTTCATAGACTATGAGAATCACTATACTAATCCATGCTTGGCTTTTCTTCTATTAACATGAATAATCTAGAATTTGCTTTTCTGTAGCTAGATTTCAAAATTTGTGCTCTACCAATTAAACATTATGGGTTAAGCAGTTATTTTGGTATATGTGCACCTTGTACAGTGTAATAAAAGTGGTAAAGTAGTTACTCTATACATCTGGTTGATTTAATTCAGAAAACAGTTAATTATCTATTTGCTGAATTATGGCTCTAATCCACAAATCTGTTTGCTTCTCTGTTATTATGGAGTTAATGTAATACTGCCCTTCAATCTATTTTTTAAATAGTGAGGCCTCAATGCTATGATATTGCAAGGAATTCATATATAGAAAGCATCGTCCATTGTTTTCCCCAATGATCTGACTTTATGAGCTTTTCTGGAGGTGGGAGAACTGAGAACTCATTTGTCATAATTTTTTAAATTTAGCATCACATTTATTTATCTCTAATGAAGTATGTGTAACAGAGAACAGCCTGAACATCATCACAGAGACCTTAGATGTAATTTCTGATGTGCCCCATCACTGCTTGGGACACCCTTTGGTCACAAAAAATGGCAAGAAGTTAAAGTGAGGGCAAGCCACATCACATCGGGCAGCGGCAGTGTTTGGGGTACCTTAGTTTAAAAACTTTGCTAATATCCTTTCACCCGGAAGGTGTATATCTAACTCCCATTCATGAATGCAGCTAGAGTCCATCAATCTCAACAATGAGAAACATTCTTGGATTCCTTATTGAATTGCAATGTATTTAGTTCCTTAGCTGATATTATAAGAAGTTTGATGAATAATCAGACAATGCTCAAGCACCCAAGAGGCTAGAGTAATATTTGCAGTCAGCTGTTAAATCTTTCCTTTTACTAGGGTCACTTGTGGAATCCTGGCTGAAAGGTAGTCTGGGAAATGCAGTTTTGAACTTTCCAAGCATCTATAGTCCAGGAAGTGGAGCAGGTTGAAACAGATATTGAATGGTTTCATAAACAGTATACACCACAATGTCAAACTGGGTTAAAAGCGGGGGAAAAAAAAAAAAAGTGAACTAAAAACACCCCTGGCTTTAGAGTCTAAGGATGAGCTTCTAAACCTACTGTAAATTGTGACATGTTACAGTATTTTAGCTATCTTACCAGTATCCTACAGTATCCTACCAGTATCAGCATCCTACCACTAACAGTGGGGCAGTATGATACAGTCTTTAAGGATTTCATCCCTTAATCTATATAAAGCACCAGTTTTCTCATCATAAAATGCAGTGACAATAATAGCTACCTCCTGGGGTGCTTGTGAGTTAAATGGAGAAATACAAAGTTCTTAAAATAGTGTTTGCCACATAGTAAGAAATCAGTAGTTCATTAACATGTGGCTATGGGGGTCTCACTGAATGCTCTCTGATCTACGAGAGCCTGACATAATTCTTACTTTTTTAAGAAGTATATTTAAGACCTGAGAATAGTTAAATAGATATTCAAGTCCAATGAATACCTCAGTAAAAGGCAGTGCACTATAGGTGTGTTTCTCTGCTTAGCTGCCTGCATTCCTATCATACCTGAGCTCAGGATGGAGAAACTGTCTATATTTCCAGGAGTAGAGCTGTAAAATTGAGATATAACTCTGTACTTTTTTATTGTACAGTGCCTGCCAAATGGCTTTTAAGCATTGAGTTATTCTCAGCCTTACCAAACAGCCTAATGTAACAACATGAGATGTTCCACTTTGGAAAACTTGTGTTACATTGGAACCCTTACATGTTAAAAAGAGCTTGGTCTTTAAAAGTATTAGAGTTTTAGAAAGCTATGCCTTAGTGTATCTTCTTTTTTTTATTTTTACCTTGGGATTAAGGATAGAAGGGAGTGACTGCTATGTAACTCGTTCACATTATCATATAATAATTTTGTTCTTTTTTTGCACAACACTGAACTGTGAAGTTACACGACCATCTTGTGAATCCTGTGCCGTGACTAACCTAGGTGTATCTCTCTCCTCCTCCTGCTCTAGCTGGACAGTGCCACATCACTCATCCAGGCAGCTAAAAACCTGATGAATGCTGTTGTCCTCACGGTGAAAGCATCCTATGTGGCCTCAACCAAATACCAGAAGGTCTATGGAACAGCAGCTGTCAACTCACCGGTTGTGTCTTGGAAGATGAAGGCCCCAGAGAAGAAGCCCCTTGTGAAGAGAGAAAAGCCTGAAGAATTCCAGACACGAGTTAGACGAGGTTCCCAGAAGAAACACATTTCGCCTGTACAGGCTTTAAGTGAATTCAAAGCAATGGATTCATTCTAGGACGATAGGCTTTAATAAGAAAGCTTTTTTTTTTTCCTTTTCCTTTTCTTTTTAATTCCATTTTTGTATGCATACCTGCCGACTCGTATGCCTCTGGCATGGGGAAATTAAGAGAGCAGTGTCTGTTTGCATGTGAGATGAGATGTGATCAATACTACTGATTCATCAGTAGCTGGGGAGGGAACAGGGAATTCCTGTCTTGAGGTGGTACAGAACTGTCCTTTGCAACATTCTCATAAAATTGGGCAAAGAGTTCGCATCGCAATGTTTATGGGAGTGGGAGGGATGGGGAAATAAACGTAATTTTACAAAAGCAAACTCTAATGCATGCAAGAATCATTAGGTTGGCAGGTATCTTAACAAGTGAAAAATCTGGAAATGTAATGGTAGAACATAAAGCTTGTATTGCTTCTGTTTCAGTGCAAAAATGTAATAGCCAATACGCTGAAGTGTGTGGCCCACAAATTGAACAATTTAACTTTGAAGTCATATCCATGATATTAAGTGGATTTTTTACTAAGGAGAAAACTAACTCATCCAGTCAAAATGTTTCTTTTAATCTGTATTCTATTCTTTCTCTCGTAGTAGTGCCATTACTAGTGCTCGTATTTTCAATTTTTCCCCCTTTACTGAAAATAAACACTTATTTGAGACAATTATAATCCTTCTGGGGGCACTGGAAGCACAATATATGGTGATCCATATTTTACTTTAAAAACATTTGAACTATGATTTTGCTAGAAATAGGAGACCCAGTGGTGGAATAATAGAAGAATGGAAACTGATGATGTGTGAAGGTTTAGAGGCAAATACATAGGTGTAGCTCGGAGTGCTGGTATCTAATATGCCATTGTATCCACTAACTCAAAATAAACACATATAATCTGGAAATCTGACAAATGCTTCTTTTTTTTTTAATGTATACTTAGTAAAAGTTTTGAGCATCTTCTTGAAAACTGGTTAAAAATGCTTTTTGTTTTTAGAGATTGGGGATAAAATGGGTGGTATCGCCTGGTCATCTCTGGAGTCCAGAAATTGCTTTTGATTTATTTCATGTTTTTCCATTTGTTTTTATTCACTTTCAAATAATCTAAAATGATGAAGTCATGTGTTAGACTTATCTGGGCCATGTTCAACCCTGGGCTACACTTAAGAAAGATAATGTGTTCTCAAACTGAATAAAAAAATTCTAAGAAGGCTCATTAATTTCAAAATATTTTCTCTCCAAACTATGAAAAGAAGGCTCCTCTCCCATTACTTAGGAGGAGTGGGCTGTAGTCTTTCAGCTATGGCTTGAGGAGAAAAAGTCCCCAAATGTTCATCTGAGTGCTCAAAACTCCTATCATTTGACTTGTCCCTACAGGTTAGCATGTTACAGTATGTCTCCAGAAGACTTCTGGTAAAATAAGGTGTGTTTCTTAGCACTATGATAATGTATTGGGAGTCATAGACCCCAGGGCTATGTTAGTTTAGGTGAAAGGTCCCAAAGAGAAGAGATGTAGGAGTTGGAGAAAGAGAGCAGCTTAGTCAACATTATATTTAGATATGGTTTTATTCCTCATCTGGACTCAGAATGATCGATCAAAGAGAAGACTCCCCATGAATGTTGTGGATGATTTTCAATACTACTACACAACTGTTTTGATTACACTGTCCCCTCAGTTTGCACACACATTGAGAGAGGCATTCGCTGACCTTCATTCTTTCAGATATTTATGGAATGACTTCTTGGAGCCAGGTCCTAAGCTGAACATACCACCCAGTGAACTTATTGGCAGCCTTCCTTATTAACACTTGAGTATGGCATAATTCTCTGGGTTTGTGCATTATTCTATGATTTAATGGGCTGCAGGAATTAAGTAATCTTCAGACCAGCCAAGGAACTTATAAACACCTTGAGAAATCATAAAATATATTTAGCAGGGATCAGAGGAGCATATAGAGAATGCCTTTGACTTTGCTCTATAAATCTTAAATGCTTTAGTACATGCTTATGAACAACATTTATGTGTGTGTTTTCTGGAAATCAATCCTTGCTTTTTATCACTATCCACTATTGTTCTTGTGATCAAAGAAAGTAACTACTCAAAAAGAAATTAAATGAGACACTCTGCTGAGAGCACTACAACAATGAAAAGGCCTATTGTTTGTTTCCTATCCTTAAGAAACATAAGTCTAATTGAAATGATATAGACAGAAAAGAGATAAGTAAATATGCTGGAAAAGCTCAGTGTGCCAAATGAATGTGATAAAGTGATTACTATTCTGTAAGACTAAAGAAGTCAGAACACATTAAGGACTGAATTATTTGGGGGAGGATTAATAGAAGAGGTTGAATTTGGAAATGAGTAAATAAACAGTAAATATATCCTAAATGAGTGAAAGATACAAATTAATAAATTTGGTAAGGGGATGACTGGGGTGGGCATTCAAAGAAAAAGAATAGCATACTGCAAGGTCTGGCAACAAGTGCAGTTGCAGGGAACATGAGTGTCATGGTGGGGACTAATGGGAAATCAATGTGGAGATGAGGTATGAGGCTAAACTGTAGAGGGTCATGAAGGAGTGTGACCATTATCCAATAGGTAGTATGGAGATTTAAATGGGATGGTGATACAAAACAGTGCCTTCATAAGATATACCTGATAATACATGGGAATATAAAGGCTGAAAGGACTGAGGTTGGTTAGATGGGAAAAATGTGACAGAATTATAAGAAGGAACTGCAGTTACTTCTTGAATAACTAGATTTGAGGTAAGAGAATGATTAAAGTATGTAATTTATGCAGGAAGATTAAAGAGTCAGAAAACAGAATTATCTACAAAGGATAAACATAGGTTAGATAAAAAGCTGAATATATAGTATATTTGAGAAAATGTAGTTGGTAATTAATTCTAAGTAAATGGAGTTACTTGGGTTATTTTCTACAGAAGTAGTATTTGGGGATCCATGAAGATGTATGTTCCTAATGGGAGGAAATGAAATAAATCTCAATTTCCTTTGTGTCTCTGCTAAGATTGATGGTTCAAAAGACAAAATCTTTATATTCTCTAAGGACCTAAACTATCCAGGGAATCACAGATTATCTACAGATCTGTAGTTTCTTTTCATTAAATATTCAAGAATATGAAGTAAACTTTATTTTTAGAAGTCAACTTTTATAAACAATTGGGTTATGGTTTTAGCTCATGGAGAAATAGATATATAGGTATCATCATTATGGTCATCAATTTTTGACCATCAGTAATATGGCACCTTCCAGACACTTTAGGTATAAAGATCTACAAAATACTGTATATAGCTGAATCATCCAGCAAAATAAGCACTCAGAAATATTGTGACTTCATAAATTATAATTCCTAAATTTGCTGGTAATAGATTTTAGTCATTTGATTTTTATTGCTGTGTCATTACATATTAACCAAGTCAAAGGGGTTGGTACTTACTCTTCACCTAAAGATTTTTAAAGGTAATGAGGAAGTAAATTAACTACAGGAAGCTGTTAATAGTGGTATTTAGAAAAATAGTGCTGAGGAGTGCTATCAGCAACATGGTGGACTAGGATACTCCAGGCCCTTGTTCCCCCATGAAAATACAAAGTAAGTAACAATACACTGACTGCAGTATCTTTGTGGGAACCCTAGAAACCAGTTAAGGATTTGCAGCAACCAAGCAAATGTCTAAAGATGAAGTCACAATCAGTATGGAAAGAAATTTTGGGGTGTTATTGCTCACTCATGCCTTGCCTTTTCCTGGCACACCATGATCAGGGGGAAACTCTTCAGTTCTTGGTTCTTCCCATACAATGGAAGGGAAGGATTAGAACTTGTTTGAAGTGTTCTAGTCCATCTGGGTCTTCCTGAGGAACTAATTTCTGTTCTGCCTCACTTCCAGTTCAGGTGGAAATGGTGGCATAGTTTGGATATAAGGTTGAAGACCACTGAACGCAGTGGCAGTCACTACTGCATGTAAGAGCTGCAGGGAGGCTCCAGACCTGTGGGCTCCTGGAGGTGTGAGAGTATGCACAGAGGAATACACTAGAACATCTAAAATCTTGAAGCCTGTCATGTAGAGGGGAGGCTTGGGATGGGGTGTGGGGAATGAACACACACAATCCCAGGGAACAGGTATGCTTAGAAAGACTTGAGAAGACCACAAGCCTTCATACCATGTTGATTTCCTTCACAGAGCCAGTCAATAAAGGCGGGAAAAGGCCCTGGTTTGTTTTGTTTTGTTTTGTTTTTTGCTTTTCCAAATTACCATCTATATATTGTCTATTAGTGACTCACTTTAGATCTAAGCAAACCGACAGGTTGAAAGTAAAAAGATGGGGAAAAAAATCCATATAAAGAACAACCCAAAGACAGCAGGATGGCTATTCTAATATCAAACAAAATATGCATTAATTCAAAGCTGTTATTAGATACAAAGGGCACTACATGATAATTTAAATGTCAATGCACCAGAGAGATGTAATTACAAACATCTATGCAACAAACATCAAAACTCCTAAATATATAAGACAAGCATTGACTGGATTGAAGAAAAAGCTTCAGAATAATAAGCAACCTCATTCAAGAATGCATAGGACAGACAGGCAGATGATCTATAAGGAAATAGAAAACCTGAAGATCAACACTATAGACCACTTGGACCTAACAGACATTTGCAGAACATCCCACCCAACCAGAGAATACATGTTATTCTGAAGTACACATGAAACATTCTCCAGGATAGACCATATGTTTGGCAAATAAGTTTGAATCAATTTTAAAAGCCTGAAATTACAAAAGGAGCTTTTCTGATCACAATGGAATGAAACTAGAATAGGAGAAAGAATACAAAAAAATCCTCAAATACATGAAAATTAAACACAAACAACCAATTTGTCAAAGAAAAAATATCACAAAGGAAATTCAGAAATATCTTGAGATAATAAAATTAAATACCAAAACTTATGGAATGAAGTAAAGACAGTGCTAAAGTATAAATTTATAGTTGTAAATAATTTCAGTAAAATAAAGTCTTACATCAACAACCTAAATTAACATCTCAAGGAACTAGGGAGGAAAAACGCTAAATTCAAAGTTAATAGAAGAAAGGAAATAATAAAGATTAGGTCAGATATAAGGAGAAAAATGAAAACCAAGAGTCCTTTAAACCAAAAAAATCAAATTGACAAACTTTTAGCTAGGTTAACAAAAAAATAAAAAATTGAATCATAAATGAAAAGGGTCATCTCTATTGATTTTACAGAAATAAAAAGAATTATAAGGAAGTACTATGAATAGCTCTTCAACAACAAAATGTATAACCTCAATGAAATGGCTCAGATCATAGAAATACACAACCTAAAAATACTGAATCATGAAGAAAAGGAAAATGTGAACAGACCCATAATTAGTAAGGAGATTGAATCAATAATCAAAACTCTCCCAACAAAGTAAAGCTCAGGGTCAGATGGCTTCACTGGTGAACTCTAACAAACATTCTAAGATGTAAAACCAATCCTCTTCAAACTCTTACCAAAAATTTAAAAGGAGGGAACACTTTTATACTCCTTCTATGAGGCCAGAATTGTTCTGATACCAAAGCCACATCCCTGATGAATGTTGATGCCAAAATCATCAAATGAGGAAAAGGAATTCAACAGCATATTAAAAGGGTTACATAACATAACCAAGTGGAATTTATTCTAGGTGTGCAAGGATGTTTTAACATACAAAGATAATGACTGTGATATGTTATGTGATATGTTAACAATGAAGGGGGAAAAATCAATTATCGTAGTTGATGGAAAAACAGTTGACAAAATCAATAATTTTTCATAATAAAAACAATAAAAGATCAGGAATAGAAGAAAATTGCCTCAAAATATTAAACAGCTGGTGTAAAAATCCTGTAGCTAACATCTTACCGATGATAAAAGTCTGAAAGCTTCTTCTCTAAGATCAGGAAAAATGACAAGGATGTCCATTTTAATCCATTCTTTTAAACATATTATTTGAGGTCTTAGCCAGAGAAATTAGGCAAGAAAAATAAAAAGCATCCAAATTAGAAATGAAGTAAAATTACCTGTGTTTGCAAGTGACATTCTTACATGTAGAAAACCCTAAATACTACAAATCTTTTGCAACTATTAAACAAATTTAGCAGAGTTGCATACTACAAAATCAACACACAAAATTTAGTTGCTTTTGTAGATACTAACAAAGAACAATTCAAAAAAGGAAAATTTAAAAAATTCCATTTACAATAAGATCAAAAAGAATAAAATATTCATTAATAAATTTAACTAAGGAGACAAAAGACTTGTACAGAGAAAACTACACATCACTGAAAGTAATTGAAGAGTACATAAATAAGTGGAAAGACACCCAATGTTCATGGCCTTAGAGGACTTAATGTTGTTAAGGACATATAGGACTTAATGTTGTTACTACCCAAGGTGATCTACAGACACAATGCAATTCCTATCAAAATCCCAACAAGCTTCTTTTTGCAGAAAGAGAAAGACCCTCCCTAAAATTTATATAGAATATCAAAGAACCCTTAAGTAGCCAAAACATTCCTGAAAAGAACAAAGTCGGGGGGCGCCTGGGTGGCTCAGTGGGTTAAGCCGCTGCCTTCGGCTCAGGTCATGATCTCAGAGTCCTGGGATCGAGCCCCGCATCGGGCTCTCTGCTCAGCAGGGAGCCTGCTTCCTCCTCTCTCTCTGCCTGCCTCTCTGCCTGCTTGTGATCTCTCTATCAAATAAATAAATAAAATCTTTAAAAAAAAAAAAAAGAAGAAGAAAAGAACAAAGTCGGGGGCTTCACATTCCCTGATTGTGAAAGTTATTACAAAGCTATAGCAATAAAAATAGTGTCATACTGGCATAAAGACAGACACATGAACCAAAGGAATAGAGAGCTCATATATAAACCCTCACACATATGGTCAAATGATTTCTGAAAAGAGTGCCAAGACTATTAAGTGGGGGGAAGATAGTTTTTTCCAACAAATGGTGCTGGAAAAAAAATGGATATTCCTATGAAAAGAATGAAGTGGGAGCTTTATCATACACCTTATACAAAAACTAACTCAAAATGGATTGATGATCTTAACATAAAACCTAAACTATAAAATCTTGCAAGAAAGCATAAGGGAAAATCTTCATGACATTAGATTTTGCAATGACTTTGCAAATCTGACACCAAGAGCACAGGAAACAAAACATAAATTGGACATCAAACTTAAAAAAAAAAAAAAAAAACCCTCCCCAAAACTATGTGCATTGAAAGACACAAACAAAAGGGCAACCCACATAATGGGAGAAAATATTTGCAAATTATGTATCTAATTAATAATCTGATGAGTATTGGGTGTTATATTTAACTGATGAATCACTGAACACTACATCGAAAACTAATGATGTACTATATGTTCGCTAATTGAATTTAAATTAAAAAATAGACTATATAAAAATCTTTCAATTCAACATGAAAAATCAATCAACCTGATTAAAGAATGGGCAAAAAACATGAATAAACATTTATTCAAAGATGTGATACAATGGCCAATAAACAGGAAAACAAAATTCAAAAAAATGTGCATGTGGGGGGAATAAAAATTTAGTGCTTATAGAATGACTTCAAACTTAAGTAGCTATCAATTTAAATGGACTTCTATATACATAAGATGTTATACATGAACCTAATGATATCACAAATTTAAAAAAAAGCTATAATTGGTACAAAAAAAATAAAGACAAAGAATATAAGCATAACACTAAAGAAAGCCATTAAATCACAAAGGAAGAAAGCAAGAGAAGCAAAAAGGATCGGAAAACTACAAAACCAAATATAAAACAAGTAACCAAATGGTAATAAATACATACCTATCAATAATCACTTTAAATGTAAATGAACTAAATGGTCCAATCAAAAGACATAGGGTGACTGAATGGATAACAAAGCAAGTACCATCTTTATGGTGCCTACAAGAGACTCACTTCAGATCTAAAAACACATGCCACCTGAAAGTGAAGGGATAGGAAAACAATTACCATGCAATTGGAAGAGGGAAGAAAGCTGGGGTAGCAATACTTATATCAGATAAATGGACTTTAAAACAAAGATTGTAACAAGAGATAAGGACATTACATAATGACGATCCAACAAAAGAATATAACAATTGTAAATATCTATGCACCCAGCATAGAAGCACTGTAATACATAAAGCAAGCATTGACAGACATAAAGGAGAAAATTAAGAGTAATACCATAATATTAAGGGACTTTAACATCCCGTTTAAATGAAGGGATAGATCATTCAGGCAGAAAATCAACAAGAAAACAGTGTCTTTGAATGACACATTAGACATGATGGACCTAACATATATTCAGAACATTCCATCCAGAAAGAGTGGAATAGAGTCTTCCCACTGCACATGGAGTATTTTCCAGAACAGATGGCATTTTAGGCCACAAAACAAGTCTCAATAAATTTACAAGGACTGAAACCTTATCAAGCATTTTTTTTTCCAAACACAATAACATGAAACTAGAAATCAATTGCAAGGAAAAGGCCTGAAGTTTCGCTGGGAAGATGTCAGAGTAGGAGGACCCTGAACTCACCTGGTCCCATGGATACAACTAGGTACCACTCACGTCAGCATAAAAAAATCCAGAAAACAATATGAAGATTGGAAGAATTAATTCCACAACTAAAAGTAGAGAAGAAGGCACAATGAAGAAGGTAGGAAGGATGAAACCAGATTGGGAGCAAAATGGACCATGGTCATCTGTGGTGGGGAGGGAGACAGTGGTATGGAAAAGGGTGAAAAATAGACATCAGGGAGCTCATGAATGGGGAGAACTAATTCTCATAACCTTTGCCTTTGAAAGAGAGATGGGTTGATTTTTGTGAGTTCTTACAACTAGCAGGACTTAAAGCTCGGGAATTTATTTTAAAAAGCTGTGGGCTCAGCTGTGGGAGAGCCCAGAGGACTTTAGGAAGCAGAATCCACACCCTTAAAAACAAAGTACCACAAACAGCCCTTGCAGATACAGCTTAGAACCAGCATTTTGAAAACAAGGAGATAAAGGGGGGAGGAAGAGTGATTTGCTCGTCTCTGAGAATAGTCCTGGAGAGACAGGGATCACTGAGAGACCCCTCCAGGAACAAAGGAGCTGGCAAGTGCCTTTTCTTTCTAGCATTCACCAGTATGAACAATAGCCACCTGTGGGAGTCAATGTAGCACCAAACTCTCCCTACCTAACTTGATCACATCAAGCCCTGCCACTGCCCCTCTTCTGTATGGTTCAGTGGACCTGCCTTCCCAGTTACATTAGCCTTAGTACTTGTGCTATGGGCCCCTTGCCAGGAAGACTGGCCCAAACCCTGACGATGCCACATCTCCCAACCCCACATATTTTGTGGGACCTCAGTTCCAGCAGCAGCAGGGGCAGGTCTCACTTCACAAGCAGACCACTGCACACCTTATTAAAGTGCATCCCACCTCTGTTGGAGACCAAGCACTGCCCACAATAGGCAAAGAGACCTTTTGCAGACAACTACACTGAAGGAAAAAGAGGCCAAGATTCAATGGCACAGCATACACACAAGAGACATTCCATGAAGTACCAAGCATTGAGGAAAAAGGGACACTGCACTGGAGGGTGCTACAAGACCTCTTCTTTACAAGGCTATTATCATTAAGAGCAAGAGAAGTGGCTGATTTTCCTAACAAACAGAAGTAGGCACAGAGTTACAAAAAATTAGGAAACAGAAAAACATTTCCCAAATGAAAGAACAGGACCAAACCACACAGCAAGAGATTTAAGCAAAATGTCCATAAATAATAAGCATGATAGGGAATTTAAAGTAATGATCCTGAAGAAATTCACTGGACTTGAGGAAAAAGTGAAGGACATCAGTGAGACTCTTAAAACAGAGATAAAAAAGAACCAATCAAAGATCAAGAACACAATAAATGACATTAGAAATACATTTGAAGGAATAAATAACAGGCTAGATGAAACAGGAGATCAAATTAATGACTTGGATAACACTAATGGAAAGTGACCAAGCTGAGGAAAGGGGGAAAGAAAATCATGCAGTTGAGAATAGTCTTGGGGAATTCAGTAACTCCATCAAGCATAACAACATTTGCATTATATGGATCTCAGAAAAAGGGGGAGAGGGTTAAGGGGACAGAAATTTTATCTGAAAAAATAATAGCTGGAAACTTCTCTAATCTCTGGAAGGAAATATATTCAGACCCAGTAAGCACAGAAATCCCCCCCAAAAAATCCAACTGAAAGAGGCTCACACCAACACACATGATAATTAAAATGGCAAGAAAGGAGTGATAAAGAAAAAAATTTAAAAGAAGCAAGACAAAATAAGACAGTTACATACAAGGAGAAAGCCCATAAGTCTATAAGCAGACTTTTCAGCAGAACCTTTGCAAAGCAAAGACCATAAGTGAGGGTATGAAAAGTCAAAACAAAACAACAAAAACCCGACAAAAGCAATAAAAATAAATTTCTATAAAAGTCATTCAAGGGATTCAGAAAATAAGAGAACATAAAATATGACAATATATACCTCAAACAGGGAGGGGAGAAGGGTAAAGAATGGGTTCAAACTTAAGGAACTATCAACTTCATACAGACCACTATATGCAGAAGATGTTGTATACAGACCTGATGGCAACCACAATAAAAAAACAAGTAATATATATACAAAGAATAAAGAGAAAGGAATCCAAGTATATCACTAAGGAAAGTCAAACTTGTGGCACCTGGATGGCTCAGTCAGTTAAGCATCCAACTCTTGGTTTCAGTTCAGGTCATGATCTCACAGCTGTGGGATCGAAACCTCTGTCAGGCTCTCTGCTCATCAGGGAGTTTGCTTCAGATACTCTCTCCCTCTCACTCACCCTCTCTCTCTTTATCAAATAAATAAATAAAATCTTAAAAAAAAAAGCCAACAAAGCATGAAAAAAAAGAAAAGGATTAGAGAAAAACTATAGAAACCACAAAAAAGTAACAAAATGGCAATACATATCAATAATTTATTTTGAATGTAAATAGACTAAATGCTACAACAAAAGACACAGGATGATGGAGTAGATAAGAAAAAAAAAAAGTACCCATCTATATCCTGTTTCCAAGAGATTCATTTCAGATCAAAAGATAACTGCAGATGGAAAATAAGGGGACAGAGAAACATTTATCATGCAAATGGGCCACAGGAAAGCTGGGGAGGTGATATTTATATTAGACAAAATAGATTTCACTTTTAAAAGATTTATTTGAGAGAGAATGAGAGAGTGTAAATGAGTGGGGAGGAGGGTCAGAGAGATAGGGGATAAAGAAAATCTTAAGCAGTCTCCACGCTCAGCATGGAGTCCAGTGTGCGCCTGGATTTCAGGACAGTGAGACCATGACCTGAGCTGAAATCAAGAGTTGGAGACTTAGGGCACCTGGGTGGCTCAGTGGGTTAAGCCTCTGTCTTCAGCTCAGGTCCCAGGGTCCTGGGATCGAGTCTTGCATCAGGCTCTCTGCTCAGCAAGGAGCCTGCTTCCCTCTCTGCTTACTTGTGATCTCTGTCTGTGAAATTAATAAATAAAATCTAAAAAAAAAAAGAGTCTGACACTTAACTGACTGAGCCACCAAGGCAACCTTTGACAAAACAGACTAAAACAAAGACTATAATAAGAGACAAAAAAGGACACTACACAATAATAAAGCGGACAATCCAACAGAAGGATAAAACAATTGTACATATTAATGCACACAATATTTGAGCACCCAAATACATAAGACAGCTAACAACAAACAAATAATTGATAGTAATATAATAATAGTAGGGAACTTTAGCACCCCAATTATACTGATGGACAGATCATCCAAACAGAAAATGAATAAAGAAAGCGTGGGTTTGAAAGACACACTGGCCCAGATGGAATTAACAGACATATTCATAACATTCCATCCTAAAACAGCAGAATACACATTCTTTTCAAGTGCACATGGAAAATTCTCCAGAATAGATCACATATTAGGACAAAAATCAAGTCCTAACAAATTTTAAAAACTGAAGACATACCAGGCATCTTTTCTAACCACAACACTATGAAAGTAGAAATCAACAAGAAAAAAATCTGGAAAGAGTACACACATGGGTAGTTAAACAACATGCTACTGCACAATTAATGGGTCAACCAAGAAATCAAAGAAGAAACAAAAAATTACAAGGAAATGAATAAAAACGAAAAAGCAATGGTCCAAAATCTTTGGGTTTCAGCAAAAGTGGTTCTAAAAGGGGAGTTTATAGCAATACAAGCGTACTTGAAGAAGCAAGAAAAAATTTTAAATAAATGACCTAACCCTACACTTAAAGAAGTTAGAAAAAGAGCAAATAAACCCCCAATGCATCAGAAGGAAGGAAATAATAAAGATTAGAGCAGAAATAAATGATTTAGAAGCTAAAACAAAACAAAACAAAAGCCACATTAGAATGGCACAATGAAACCAGGGGCTCGTTCTTTAGAAAAAATGAATAAAACTGATAAACCTCTGGCCAGAGTATCACCAAAAAAAAAAAAAAAAAAAAGTAGAGGATTGAAATAAACAAAATCAGAAATAAAAGAGGAGAAATAACCAATAACACAGAAATCAAAGCAATTGTACCAGAATATTATGAAAACCTATATACCAACAAACTGGACAACTTAGAAGAAATGGATAAATTCCTAGAAACATATAAACTACCAAAACTAAAGCTGGCAGAAATAGAAAATTTGAACATATCAATTACCTGGAATGAAATTGAATCAGTAATCAAAAACTCCAAAATAAAAGTTTAGGACCAGATGTCTTCATAGGCAAATTCTACCAAACACTAAAAGAGTTTATACCTATTCTTCTCAAACCATTCCAAAAAACAGAAAAGGAAGGAAAACTTTCCAAATCATTCTATGAGGCCAAATCACCCTAATACCAAAACAAGATAAAGACACCACTAAAAAAGAAAACTACAAGCCAGATTCCCTGATGAACACAGATAGATGCAAAAACCCTCAACAACTTATTAGCAAACTGAATCCAACAATAAATTTAAAAAACCATTCACCACAGTCAAGTGGGATTTATTCCTGTGTTGCAAGTGTGGTTCAGTATTTGCAAATCAATCAACATGATACATCACATCAATAAAGAGAAAGAATAAGAAATACACGATCATTTCAACAGATGTAGAAAAAGCATTTGACAAAGTATAACATACATTCATGATTAAAACTGTCAACAAAATAGGTTTAGAAGGAACATTCCTCAACATGATGAAGATCATATATGAAAAAGCCACAGCTAACATCATCCTCATGGGGAAAAAAAATTTCTCCTAAGATCAGAAGAAGACAAGGATGTCTACTCTCACCACTTTTGTGCAACATAATACTGGAAATCTTTGCCAGAGTAACAAGACAACAAAAGGAAATAAAAGGTATCCAAATCAGTAAGGAAGAAGTGAAAGGTTCACTATTTGCAGAGGACATAACACTAATAGAATACCTGAAAGACTTCACCAAACAATTGCTAGAACTCATCAAAAAATTCAGTAAGAAGTTGCAGGATACAACAACAATATACAGAAATCTATTGCATTCTTATGGGCAGAGGACATGAAACAGACATTTTTTCCAAATAAAGCATTTAGATAGCCAACAGACACATGAAAAGATACTCAACATCACTCATTATCAGGGAAATGCAAATCAAAAGTACAGTGGAATATAACCTCACACCTGTCAGAATGGCTAACGTAAAAAAGACAAGCAACAAGTGTTGGTGAGGATGTGGAGAAAGATATGATCATATGATCGTATCAATAGATGCAGAAAAAGCAACTGACAAAATTCAACATACATTCATGACAAAAACTTTCAAGAAGGTGGGTTTGGAGGAAACATAACCTTAACATTATAAAGGCCACATATGAAAAAAATCCAAAGTTAATATCATATACAAAGGTGAAAAAGTGAGAACTTTCCTTCTAAGAACAGGAATAAAACAAGATGTCCACTCTCTCTACTTCATTTCAACCTAGTGCTGGAAGTCCTAGCTATAGCAATTACACAAGAAGAAGAAATAAAAGGTATCCAAATTGGTAAGGAAGAAGTTAAACTATCACTATTTGCAGATGACACAGTTTTATACTTCACCAAAAAACTATGAGAACTGACAAATGTATTCAGTAAAACTGTAGGCTAAAAAATTAGTACACAGAAATCAGTTGCATTTCTATACACTAATAATTAAGTAACATAAAAATAAATTAAGAAAACAATCTGATTGACAACTGAACCAAAAGGAATAAAATACTTAAGATTAAACTTAACCAAGTTGGTGAAAGACTTGTACTCTGTAAACTATAGAACACTGAAGAAAGAAATTAAAGACAACATAAATAGAAAGATATTCTATGCTCATGGACTGGAAGAATATTGTTAAAATGCCCATAATACCCAAAGCAATCTATAGATTCAACAGAATCCCCATCAAAGTACTAACAGCATTTCTCACAGAAATAGAACAATTCATACTAAAATTTGAATGGAACCACAAAAGACTTCAAATTGCCAAAGCAATCTTAAGAAAGAAGAACAAACCTGTAGGTATCAAAATCCCAGATTTCAAGATATATTAAAATCTGTACTAATTATCATATGGTTTCACTTACTTGTGGAGCATAAAGAATAATACTGAGGACATTGGGAGATGGAGAGGAGAAATGAGTGGGGGTAAATTGGAGGGGGAGACAAACCATGAGAGACTGTGGACTCTGAGAAACAGAAGGTTTTGGAGGGGTGGGGGTTAGGTGAGCCTGGTGGTGGGTATTAAGGAGGGCATGTATTGCATGAAGCACAGGGTATGGTGCATAAACAATGAATCTGGGAACACTGAAAAGAAAAATAAAATAAAATTACAAAAAAAAAATTGAGAGCTCAAAACAGAAAAAGGTGACTGGATTCAGTATCAAGGTATATTTTAAATAAAATATTAAATGTAAAAAAATAGTATGGTACTTGCAGAAAAATAAAGATGAATAAATACAGATCAGTAGAAAAGAATAGAGGGCGCAGAAACTGACCACTTAATATGGTCAATTAATGTATAACAAAGGAGGCAAGAACATACAGTGGGAAAAGTCTCTTTAACAAATGGTGCTGGTAAAATAATTTTTGCATGGAGCTCATGCAAAAGAATACAAATGGACCACTTTCTTAGACCATATACAAAAATCAACTAAAAATGGATTAAAGGTCTAAGTATGAGTTGTGAAACCATAAAACTCCTAGAAGAAAACACAAGTGGTAATCTCTTTGACATCAGATATATCTTCCCGGAATGAGAGACACAAAAGCAAAAGTAAATTATTGGGATTATACCAAAATAAAAAACTTTTGAATAGCAAAGGAAACAATCAGTGAAAGATGAGGCAACCTATTGAATGGGAGAAGATATTTGCCAATGATATACCCAATAAGAAATTAGTACCCAAATTAGGGGCGCCTGGGTGGCTCAGTGGGTTAAGCCTCTGCCTTCAGCTCAGGTCATGATCCCCACATCGGGCTCTCTGCTCCATGGGGAGCCTGCATCCCCCTCTCTCTCTGCCTTTCTGCCTACTTGTGATCTCTGTCTGTCAAATAAGTAAAATCTTTAAAAAAAAAAAAGAAAAGAAATTAGTACCCAAATTATATAAAGAACTTACAGCTCAACACCAAAAATCCCCAAATAATCAGATTAAAAATTGTTAGAGGGCCCAAATAGACATTTTTCCAAAGAAGAAATATAGATGGACAAAAGAAAGAGGGTTTAACAGGGCATTTGCCTCAGGGAAATGCAAATCAAAACCTCAGTGAAGCATCATTGTATCAGGTATCATCTGTCAGAATGACTAGAATCAAAAAGACAAGAAATAACAAGTTTTAGTGAGGATATGAAGAAAAAGGAACTCTTGTGCACTGTTGTTGGAAATGGAAGTTGGTACAGCCACTGCGGAAAACAGTAGGCAGGTTCCTCAAAAATTAAAAATGGAAATACCATATGATTCAGTAATCCTACTACTGCCATTTACCCAAAGAAAGCAAAAACTCAAATTTGAAAAAAAAAATGTGCACCCCTATGTTTATAGCAGCATTATTTACAAATAGACAAGATATGGAAGCACCCCAAATGTTTGTGGGTAGATGAGTGGATAAAGGTGATGTGGTATAGGAGATGCCTAGGTGGCTCATATGGTTAAGCATCTGCCTTCAGCTCAAATCATGATCTCTAGGTCCTGGGATCAAGCCCCAGGTAGGGCTCCCAGCTCAGCAGGGATTCTGCTTCTCCCTCTCTCTCTGCCTCTCTCTGTCTCTCAACTGAATAAATAAAATTAAAAAAAAAAGATGATGTGGTATATATATATATATAGATACACATACACAATGGAGTATTATTTGGCCCTAAATAAGAATGAGATCTTGCCATTTGTGACAACATGGATGGAACTAAAGCATGTTACGCTAAGTGAAATAAGTCAGAGAAAGACTAGTACTGCATAATTTCACTTATACATGGACTCTAAAAAACAAAATGAACAAACAAAAAGTCTTAAAAAGAGAGAACTGGTGGTTGCTAGAGGAAAGATGGGTGAGGGGTTGGTAAAATAGTTACAGGGATTAGAGGTACAAGCTTCTAGTTATAAAATAAATAAGTCACATGGTGACAGATGGTGACTATACTTATCACGGTGAACACTGTGCAATGTACAGAACTGTTAAATCAATATATTATACACCTGAAATCAACATAACATTGTTAATTATAATTCAAAAAACAAAATTAAAAAATTATTAAAATGGTAATTTTTATGCTATATATATTTGACCACAATTAAAAAAATATACTAGTGTTTTTGGTGCTCCTATCAGTGCCAGATGTTTGAAGTCTTATGCCCTCTCTCATAAGAACCATTTCTCATCTCTAGTTTGGATTCATACCTATCAAATCAGGGCAGTAAAATTCAGAAAACTATAAGCCTTAAATCTGTGTTTTAAAAATTGTTCATAATTTTTCAACTGAGGTAATAAAACTATTTATGCTGATACTTACAGAAGAATACACTTCAAAGAAGTAGTGGTCTAAGTAAAACCTCAAAAATTTGTGGAAGGATTAGGAAATGAAGATCATTCTAGAGTAATTAACTGTAACTCTTCTTTAGTGAATGAGAATATTTTGGGAGAATATTCAAACCTATAATAAGTTCAGTGCCTCATCATGTCCAGAAATGTATATGAAAAATTATATTCAGAGCCAGGAAACAAAAACAGGCAGAAACCAGAACAGAAAATAGTTTACCAAATCAAACCTAAATAAAAACCATCAACTAGGTATCCAGTTAATTATTTAGAAGATCTAGAGATGGTCTGATTTCTAGGTCAAATGAGGTTGAGAAGTACAATAGCAATGAACATCTGAGGCATGAAAGAACCAACCCAAAGTTTTAAATCAAAGACTATCTTAGTTTGGATTACCCTGAAAAGAGAACCCAAGACAAAAGATTTGGATACACATAATTTACTTGGGTAGTGGTCTCAAGAATTAGGAGTAAAAGCAGGAAGAGTAAAATAGAATCAAGGAAAAATAAAAATTAAGCATGAGGTGCTTCCTCATTCACACTGACGTGGGCAGGGGAAATATATTCTACTGAGACCTCCTTTACAGCATTCCTACTTGAACTAATTTATCTCCCATGGTGTCAGGGAAGGCCTTGGGTCAAGAGAAAGGTACATGTGCTTAAAACAGGACTCTATCAACATAAAAGGAATATGAACTAATAAAGAATCCCAGCTTTGTGACTAAAGCATAAGTGGTCCAAGAAGATGTGAAGATAAGCACCAGAGCAGTTACTATAGTCCAACATTTACACAACTTAGATAAACTTATGACTCTTAAATACATGTCTTTACTGAGGTCCCTGGGTGTCTCAGTTAAGAATCTGCCTTCAGCTCAGGTTGTGATCTTGGGGTCCTGGGATCGAGCCCCACATCAAGCTCCTGCTCAGCGGGGAGTCCATTTTCCCTTTCCTCCCCACTCATGCTCTCTTTTGCGGTCTCTGTCTCTCGCTCAAAAAAATCTTTAAAAAAAAAATAAATAAATACATTTCATTACCTACTCTTCAAGATGATAGCCAAAATATTTATGAAAATTTAATGTAACAATAAGCTACAGTCTCAGTTGCCATAACATTCTCAATTCCACACTGATACTTATCATTACTATCTTTCATTGCCGAGTGTATATCCCATATCTTCATTCCTGAAGCTTCTAAGTCCTGACAGTTTTATTAAGCCATGGTTGCTACTGTTGCCCATCCCTCTTATCTCCAGGAATGGATGCACCAACAGATACCAAAATGAATTTCTTGAGTTTATACAAATGAGTCTCTATGCCCAATATGCAGCAGCAATCCTAGCTCCTAATTATGATTGGGGTTAATTAAGTAAGTCAGTTGAAAATCCCTTTCTCTGCTTTCTGTTCAACCTGCATAAAGAACTCAAAGTGATTACATGTGAGTTGTAGTTAGTGGCTAGTGAAAACACTTCTCTGCACCCTGGTAGAAACTTGCTCTTGTGGGAACTAGAACTTTTAATCCCACAGAGCCTAAGATTAGGGGGATGCGAAACATAAATTCAGAATTGGGCTATAGTATGTCTCAGTATTTCTTTGTTGTTATTCAAACTTATTTAATTTATAAAACAAGCACAAATTTGTTCTGTCATCTATAATGAATCCCTCCATGAGTCCAGTGGTGTGAGTTTAGGAAGAGAGCTACACCAGAGGTTGGTTCTGTGGCCTTGGAGGTCATGTTTTAGTGTGCCTTGCTTATACCCTCTAATTCTGCTATGCCTAATTCCAGTTGAATAATTTTCACTGTACCTTGGATTGTTGCTGCATCTACTGATCCTAAAAGTTAGTGGATGTGACCTATCCAGTCTGTGATGAGCAGTTCTGATACATCTTTCATTTCCTACCAGAGCCCAGTAGCATGCCAAGAACAACTTTTTAAATGGCAGTTTGTTCTTTGCTATAGTAGGAATGACCCTGCTTCACAATATTATGGGTCTCTATTGAAACTCCCCAATTTGATCTTGCCAAAGACTTAGCCAAACATCCATATCTGCCATAGATTCTCTACCACCATTATATTTGATAGTGGTAGAGAAATTTGTGCCACAGCCTTCACCTGTTTTACAGTCCCCTTTCAGATCCTGTTTGAAATTGGGCAGTCTGCTGAGTCACCCCATAAATTAATCTGCATATTATTCCCAAATGGAGTGCATGCTGCCTTTAAAATTCCAAGATGCCTACTGAGCACTGTGCAACCTTCTTAGTGTGAAGGGATACACTGAGAGAGGATGTTCGGGCATGCTTAGACCACTGAACTTCTCAACACTTCACCAATAAGGCCATCTTCTGAATATTTGTAGGATTTATCTCACAATTCTGACACTCATGTGTTTTATTAGAACATCTAATGTACTTCTCATTTTCTAGTTACCAGGTCACAATATGATTAATATGGTGTACCAGAACTATGTTCTGTAGATGACAAAACAATTAAGGTCTCTGTATGTTATATTTCTCATATATTGAGATTAATTATAGCCACTATTCCCATATAAATGCAACTTGCCTTCTATCCTTTTCATGAAGATTGAAAATAATTTTACATCTAACTAATATAACACTGTATGTCAACTACACTGGAATTAAAATAAAACAAAATAATTTTATATCTAGATAAAAAGCCTCACATCAAGTGTCAGATTCTGGTAATCTTATTCAGTAAAGTTAGAACATCCAACTTGGGATTTTTCAGGGAACATATTTATTAATTCAATAGGGATAGAATAAAGATAACTTTTTCTGCATATTTTAAGTCTTGAAGGGTTGTGCTGAACTCTACAATTCCACTTGGGATAGGATGTTTCTTCCATTTTACTCTCACAGATCGAGCTGCAAATTCAGGGATTTCACTTGGCGTCTTTTACCTTAATGACCCCACAAGTCAGAGAATCAATGTGGTCATGGTTTCTGTCAGCTACTAAAAATATTCATCCTGATTATGCACCAAAGGACTAGGAAAGTAGCCATTTGGTGCTCTACAGACCCACTAGAAACACTGACTTAAACTTGAGCCAGGATTCTATGTCTTGGTCTGCCTTAATATATCTTCACTCTAACTAGGATGAGATTGGGGATGAGAGCATGATACCATTTGACTCCTGTTTATCAGTGTCAGTACAGTAAATCTTGAGCATTTCTCTTCACTAGTGTATAATGTATCTGGGAAGAAGAACTGATTATGTCTAGAAACTGGATAAGAGCACATGATTGTCCATGATGGTGCTGACCTTAATATTCTGTTTGTTCTTAATCCTGTTGAATATAGAAGTCAAACAATACCTTCGTTTTCACCCCATATATCTTGTCTCTACTAACATATTTTTAGGCACTGCCACAGATCTCTGTAGTTGGGATTCTCTATTTACCATTCCAGCTGCTCATTATTATAATTGCATTCATCTTGTCTCTGGTGGTTATGTGCTCCCACCTGACTTCTGCCATTGGGGAATCTCATCATCCCCATTGACTTTAGGGATCCTAGTTACATAGAAGCATTTCCCTCCATCAAATCTGACCTACAGAGGAAAGTCATCACTGAGTTGAAGGTGTCCTGCCACCACACCTCCATTTATTAACTTAGTAAATATAATGTCAATAGTGTTCAACTCCATTCTTAACAATAACAACAACAACAACAACAAATCAGTATTCCTCTTACAATTGTCTACCAGAAGGACAGCAGACTGGAATAATCCCCAGGGACATTAACTGTCCCACATTTCTGAGCTGAGCTTGTAAATTAAGCTAGTGGGTTTTCAGAGGAATTGGGGAAGATCCTAAAGAGAAAGAATATATATGCATGGCACACACTTGAAATGGATTTGTCAGCAGGAACTGAGTCTTAACTTGCATAAAACCATCCATCATAGCTATGGATTAACTCAGACAAAGGCCGAAGGAATATGCTATGGGGTTTAAAGATGTCTGCTCTGGAGGCTCTGTCATAGTAGACACACTGCTGTTGAAAAGGGCAATCGCATATGAAGGAGTCTGGAGACTTAAGGCAGGTAGAGAAAACCTACAAGGTCACAGATTCAACAGATGGGTAAATATTTGTCCTGAGAGAATGCAGTCAGAGATTAAAAAGTGGTTTAATTGACACTCCTTTTCCAAACAACTAAAATTTATGAGTGCATGAGTAGATGAAACCCAGGGAAACTGAGCATCTGCACAAGAACATGGATGAAGTGGTAGAGTCAACTGTGGGTCTTGTTCAAGGACTAAATTTAAGATTTCAAGTATAAAAAAGAGTATAAGGAGCTCAGGCTCATATGAGAGTTCAGAAATGTAGACACCCCTACTCTACTACCACATATACAGCTTTGCCTGTCATGGCGACTGGAGTAGAAGGCAGTCCAAAGTTTGGGATCTGGTGGCACAGGGAAGGTAATATTGTCTAACTTCCTACACACTCAATTAAATACTTATTACATGTTGCTTAATGTTAATTATAATTCTTTGGTAGAGGTGGTTAAAAAGCTGTCATTTATGCAAGCCATATATAATTCTTTTTTATTAAAAAAAATAATCAGACCATTACAAATAAAGCTCAATTTCCTGTTTCTTTCACTCCTGATCTGATCCATATCTGCTCCTTTCATCCACAAAGGTACCCACTCATGTGAGTTTATAAGTGATATTTTTCTTTACATTTATACACAGTCATGAGCTCACAGGAAATATACAATATTGTTAGGCGTTTTTTATAAGCATACTTTTCAAATGCCTGTTTTAAGAGTCTTAGCAAGAATGTGGGGGCATACCATGCCTTCTCTTTTGATTAGTAATCATCCCAGGAGGGCCAGGAGATGGGATTACAAAGACAGTAATCCTGAGAAACTAATTATGTGGAGTACTTGTGAAAAGGAATACTAACCTGTGTGTTTATGTAATAGATTTTAGGGAAATATAAGGTCCAACTGGGGACCTGGAGAACATTATGTTACATGAAATAAACCAGACACAGAAAGACAAGTAGTGTATAACCTTACTTATACGTGGAATTTAAAAGAATCAAACTCATAGAAGCAGAGAGTAGAATGGTGATTGTCAGAGGCTAGGGAGATACAGAAGCATGGAGGTGATAGTTAAATGGTTACAAAATTTCAGTATGCAAGAAAAATAAGTTCTGGAGATCTTTCATATGGCATACTGCTTTAGCTAATACTAAGTTATATACATAAAATTTCCTCAAAGAGTAAGTCGTATGTTAAGTGTTCTTAACTCACACACACACACACACACACACACACACACACACAATATAAATTATAACAACAGAGGGAAACTGGGTGGTGACAGATATGTTTATGGCCTTGATGGTGGTGATGCTTCACAGGTATATACATACTTACTCCAACATCACGAAGTTTTATACATTAAATATGTGCAACTTTTTGCATGTTAATTATACCTCAACAAGAAGCTTTAAAAATATTTAAGACCATCCAGTGTCACAAATCAATCTAACATTGATGATGCACTGAGAAGATGCAAAAGAAGGTCACCTTTATTTCACAGGTGAACATAAAGGAAGAAACAGCTACTAAAAATAAAATGTATCTGAATCTGGGATACCATCATGGTTCAGTATTGAGTAGAGACAGGTTGGCTGGTTAAGTGTTTACCATGTTATGTCATACAGAGGAGTAATGTGTATGGGGGAAGAACAAGCCAAGAGCCCCCTGCAATGAATGTACATAGGAGTAGGTGGGAAAGAGATTATCCATCACCATATTAACATTTATTCTCAAGACATGGAAATAAGATTTAACAGGATGTTATTATCTTTTTAGCCTGAATCCATTATTTATATCAGACTAGAATATATCTTCCCTCAATTTATTAACAGTACTTAGAAACTTTTGTTCTTCCTGAAATATTTATTTAGAATCTCATGTGTTCCAGCAATAATTTTCAGGTATAGTTTCAACAAACAATTATATTCTTTAATTTCCTCAAAGAGAATGTAGGGATTTTAATACCTCATAGGAGATAAGAATATGTGAAGGTAGCTTACCTGATCTAAAGCAGAAGCTAGGAAATTTTTTTCTGTAAAGGCCAGGTATTAAATATTTTCAGCTTTCTTGGCCTTATAAATTCTGTCTAAACTATTCAATTCCTATGGCTCAAAAGAAGCCATAGGCAATACATAAACAAATAGGCACAGCTGTGTTACAGTAAAACTTTATTTACAAAAACAGGTGGCAGGCCAGATTTGGCATATAGGCCATAGTTTGCCAACCCTGCTTTCTTTCTTCCTCTCACAAATTCTTCTGATTCAACACTTCATAATTAGTGATTTTATTGTTATTATTTTTTTTAATTTGGGAGTTTTCTCTCCTCTGATGTCCCATTATTAATACAAAGTACCTCCTGAAAGGAAAATAATGTATTCTATCAGTTCTAAACTTAGTACCACTAATTAATTAAGCACTTATTTAACAAGTGCCACATTTGTACCAAGAACTATTCTAAGTACTGGCAAAATAGAGATTAAAAATTCACTGGTTCTCAAGAAGCTCCTAGTTATTTGATGACAGACAGGTACACAGAAAATTTAATTACAATGTGCACATGAGAGAGAATTGCTCAGGATTCCATAGTGACAGTACACTTCTAGCAAAGCCCTATAGAAATCTGGTGCTGGAAGAGTTAGTTGGATGACAGGGTGGGGTGGAGGTTCATGTGTGCTATGGAGATCCGTATTTCAATTTTTCAAAAGACTCCAGAACAGCTTTATATCTGGTACCTGCTCCTTTCTCTTGTAGGGTAGCAATTGTGGTGCATTTTGAAAGGACTCTTGCTCTTACTAGAATCCTCTGGATTCCTTCTTTGTCTCTGTCCAAGGAAATCACAATCTTGGAGATGAATTTCTCTTTGAAGTTTCACTCTTCAAGTGATGGTGAGGGTCGAATTACCTGGAGCCCTATTTTCCTATGCCACATGATCTGAGATAAGTCTCTAAGTCTCTTTGAGCTTTATTATTTGAAAATTTAAAAAGACAAAGACAACTTTTGAAGGCTAAAGGGTTATACAAAGAAAGGACTTTTCAGATTAGGAGAAATAGCCAGAGAGAAACAAAATTTTATGCAATGCATTCTACGTATGAGGCACTTTTGCTTACAACATCACACACAATCTCCACCATGACCCTAAAAGGGATTATTAGTAAATCCATTTTATAGAAGATGAAGCCAAGTCTCAGAGATTAAACAATTTAGCTAATAACTGCAGGCCAAGATTCAAATTTAGGACTGTGATATTCTGGATCCCTACCTTCTTTCCACATGCCTCTTATCTCCTTCAGTATCATAACTTCCAGACATACATTATGTTTAGTGTCTAAGTCATATATACAAGAACTAAATAATAAGGGTTAAGTAATAATGCAAAAAAGTCCTACAAAGATATTAATATTTAACTGGGAAAAAACATTACAGAAAACAAAGGGTGAGATGCTATGTTGGTAGGAAAACATATGAAGAGAGGGTGGATTTAAACTGTATCACAAAAGAGTGGTTTGAATATATATATATATTTATCGAGAGAGAGAGAGAGAGAGGTGTCATTCTGTAACTCTGGTTTCCCCAGGTCTTAAATATGAGGTATAATGTGTTAGAATGTATTTTGTATATTCCTTAGAATCATTTTTATGAGTGGGATACAGACATTATTCTGACTGGAAACATGGTCTCTCATTTAGACAGATGTGAGTTGCAATCCTCACTACATTGTTCACTAGGAGTTCCATCTTTTTTGAGCATTAGTTTCTACCTCTGTAAAACTGGAGTCATCATCTGATTCAATTTATAATTCAAAATCACTCTCCAAGGCCCAAACACCTTCAAATGTCATACAGATAAGTTAAAAAAGTTCAACCCTGCATCTTTTGTTTTTAATGGTATTATTATTTTCTTTAATTTTCCCAGAGTTGCAATATTGTCTTTGATTTACTGTTTTGGAATGAACAAAGTTCCTAGAATTCCTACTTGGTAGTTTTTTCTACTCCAGTATGTCCCATACCCATTTAATCAATTTCTGGATGTGTTTACTACAACCATGCATTAAGCAACTGGAGGAAAAATCATAGGATGGGTCTGCAGAACCACTGGACCCATTGGGAATTAGTTTTAGGACAATATCTATTTTTGAGTAAGACCTTCATAAGCTTCCACTCTGACCAGAAGAGTATATTATCATTTTAGATCTCCAGGATAGGTATCAACCAAGAGTCTGGGTCTACTAATTCTTAAAATATCTGGTAATTTCTCTTTGGCCAGTGATCAGATGTCCTGCTTATGACACAAGTCCCTTTTAAGAGAATTTTGAGGTTAATTTATAATTGTGGCCATGTCATAAGTTCATTCCTCAAGGGGCTCAGTTCATCTTCACTGAGGGTCGTCAAGGCTAAAGTAACTTAGCTTTGGGAGCTAGATAAGAAGTGTGACACTCTATTGTAGACTTTTAAGTCTTATGTCTACTCACCACATCCATTATTTTTTTAAATTTATAGATGGGGTAACTCTTTGGTAGGATGTTTGTTTTATTCCTAATTATACCATATTAAGTGAGTCAACACAAAATATCACTAAAAGTAATGATTATTTAGGTCCTGTTCTACCTTACAGTAATTGCCTTCATCTTATATCAAAACAATTAAGCAAGGAGCCATGGTCTCTGTCATGAAAGGTTCCATTATTCCAATCAAAATCACAAAGCCCATTTCAGTATCACCATCTCCTACCATTATCCCAACATAGAGAGAGTAGAAAGAAGCATGATTAAGCTTTATAAGGATGCTGGTGCATTTTTCTCATTAATACACTTTTCAATGTTCAACAAAATGAATACTCTTTTGGTCTATCTGGAGACATACTAGAGAACGGGGAGAGAGTGGATAGGTTGCTCCATGAAAATTCAATTCCAATATTTGTGACTCCTTAAACTTTGGGATTCCTTCCTTCTATGAGGGAAACTCAGCATCTAAATTTCATAGTCTGTATATCACCATTGACTTTATGCTTCTTTCAACCAGTCAAGAAAAGTGTTAGAACTACTTCCAGCTGCCCATCTAATATATTAAACCCAAAATCTCCAGTAAGCACATGTGACCTTATCAATATTAAACCTCAAATCTAACATTATTTCTGTTCTCTTTGGCTACTGTTCTTAGAATCAATTTCCATATATGTAACATTCATTTTTCTTCATATAACTGACTAAACCCCTGTAATTCTTTAAGCATATGAACCTTTTTTTTTTTTTTTTTTTGGATCAGACTTTGTCTTTTTCATTTTGGAGCACAATGAATTCTGACTTTAATATTCAGTCTACATAAAATAAGGAGTAGTTTTGAAGGGACTCAGCATTTCCTTAAGAGACAATTGCCTCAGGTGAAGTAATTGCAGATCTTTAAAAGAGGTAGGATGGTATTCTCAGAAAGAAAAGGAGTGAACTCCTCTGGAAGGAGAGGTCCAAGGGGTTGTGAGAATTCAACATCTAAGTGCAACTAAATATCTCCACCCAAAATGTCAGGTCCCACATGGTCATTCAATGCCCTGCACTAAAGATAAGAGTCTTGGCAAAGATGTCAATTCAACTTAAATTGCAGCATCAAATTTGGTTCTTATTTTCAACTACATCTGTCCAATGTCTATGAAAGAAAAATTATTATTTTGGAGACTTCAAAAATTATTTCATTCTGTATCTTGTGTTGAAAATGTATGGCTCTGAGCCTACTCTTTCTGTAATGTCTCCAATGTGGTAAGAAAAAGACAGTCACATGGTTCTTACTGTAATCATTACTGCTATAACAGCCAAATGTATTAGCACTTAATGTCTCAATACCTTTTTTTACTTATTATCTTAAATTCTGTCTAGTTTTATTGAGGTAAACTTGAAAAAACATTTATGTTTAAGATGCACATTATAGTTTGATATACATATACACTGTGAAATTATTATAACAATCAATTTAATTCACACATCTATCACCTCACATAGTTACCGTGTGTGTGTGTGTGCATGCATGTGTGTGTGTGTTTGGTCAGAACATTTAAGGTCTACTCTCCTTCTTTCTTTCTTTTTTTTTTTTTTTTTTTTTTTGTCAGAGAGAGAGACTGAGCACAAGTAGGCAGAGTGTCAGGCAGAGGCAGAGAGAGAAGCAGGCTCCCCGCTGAGCAAAGAGCCCGATGTAGGACTTGATCCAAGGACCCTGGGATCATGACCTGAACCACAGGCAGTGGATTAACCAGCTGAGCCACCCAGGCATCCCTACTCTTTTACTTTTAAAATGTACTTTATTTCAAGCCACCACTGATGATAGCTCAAATACTTGGAATGCCACTACTTTCCATATATTATCAAAAACTCACTTAGCAATATCAACGAGGTTAACTCTACACACAAATCAATGAGATGAGATAACCATCCAATTTTCCAACATTTCATAGGTAGTGATCTGGGATCATTCCTGTTTCAATTTGGATCCAATCAGGAAAACACATGCATATTGGTTATTACAAAGAAACTCATTTATTTTTTTTTTCTTTTCAAAGATTTTTATTTATTTATTTATTTGACAGAGAGAGAGAGAGAGAGAGAGATCATAAGTAGGCAGAGAGGCAAACGGCGGTGGGGGTGGGGGGGAGCAGACTCCCTGCTGAGCAGAGAGCCCAATATGGGGCTTAATCCCAGGACCCTGAGATCATGACCTGAGCTAAAGGCAGAAGCCACCCAGTTGCCCCAAGAAACTCATTTATAAAAGCAACTGTTTACAACTATGTTGGAAGGACTGGAGATGCAAAATGATGAAATACTAGTAGAAAAAAATTTTTCTGCATGTCACCTCAAGAACAAGAGATACAGTTCATGCCTGGTTTGTTGCTCATTAGTCTGTATTTTTGGAGGTTCTATTGCTCTGTACTTGCAGGAGCTACTGAAATGCTGCTGACGAGTTCACATTTCTGGAATGTGTAGTCACTTTGTCCCTCCTGCTGTACTATAATAAGACAATAGGATTTAAGAACAGAGGATTTCTCCCTTATTTTTCCCTTCTAAACTCCTAACAGTGTTTCCAATGGGCAGAACTTAACAAGAAGCTTGGAGTTAAAAGAGTGGGAAATGTAGTTTTCAATACCTCAATCCCGGTTATTCAGAGCAGAGCACTGAAGGATTGGTATGGGGCTAGGCAACAATCATTGAGTAATTAACAAGTTTAAGCTTTAAGTGGATTTATCAGAGTTTGTTGTTAAAGTTTATATTATAAGGTACAATCTACAGATGTGATTTATACTGGACATACTAAATATCAGCTCTTAGTCCTAGGACTGCCCAGCCTATGGCCACTTCAGCTACAACAGTCCTGTTAGGGCACCTTCTGCGTGGAGAGGCTTGCAACACTCTAGTTTGAACCCATGCTAACTTTGGTTGTCCTTCCAAGTTTCCCTCTGCATGGGGGGCCCTAGTACTGTCTTAGCTCAGGCCGAGTTCAGGTCCAGCCATTCCACCAGGGCAACCCAGCACAGAGTATCCCAGGAGACAGAGCTGATGTCAGACACAGCTCTAGGAAGCCAGCCAAAGTACCAGGCACACAAGGTCTACACAGAGGATGACCATAAACAAGACTATTCCTCCAAGCTTAGGTGAAGTAATGGTTCAACCCAAATCAAGAAGCACACACAGATGTCAAGCAAAATGGGAGAAAGAGGAATATTCTCTAATATAAAGAATAAAACAACCCCAGAAAAAGAACTTTAAAAAAAGGAGGTTATCAAGCATATTGTTTAAGAGTTTTAAAGTTGCTTTAAAAAGCAAAAATAAAATAAAATGAAAAAAAAAAAAAAGCAAAGATGCTTACTGGACTGGAGACAAGAGTGGAAGAACTCAGTAAGAATTTCAACAAAGAGACAGAAAATACAGAAAAGAACCAGAATCAAGTAATAAAATAAATGAAATGAAAAATACACTAAGGAAGATCAACGGATTTGTGGATGCATTCTTCTGCATCCACAATCTGCAAGACAGGGTAATGGAAAGCACCCAAGCTGAAGAATAAAAAGGAAAAAAAAAAAGAATTTTAAAAAGTGAGGATATGGTAAAGGACCTCTTGGACAACATCAAGTGAATAAACTTTAACATTATAGTGTTGCAGAAGGAGAAAGAGAAAGTGACAGAAAATGTATTTGAAGAAATTACAGCTGAAAAATTCCTTAATCTGGGGAGGGAAACAGACATTTAGATTCAAGATTACGAAGAGTCCCAAACAAAATGCACCCAAGGATGTCCACACTATGACACATAATAACTAAAGTGTCAACGTTTAAAGATAATGAGAAAATGTCTAATTAAGAGACAAGAGAGAGGCAAAAATTTACATACAAAGGAAACCCCATAAGGCTGATTTTTTAGCAGAAACTTTGCAGGCCAGAAGGGAGTGACAAGAAGTATTCTAAGAGCCAGGAGAAAACAAAAACAAAAGCAAAAACAAATAACCTACAAACAAGAATACTCTATCTGGCAGGAATATCATTCCTGAAGAACAGATAAGAACTGAAGAATGGATAAGTACTTTCCTAGACAAATAAAAGTTAAAGGACTACATTGTCACTAAACCAGCCTCACAAGAAATGTTAAAGAGACTTCCTTAAGTGGAAAAGAAAAGGACATAAACAGAAATCATATACACAAAGATGTAAATTATGACAACATACACATAAAATGTATAGAGTGGAGGAAAGGGAGATTTTTTAGAATGTGTTTGGACTTGAGTGACCATCAAACTTAATATAGACTGCTATATAGTTAGGATGCTATTTATGAACCTCACAGTAACCACAAACAAAAAACCTGTAATAGATACACAATAAAATAAAGAAAGTCAAGTATAACAGTAAAGAAAATCACCAATCACAAGGAAAGAGAGCAAGAAAAGAAGAAAGGAACAGAGAAGAACTATAAAAACATTAAAAAATTAACAAAATTGTGACAAATACACACCAATCAATAATCACTTTTAATGGAAATGAACTAAATGCTCTAATAAAATTCAGTGTGACTGAATTAAAAAAAAATAATAATAAGACCCATGTACATGTTGCCTGCCAGAGACTTAATTCAAATCTAAACACACATACAGACTGAAAGTTAAGAGATGGAAAAAGGTGCTCCATGCAAATGGGAAAAAAAAAAAAAATTAAAAAGCCAGGGTAGCAATACTTGTATCAGCCAGGATAGACTTTTATTTTTCATATGTTAATCACCATATAGTACATCATTAGTTTTTGATAGGCTTTAAAACAAAACTGCAACAGGAGACCTTTCCATAATGATAAATAAGTGTCAATCCAATAAGAGGATATAATAATTGTAAATACCTATGAACCCAACATAGGATAATCCAAATAAACAAAGCAAAATTTAACAAACATAAAGGGAGAAATCAAAACAATAATAATGTTGGAGAGGTTGTGGAGAAAGGGGAACCCCCCTACATTGTTTGTGGGAATGCAAGTTGATACAGTCACTTTGGAAAACAGTGTAGAGGTTCCTCAAAAAGTTAAAAATAGAGCTACCCTAAAACCCACAATTGCACTACTTGGCATTTACCCCAAAGATACAGATGTAGTGAAAAGAAGGGCTACATGCACCCCAGTGTTCATAGCAGCAATATCCGCAATAGCCAAACTGTGGAAAGAGCCAAGATGCCCTTCAACAAACAAATGGATAAAGAAGATGCGGTCCATACATAAATGGAATATTATTCAGCTATCCGAAAGGATGAATACCCAACATTTGCATCAACGTGGATAGAATTGGAGGGGATTATGCTAAGTAAAATAAGTCAAGCAGAGAAAAACAATTATCATATGGTTCTACTTATTTGTGGAACATAAGGAATAGCATGGAGGACATTAGGAGAAGGAAGGGAAAAATGAAGGGAGAGAAACCTGAGGGCGAGACAAACCATGAGAGACTATGGACTCCAGGAAACAAACTGAATGTTTTAGAGGGGAGGGGACAGGGGGATGGGTTATCCCAGTAATGGGTATTAAGGAAGGCATATATTGCATGGATCACTGTGTGTTATACACAAACAATGGATCATGGAACACTATATCAAAAACTAATGATGTACTGTATGGTGACTAACGTAACATAATAAAAACATTTTAAAAATAAAAATAAATAATAAGATTAAAAAAAGAAAATAATACAACAATAGTAGGGGACTTTAATACAACACTAAAATCGATAGATAGATCATCCAAGCATAAAATCAATAAGAAAACTGTACGTGTGTGTGTGTGTTTTAAATAGACTCCACACTAGAACCCAACATAGGGTTTGAACTCATGACCTTGAGATCAAGACCTGAGGGAGATCAAGAGTCCAACGTTTAACAAACTAAGCCACCCAGATGTCCCAGGAAACAGTGTATTTGAATGATACATTAGAACAGATGAATTTTGTGCTTCCTTTGGCAGCATATATACTAGAACAGATGAATTTAACAGATAAATACAGAACATTCTATCCCAAAACAACAGAATACACATTCTTTTCAAGTGCACATGGAAGACAATATCACATTAAGCCATAAAACAAGTCTCAATGAATTTAAGGTGACTGAAATCAAATGAAGCATCTTTTCTCACCACAATGATATAAAACTACAGATAATAACAAGGAAAACAACAGAAATAACACAAACATGTGGAGGATAAACATGACACTAAATAGCCAGTGGGTCACCAAAGAAATCAAAGGTGAAATAAAGGAATACATGAGACAACTAACAATGAAAACACAACAGTCCAAAATTTTTGGACAGCAAAACAGTTTTAAGAGGGACATTTATAGCAATACAGACCTACCTTAAGAAATAAGAAAAAGCTCAAATAAACAATCTAATCTGACAACCCAAGGAATTAGAAAAAGAACAAATAAAACCCAAGGTTAGTAAAAGGAAGAAAATAATAAAGATCAGAACAGAAACTGAAATAGGGACTAAAAAAAAATTGGAAAGTTCAATGAAACCAAGAGCTGCTTCTTTCAAAACATAAACAAAATTAATAAACCTTTAGCCAGACTTATCAAGAAAAATATAGAAGATGAATAAATAAAATCAGAGCAGTAGGGGCACCTGAGTGGCTCAGTCATTAAGTGTCTGCCTTTGGCTCAGGTCTGATCCTGGGCTCCTGGGATCGAGCCCTATGTTGGGCTTCCCACTTGGTGGGAGGCCTGCTTCTCCCTCTCCCACTCCCCTCACTTGTGTTCCCTCTCTCGCTGTCTCTCTCTGTCAAATAAATAAATAAAATCTTAAAAAAAAAAAAATCAGAGCAGTAACAACCAACACCACAGAAGGACTATTGGAGAATACTATGAAAAATTATATGCCAACAAATTGTATAACCTAGAAGAAATAGATAAACTAGAAGAAATGTAAAAAGTGGAAAACATAAGACTGAATCAGGAAGAAATAGAAAATCTAAACAAATTACTAGTAACAAAATTAGATTGGTAATTAAAATAATTCCTAACAAGGTATAGTCCAGGATCAGATGGATTTACAGATGAATTCTACCAAATATTTAAAGAGTTCATGCCAATTTTCCTCAAACAATTCTAAAAAATAGAAAAGGAAGGAAAGCTCCAAATGCATCTTACAAGTACAGCATTACCCTGATACCAAAACCAGAGAGAGGCATTATAAAAAAAGAAAAGTACAAAAAATGTATCCAATGAACATAGATATAAAATATTAACACACTGCATTCACCAATACATTAAAACAATCACTTAACATGATCAAGAGGGGTTTTTCCTCAGGATTCAAGGATGGTTCAATATTTACAAAATCAATCAATGTGATATGCCACATCAACAAAGCCAAGAATAAAAATCATATGGTAATCTCAATAGATGCAAACAAAGCACTTGACAAAATTCAATACCCATTCATTTTAAAAGCTGTCAGTACAGTGTGTTTAGAGGGAACATAATCAACATAATAAAGGTCTTATGTGAAAAACCCGCAGCTAACATCATACTTGATGAAAAACTAAGAGGCTTTCCTCTATAATCAGGAACACATCAAGGGTGTCCACCATCATCAGTTTTTATTCAACAGAATACTGGAAGTCCTAGTCACAGTAATCAGACAGGAAAAAGAAATATACATCTGAGTTAGTAAGGAAGAAGTTAAACTGTCACTATTTGCAGATGACATAATATCACATATGGAAAACCCTAAAGACTCCACCAAAAAACTATGAGAAATAATAAATTCAGTATATTTGCAGGACATAAAATAAATACACAGAAATCAATTGTGTTCCTATACACTAATAATGAAGGAGTAGAAAGAGAAATTAAGAAAACAATTCTAAGTACTACTGTAACAAGAAGAATCAAATACTTAAAAATAAACTTAAGACAAGAAGTGAAAGACCTGTACTCTATAAAACACTGATGAAAGAAACTGAAGATGACATAAACAAATGAAAATATATTTGAGGCTCATGGACTGTAGAATGGAATATTGTTAAAATGTCCATACTATCCAAAGCAGTCTACAAATTCAATCTCTACCAAAATACCAATAGCATTTTTCATAGAACTTAAACAAATAATAATGAAATTTGAATGGAACTACAAAAGACCATAAATAGCCAAAGCAATTTTGAGAAAGAAGAACAAAGCTGGAGGCATCACAATCCCAGACTTCAAGGAATACTACAAAACTATAGCAATCAAAACAGTATGATATTTGCACAAAAACAGACACAGAGATCAGTGAAACAGAATAGAGCCCAGAAATAAACTCACACTTATATGGTTAATTAATCTATGGCAAAGTAGGCAAGGAACACAATAGAAAGAAAGATAGTCTCTTCAATAAATGGCACTGGGTAAACTGGACAGCTACATGCAAAAGAATGAAACTGGACCACTTTCTTATACCATGCACGAAAGTAAACTCAAAATGTGTTAAAGACCTGAATGTGAGACATCAAACCATAAAATTCCTGGAAGAAAACATAGGCAGTAATCTCTTTGACATTGCCTTGGAAAATTTTTCTAGTTATAACTTCTTAGGCAAGGGAAACAAAAGCAAAAATAAACTATTGGGACTACATAAAAATAGAAAGCATTGCCCAGCAAAGCAAACTGTCAACAAAGCAAAATGACAACCTACTGAATGGGAGAAAATATTTGCCAGTGATATATTTGATGAGGAGTTAATACCCAAAATATATAAAGAATTTAAACAGCTAAACAGCAGCAAAGAAAAAAAACACCAAATAATCCAATTAAAAATGGACAGAGATCGGCGCCTGGGTGGCTCAGTGGGTTGGGCATCTGCCTTCAGATCAGGTCATGATCCCAGGGTCCTGGGATCGAGTCCTGCATCGTACTCTCCTCTCATCGGGGGACCTGCTTCCTTCTATCTCTCTCTCTCTGTCTGCTCTCTGCCTACTTGTGATCTCTCTCTCTGTCACATAAATAAATAAACAAATATCATTAAAAAAAATGGGCAGAGAGGGCTTCCTGGGTGGCTCAGTCAGTTAGGCATCTGCCTTTGGCTCAGGTCATGAAAGTCCTGGGATTGACTGCCATGTCAGGCTCCTAGATCAGTAAAGTCTGCTTCTCCACCTAACCTTCCCTCCTCTTGTGCTCTCTCACTCTCTCAAATAAATAAAATCTTAAAAAAAAAAAAAGTTTAAAACATGTGCAGAGGGCCCAAATAGACATTTCTCCAAAGAACACACATAGGTGGCCAACAGGCACATGAAAAAATGCTCAACACGAATCATCACGGAAATGCAAATCAAAATCATGATGAGATACCATGTTATACCTATCAGGATGGTTACTATCAAAAAGACAAGAATAACAAGTGTTGGCAAGGATATGGAGAAAAAGGAAACCTTCATGCACTGTTGGTGGGAATGTAAATTAGTGTAGTCACTGGATAACACTGGAAAACAGCATGGAGGTTCCTAAAAAATTAGAAAGAGAAATACCTTGTGATCTAGTAATTCCACTACTGGACATTTACCCAAAGGACACAAAAAATCTAATTTGAAAAGATATATGCACCTTTATGTTTATTGCAGCATTATGTACAATGGCCAAGACATGGAAGCAATCAAAGTGTCCATGGATAGAAGAATGGATAAAAAAGATTTGGAATACATGCACATGCACGCACACACGTGGATATAATTCAGGCATAATAAAGAATGAGACCCTGCCATTTGCAACAACATGGAGAGACTTAGAGGGTATCATACCAAGTGAAATACATCAGACAGAGAAGGACAAATACCATACGATTTCACTTATATGTGGAATATAAACAAAACTAACAAATAAAATGCAGAAACAGAACTTTAGTACAGAGAAGAAATTGATGCGTTTCAGAGGCAGGGTGGTGAGTGGGTGGGCAAAATAGATGAAGAAGAGTGGGAAGTAAGGCTTCCAGTTACGGAATGAATAAGTACAGGGATGAAAAGTACAGCATAGAAAATATAGTCAATGGTATTGTAATAGTTCTGTACAGTGACAGATGACAGCTATACTTATAGTGAGCATAGTATAATGTACAGATTTGTGGAATCATAGTCTTGTACACCTTAAGGTAATCTGACATCAATTCCCAATTATACTTCAATAAAAGAAAAAACAAGACTTAAAATTGTGGATAATAATAATTAGCATCATATGCATAGTACCTGGCTATATACTTATTTTTAATAGCATGTCTCATTACAGAAATGAAGCTTTTTATCTAAAAAAATTTTTATTTATTTATTTGACAGAGAGAGAAGAGAGAGAGAGCACAAGCAAGGGAAGCTGCAGAGAGAGGGAGAAACAGACTCCCCACTGAGCAGAGAGCTCAATGTGGGGCTCGATCCCAGGACCCTGGGATCACGACCTGAACTGAAGACAGATGCTTAACTAACTGAGCCACCCAGGGACCCCAGAAAGTAAGTTTTGATATCTGACCCCATTTTTATATGTAATTAATAAATATGCTATTTATAAATACATGCTATTAATACAATTAATGAATGCTTATTGACTAGTGAATGATTGTTTTATAAAATGGGCTTTTTTTCACTTCAAAAATAAAATATCAGCTCTCACATAGACATGTTTTAAGATTCTGATTACCTTATATGTCTAGTTTTGTGTCTTCCACCTTGATATTTCTCTTTTGAGGGCTTAGGTTTTCATGTAGCAAAATGGAAGATGTTCACCTTCTTAGGTTGCCATAGTACCAAACGTGTCAGCTGTTATGACACTTAATGCTGTGTGGTAATAATGATGATGCCAGTGAAGATAGCAACATTTGTGGTGGTAATGATGTTGAATGCTAATTTGATGACGTTTTCTTTCTTTCTTCCTTTCTTTCTTTTTTTTTTTTTATTACTTTCTCTAATGAGAGAATTTATGGGTTTGCTCATATTTTCAAAATGATCAGACTCCCCAAATGTTAGTTATCACTTCTAAGGGTAGTAAAGAACTACTCAGAGTTTGAAAGGTAAGTGACACAACCAAAGCTGCTCTGGAATTGTTAACCTGATTTTGGTGTTTTGGAGAAAGGAGGTAAATTACTGAGAAAGGTGTACCATTTAGGTAGCAATTGTCTACTGACATTTATTTGCTAGTTATGGAACAAATTATAATGTTTAATTAAAAAAGTTTTGACCTAAGATAGTCCTTCCTCTGAAAAAACTTTCTAATTAGAATGAGATTGAGGGGCGCCTGGGTGGCTCAGTGGTTTAAAGCCTCTGCCTTTGGCTCAGGTCATGATCCCAGGATGTTGGATGTTGAATGCTAATTTGATGAGTCCCGCATCAGGCTCTCTGCTCAGCAGGGAGCCTGCTTCCCCCTCCTCTCTCTGCCTGCCTCTCTGCCTACTTGTGATCTCTGTCAACAAAAAAAAAAAAAAGAAAAAGAAAAAAAAGAATGTGATTGAAATTGTTTATAGGATGACAATATTATTCAAGTATATGCAACAGCACTTTGTTCCTGGTGTGGAGAATGAGGATAAGTGGACATCAAAAAAGTCCTTCTGTAGAACACGGAAAGACAGGAAGAAATAGCCAGTTGGAAGATAGATTAGAGCATTAATTTTCCTTTTACTTTCTTCTTCCCTCACCCTTCCTTGAAAGGAATTTTTTTGGTATTATTTACAATATTAGGAAATATACTCATGTTTTTAGTTGAAAAATACAAAATTCCCACTTACTCAAATTTTGTGAACTATTAACATCCAACCTCATACTTTTTGATTTCTCATTTTCTATGACTTTTTCATCTTTCTGCATTTTCTATATGCTAATAAAATTTGCTCTAATGCAGGCAGAATAGCTGGCAGATAGCTTCCAAACTGGTATGGTTGTCACAGTCAAGGTTTCTATTGCTGTTTAACAGCCACACCAAGATAGCAGTTATCAAAGCTTTGTCACTGTCAGCAGTATCACTTCCCATCTTGGGAGAGAGAGGGCCGACCATGGACATAATGCATTCCAAATGCGAACTTTCTCAGGAACTGTGAAGATTCTACCTCTAAAAACCCAAAGTGTCAAAAACAGAAGGAATGCCCTTGGCAGGGAATATGCTGGATTCATTCTGATGCAGAAACTGCTACTCTGGTATCCTTCACTAGATTTTTATTTAATTTGGCCCTTAACGTATCCTTTGAAGTTATGTTTGCTCAGCTCAGGGAAACTGCCAGCATCAATGCCTGCTCATTAGCGGCTTTTTTATTGTTGCCTCACAACCATGTGAGTTTCTGAACTTGTCTGTTTCCATTTGTAAGTCAATTTCTGCCTCCATATCAGTCAACAGGTAATTTTTTTTTTCCTCCTGCACAGACCCTATGGGGGAAAAAGAAGCTGCAACATTGTCAGTGCTTGAAATAAAGTAGTCAGGCAGAAAAAAATAGAACACTATTTCACTTAGTCTCTTTTGCCTTGACAAAATCCAAGTGGGAAATTCTGCTCTGATTGAAACTTCTTGAGTAAAACACAGTAACAAAAAACAAAACTATATGCTACATATACACACACACAATCATACAAAAGCATAACATACATAGACATATAGACAAACACACACACACACATATATATACTTGTGTATTTATACACACACACACACACACACACATATACACACATACTTAATCCCCAATTATCCTGCCAATGGAAAACATGTACATAGCTACATCAGCCATGGATACTATGCAAAAGTATACCCTAAAAATGTGTGTGTTTGTGTGTGTGTAAAATGATGTGTAGGTAACCTTCTTGAATTCAAAAATGTAATCCTTTCACACTTTGGGTTTTTGTATTTATAGCTTTCTTATGTGGAATTCACTACACTCTATCAAACAAAAGAACTCCTTATCATACCCTTGATAGCTTCCAAATCAGTGAAAAGAAGAATTTCTAAGTCAATACATCTATTTCGTAAAACAAAATTTAAAAAGCTTGTTCATATTAGGCTTGAATCTTAGGGCATGAAGTACCATAATTCTTCCCACTCCCACCTCCATACAACTGTCAAGCCATGAAGATAGCTCATGCATTTACTATCTGAGGAAAGAAATGGAACTGGAGAAAATTCTGATACTTTGGAAGGAAAATATTACAGAGAAAATTTTTAAAAAGAATTATATGCAGAGCAAGATATTCTTCAGATGATTAGACTGGGCATTGGAGTATGTTTAGATACATATGTTGTGAACAGCGATCTGCTCTTTTATTAGTAGAAGATGAATCTATCTCCCCAACATCACTGGATCTGGGTTTGGTAATGACAATGGCTTGGTTGAGGGGGCAAAGAACTCATAGCTTCTGCAGATGAGTCAAAGGAAGTGAAACTGGAAAGTGATATGCTAGTATAACAACTAATTGCCTGGAAAAGACAAAAATATAGTCTATGGTGTCTGCCCAGTTTTGGGCCCCAATACTCTCATCAGGGTTGATTTCAATTTACTTCATTAACATCACTGAATGGGATTTGAGAAGACAAAGACACAACTGGCCCTTGTGAGTTGATTGGAGTTAGTGCTAGCATACCACTAAACTTGGTCAGAAAAGGACTGAGCTGAATGTCAACTTGAAAGATAAAACAAGACAAAGCCTTCTAAGGTTATCTCTGCCCTGACTCTCCTATAGAGAGTTGAAGTCAATTTTCTCTCTGAGCATAGCATCTTTAAGAAGTTCTGGTTGATTGGCACTAGAGATTGAATGTTTTTTTCTCTCCCAAAATTCATATGTTAAGTCCTAATCCCCAGTGTGATGGAAGGTGCTTAGGCCCTCAGAATGGAGTCCTCAAGAAAAGGATTAGTGCTCTCTTTAAAGAGACCCAGAGAATTCCCTATTCATCCTTTCCATTTTGTGAGCATACAGCAAGATGGACATCTATGAACCAGAAAGTGGGCTCTCACCAGACACCCAATCTGCAGGTACCTTGATCTTGGATATCCCAGCCTCCAGAATTGTGAGAAATATATTTGTTATTTAAGAGCTACATAGTTTATGGTATTTTTTTAAAAAAAGATTTTATTTATTTATTTGACAGACTGAGATCACAAGTAGGCAGAGAGGCAGGCAGAGGGAGAGGGAGGAAGCAGGATCCCTGCAGAGCAGAGAGCCCGACACGGGCCTCGATCCCAGGACCCTGGAATCATGACCTGAGCCAAAGGCAGAGGCCTTAACCCACTGAGCCACCCAGGCACCCCAGTTTATGATATTTTTATTATATAGCCCATGTAGACTAAGGCAACTAGATATCATTTATTTAGTGCTTAGACATGCATCAATCTGGTTTGTGAAATATAGTGATAGTCCAATAATAAGTCATGTCTATAAGCCATAAAAATTCAAATTCAAAATAAATACTAGGATTTTTCTATTCAGGTTCTTGAGATATGATCTTTTTAATTGAAGTGTAGTTGGGACACAATGTCAAATTAGTTTTAGGCGTATAACATAGGATTCAACAATTCTATATTTTGTACTATGCTCACCACAAGTGTAGCTACCATCTGTTGTTGTACAATGCTATTACAATACCACTGACTATATTCTTTATGCTCTACTTTTCATTCCCATGACTTATTCATTCCATAACTGGAAACCTGGACCTTCTACTCCCTTTCACCTATTTCACCCATCTTCATACCACTTGCCCTCTGCCTAAAGACTTTATGAGATACTGAACTTTGTGTTAGTACAATTGAGGGAAAAAAATCCAGAGACTAGGCAAGGTCTTGATCATAACCATTTTTATGAATCAATCTTTCTCAGAATAAAATTTTGTCTGGACAAAGCCTGCCTGTCATAGTGCTACTGGCTAGGCAATGGGGTAACAATAACATCTTCCAGGAGTTCTGACGACATGGGGATGCAGATGGGTCAGTGCATTCCACCCTCAGTGCTGGCAGTTAAAGGCACTACCAACATATATCAGGGATATGGGTCAATTGAACGTACGTTACAGGGTCTCAGGGCCTCTTGTCTAAGACACAGAACTGAATATGCATTATGTTCACAATTTTCTAACACATACCCATAGGAAAAAGAAAGGATTGGAAGAAAATATATCAAAATACTAATAGTGTTTATCTCAGCATTGTGGAATTTGGGGTACTTACTTTTTCCTCTCTTTTTAAAAAAATATTTTCCAAATTTTATACAAAGAGGTTGTATGCTAAACATTTCTAAAAGAGAGAAAGAATATAAAACTGAAATCCCCTGTGAATTCTTCTAAAGGGGCAATCAGTGGTTAGGTATTTATGATTTTTGCTATCTTCTACTCCCACATAGCTATTTTTTATTACTGTAATTAAATATTCCTAAATATCTGTTTAGTATCTTTTTTTTTTTTTTTTTTTTTTTGGCCCCAGATGATATGCCATCTCCACAAAAGCAGGAAATATCTCCATCATGGGGTCTGGAAGTAAGTAGGTACTCAATAAATACTTATTGAATGACTAATGGTCAAGGAGGGGCAGGTGAGATGACCTCAGATTGCTTAACAAAGACCAGATACTGAATGTAAAGTTAGTAAAATAAAATTTTGCAACTGTCATTCTTTCTTATTGAGAATCCTTTTTCTCTCCAACCGCCCCAACCTGTTGCCCCATTTTCACTGTTCTCAACTCCTTCTCTCCCTCCTTACATTTTCTTCTTTCCTCCCTCACTCACTCTCATTTCTAAGTGGATCTCAAGTACATGATATTAAATAAATCATAGGGCACCTGAGTGGCTCAGCGGGTTAAGCCGCTGCCTTCAGCTCAGGTCATGATCTCAGGGTACTGGGATCGAGTCCCACATCGGGCTTTCTGCTCAGCAGGGAGCCTGCTTCCCTCTCTATCTCTGCCTGGCTCTCTGCCTACTTGTGATCTCTCTCTGTCAAATAAATAAATAAAATCTTAAAAAAATAAATAAATCATAATCCACAGTTTATGACAGACTCTTATCATGGTTCCCTGCTTATGATATTTTTCTTTCCTTTTATTCACTGGTTTATTTTCAAGAATATACTTAACACAGTGAGCCTATTCCCCAAGCCAATAAAAATACCCTAATACCCTAAATAGATCTACATGCTCTATATATCTTGACAATACCCTAAAGAGATCTATATGTTCTTATCTTTCTATTCTCACCCTACCATGCTTAATTTTATATTAATTCTATCCTTATTTCAAAATAGATCATATATTTCCAGATATCTATATCATATTTATTATGTATGTAATAAATATGTATATAGATATATCTAAATATGTCATATATATCTAGATATATATATATATATATATATATATACTCTAAATAAAATAATGTTAATTTTCTTAATCTTAAATTTCATGAAAAGGGCACAATGCCCTATGTATTTCCCAGAACATACTGTTTTCACATAGTGCCATATAACTAGGGTTCATCCATGTGGTTTTATGTAGATGCACTTTGTTTTCACTGCAGTATGTTTCACTCACTCTTAACCAGTATCTTTAATAATTAGACAAATTGTGATGGAGTGTCCCTGGCAAAGCCCAAGAAGTGACTTGTCTTTTCCAACAAGTGTGTTCAGAAGGATTTGGTCCACCAACTATGAAACTCTGTAGATCCTCAGTAAACAAATCTTTTTTTCCTAAAAAGAAGCATAAAGGGGAAATAAGTTTTTTAAATTGAATGATATATTTGTAATGCCTAAAATAACACTAGATACTAAATAACCATAAATAGTAGACTAATTTAAGTGAAAGATTTCTAATTTTATTATCATTTAGTATTATACATAAGCAGTGTTAAAGGAGAGAGAAGTTCTTCTTTAGTCAGGCTAAACTTTGGATCATTGCAACTATTTTTTTTTTTTTTCAGATAGCTTGGTATATAGAAATTTTAAGCCTATCCTTCTAAGCTTCAAATATATATCTGTGTTTAATTCATTTAAATTTAGTAAATCAGAGCATTCTTTCATTATAACTTCTGGATATATTTGAAATCCCCACAAGAACACAGGAAAAAAGGATATTGTAAGTTATTTACACTTGAGATGAAATAACAGGTATGTCCAGAATCAGTCAACCATACATTAATAGACACACTTATAGCAGGGACATTTTGACTATGATAAAATTTTAATTAGTAGAAATTACAATAGAGTTGACTTCACTCTCCATTTCCCCTGGTGTCTTTCTGATGAAGAAAGAAAGAACAAAAGATATCCAAACAAGTTGAGATGATGAATTTTGACTGAAAAATAAGTTCATTGATAATGTCCTCTACTTAGTCTATATTACTGCTGTTTCCTAGAAGGCATGTCACATATATCTCTGGGCTTCAATTTTCTTTTCTGGGTTATTTTTAAATCCCTCCTAGCTATTCATATATGGTGATTTTATACACTCTTTCCACTCATCAGTCATGGGGAATGAGAAATAAGACTTGTATTGATGAACACAAACCCTGTGGAGCTTCAGGCCTTCAAGAGCTCCAGGCTCTTTTGAGAGTGGCCCAAAACTTTCTTACCCATTTTAACAAAATGCCTGTTTTTCTTGTTGATTTCTTCCTACCTTTCTCTGCAGACATATTGAGTAATTGTATTCTTGTGAAGAGAAATCGCTAACATCAGAAATTCAGATAAAGTGGGGAAAAGAAATAATTCTTAAGATAGGAGACAATGACTGATACATTGCAGTTAGGGGCAGGGTACTTTACCCTCAAATGTCTTTTCTCATAAAATATGGGAATAGTAATAGAGGTTCCTTAGTAAATGTGAAGGTACTATGTTTAATGTGCAAAGGTATAATGTGAAAATTGTATTACATAATGTTTGTCAGAAATTTCAGTACAGCAGGCACTCAGTAATGGTATATGGATTCTGAGGGGGTCCAGTAGATGAGATATGGAGAACATCATGAGAGATTTTATTTTTTTTTTTAAAGATTTTATTTATTTGACAGACAGAGATCACAAGTAGGCAGAGAGGCAGGCAGAGGGAGAGAGAGAGAGAGGAGGAAGCAAACTCTCTGCTGAGCAGAAAGCCCGATGAGGGGCTTGAACCCAGTACCCTGGGATCATGACCTGAGCAGAAAGCAGACGCTTAACCCACTGAGCCACCTAAGCGCCCCCATCATGAAAGCTTCTAAGCACAGAAAGGAGCTGTAGGATTTCTCAGACATGCAAGGCTGGTTCAATTCCTATGAAGATGTTGATCTAGCCTTCCTATTCCTGTCTATGAATGGTTTAAAAAGATAGGAATAAAAGGACAGCCAGTCCCTTTAAACCCTGGTCCTGTGGGGGAGCATCTAGACAAGGATGTATGGATTTTCCTCCAGCTCCATACCTCTGAGTAATAATTTTAAAGATAGCAAAACAGTCTGTGGAAGGAAACAATTTGCATTAGCATACATTTTATGACTTCTTTTAAACACGGGAAACTGTGAACATTTAAATAAAATCATTTTTGAGATTCACTAACAAACAGACCATAGAGTAAGGTATGAGCCACTGGGATCTTTCTTAGGGGGATAAGCAAGTGTGGCTGAATTTACCCTCTTCAGCCAGGTTTCTCTTATTATTTGGTTTAAGTTTATAAGGTAGATTTTTGAGGTTAAGAGTCTAGGGCTAGAATTTTGCATCAGTCTCTACTTCGGGAAAAGGGTCTGTCAGTGAGCTATAGGGACAATCCTCAGGCCCTCCAAAGTGATGCAGTTTTAATCTCTCATTTCACGAGTGAACCACCCTCAAGCTATGTGGTGGCCTAAGGATCCCACCTTTAGGTAGTCATTCAATCCATGCTTCTTCCATGCAGTGTTCAGTGATCTAATGTGTCACTGGATCCTCAGTTAGAGTCTACTCCAGAACACTAACCATATCTCTCACAGCTATCTTTTATGACTACCTATAATTTTTTCTCCAAAAAAGAAAATCTTCTTCACATCTATTCTTTAGAAATGTCATGACAGAATCCAGGGAATCTCATCTCTGCTCTGGACCAGCTTGACTATGTGCTATTTGTTGTTGTTTTCAAATATGCCTACTTTCCACTTCTTCCTCACTCCAGGATTTATTAGTCAAGGGACTTACATGTGTATATTTTAAAACGTATTTCTAGGCTACAAATATATATAGATACACACAGATAACATATACATGTGCTCACATATATACCCATATACTCATAAAGACATATATATATACATACACATACATATTTCAAAATTTAAGAACACTTAAAAATGCCCTACAGAAAATATATTCCTAAATGATTACACACACACATACATATAAAAATAATTAGTTTTGTGCCTCAGGTTTTTTTGATGTTTTAAGTGGTTATTAATTTTCCCCCCAACTTGTTGTGATGTAATTGACATATAACACTGTAGGTTTAAGGTATACATGTGACAATTTGATACATGTATGTATTGCAAAATGATTTCAACCATAAAGCTATGTGCCTTGGTTTCTTAACCTGTAGGTTAATGCAGGAGTATTGTGAAGATTAGGGTATGAAAAGGATCTGGAACAAAGTAAGTGTCCACTGTATGATGCTTACGCTTATTTTGACAGTATGAGAAACATGGATTACATAGGCTAAACAAAGGTAGGATTATCTCAGCTATATATAAAGAACAAGAGGAATGGGATTCAAGCACAATTTCCAGCAAAACACCTTGGATATATATATCTATATACATCTATATATCTGGGGTTGGCTTATTTCTAGACCAAGGCATTTATAGACGGGTAAATGATTTTAATCACAGGGAGCTTCAGAATGTGTTTGATCTAGTTTCCTTTCCCAGTCAGGAATTGCCCTTTGAGCCCTGGTTCTTTGAGCCTCAGCCAATAGGCCTCTCTCACAGTTGACCTCAAGAGATCTTGCTCATCATTTATTTATTAGTTCAGTAAAACATGGTATGATATGTTTCAATGGGGGTATGCCAAAAATGCTACAGGAATATGAAGAAATGAATGCTTAGCCTTACAATATTTCATGGTCATGTTTAACATTAGGATTTGCTCCTGGTAAGTGTTATCAAGAACACCAAATTTTGTACTTCCAGGAGATACCCAGCAGTATTCTCTTCCCCATCCACAAAGCCATAGGCTATGTTTTTTTTTTTTTTAATTTTTTTAAAAAGATTTTATTTATTTATTTGAGGGAGAATGAGTGAGAGAGAGCATGAGAGAGGAGAAGGTCAGATGGAGAAGCAGACTACCCAAGTGGCTGGGAGCCCAATGTGGGAGTCGATCCTGGAAGTCCGGGATCATGACCTAAGCCGAAGGCAGTTGCTCAACCAACTGAGCCACCCAGGGGCCCATTTTTAAATTTTTTTAAATTCCCTATTATTCTAATAAAACTCGGCATCTGGATAGAATCTGGTTTGTTATTTACTCAGAGGTGAAAGGTGGAACAGAAGACTAGTGCAGTTCCTTTCCACAGTAACTGTAAGTAATCTCCTATTTGACTAAAAATATGTAATAAAAATAAGATTTTCTTCTGTCAAACACTTATGTAAGAGGCTCCTTTTGCTCCTGCTTCAGGGAGGAAATAGAGTATACCTTTAATTCTGGCTTTGCTTTAATCATTGTTCCCCCATTGACCACTGTAAGAAAATGAGAAATCGATTAATCCACTATAAGCCTCAGTTTCCTCATCTGTAAAATAAGGCCAATAGTAGCTTTCTCATGGTGATACAGAATTAAATGGGATAATATATGTAATTAGCATCTCACCCAAAATAATGAGTAAACTTAGCTATTAAAATATAGCCACTAAGTAAATAAGCCACTAAGTAAAGAGTTTTGTTGTTGTTATATTTATTCTCTCTGCTCTTCAGGCAATCTATTGGCCATATATATTTTGTGGGGACTTGGAGGATTGAATTCTCCCATCCATGCTATAGGAGCCTAAATAGCAGAAGCCTAGCAAGCTATAAATTCAAGAGACTATAAGAGGATCTCACTGAACTGAGCCTGGAATTACATGAAAAGAAATCGTTTAAGAGTTATTTCCTATTCAAAAAGGACTTGCTGCATTATTAAATTCCACCATAGCAAGAGCTTTGCTCCTTCACATTTGTGCTTTCAAATCTTACTTATTACAGCTCCCACCTAAATGGGGTGAAGGAAGCTGGGAAGGGAAATGCTGGGCAATAGATCAGAAAGGAGGTATTTGTAGGAATGTGAATAGCTCCAGGTTTCTGAGTACAGTTGTGAGTTGCTTTTAACTTTTCAGAAAACTTTCAGTTCTACCTTCTCTGTTGGGGTTGGTAGCAGTGGCTGGGCTGACAGTGAGGCTAGGACCCCTAGATATAAAACTCCTAGACATAAAACATCTATTTCCCTGCCTACTCATCCCACCTGTTAAAAGCCTTTAGAACAATATGAAGACAATGACTTTATAGATTTTGGATACTAACACTCTACCAGATTGTCATTTGCAAATATCAGTTCCCATTCTGCAGGTTGTCTTTCAGTTTTGTTGACTGTTTCCTTCACTGTACAGAAATTCTTTATCTTGACAAAGTCCTAATAGTTCATTTTTGCTTGTGATTCCCTTGCCTCTGTAGACGGGTCTAGTAAGAAGTTGCTGCAGCCAAAGTCAAAGAGGTTGCTGCCTGTGTTTTCCTCTAGGATTTTGATTGTTTCCTGTCTCACATTTAGATCTTTCATCCATTTTGAATTTATTTTTGTGTATGGTGTAGGAAATATTCTTCTGCATGTTGCTGTCCAGTTTTCCTAACACCATTTGTTGAAGAGAAATGTCTTTTTTCCATTGGATATTTTTTCCTACTTTGTTGAGGATTCATTGACCATATAGTTGTGGGTCCAGATGGACCCACATTTCAACAAACATTATTCTGGCAATGTCTGTGAGGGTGTCTCTGAATAAGATTAAAATTTGAGTCTGTAGACCAAATAAAGCAGACTACCCTCACCATATGAGTGGGCCTCATCCAATCAACTGATTCTATTGTTTTCTATACTGTTCCATTGATCTATGTGTCTGTTTTTGTGCCAGTACCATACTGTCTTGATGATTACAGCTTTGAAATACAGCTTGAAGTCCAGAATTGTGAGGCCTCTGACTCCACTTATCTTTTTCAAGATTGCTTTGGTTATTCAGGTCTTTTGTGGTTACTTACAAATTTTAAGATTGTTTGTTCTAGTTCTGTGAAAAATGCTGGTGGTTTCAACTCCACAGAAAAATCACTTAGCTTTTAATTGGTCAGTCATTAGAGAAGATTATAGCAGTTGTTATAATATGGGGACCCTAATGATCAGGCTAGATATCCTCAGCCAATGCCACAGAGTCTGTGTCAGGTGAGCTCATGGATATCTGCCACTACCTGCCTTCCCTGATAATGCTGCTAACTACAATTTTCTATACCATCTCTTCTTATTTCTAGATATAGCCTAGAAATCAAATGTTTTATTTGGCAGCATATTGAAAGATAAACATATATTATTTATGGTAGTTATATAAATTATATAAACTCAACAGAAACATTTAATTAGTGAATACTGATGATTGCTTCTAGAGGAGACATAAAGTTGGGTTCCTAAGAGCTGCTAGTCATAACATTTTCTTCAACTGGTTCATATATAACCTGTTTAATGGGTATATCTTTTTAGATGCCTTATTTTATATAGTTGATTCATTAGCATTGAACTCATGGCCAACAGCAGTGCAATCATGACTGGGTGAAGCTTATCTAATGCATGTATTTTCTCCATAAAGCACATCAAAGCCTTCTTATGCTTAGGATCACTAGATATTACCTTAGCACTAGATTTGGGGGTCATGTTACGCAGCAAAATCACTCAAAAAAGCACAAAAGTGTAAAAATGTGGCACTAGAGTGTGAAAATGACATTTGTTTACAGTATGCAAGCTAAAACAAGACAACAGAGGATTGACTTATTGAACCTCAGGTAGGAACGTTCCCTTGGCAACTCATATTTTTCACTGCTTTGTGAATGTGCATGTCTGAATGACTAAAAAAACACACAAGTATTGACTTAAGGATTACAAATAAATTTTAGCAAGTAGACAAATCAGTGAATAATGAGGATTGATGGTAACTTTAAATGACATCTATTTTCACTTATCATTTGATCATATCTTAGATCTGGGAATTCTCATTTATCCACTTTAGGGAAATGGTCCATATTCTTTTATGGAGAAAGGAAAATTCACATATAACCTGGAAGTAAAGGGATCTCCGGGAGTCAGGTCCATTCTAACATACTCAATTACATTTTAACATTTCAAAAAGTCTTAAGGCTTAATGAGGTATAGAAATTAGAGCTCAGTAAGAACATAGGCTTTGCTGTCACAGAGATATAAATTTAGAACAAGACTGTGCTACTAGTTAGCTGAGTATCCTCAGGGAAGTTATATACCTTCTCTGCACACAAGCTGCCTTATTTCTAAAGCCCTTAATATAACACCACCTTTGCAGGGTTTGAAATAACATACATGGAAAATGTCTGATATGAGGGCACATTGAGTTCAGTGTTTTTCTTCCCCCCCTATTTCAGGTATCCTGGAATGAACCATATTAGACATTATGTTTTCCACAATGGGCAGTAGGGAATGGATAGGTGGTTTGAGATTATGTGTAGGAACTAGCTATTATCACAGGATAATTAAAAAACATATATTTTGTTCTTCTTTAATCCAAAGAGGCTTCTTAGTAAGAGGTGAATCTTGTTTCAAATAATGGGGAAGGAATGAACACACTCTTGAGATAAATTTGTGAAAAAATTGGGAAAAAAGCCATTAACTGATGCATTTTATAGGATTAATCCATGGTTGATATTTAGCGGGTCAATCTGAAGCTAAGTAAGTCAGACTGAGACTGAGATTAGGGGGTCAATGGCTCTAATTAGGATGTAAAAATGTGACACCATTTAGGAAAATAGCCCAGAAATATATGACCTTTTAACTGGGCCTCATTCTTTGAAGTGCAAAAGGTTATGAAAATGATATTTGTGATCAATACAAGTTGGCATAAGTAAGAGTTCAGGCCTTAAAAAATGGAGTTTGCATGGGATGATATGGTATGTATCTCGTGCAAAATAATTCTAAAAGCTGTCTCTCTATTTCACAAATGAAATTGAGAAGCTCATCATCTCAATACTGGGACTGTGTCTATAAATAAAATTCCTTAGATAATCATCATGTATTGAATCTTCTAGTGGTTGGTTCACGGAAAGGTGCTTAGTTGTGATTTTTAATTTTATGTGTCAACTGAGCCATGGGGTGCTCAGACATTTATGCAAACATTATTCTGGCAGTGTCTGTGAGGGTGTTTCTGGATAAGATTAAAATTTGCATCAATAGACCAACTAAAGCAGATTGTCCTCCTTCATATAGGTGGGCCCCGTCCAGTCAATTGATGACCAGAATGGAACAGAAAGGCTGAGTAGGAGGAAACTCCTCTTGCCTGACTACTTGATCTGGGACATTGATCTTATTCTAACCTTCAAACTTAAGACTGAAGTATTGGCTCTTCTCAAGCCTTGAGTCTGCTAGGTTTTAGACTATAACACACAGCATTGGCTCTCCTCATTCCTGGGCCCAGATTAGAGCTACACTTTTGGCTATCTTGGGTTTCCACCATGCCAACTGCAGGTCTTGGGACTTCACAGCCTCCGTAATTGCACAAGCTGATTTCTTATGATGTCTTTCTCTCGGTCTCTCTTGCTCTGTGTGTGTGTGTGTGTATATATATTTGTAAATGAATTATATGTATATATGCATATGTACTATATGTATACAGTCTATCTAACTACGTATTTATTTATCTAATCTATCTACCTATCTATCTCCTCTTGAATCTGTTTTCCTGGAGAATCATAACTAATAAAGCAGTACATTGCAGTGGGCCAAGTGATTAGTATGGGATTTTATGTTTTCCTGAAGAGTTGCAATTGCTATGATACACTGTCAAGATCTCCTTTCAGGAATAAAGACATTAGTACTCTAGAAGGCCAGCATTCAACTATAAGACAGTTCTCAGGTGTTATGCCCCTCATGGATTATGTCAGCTGAAGAAAGCCATATCACGCAAGGTCACGCCGTCTTCCTGGCATGGCTTACATCCAGTGACTGACTCGTGGATATAACGTACAGCTTTCTTACCTCAACTTATGATAACTCTAAAGGGCCATCCCAGCTCCATAGTGCCCTAGGTGTTGATGGAGTCCATTTATAGCGGAACTTTTCCCTCTGTCCAATTCTGTTTGCTCTACCTTGATCCCCTAGACATGAATCCCCAAAGCACTTCATAATAAAATTCCTGCATACTATGCCCCATCTCAAAGTTGACCTTTAGGAACCTAACCTTCAGCAAAACCCAGTTTAAGTCCTGAATTTCCTGAAACATCTGTGTGACTCCTCCTAGTTCACATTTTACCTTCTGTGATAATAGTGGTCCTTATAATATCATTTAATACGTATTCCAAGGTTGCATACCCATGGCCTGCTAGGTACATTTGGTCCCCAAATTTGTTTTTATTTGCTTGACTATTATTTTTATTACATTTTAAGTTATTTAGGTATGATATGTATTATCCAGTTCATGATGAATCCCACTACACCATATCGTCTTGTACGATCAGCTTCACTAGTTTTTTTTTATTATTATTTGCACTATTCTAAAGGCATTTAGTCTGTGACCACCTTATTCCGTATCTTCTTTTATTTTTATTGTTCCATCTGTGATATCTACAGGTAGAATATAAGTTCCTACAAAGTATATGACTGTTTAGTACCTTGTGATGAAGTATGTGTTTTTCTCTCACAGCATGCATTTGACCCTTCTCTCAGTGCATAGCAGCACGAGATTTGTGTGAAATCAAATGCATGTTTTGCATCCCTTTTCTGTTGAACATGATTAAATATGTGTTTGGTGCTCAAAAAAGATGTACTGGCAAATCAATAATTCAATTCACACATCAAATTAATCAACTGTAGTCTCATGTTATTATGTTTGGGGGTATTATCTGGAAAAGAATTGGCTAAGATGCCTGGATCCAGGAAATATATATACCTAGCTAGTAAGCATTCATTAAGTAGCTTTCATCCCCAAATACAATGCATATTCATTAATAGTTCATAGTTATAGGGTTTAAAACAATAACTTGGTTACTAATGACCCAGAAATAGAAGGTAAAAGGGTCTAATACAATGTGTAAAGATAGAGTAGAACGAGTTTTTTTTTTTTCCTAATTTGTTGATGTGTCTCATGTATACCAAATGACTATTCTGTATTTCATTTTCTTCATTGTTAAATGAGGTTAGTTATACCTGATGACAGCAGTTAACATCACTGGCTTCATGGATGTTGCTAAGCAGGAGCTTTTGGTGTCTAATGTAAATTCTAGCTCTAGGAAAGCTTGCTGATAAAGGAAATGTTTCTGTTTAGAAAAATTTAACAATGCACAAAATGTTCATTTCTGTCTGTTATGTACTATAGGGAAAACAAACGTCAAGCAAAATCCCCAATCTAGGGAAAGATAAATTATAGTATATCAAGTGGATGGAACTTTATGCAGCTGTTAAAATACATATGAAAGATGTAGAACAATGCAAAACTTTGTTTAGGATATACCATCAAGAAAAAAAAGTAAGCAAAATTCTATGCTAGAATTATAGCTATAAAAAGTAGGTATACATTTGGACAAAGTATGCATGAGAATACATGAAAATCAAAATAGTTTTTTCAGTGTCATAAAATTATAGATATTTTTTCCCTTCAAAATGTTCTTTAATGTTACGTTGTTTTTACAATACAAATACTGTGCATATGAAAAGAATTATAATGAATAAAGCAATCAGATTGTCTTGAAGCAGAGTAGTACCATGAAATCAAGACAACCTTGATGAGAGATGAATTACCTTTCTTGATTCACATCACATAGGGCATTTTCCAGAAGTCTAAGATGGTAGTTTAACCAAGAAGTATGGACAAGATGAGAGAGAGAGGGAGATAGTAAAAGGGTATGAGGGTAGCAAATGTAATATAAATTTCTTACATGACTTCAATACTGACTCATATAGCTTTGCACATTGTTAAATTTTCCACCATCTCCTCTGATCCATACAGCAAGCTAATATGTAGCTTCCCAAGAACTGCCTGAGAATAATCAGTTATACTGGGGAGAAATGCCAGGAAGGACGCCCCTGTCCAGGTTTTAGAGCAGTTTTGTATTGTGATATATCAAAACATGTACGAACCTGTCAGCAGAGGAATGAGGAGATAGGGAGAAAATCTCTATCATTGGGTATACAACTACAGGAATTTCTCAGGCTAGGTTTCCAGATAGTTGCATTGTTTTACATAGTTATAAATATTCTTCTTTTAATATTGTAACTGTCTATTGAAGGGGTCAAATCATGAATCATTTTAAGTTAGAAAATATTTTAAAATGTGGGCCTTTGTCCTGCTGTATGGTATTTGGATGACAAATTCTACTTCCATGTACAAATTTAATTGAATATAATTTAGAATAGAGACTCTTGGGCATAAGTGGTATATGATTATATTGTCACAATGGACTATTGGTTTTAAACTGAATCAAGTTTTTTTACACTCATACCAACTTACACATTTATTCTGTCAGATAGGTCTTCACCAGAGATTTTTTTTTAAGATTTATTTATTTGATAGACAGAGATCACAAGTAGCCAGGGAGGCAGGCAGAGAGAGAGGAGGAAGCAGGCTCCCTGCTGAGCAGAGAGCCTGATGCAGGGCTCGATCCCAGGACCCTGGGATCACGACCTGAGCCGAAGGCAGAGGCTTAACCCACTGAGCCATCCAGGAGCCCCCACCAGAGAATTTCTCAGGCCCCATAAAGATACATATTATCCTTTCTTCACCTTTGATACAAGGAGCCATACCTTCCCTCCCAATGATCTTAATTTTCAAGGTAGGGTTATTAAGAATAAATGTAATATCTCACTGTGTATTTCATATTGAACTATTAGTTGAATTTCATAGCAATTCTGGTTGCTTGTCTGTATATACAGAAAAACATTCACATACAGTGTGTATTAGAGTTTGTGTTTAAAGTCTGTACACTGATGCAGAAAGTGCCCAGTATTTGGTGCCAGGAAGGATTGATTATGAGAACAATTAATGCTCTTCACATAATATTTGTGGTTCTTTATAGTCACATGCAATGATTATACATCTGTACTTTCTTTTAATGTGGATGTGGCCACATGATTTGCTTTGGCCAATGAGAGATGCAGAAATGACATGTCTTATTACTGTGAGTGAGCACAAAAAGCCAGTGCACACTTTGCCTCTTCTCTCTCCCACAGCTTCAGTGATTCAGAAAAACTTGGCAAGATGAAACCTTGGTCAGTTTGGGGAAGTGAGGCACTGACATAAGCAGAACTGCCCACTGAACTATGTTGAGTGTACAGTATGAATAAAAATATCTCCTTTGTCAACCCACTGAGATTTTTGGAGTTGTTTGTTGCCAAGGCATAATAGAACTATACTAACTGAATTACAATGAGCAAATATCTGAGAAGTTTTCTAAATTTTATTCATAGCCATAGTATTTGATACAAAAGATATACGTATGAATTGTGTATTACTAAGCATAAAATTCAAGCAAACACCCAAGAACTTACCACTCCACTTAAGAACTAGAACATTGCTATATTGGTGGAAACTTTATCTTCCTCCTACATCCCAACATCTAGCTTCCTCCCTAGATAGAACTATTGTCTTGTATTATTCATTGTTTACTATTGCCCCGATTCTTAATATATATATTTATATATTAAATAACACACATGCATAAATATATACATATATACACATATTTTATATATAATATTAATGCCAAAACAACATGCAGGGATAGATGATATCATTTTTGTGAAGTACTCACTGCCTTTTAAATACCATTCTTTGTATAAATGGTTACTACTACTACTATACTAATGATAGTTGACACTGAACCCTTACTATTTGCCTAATATTGTTTTAATAGCTTTATATATACTAGTTTCTTTCTGTGAGGTAGGAATTATGCCTACTCCCATGAAACTAAGACACAAGAATTAAATTCTTTATCCAACATGAGATAAATGGCCAAGCTGGAATATGGACTCTGAATGGTTGGCTCCTGTATTAGATTCCTATTATGACAATAAAAAAATTACCACAAACATGGTAGCTTCAAAAACAGAAACTTGTGATACAAGTTTAAGATGGGTCTTACTGGGCTAACATATAAGTGTAGGTAGGGCTGAATTCTTTCTTAGATGTTCTCAGGGAGAATCCATTTCCTTGTCTTTTCCAGCTTTTAGAAGCCATTCACATTCCTTGGCTTGTGGTCCCTTCCTCTATCTTCAAAGCCAGCCAGCACAACATCTTCCAATGTGTGACTCCTCTTTCTCATTCTTCTACTTATAGGGACCCTTGTGATTACATTGGGCCCACTAGATAATCCAGAATAATCCCCATGTCATGATCCTTATTTATATCTGCAATGTCCCTTTTGCTCTATAAGGTAACATATTCACACATTCTAGACATTAGGATGTGGACATCTTTTGGGTAGCCATTAATCTGTCAGGTGACCATTTTTCTGTCTGCCACAGCTCCGAAGTCTGTAGCATTAGTCACTATGCTCTACTGCCTCTCAAGGGGATGATAACCTTAGAACAACTGTACTGTAATATGTAATGCTTACAATCAACGTCATCAATAGCTACAATAAAAAAGTACATTCTAAATAAGTAAATCTATATACTAAATTAGCCATTTACAATATAACCATTCCTACTTTGGATCCAACCTATCAATTCTTTGAGATGTTTTGTAATAGTTTTATACTCAGGCTGGGGTAGAGTCTGATCCTTGTTACTGACCAGTTGTTATTATGACTATCTTACAGATGAAGAATATGAGGCTTGTGAAGGGCAAATACATTGCCCAAAATAACATAGTTGGTAAATAAGTGGTGGTTTATTTCTACTATAGCATGTTACACCTCAGCACATACAGGTATTGCTGAACAAGTAGAATAGGATTTATGTATTATGACCTTGAGAAGAGGTAAATTACAGTGGTTTTGAGTATGTGGAAAAGTCTTCATTCAATTGTGGGAACTGAATTGTGACTAGAAAAATATCAGGATATATAGTTGTAGGATTTATATATACCCAAATACTAACTACTAATATTCACTGATGCTTTACTCTGGGATGAAAGAATTGTGCTGGATATTTTCACATACTTATTAAAACAAGGAAACAAAATACTTTATGAGACAACTAAAGGTACCAGTGATAAAACACATTTGTCTCTTATATATAAGACGACTATAAGAAATAGAAGAAAAATGACAGGTTCAGGACTTCAGAATCCAAGGAAGAACATGGTGTTGAGTTGATGGGTTTTCTTTTTGTCTTTTATATCCCAAACTGGAGCTGATGAAGCTGGCAGTCCAGAAATGTAATGAGCATTGACAAACAAAACAAAACAAAACAACAAAACAAAAAACCTGAAAAAGGCTGATCCAGGAGTATGGCAGCCTAGCACATATAAACCTTTTAGACAATTATTTTACTCCAATAAAACACCACAGAAAAAACCGTGGGCACACCCAAACCAGAAAAGGCAAAGTAGGGAGTCTAGACTTCCACTCTTGTGAGACTCTAATGAGGTACCTCAGAATTCTCACTCAACTGCTGGCAAAGAAGGTGGAATAGGGACTTGACACTTTCATGATCATTGGGTAAAATCAAAGCACTCCTGATGATGTCACTGGAGAACACATAATGAACCTAGATTTTCACCCACAAACATCAGCAATTAGGCCACACCTCTCTAATCCTCTGGAGTGGTGTTAGAAGATGGGAGGAAGCCTCAGGAAGAGTCAAGACTTTCACCACTGTCAGTGGTATTCAGGTATACCATCTATCCCTCCTGCTACAATGTCAGTAGAGGCCCTGAAAGAAGCAATTAAGGAACATTCCAGCCTTACTTCACCAAGGAGATAGAAGTAGAGGTCTAGTAGGGATCCAGAACTCCCACCCCACCTAAGCAGTAATGAGGATCCCCTTCCTTGAGAGTCAATGCATGTCATAGGTTATGTACTGTATGATTCAATTTACATAACATTGTTAAAATGCCAAAAATATAGAAATGGAGAACAGGTCCATAGTTACCAAGGTTTAAAGAAGAAGTGAAGATGATAGTACACATGGCTATAAGAAGACAATAGGGATTCTTGTGTTAATGGGAATATTCTATACCTTGATTATATCAATGTCAGCATTCCATTTGATAGATCATATTTGTGTTTTTTTGTTTTGTTTTGTTTTTGAGGCAGGAGGACAGGCAGAGGTGGAGGGAGAGACAGAATCTTAAGCAGGTTCCATGCTTACCATGGAGCCCAACATGGGCCTTGATCTCACAAACCTTCAATCATGACCTTAGCTGAAACTGAGAGTTGGATGCTTAAACAACTGAGCTACCCAGGTATCCCCTATATGGTAATTTTAAAAATATCACCACTGGGGAAAATTGTTTAAAGGGTATACCAGATCTCTCTGTATTATTTCTTACAATTGCATGTGAATCTATAATTATCTAAAAATAAAACCTTTTTTAAAAAAGATTTTACTTGGGCGCCTGGGTGGCTCAGTTGGTTAAGCCACTGCCTTCGGCTCAGGTCATGATCCTGCAGTCCTGGCATCAAGTCCCACATTGCGTTCCCAGCTCCACGGGGAGTCTGCATCTCCCTCTCACCTTCTCCCCTCTCATGCTCTCTCTCTCTCTCTCAAATAAATAAATAAAATCTTTTTTTAAAAAAATAAAAGATTTTACTTATTCCTTCAATAGAAAGAGAGATTGAGAGCACAAGGAGAGGGAGAAGCAGACGCCGTGCTGAGGAGGGAAACCGTTGTGGGGCTCCATTCCATGATCCAAGACAAAGGCAGATGCTTAACTGACTAAGCCACCCAGGTGCACCTAAAAATAAAACTTCTAACTAAAGAAGAATCTTGATGAGTCATAGCTGTTATTCTTTGAAAGATATGATATTGAAGTGACATGCAGTGTTTTAATTAGGAGACCATGGTACAGGTTTGGTCCTGAGGGGAGTAATTTCCAATACTTCATACTATAAGAATATATGCAAGAATTCTGATACTTCATACTGTAAAAATATACACAAGATTATTGTTTTGTGGTTTGTTCCATGTTAACCAAAATCAAAAAGTCTAAAGAACTGGCTTGAAATCCAAACTATTATTTTTGTGTGTGAAATATGACTGCCAAAAAGCCTAGACTATTGAAGATCAATGCTATCATTCCTTTAGAAAAGATCTACATGGAAAGCAAAATTATAATAAGAACTTTGTGTAGTAAATATATACTTAGGGCATGATACAATGTTTGTCAAATGACTTTGGCTACAATAGCCTGAGACCTGTAAGGCACTGGGGAATACCTCTTCAGGACTGTTGCCAAAACCATTCACCACTTTTTCTTCTCTATCTTTTCAACTCAAATACCAACCACATCCTGTTGACATCTTAATACCAATGCACTGTTGATATATTAATGCTATCATGATTTCCCAGGAACACCACACAGGGAGGAAAGAACTAAATTTTGTTAAGCATCTAGAAAATCAGGCTCTACAAGGAATCAAGTGCTTTAACTCACACAAAACCACCAAGCGGTATACTGCTATTTTTACAAATGTGTATAAGAAAGATTTAGCGTGGTGCCTACAATTAGTTAATTATTATTTGGGTCTGGCTTTTGCTACTTATTAGATTTTTATTGGATTTACTCAACTCCAAGCTCTGAGAAATTTCCTGCAGTTACTTTTCATGAACTGGCCACACTGTTATCATCACACAATGTAATGTAGAAAACACAAGTTCAAATAGATTATATTTAATTCTTTACATTTAAATTCTAGTAAGTGATAGAACTGGGTTTGGATTTCCTCCAAGTTTATTGCTCTTCTTGGATGTTTTGTGAAATTTGAGTAAATAGATATAAGTCATCAGTAAGACATTTTCCTATTTTCAGCATTTTTGAAATGTAGTTAGAAACCAAAGGGACTATCCTAGCCTTCTGACATGTTAATATTGACCATCATGTTGATTTCCTCTATAAATGGTCTAATATGTTTCTGTGTCCAGTGTGTTCTCAAAAAGATGAAGTTGTGGCAGCTATGTTTTTAGAGAAAAAGAGAACCAAGACATTATTTGGATGATATGCTTTTTGTCCTGGCTTTAGACAAAGAGAAGAATCGTTCTACAGTCTGTCAAGAATTTTTCCCTTTGGTCAATTGTTTATTTTCTGTAATATATCCAGATTCAGAGCCTGGCAGTCTCCAGCTGACCTATAAAAATATAAAGAATTAGGACAACCATTCTGTTCAATTGAGACCTTCCCTGCTATACCCATGGGAACTTCCTAATTGATACATGTTCAAATTAGTTTGGAATTGAGAAAGAGAAAATACTAGCTATTTTGAAATAATGAGAAATTGTTCCAGCATTTATACACTAACCAGAATCTGTGTCACTGCCTGGAGTATTTTAATTCCCTCATGAACAGAGTTGGCCCAAATAATTATCCAATGCTCGCAGCAACATAAATAAGATTTCTTCGACTTCTAAGTTTTCAGCAAATGGAAGGTGTAGGGAAAAGGGAAAGAGAAGAAGAGGAAAACACATTCAGCAATTATGACAACAAAAGAACAAATTTATGTTTGATTACGTCCTTGAGTAAAATAGTGAAGTTGTTAAAGTTTCTAAAACTCTGTAACCCAAATTAACAACACTTCTTTCCAGGTCCAAATGCCTAGTAGATGCCATTTTTTATAAATTTTACATTCAGAGGATTGCACACTGAAGTGTTAACTCCAGTAGGGTATTACCCAGATAAGGTCAATGCCACTCTAGAAGTATTTGCTTATAATCTTGGGCTTTGGAGACCTTTTAAGACTTAAATAAGAACCCTTAGTAGTATTTATTGAGTGTCATTTGTTTGAAAGGAAGCTCAGTTTTGTAGGTGTGCAGAGGATAGCTCAAAGATAGAAGTTCAGAAGGGAACTCTGCATTCATGACTCACCTTAGATAACACTATCATAGGATACAAACTCTAAACTAGTTTAATAATAATAATATAAAAAAACACCCCACGCAAACCTTTGGTTTTATTCCTTGCATTTGCTCCCTTAAAAAAAAGGAAAATTATTCCCACTCAGGACTTTCTTGAACATAAGTAATCTAGCTATAATGTAGAGGAAAATGGAATCAGTTTTCCATTTGCTGCCTTTTTTTTTTTTTTGTGCTGTTTAAAGGGCTTCCAAAGTTTACTCTGAAAGAAAAATAAATAATTGTATTTGGGAATTGGGAAGAAGTGAGGGAATAAAAGGAAAAAGAAGGACAGGCACCTTGGAGGGTAGAAGAATAATTCTGTGGGGTCACTGGACAGGGCTGAGAAAGCAGGCTGCTGGTGTAAGTCCAAGGGAAAAGAGTCCCTTTCTACGTAAGTGAGAAGTGAGTAGGCCTGTCGAAAGGCATGAGATGGGGGGCTAGCTGAATTTCTAGAAGCTTTATAAAGAGAGAAGTCTCTGTCAGTTGAATGGCCAGCTTTTATTAGGAAAGGAAAGGAAAGGAAAGGAAAGGAAAGGAAAGGAAAGGAAAGGAAAGGAAAGGAAAAGGAAAGGAAAAGGAAAGGAAAAAGGAAAAGGGAAAGGGACATGGGAAAGGGAAAAGGGGGAAAGGAAAGGGAAAGGGAGAGGGAAAGGGAAAGGGATTAGAAGAGGGGAAGGGAGAGGAAGGGGAAGGGAAGGGGAAAGGGAAGGGGAAGGGAAGGAAGACAAAGGGAGAGAGACAGAAAGAGAGAGGAAGGAAGGAAGGAAGGCAGAAAGGAAGACAAAGAGAAAAAGAGAGAGATAAAGAAAGAAAGAGAAAAAACGCAAGTAGAACGTCCCATGTTCAGTCCACAAGGCTGACACCAGTAAGTACTCTTCTCAATGCAGTTGAAAATTTGCACCTTATCTATTATCTAGGAGGACTGCCTAGCTGGGTCATACAGCTCTTCTAGGACTCTCGTCACAGCGTTGTATCACAAGGTTAAATACCTATTGATCCACAGCAGGAAAGCTCTTCAGGCTCCTGGTAGAGGATAGCATATCAAACCAGCCACCTGACATTCATTTAGCAAATATTTTGGGAGACTTTTCACATGACAGACACTGATATGTTTTGGTGATACAAAGATAAGTGAAGCAGTGTTCCCACCTTGGGCAGTGTTTAACAGGCAGAAATGATTATAACTGAACATATTTCAGTGCCAAAATAGAAATTAGGGCAAAGGGCTACAGAAATTCACCTGGAACTCAAAAGAAGGATCAATTCTTAGGGAGAAGCAAAGAATTAACAGATCACAACAGATCTGAGCTGGGTTGGGAAGGATAAAAGTGCATATTAAGCAGTAAGAGGGCAAAAGTAATTCAACAGAGTGGGCAGTATTTTCAAATCTTAATGGCATGAACATACTTAGAGAATTTGAAACAGTCTGACAGAACACAGGGTGTGGGAGAAGAGAGCAGAAGATAAGCGTGGGAAACTCAGCAAAGGCTGGACTAAGGAAGGCCTCTGTTTGGAGTTTATCCTCTGGGCAAAAAAAGGACCTACTGAATAATTTTGGGAGGAAAAATGCCATGGTAATGGTTACATCTCAGTAGAATGAGCTTGGTCTTAGTGTGGTGGAAGACTTGGTGGATGGAGTATTGCTTAATAGACATGTCAGCATGTCATGGAAATGGAGAGGAAGAACTAAAAGGCAGGTGGAAAATGGATGGTGGGAGACAGAGTCAGGGTAGACACATGAAAATAAAACACAGGCCAAGGTTTAAAGAATGATTGAGAGTATCACGGGGTCCAGGTGAAAAGAGGCAAATAGTTAATGAAAATAGGTCACTGAGTTTCAATATTAGAGAGGAGTTGACTTTTTGTGGCTGTCATTCCACACAATGTTGAGCTAGGTATGCCTAGTATATCGCCACCTTCATCTTCAATTTCTACAACCCATCTTTACCTCAAAAAACTGACCTGTATATGTAATCAATGTGTTATCTTGCTGTCTGGCTTCTGCTGGGTTTGTCCAATAAGAGACCAACAAGAGACTGGAAAGAGGGAGGAGAGAGAGGTGAGGGTATTTGTTTCCCTGCTTCCCAGTATGAGGCCAGTATGGGCCGGCATGGTCCTGACGCCATTATTTTCTCAAGGTAATCTCTCTACACGACTCTCTTCTGCTGGGTTCTGGTAACTGCCCCTTCCTTCGGATTACTGCTGAGTCCTGGTTACTCCTCTAATACCATTCCCAAGTCATTCTCTTGTAAATATTTCCTTTGCAAATAACACTTTCTTAAATAATCCTAACTTAAGACTGCCTCTGTTTCTTCCTGGGAATCAGTCAGAGTCTAAGGATTTTAGGAGTCAGTGGGACATAGAGAGTAGCAAATACAAGCCACTGACTCGAGATGTTTAGCTGTGAAAGAAAATGAAGAAACCAAGGTTTTAAGTTGGATAGAGGCCAGAATGGGAAGAAAATATTTAGGATGGAGCGACATGATGATTTTTATATATTGAGACGAGGACACTTCCTCTAAGTAAGTAGGTTAATTAGAATAAAAGAAGCATCTGTGTAGTGGGCATTTCACAAATCCCACGGGTTGGCTAATTCTCACATCTAACTCTAACCTCCCTTAATTGCCACGTGTGGGAGATAGAAAAGGGGAGTCACAATTCTTGTTTTGTATATAGTATCCAGAGAATGATTCTAGCCGCATCGGCTCTAATGGCTCTAATAGCAGCATCCAAACGATAAAGGTCACTGTACGGTCTTGGTTTAGAATCGTTGTGAAGTCTTGGAATGTCAATAATGAAAGCTGCTATGTAATAAACCTAAGCAGAAAGAGGGGTGGAGTTAGTTAGCCGTCACTAGAATATGAGTCACATAAGAGGAAAGAACTAGCGATGGAGAAAGCAAGGCAGAGGATATTAATTACATGAGCGCTTTGGCTACTGCAGAACTTTGGCATTACCTTTATGACACTACTGTTGTGGTGGGCTACTGCAGTGGACAGTACGTTGTTTATTGCTTCCCCCAAATTTAGCCTTCTGATTCAAATACTGGTCTTTACAGAATGCATTATATTAGGAGAGAAACAATCAAGGTTTTCTAACACAGTGTCCCAAGGCACTTAGAATGCTTTTTCACCTAATGAGTAGTGCAAGCAATATGCTCTATGAGATCAGACAGAGGAGAGAGATCACTGAATAAATAGACATTTATAAATGACTTATCTATATATGTAAATCCACTGGACAACCCATTTAGTTTGAGAAGGAGACAGTGCCCTAATTGTGTAGATAAAATTCATTAAGGTCTTCTGATCTCTCTTGGTTTGAAGGCTCCCATGGCTTGCTATATAGACTATGAAAACTGCCAATAGCTTTTTTTTTAAACCATCCAGTTCTATCAATTACCCAAAAGTGTTAGATGCTGAGTACAGTATGAGGTAAGATAAATCAGCCTTGTAAGTCCATGGTGTTTTTATTCTGCTGATATTTCTAAAATGTTTCAAATACCTATAATACACAGAGAAATAACCGTAGGCTTGAGCTAGGAAGATGTTAAAGAACAATTGCAAAATAAATGGCTTTTCCCAATATAAGTGAATTTATCCCAAATGCCCCTAAAGGAGGAAAAAAAAAAACAAACAGAAAACATTGCAGACATTAGAGAATTATAACATACTCCTTGGCACTATCCTTCAATTTTGATGACACTTCTGAAGCCCAGATATTTATTAGAAAAGTTAAGACAGAAAACCTTGAATATAAAGAAAGCCATATAGAATGTAAGTGAGGGTGCCTGAGTGGCCCAGTCAGTTAAGCGTCCAACTCCTGATTTCAGCTCAGGTCATGATCTCTAGGTTTTAAGATCAAGCCCTGCATTGGGTTCTGTGCTCAGCAGGGAGTCTGCCTGAGATTTTCTCTCTTCCTCTCCCTCTGCCCCTTCCTCTGTTCTCTCTCTCTCTCTCTCTCAATAAGTAAATAAGATCTGCAAAAAAAAAAAAAAATAATAAAATAAGTGAATGGTCTGAATTATATCACAGCCTTAAGGGTATCAGTATTAGTCACATCTCTAATTTTTCATATAAACTGCTCAATCTCTCACCTGTTTAATATAGGGAATTTCAATATCTTTCTCCTTTTCTATTTAATTATCCAAGAATCCTAGCAAATTTTTTAGTCTAAGGGAGTTTTAGCACAATTGAGTCCAGGGTGCCAGTTTCTTATCCTACAGTGTGTCACAATTGATGACTGTTAGTTTGCTCTGATAGATTATGTCTTCCCATGGCACCAGTGGTGTTACTGTTTCTTACTTTCTTTGTGGAGGCCACAGAATTTATAGGAGGAGTATCTACCCATCCCCTGTACCAGGGTCATCTTTCTGTTGGTTTACAGGTCACAACTCTTAATAATCAATCATTTAAGTTCATACACCCAGCCCCAGCCTCAAAATACTGGATCAGGACTCATACCTGTGTCTGCTTCCTTTCACACCTGGAAAAAAGCATTTGGTTTTCTTTCTAGTGACTAAGTCTTCCAGGGTTATGGTCCGTGTTCTTTAAAATTCTCACATATCAAAGGGTTTAGTTCCATTTCTCTCTATGAACAACAGGACTATTTAGGGTTTACTCAAAATCTATCAGTTTAGGGGGACACCTCTCAAAATTTCCAAGTAATACATATTAGATTATAATATGAAAAATATGGCATTTCTCTAGAATAAGAAGTGGGGAAAAGGAATAATAATCTAAAACAAAATGTTCTTCTTTAGTAATACATTTTCTAGAAAGACACCTAATCATGTAACATTTTGCAATTTGTATGACAGTACTTACTCAAAATGACATTTAGTAAGGATGTGAAGAAAGGGGAACACTCTTACACTGTTGCTGGGAATGTAAGCTGGTACAGCCACTCAGGAAAACACTATGGACGTTCCTCAAGGTGTTCAGAATAGAGCTACCCTAAAACCTAGCAATTGTGCTACTAGGCATTTACCTAAAAGATACAGATATAGTGAAATGAAGGGGCATGTGTACCCCAATGTTCATAGCAGCAATGTCCACAAGAGCCAAACTGTGGAAGGAGCCAAGATACTCTTCAACAGATGAATGGATAAAGAAGATGTGGTACATATATACAATGGAATATTATTATTCAGCCACCAGAAAGGATGAATACCCATCATTTGCATCGAAATGGATGGAACTGGAGGGGATTATGTTAAGTGAAGTAAGTGCAGAGAAAGACAACTATCATATGGGTTCACTCATATGTGGAACATAAGCAATAGCACTGAGGACCATAGGGGAAGGGAGGGACCCAACAGTGTAGAAATCAGAGAGGGCAATGAACCATGAGAGACTATGGGCCCTGAGAAACAATCTGGGGTTTTCAGAAGGGAGGAGAGTGGGGAAGAGGGTAACAGGGTAATGGGTTTTGAGGAGGGCACATGATGTGATGAGCACTAGGTGTTATACTTAACTAATGAATCATTGAACACTACATCAAAAACTACATTGAACACTACATCAAGAAAGTACTATACAGTGGCTAACTGAACGTAATAAAAAATTGACAATTTACTAATATGGATGAATTAGGATTTCAATTTAGAGGTCATAGCTTAAAGGTCATTGCTATGCCCTTCCTATCATGTTACTGAATGTGCCCTCAAGAGTGCCATTGGGAATAAAAGATAAAGAGTCTTTAAAGAGTTCACATTAATGGCAAGGAAAATACCAGACTTAAAAATATAAAGGTGTTAGAAAATAATAAAGGATAGCACATAGAACAGTAATAAATTAAATTTAACCAAGGGTCTAAGGTGTTGGGAGGTTTTCTTAAAAGTCAATTCAACTCAATAATATTATATTAATACGTATGATTGACTAAAACAATTCTGCTTGCAAAGCATTTTACATTGCTTGTGCAGATTGGTTTAATCAATGTCAACTCTAACTCCCCACCCCACCCCCCGCCCCACCCAGTGATCTCCCTATCCTTTAGAGGGTAGAAAGTTAAAAAATTTCAACATGGCTTCTGTGTGTGACCTAAATTCTACCAAGCGAATACACTGCATAAGACTTGGAAAGAGGAAGCTGTCTGTATGAAGGGGCAGTTGCAGTCATGGAGAATGCCTCTTTTGAGTCAATTAGGTGGCATGAGTATCATCATACAACAGAAGTGCCAATGGGTTTTCATTAAGAGTCTTATTTTACTAAGTTATTTTTTTTCTACTTTATTTATGTAGCATATGGGATACCAGAAATTCTACAAGATAATTATAATAAACCCCCTTCTGCCTAGCAGAGATACAGGAGATTAAGGCATTTTCTGCTAAGATTATGGCATCTGCTATACCTTTTCAAGGTACAACTATTGATACCAAAATTGTTTCAAGAAAATTAATGGGAATTGAGGTTGTTTATATGACTTGGTTGAGCTGAAGGCAGGGGTGGTCTAGTTGGCAGTAGAGACTGGAATGTTGGTATTCTGTAACACTTAATGGTGTAAGAGTTATTAAAGTATGGCCTTTGTTACTGGGGAAGATATCTGTTGAAAGCAAAGGCCATGCTTAGCTGGGCCATGTTGAAGGGTATGAAGAATATAATGACAATGAGATGGGCTGCTATTTCCAGCTAAACTAGAAAACGTAAAACAAGAAAATGATAGAGGTAAATTATTGAATCTTGATTCAAGTCCTGGCCAAATAATCAGGAAATTTCTACAACTACCCTCAAAAATATCTTCTATTCCTATTCCTAGGTATAACAATCAAAACTTGATTCCAAAGGTGGTGAGAAATGATGATGTAACCCAGGCAGAATTGAGAGCTTTGCTATGTCTTAAGTAACAATATGAGTATTGATAGGGAAAACCAACTGAAGAAATTTTAATGGGTGTACATGAGATGATTTAGTTTGACTCTGAATATTCTGAACTCTCAACCTTTACTGAGTGTCCCCAGATACCATTAGCAGCCACTTTCCCTGCTCAGCTGATAAGGCTTTTCCTGCTTTCTCTGAAAATCATGCAATTAGTTACTTTGCAAGGGAATACCTATTCTTCTCCATATCCCACCCTATCAACTTATAACTATAGACATTTACACCAGTTTGACCCAAAGGACCAAACATATTCAAGTCCAAGAGGATAAATTATTTCTGGTTTAGACCAGCAGAAACCTGGAATTTGTTTGTTGAAACTTAGATGTAAGAGTGGCTTATGTTAAAAGAAGTTGAGATGCTAAAAATTCCTCAGTTTTGCAAAAGAAAAAATATAAAGGCTAATAGTGGCTAAAAAGAATGGCATGGTATTATCAAGTGACAATGGCTTGCCTATGTTTAAACATGTTCACAGAGATAATAATGAAAAATCTATTAACTATGACTTTGAGAAATATGGTGTAAGGAATGCATTAGCATGTCTATATGTAAAGCTATATGTAAAGCTCTATAGTGCAAAGACTCCTCAATAAGGCAAGAGAATAGGTGGGAATTGCTACCACTGAACTTAGCTCTCCGATGGCAATGATATTGATGGTATCCTAGAGTACAGAAGGCCAAGAAACAAGATTAGGGGTAGTTACTAAATAAGCAAAAAGGCTGGAGTAATAATCAAAATGGTATGGCAAATAGCTTGGCAGTGGCTACTGACCAAGGCATCCCTAGAACTGAAACACTTGAACAATACACTGGAACTGGAAGTTCTCCTTGATGAAAACTCTGGCATCTCAAAAATGGTAGCCAGACTTAAAAGCAAATATAGTTGCAAAGCATGGCTCTTCACCTAATTCTTACATATTCAGAAGCCCTAGAAATAAGGGCAGACTGGATATCTGGAAAAAAAAAAAAAAAAGAGAGAGAGAGAGAGAGAGAGAGAGAAAGAGACTACAAATGACATCACATGTACATTTTACAAATCTCAGTCTTTCACACAGCAAACAATGGAATTTCAGCCTTGTGATTTCCCTTTTTTGCTTGCCTGTCCTGTAGGCTTTGGGCTTGTGTAGCCAGCTTGCACCATTTATAAGCTAATTCCTTATACTAGACCTTTTTCCTCATATGTGTTTTGTGTGTGTGTGTGTGTGTGTGTGTGTGTGTGTGTGCGTGTGTGTGTGTGTATCTGTGTCTATGTAGGTCTCTCTAGGTATATATAGAGATATTATTCAGCTTCTATGCCACTGCATATATATGTGCATGTGTACATGTATACATGTAAATGTATATGTATATACATGTAGAAATGCATGCATGTACATATATCCTACCAGATCTGCTTTTCTGTTTGAACTCTGATTGATACAACAGGTCAGTAAGTCACCATATATGCTACCTGGGCTGCTATCATGAACTTACATGCCACAAAGTTGAGTGTGCTCAGTAGGAGTCAGCATCAATTTTTTTATTATATTAGTTATCATACAGTACATCATTAGTTTTGATGTAGTGTTCCACGATTCATTGTTTGCATATAACACCAAGTACTCCATGCAATACTTGCCCTCCTTAATACCCATCACTGGGCTAACACATTCCCCTACCCTTTCCTCTCTAAAACCCTCACTTTGTTACCCAGAGTCCATAGTCTCTCACAGTTCGTCTCCCCCATTTATTTCCCCACCTTCATTCCCTTTCTTTTCCTATTGTCCTCCATGCTATTCCTTATGTTCCACAAATAAGTGGAACCATATGATAATTGGTTGACTTATTTCACTTAGCATAATCTCCTCTAGTTCCACTTATTTCACTTAGCATAATCTCCTCTAGTTCCATTCATGTTGATGGATTTATTTCACTTAGCATAATCTCCTCTAGTTCCATTCATGTTGATGGACTTATTTCACTTAGCATAATCTCCTCTAGTTCCATTCATGTTGATGCAAATGTTGGGTATTCAAACTTTCTGATGGCTGAATAATATTCCATTATATATATGGACCACATCTTCTTTATCCATTTGTCTGTTGAAGGGCATCCCAGCTTTTTCTACAGTTTGGCTATTGTGGACATTGCTGCTATGAACATTGGGGTACATGTGCCTCTTCTTTCTACTACATCTGTATCTTTGGAGTAAATACCCAGTAGTGCAATTGCTGGGTCCTAGGGTAGCTCTATTTTTAACTTTTTGAGGAACCTCTACACTGTTTTCCATAGTGGCTGTATCAGCTTGCATTCCCCCCAACAGTGTAAGAGGGGAGTTCATCAAGATAAAAAGCTTCTGCCCAGCAAAGGAAACAGTCAACAAAACAAAAAGGCAATCCATGGACTGGGAGAAGATATATGCAAATGACAGTACAGATAAGGGCTGGTATCCAAGATCTATAAAGGACTCTTCAAACTCAACACCCAAAAACAAATAGGTAAAAAAATGGGCAGAAAACATGAACAGACACTTCTCCAAAGAAGACATACAAATGGCTAAGAGATACATGAAAAAAATGTCCAACATTAGCTACAGGGACATTCAAATCAAAACCACACTGAGGAGTCAGCATCAATTGAGCATGAAATGAGATATAAGAGATTTGGTCTAATTATGTCTAAAAGCCCCCCAAAAATTGCATGATCAGGTGACTAACACTTGCAATGTGTCCACTCCTGTGGCTCTACTGCCACTTCTAGCTAAACTATTACCTCATAAAGAGGCCTTGTATTATCAGTTGATTGAAGAAATAAAAAGTTAAAATTCATAAAGGATTCAGTTTAATATGTTGACATAAGCCAAAGGTGGACTGCTTCAATTTTTAAATCTTTAAAAATATTTTATTTATTTGAGAGAGAAAGCATGAGCTGGGGGGACGGGGAGAGGAAGAGGGAGAAGCAGATACCCTGTTGAGCACAGAGCCTGACACATGGATGGATCTCAGGACCTTAAGATCATGACCTGGTTCGAAGGCAATGCTTAACCGACTGAGTCATCAGGTGCCCCAACTCTTTCACCCGTATAGTCCCCAAATGTTTCACCCTCAGAGATATCCTTAGACTACCCAGATAAGATAATTCCCCCACTGCAATAAACCTAAGAGCTAAATATGATTATCACCTTTCTTTGAAAAAAGAGAATGTTGGGATATAGATATACATCATTTCCATAGTTAGGGTGGACAATGGTTTGGAAAGATGGTCAGGACTTGGAATTCAAGAAAATACTGGAAGACTACTGATAAGAAGTTTTTGGTAAGAGATTCATGGATGGGTTTCTTAAAGTTGTCTAGAATGTAAAGATATTTGTGCTTCAAGTGGTTGCTTCCCATGATTATTATGACTCTCAATAATTATGTGAAAAGATAATTGTCTCTGTTGATATTATTCAGCCTCTATTCTCTGCCACTCCACGTTTAATCAATAGTCTCATAAATAAAGGTGGCTACAGTAACAATGAGGAAAGTTAAGCATAGCCTCAAAAACATGGATTTCTCACTAGGCTGATCAGGTATCTGCCACTGCTGAGTACTTTATCTGCTCACAGCAAAAACTAATGTTGTATCACAATAGAGTCTCATATCCCAAGGCACTAACTGGAAAGTCATGGCAGGTCACTTGTATGAGACCTCTTTTTTTCCATTGACAAGAAAGTGATTTATTTTCACTAGAATAGATACTAAATTTTGCACTATGCAAGAATATGAATTTGGCTTCCTTGCATGCCTTATGTATTGGTTCCCCTTGGATTTACCAGGTGCTCTATTCACAGTCATGGAATTCCCCACAATACTATTTCTAACCAACAAACTATTTTATAACCTATCAGGGATATTGAGATATGCTCTTACTGGAATCTGGAGAAGAGAGAGCTGGAGATCTGTGAGTCTAAGATGGGCTGGAAAAGATAGTTGGTGTGGTAGAAAAATCTTGAGTCCCAGAGTCAAAGAACGTGAGTGCATGTCAGATTTCTATAATTTTCTTAGTCTTTGACCCTGGCAAATTACAGAACCCCTGTGGGCTTGAGGTTACCTCTCTGAAAATCTGTAAATAGTAAGTCACAGTATTATTGTGAGAGTTAAACAAAATATAGGTCTTAATAGGTTTTAACACATGAAGGTGATTTTTAGTATTTAAAACAGAACAAGTTAAAAGTGTTCACCCTCTTAATATTCTAGAAACAGGAGAGTTGTTTTTTTTTTCTGTATGTGTCTCATTATTGCTTTTGTTGCCCACATATATTAATTAAGCACTTAATATATTTGATGCATTGTGATTTTATCCACAAACTGAAAAATAAACTCTGTAATTTTGGTCCAGTATACAGATTTCTTTTCTTTATTCTCACTCCCCTCCTCTACATAATATATATTTGTAAAACTGAGAAGTTTTATCATGTTATGAATACAAATGAAGTTACATCATTTGTAACATAAGTACTTCATCAAATGAAGTACTAATTTATATTTCATTGCCTTTGTTTTTGCTCTAATGCCATAAAGCAAGACAACTCAGTGCCCTTTCAGATGTTAGACACTTAAAACTCAAAAAGTCTGGACACTTCAAATGCTTTACCTTTTGTGAATTTCAAGTATCTATTTTGAAATGTTAAAAGTAAAAAATTAATTTTGTTCTCTTGCTTTATGTCTTCTCCAACTGAGGAATTAAGTTGGAAAACTGGCAAGAAAAATGGGGAAAGGTGGAAGAGTAAGAAAAAAAACACAAATACACATACCATTATATGTAGATAGAGAGATGTCAAAACATCCATGTTTTGGATAGAGATATATATCCATATACAGTAAGCATTTGCAGTGAGATACCTAGAAACAGACTTTCCAAGATGACTAAATCAAAAGAAAAATAACCAAATTTAAATGGTTCTAATAGTTTTACGGGTGATGAAAGCAAGTCATTTTGACATATCTCCTTTGTTATGTTTTATTTTGGAATAGTTACCAGGATAACATTATAGTTATTCATATATAAGGAAAATATTTTATTCATTGTTCATAGTGAAGTCTACATAGTAGACTGATACCAAGTATGACTCTTTAAACTGGAATATTAAATATTCTTTTTGTAAAGGACTTCTCAATGATGAATGTTGAACCCCTGCATATGGAGAGGATTTTTGGTTCTCTACATGGGTCTTGGAAAGCTGGGCTTTCATCTCCAATGGAGGCAATTTGATAGCAAAGCAGAGGCCTCAAACATGAAGTTGAGGAACCATGTGCTCTGTTATTATTAACTGTGAGAAACCTTGCAGGTAAGCTATGTAGAGAGATATTAGCCCATGTCATGAGAAGATGAACAATGTGCAAGAGACATGAAAAATTAGTAATTTATGGTAGAGTCAATGGATGAAGGTGACAAGAGACTAGTTGAACAGAGGGAGCATGTTAGCATCCTTTTAAAGAGTAAATAACAGGGAAATATTTAATGGAAGGCTTAGGTCCACCAAACTCATCTGTTTGCCCAAGGCTTTCCTGATTTTAGCACCAAAAATCCCACATTCCAGGAAGAACTTCAGTCCTTGGAAGAGAGCCATCCTGGTTCTCTTAACTCCTACAAATACCCTAATCTATTTGTTTGGATCTACCCACCCCTCCACACACAGCAGTGACTCTAATGGGCAACCAGAGCTGAGGGTCTCTGCTGTACTGATGAAGCTAGATGAGCGGTCTTGGGGCTAGATTGTAGAGGCTCTTGAACTTTAGGCAAAGGAATCTATATGTTGTTTTATGGGTATTTTAGAACATTATGCTATTACATGGTCAACAAAGAATGATGGATTAGAGGAAAGGGAGGTTATTAAATTATCAGACAAATCAAGTGGGCCTAAATTAGTGTGGTAGTCAGAATATCAACATCTTCAAAAAGGAAGAGTTAAAGACCTTATACAGTCATATAAGCACAAACTCACACATGTCTAGATATACACCTCTATGTCTTTTTAAAAATCAAGCTAGCTGTGAGCAAAAAAAAGATTTGAAAAGAAAATAGAAATATAAAAGAAAAAGTCACCTTTGTTTTGTTGAATTCTTAAGAAACCTTTTTGAGAAAGGTATTGATTTATCATCAGGTAAATAGTTTCATCTCCCATGAAATCCTGTGGATCCTATAGCAATTACTGAGGAAACTTATCTAATGGTCCCTTGGAGGTGTCAGGTACCAAGATATAAACTCCTATGATCAAAAGGGGACACCTAACCCTTTAAGAGCTAATCACATTGTGAGACAACTGACTCTCCAGGTTCCTCTGGTAAAGAGAAAATTATCAGTTTAAGCCTTGGGCAGAGATTGTCCTGCCTTTAAGGAAGGGACAAAAGGTTGCAAATAGAGAAAAGAGAAAGATATTTAGTTAAATGGGCCCTGCAAGCAAATCAATGATTCTGGTTTGAGGGCAAAAATGGGAACAGGAAGAATTTATATCCATATATAAATATGAATATAGGTATATATGGATATATAAATATGGATATAGATATAAGTACAAATATAAATTTAGAACTAGAGAAAGAAGATCACAGGTGTAGGTCTGGAGCAGGTTTGTCTGTGTTCAGAGGGTAGGGCATGTGTTTTATTTGAGGAATTTTGAGATTAAGCTGTATTAGGTGAATTACACAATTGTTTGAAAGATATAGAAATCAATACCCAGAGAGGTGAGAAATGGTCACACACCATCATTAGCATTCTAACCACTAAACCAATCATCTACCATAATCTGTCTACCCAAGAAAAGCTATACCCAGAAAAAGTTCAAAGACTTAGGAACAGAACATACTTTAAGCCCATTAAGGTTACCCACTTCTTATTGATGGTGGATATTCCTTTCAGGGCTTTTCCTAGGAGCACATAGTGAGCAGTGCAAGGTGGGAGCACTTCTCAATGTCTAGAATGTCATCCTTCTTGCTGTTACTGGTGATAATTGCTATCTGACTTCTAACTGGAGAGAGCTATGTGTGGACACACCTGTATGACACACCATCACTCCCTGCTTCCTGGAATTTGTCTTAGGGCCTGCAGCTTGGAAGAAGGTATAAAAAAGAAAATAGTGTAGTTGTTAAAATTGATGTGAACAATAGTGTTCTAGGAAGGTCATGGCTGTCGGGAAGAATAGTAAAATCATACCCCAGAGGGCTCCAGTTCATCTTCACTTGGCTTTGTTTTTCATGGTTCTCTTTACCTCCAATTTTCCAGTGATTACAAATACTTGAGGTTCCTCTTCACTTTCCTTTCCTTCCAGGGCTAGTTTTTATAAATATAACTGATCGATCCAGGACAACTTTCCTTCTAGCATTCTCTCATCTGACTGGCATATCCAAGGTCTCATGGTCATGATTCTCTTGCCATAGTCCCTTTTTCCCCTCAAACCTGTTATTTCTTTTTAATCATAAGAAAAAGTAATGTTTGTTGAAATGATATTTTTTAACATTCAAAAATTTAAATTTATCCTCAAACAATATGGTAGGGCAATCTTTGACAAAACTGTGGTGTGAGGCTGTATTGACACTCCTTAAAAGGTATAATTATAACAAATATGTAAACTGTGTTGTTACAAATGCATTCACATACAAAAATATAAATATGAAAGGGTAACCTAATTTAAGTTAAAAGATAGAACTAAAAATATTGGTGAAAATTTAACCAATGGAAGATACATGTCTGTCAATGAATTAGGAGAAAGTATAGGTTAGTACAAACCCATGTATTTTAAGTTAATCAGGTAAATTTTCACTTTAAATTTAAGTACTTGGTAAGCATGCAAGCCTGTTATTTTAAAATCAGCAGTCTGATTTTGAAGTTTATCTGTAATCTCAAAAAAGGTTTAATATCTAATATGTTTAGAACATTGATAAATGTTAATTATAATATGCTTTCTCTCCCCTATCTATACCCCACCTAGAAACTTGCATGCTACCTATTTAAGCCAAAGGACTGACCCGTTAGGGAGTTTTAGGGAGTATTCAATTCTGGTAAAGGAGATATTTTCAAATAAGAGAATTTTAAGAACCCTGTACATCATACTGATTTTGATGATATGTACTATGTTCATATACCTTCCTCAAGTACCTTACATAAACAATGCCTATGCCTACCTGCCTTCATATCCACTTCATGGCAGGGCACAAGGGTGGCCTACATGACTGGTGGACCTTTAGAACTTTCTTCATTGCAACATGATCACAGCACTTTCTCTGCCTGCACCAAGGGCTGACCTGGTCTCTTTCTTCTTCTCTAAAAAGTGGCACCAAGGAAGAAAATAACCAGTATTGGAGGAGGTCCTTAGGAGGACAAAATGAGGAGAAGGAAGTGGCCCCTGCACAGTAACTCCCCATACTGAGGTAAAAGGGTGGCTTGTCCATAGTCACACGGTACAAGAGGGCCACATAAGATCAAGGACATCAGGCTGCTCCCTGTCAGCAACAGGCATCTCTCCCCCATGTACTTCTGCACTATGCTTCACACAGTGTCAGTTCTTGGGCAAAAGAGCAAAACAGGAGGCATGGCCCCTCTCTTAAATATGATGTGATTTAGCATTGACTACATAGGGAAAGATAATCTGTCCCACTTGTTCTTTTTAGGGGGTAGTCTACAAGGGTTGAAATTCCAGTCAGTAACATCATTGAAAGAAGCCCTGGGCACAGGTAACAGAGACACATTCAAATGGAATAATTCCCGAGGATACACTCATAGTAACAGTAATGATAATTATAATTCTCACTTATTATACACTTTATATGTATACATAGCTCTGTGTGTATATACATACATATATACTCTATATATAATATATATTATTTTAATCTTCAGAAAAACCTTGAATAATGGTTGCATTATCTAATTTTACAGGTGAAGATCCTGAGGGCTAGTGGTCTGTCTAGGGTCACTCTAAGAATGTTAGAACTAGCATTTGAAACCAAGTCTGTCTATTTCCAAGTCCATGCATTTTCTTTTCTCTATTTCTTTTCAAACAGATTCTGTGATCACAGGCTGATGCCAAGACTACTCATCAATTGTAGCTAAAGTTAACCTAGGACTTTGCACAGAGAGGAAGGAATAACCTCTGTGCATACAGCACACTAGGAGCTCTTACGTATCTTATTAAATCATCACAGCAACCAAGTCAGGGATTTGCTATTAACCCCCTTTTATAGATGTAGGAGTGAAGGTCCAAAGAGTTTCCACATTAATGCCGATGGTGAGATGAATATAAATGAAATAAATAGTTTGTGAAGGCTGTATGTTAGACCTGATGCTAACTTCTTCATATTACCAAACCATGAGAGGAATGATGCCAGAGCCAGCTCTGGAAAGTAGATTAAAACATTGTTCTCTGAAGGCCCATGTGGAAATGCTTGTATTTTGTTTATAGGGAAAAAAAAATCCTTGCTAATACATCATTAGCAGTGATCAGTTTACCAAAAAGCTTACCAGAGGGAAGGGCCATATGGGACACAGATGTTTGATTGAGGAAGCAGTAAACTAAAATATAATCATTCCAAGATGAAAAAGAAAGAAATATAAAATTAACAGATATGATTGCTTGTTTTTTTAAATCAACAAATAATTATGAATCTTCAATTAGTTGTTCAGTGTACATATTCATAGAAGGCCGTTACTGGTGAATGGAAACTATATGGAGCCCAAGCAGTTCTTTGCTTGTGAGGGGCTTCTTGAGGATTATGTTTTCCCAGGGCTTTAAATGACATGAATTCCTTCTCTGGCTTCATCTCATAAAGGTGTCAGTGCATTTCCAAAGGTAACTCACTGGAGTTTCTGACTGGTCACTGAATGTATCTAGGCAAGTGTTTATTAATAACGGTGTGATAAGTTCATGGCATACATGCATGCATGCTCATGGCAGAAATACACACCAAAAAAACCCCACCAAAAATGGAATAAATGTGCAAGTAATAGTGGAAAGCACTGCATATTATTATTCTCCCTCACTCGTGAGGATTTAAAATGTCCTTTATCTCACTAGAAGTTTCAAGAAATCCTGTAGTAGAGATAAACCCATTACCCAAACATGTTTGATTTTATGTCTCTTTGGGTGTTTCCACTGGAGGAAAATACCCCTCATGTATTATCATGTATTATCAATGTCTCATGATCTCAGTGGATTTCAAGCTCACTTCTTTCTCTAAGAAGTTACTGCTTTTTTCCACTCAGGCATCGAATTGTTATTCTTATAGGACAGATTTTTACCAAAATATTTAGACCTGCACCTAAGAATCTATATCTGCTTACCTTTGTTTTTTTGTAGAGCTCTTGTGTATCAGCCAGTAAGTTGCACCTAAGCCTTAGATATTATGTTTCAGGTTCTGTTTACATGGCTTTTTTCAGGACATTTTTTTCCTACCCCTTCAGTTTAATGCCATCTTTATGATTATTTATGTTCTCGTGCTTATTTTTTCTCTTCTACTTATTTACAACTATTGCAATCAAATTCTATTATTTTAGTGCAAAGAGTTTTTACATGCATATGTGGTTTTAATGATGTAAAATTTAATCAATACAACTTCTTTTGCTCTGAACTCAGAAGTCTGGATTTTAATAATCTCTGACCTATCTTATGTGTTACTGTCTAATCAAGTTTGGTTTTTTTTTTTAGGCTTATCCATACATTTTATAATTTCATTGCTTCTCTTCAATTCGAGTATTTTAGTTCTTCCTTCAGTGTTTAATTTCCTTCTCCAAACACAATTTTTATAATTTACTTTAATAGAAATTATTAGGTGAGTTTTCTCCTGGTAAATTTGAGAGTTATTTCTCTCAGTATTTTGAAATAATATTCCATTGTCTTATGGCTTCAGTGGTTTGCTGAGCTGCTATCAATATAATTTAACTCCATTCCAGAAAATTCTATATGCAGTAGACAGAATTCTAAGATGTCCTCCAAGATTTCCAACTGTGTTGTATGAATCTTATATAACCCCCTCCCCTTGAGCAGGCACATTCTGTGAATATGATGGAGTAGTACTCTGATCATTAGGATATATTATACGGCAGAGTCGAAGGGATTTTGCAAGTATGATAAGGCATCAAGTGTGTTGACTTTAGGGCAAACAGAAGGGATAATACCCTGTGTGAGACAGATCTAATGAGGTGAAAACTCATAAAAGATATACTGAGACCTTTCTGAATAGAGAGCTATTCTGTTATCCTTAAAGAAGCAAAAAGCCACTCATGAACTACCTATGGTGAGGACAGTCCTCTAGGAGCTGAGAGCTTCTGTCCTACAATGGTATGGAATGGAATTCTGCCAACAACATGAATGAGCTTGAAAGAGGATCCCAAGATCCAAGTGAGAAAAATGCCTAGCTGACAACTTAACTGTATCCTTCTGAGATCTGACAAAAGGATATAGTTATTCTTTGTCAGTGAAACTGTGAAATAGTATGTTGTCTTAAGTAATTAAGTTTGTGGTTATTTGTTACACAGCAATAAAAAAATATTGCATTTTCTTTCTTCTACCTTTGAATGTTTTTTATTTTTATTTTTATTTTTTTTAAAGAGAGAGAGAGTACTCATATACTTGAGCAGGTGGAGAAGGGGCAAAGGAAGAGAAAGAAACTTAAGTAGGCTCCATGCTAGGCATGGAGCCCAGTGTAGGGCTCCATCTCAGGACCTTGAGATCATTACCTGAGTCAAAATCAAGAGTCAGACACTTAACCAATTGAGACACCCAGGTGTGCCTGAAAATCTCTTTCCAAATGATGTTCTGCAGTTTCATCACCACATGTCTAAATGTGTTATATTTCTTTTATTGGAAACATATTGTGTTTCCTGAACTTGATTTTTATTTTCCATAAATTCTGAAAAAGTCTCAGGCTATTTTCCTACATGAGAATATAGGAAAATGAATTCATTTTTATTCTTTCCTCTATGAAATTATCCTTATTATTTCTTTCTGAAAGTTAGCCTTTTTAAACCTTTCATTATTTTCTCTGTATCTCTTAATATTGTTTAATATTGTCACTTTATCTTTCTGTGACTTATTCTAGGTACATTCTTTAAATTTAATATCCAGTTTACTAAATTTACCTTCAGCTGTGCTATAGCAATATTTAAAGAATCCACTGTTAATTTAAAATTTCAAAGATTTTAGTTTATATTTCTAGAAATTCTATTAGGTATTTTTTCAAGTATTTCTATCTATTCAATAGTAGATTTCTTCTGTCAAATTTTACTTCCTTCTTTCATTTAAAAAATCATCACAAACCTAATTATTTTGTATTTTGTATCTGATAAATTTGGGGAAAAAATCGGAGTATAATTAAATTTACTCAATATAGTTTCTGTGTACTCATTTATGGTGATTTGTTTATGGGTTTTTGATTTTGGACTTTGAACTCATGTTAGGTGGTCTTTACCTGGGAAAATATTAAGTGTTCTAGACTAAATGTGACCTGATATTTGTCTTTGTTTCTGCTTAGGTTGCTTAGAACTCTTTTTATGTGGATATTCAACATGGTGGGTCTTGAATCACAAATTTGCCAGAGTGAGGTCAGGCCCGAGTTTATAAATTCTCTGGAGAAAATGACTTTATTTTTCCTTATTAGAATCTGAGTTAACATCTTCAAACTTCCTTTTCCCTCTCAATGTCAAGACTATTTTTCATTCTAAGCATCAAGGATTCTGATTTTCTGTCAGAATTCTATTTCTATCTCCCCATTCCACATGAGCCCAATATTTATATTGTGTCATTTTGAGGCCATTTAAACTAAACGTCTGGATTAATGAGATGGGCATGCGCTTTAAGGGCAGTCAAATCCTTAGCTTATCTCTTCTGGTTTCCACTCTCCTTCTCTTCCAAATCTCCCTTGGAGGTTTCCCTAGTGTTTCAATTTCACCATAGCCACATTTTAAAGTGTGTAAAATTTATATTTCTTCAGCACTTTGTGGTTATTTTTAGAGCAAAAAAATTTCTAATGAGCTATTCTGTTATTTTGTTGGAAACAGATTTTTAGAAATGTTTTAAAGGTCAACTAGACCCATATACAGTGTTTGGATTCTCCAACTTCTAGTAATACCACCATTTTTTAAAATTTGGTCTGTGCCAGGCACTTTGCTAAGTGTTTTCATGCACTGTTACACTTAATACAAAAAAAACCTCAAGAATTTTTAAAAAATGACTTACAATTCATAGAGAGGAAAAAATGCGGCTCTGAGAAGTAAAATAACTTGAATATGTTTACATATGCCAAGGAAGCAATTGCTAAATCAGAATGCAAAGGAAGACCTTAAAAACAAAAAGAAAAAAAAAAAAAAAGAAAAAAAAAAGAAAAAAAAAAAACACTTCATAGCTCATTTGTCACTCTTGCATGGTATTTCCTCCCTACATCTTTGGTACCAGACGTTTACTCAGCTTATTCTTAACTGCTAATAAAAATGACTGGTTTCCTGTTTTTTCAGATAAGTCATTCCATGTGGACGATGATTAATTCAGTATTAAGTTACCATCAGTCATTCTTCTTTCTTGAACTACTGGTGAGTTAAAATGCACCTTCACATTTTGGTTTCAGCTCGATTCCCTGAGTTCATATCAGGTTGTCTGCACTTTTATACTTCAGGTCCACTGAATCATTTTACTTTTTCTATCCTTCCTCATATAAAACTTTTTAATTTTTTTCCCTTATCCTTTCTGGCCATTCCATTTTGAATCTGTCCCAGTTAATACCTCTTTAAAAAATATGTTATCAAGAACTGACTATAATTCTGTAGGTATGAGATGAACAGTGATGTGTGGATTTGACTGACATTTCTTGAATCTAAATTCCTTTATTCACCATGTGTTAGAACTCTTTTAGAAAATCACATTTGCCACATTTTTATTTTCCCTTTCTGTACATTTGGTCTGTATCTCTAAGTTTTTCCCATGGGAGCCAGCTCATATTTCAAAGTTCACCAATAAGTTACATGTCTTACAGCTAGAGACTATCTGTGCCTTATTGAGACATTTTAACATTTTGGTAGATAAATGGCAAGACAAGCTTTGAAAGAATGTCGTGTTAAAATCATGATATATTCTATAATGCAAAGTTGTGGCTTAGTCTGTCATTTGTTCATGTTGAGGTAGACCAGGACCATCTTTTGAGTCAAAGCTTGGCTCTGAGAATTGGCAAAGAAGATGTCAAAGATGATTCCTAGGGTTTCCTGCTAAGTCAGTGGGTGGGTGATAGTGATGGTTGGACTCAGTGTAATGTAACTGTATATTGTGATATGTTTGGATTGAGATTATATTAAATTCTAAAATTCAGGAGAAAAAGTTCAGGAGAAATGAACTAGATTCATAAACTTGAAAGTTCTCAGTAGGTAAGAGATACATTCATTTCCTATTATAACAGATCACCACTGAATTAATGTAACACTTAACTTAAAAAATGTGAATTTATTATCTTATAGTTCTGAAGGTCAGAAGTTGGAGATCATTTCCATTGGGCTAAAATCAAGGTATTGGCAGGCCTGCATCCTTTCTGGAGGCTCTGGAAGAGAATCAGTTTCCTTTTATTTTCCAGCTTCTAGAGGCTGTCCACATTCTTCAGTTTATGGCCCCTTTCATCATCTGCAAAACGAGGAGAATGATATCTACTCTCCTTTCCAATCTCTGATTCTGCTCTTATATTTTTCTTCTCTCTGACCCTCCTCCCTCCCATGAGGCTCTTGTGATTACATTGGGCCTGCTCAGAGAATGCAGGATAATATCCCCATTCCAAGATCTTTAACTGACTCATACCTGAAAAGTCCTTTTGCTCTGTAAGGTAACATATGAACAGATTAGGATGTGGCCATCTTTGGGAGGCCATTATTCAATCTATCATAGCAGGGAATTGAAACTATGGAACTACAATGTTGTACAAGGAGTATGTATAGACTAATAAGAAAATACAAAGAAGACTATGACTTGAGTAACAATGGTCTTTGAATAACAGCAGAAGAAAGAGACCTTAATTAGAGGATCCTAAGATAGATGGTTGGAGAGAGGCTGGAAGGAACCATGAGATCAAGGCATAACTATAAATAAGACCGAAGGAGGAGAGGTTTTCAAGAAAGATGTAGTCAAGAGTGCCAGTTCTTTAAAGATGTCAAAGAAGAGTAGCTATTGTTTGACTGACTTGTCTACTAAAGATTTCCTGAGAGTTCATGGGGAAAAAAAAAAAAAGAATTTTCATATTCAGAACTCTGCTATAGAAGGCAAAATTGTAGTGTATTTTCACAGACTTTCCTTGAAAAAATTAAAAATTTAGAAAGCTCTGACATTTACAGACTTATAACTTAGCAATCTGAACATCTGAACTATTCAGCACTGCTTATCCCCTGAAGCAGCATGTTGTAACAGAAAGATTTCCATATCACAGGCACTCTTGTTTAAACTGCATCTCTATCACAAAATGGCAAAGTGTCCTGGGCAACATACTTAACCTTTCTAAACACTTACTCAGTTTTCTTTCCTGTAAATTGGGATAATAATATTTAATTTGCCGAATAATTGTTAGTATTCAAATAGGAACAATAAACCTGATGCACAATAACAATGCTTCAATAAATGATACTCTTATTATTACCACTTTGGAAGTACTTTCTGAATATGTATATATAACATATATACATACACACACACACACACACACACACACACACACATATTATGGCACCATAAATAGCAACTATTATAATGTTTCAAGTTGTTCTGGATTTCAAACCAGAAGTGAGGCCAACAAAAATATGTGCATGCACTAATAGAGTTTAATTCAGGTCAATACTTTGTCTCCCAATTAATACACATTCCCTGTGAGAAGAACATCAAATGGGATGGCCTTTTTGTTTTCTCTTATCACCAATGACATCAGCCATTGTCAGGATTCTGGCAGATTAAGTTTCAGAGTTGCACTGCCTGATGTTTAAGAACCTGATTTTCACCTATTCATCATCCGCTGAAACAGATCAGCCTGGGACCATCTTTGCTGCTTAAGTCCTCACTGCTTCTGGCCACAGTGGGGGAATTCTTGAATGCAGTGGGTTTTTTTCCTGCTTCTATTATATTTTTCATTCCCCAATCAGGACTTTTATCCCATTTGTCTCTCCACTGAGATTCCATTTGGCCTCCATAGATGAACTTAATTGCTCCTCCTCCGTGAAGGGTTCCCATGGTCCCTATGCAGAACTGATTATGCCTTCCTAAGTACTTAGCACAATACTCAACTGCACCTCTGTTTAACGTCAGCATCTTTTGGCCTTGGATGTAAGCTTATGGTTCCTCTGTATAATTTGTCTCCACACTATTAAGGACTTCTGATTACAAACTAGCTCTTTCAACAGAGTATCTTTCCTCAAGCCTAGCAGAACTAGGAACTGTATGGTAGGAATTCAGTAGTAGCCCATTTCCCAAACAATTGTTGTTCGGCAAATACTTGTTAAAGTAGTAACTTTTCCTATTAATGAAGAGAATTGATAGGAGGGCAACAAGAAGCAAGAACTGCTTCTGTTCAGCTTCAGAACAAGGAAGCCTAGTAACCTAGATGGTTAATTCATCAGGATGATAATCAGAATGGTCTGTATACACAGATGCATTTTGCAAAAGGCAGAAATAGATCTGTCGGTACACTCTGTTTTCTCTAGGACTCCAGTGGCATTGAAGAAAGCAGGTGAAACTAATTTAATGTTCTATTTAAATCTTTCAGGTATTTTTATTTGCCCAAAGCGAAATAGCTCATTCAATAAAAGCATGTCAGGCCCTCAAATGGTTGATAGCCAGGTGAAAAGTTTGCCTGCATAGATAATGAGGTTTAAAGTTTTGAGTTTGCTGCTGTAGATTAGCACTGGATTCAAAGGATGGGGAGGAAGAAAGGACGGGGTTTGGAATCAGTAATAACATTCAGTTCTCCCCTTGCCCTGACACCTCTGGATCACAGAGCTCTTTGCAAATGAATTCTCTCATTACAGACTTTTTTTTTTTTTTTTTTTTGCTTCTGAATGAGATGAAGCTCAAGTCTGGTCAAACGTAGAATCTCACAGAGGCTGATTCCAGAATAGGCACAGCACACATTTCTGACTAGACACCTGATAGATTTGCAAGTGAAATGTTCTTTGGCCTTATTCAAGAAGTGATTTTCATGAGATATTGTTCTCACTTATGTAGGAAACAGAAACTCTTTAGTTCAGCAAAATGCTTTGGATTGTCAGATTCACATGACCCAAAGGCATTTGCTCACAGGAATTAGGGGAAACACAGGTGATTATTTAGTTTTCATATACACAGAGATCAACAAATTATGATCTAATGGCCTAATAACCATTTGCGCCTGAGCACACCTTGTCCAACGCCAATGCTAGAGGCAAAGTACTGCAGGAAAAGAGACAAGATCAGAATACTTGGTAAATATGGTATAATGCAGAATAATTCTAAAGTTTGGAACATAATTAAAGAACAAAACTAAGGTGTTACAGAATCATTCTTATTGGGTGCTGCCACGATAGAGCTAATTTGATGAATTTTAAGGCAGAGATCCAGATTAGAAAGTAGGACACAAAGGGGAAAGGGAAGGTTCTATTGGCTTGCTGTAGAAATGAGTCCTAAGTCTTTATTTTTTTAAAGATTTTATTTATTTATTTGACACAGAGAGAGAGAGAGATCACAAGTAGGCAGAGCAGCAGGCAGAGAGAGAGGGAGAAGCAGGCTCGCTACTGAGCAGAGAGCCTGATGCAGGACCCTGAGATCATGACCTGAGCCAAAAGCAAAGGCTTAACCCACTGAGACACCCAGGTGCCCCAGGTACTAAGTCTTTAGATTGGCACCCAAATCTCACTCCAGCTACCCTTGTAAGTTTATCTATAACCTCATGCCTTTATGATATTCAATCTCCAGCCAAAATAAGTAATTCACCTCCGTGCCTTTCACACACACTCACATCTCCTTAGGCCTCAGGTACTGTCCATACAGAATCCCTAAAAGTTTCTGAATAGGTTTTAAGCCTCTCAGTTGGCTGCCCTGATAGAGATGAACAAGAAATGATTGAAACTATGGAAATAGCTGTACACAGAATGGTTTGAACTACAGACGTAGATTTTTTTGTGTTGTCAATGTAAGAGACAGCATAGAAGCAATGCATGCATAATTCCATCAAGAAGAGAATACAGCAGGGCACCTGGGTGGCTCAGTGGGTTAAGCCTCTGCCTTCAGCTCAGGTCATGATCTCTGGATCCTGGGATGGAACCCCACATCGGGCTCTCTGCTCGGCAGAGAGCCTGCTTCCCCCCTCTCTTTGCCTGCCTCTCTGCCTACTTGTGATCTCTCTCTGTCAAATAAATAAATAAAATCTTAAAAAAAAAAAAGAAGAGAATACAGCAAGTGGAGAAAATGCTATCAGAACTATCCATATGTCTTTCAGCGGAGAGAAAATTAAGGCAGGGAAAGAGTAGTCAGAAAGAAAGTAAGCATAGGGAGAAAGTTTTAAAAAGTGGGAGATCAAATGTATTAAGTACAATAGAAAAATCAAGGCACATTGAGACTGAGGAAATTCCTGTTGGACTGGAATAATTGAAAATTAAATTTTGTATCAGAGGCTTGTTACCATGATGGAGAAAGGATCAGATTCACATAAAGTGAAGAGAGAATGAGAAGGCAGTAGTGGAGGCAGCTGAGTAGAGAGAACTCTGGAGAATTTTAGTGTTTGCAAAAAGGAAACAGATGGGACAATAGCTTGAAGGCTGATCTGTGATTCATACCACTCATTTGGTAAAATTTCTCAGTAACATATTCACCATAAATGATTTTCCTTTCGATAAGGAACCATTTAATGGCAGCAGCAGGACTTCTTTAAAGCAGTACCCTACTGGTCTTTGCTCTTTGAAATAAAACATCAAATTAGGTGTGGAGGGAACTTTGATCTTCCTAAGACTTAAAGTTGCCAAATTATTCTGATTGGTCTTTAATCTCCTTTAAGTCTTTGATTTCTATTATTTGTCATAAATGAAATACATTAGTTGTCTGCCTTTCCATCATTTGTCCCACCTCCCACCCTCAACCCTAGTTTTCCAATTCCTTCCTGCCAATCTCTATTGAAACAGTGGTGCAGGACAGAAAGTCAGCCAGCCAGACTTCCTTCTCTCTGCACTTCTCCCCACTTGCCATCTTTTAACTGGTCTTTCACAAGGATCCTCTGAAACCCCCCCTCTACCCCAAACACAAACCCCATTACTTCTGCTTTTGCATCTCCTCAGGCAAAAATGGAGGATGCCTCTCAGACTCTCTTCCTAGATTGTCTTTTCATCCATGAACCAAATCCGAATTTGCTTCGGTGCCAGAAAAATTGAGTGCTTTACTTTAACAAAGGGTATCAATGCTATCTGTACTGTAAACACGTTTAAAATATGGATTCAAGAAGGAGGATGATTTCAAAAGCCTGATGACTTCAGTGCCAAATTAGGGAAAGTTTTCTGACCCAAAAATTGATTATCATTTATTATCTGAGTATCTGATACAGGCACTCATGGCTCCCAAGAATTCCTAAGCTGGGCTAATGGGTTCATATTATGAATCCCACACTATAAAATGATTTGAGTCCAGTGAAACTCATTAGGGATAAGAATATTTCAGGAATCCTTAATATTTTGATTTTTGTTTTCTGAAATTGATTTAACTTTATCTTATAATTTCAGGTTGTCTAAATTTGGCATTCTTTGCATGTGATGTTTGACCATACCATTGACTGTTATGGGAATTCAGCATTGTATGTCTCTCTTTACACCGTGGTGCACTTAAATTGTGGAATTTTTACACTTTAATGTAGAATAAAGACTACTTTGAAGATTTAAAAGAAAGGTTTTCCTTTCAAATGATTCTTAAAGGCTATGTGTACCGTATATATGGTTGTATCCTGGAGAAAGAACTGAATTCTGCACAAATAGCTAAATCCTTGTGGCTTCTCTATTTGTCATTTGAAAATCAGGACAAAATTACTGCTTGTTAAATATATGTTGTAAAAATTTCCAGAAATATAAAATCATATTTTAAACTTCAAAACCTACATAAACTATATTACCATCATTATAATTAGCTATGTAATTTCTTTTAAAATCTAATACAACATATTTCAAAAATATTTCAACAATTTTAGTAGCAAAAATTTTATGAATAACATTTGAAATTAAATTAAGAAAATGGCCATTTATGAAATACTGACACCATATGCCTGGCAGAGAAATATATATTTAAATGAATTATCTTACTTCATCTTCTGCAAGAATCTAAGTATATGATGAGGTAAATATAGTTTTGCTCGTTCTTGTTATAGATGGGAAGAAAGTCTTTTAGATATTAACTAGTACTCTCAAATTCACTTAAAAGTTTAGAAAGAAGTGAGGGTTCAAAGCTATGTTATAAAATTAATATCCATGTTTCATAATCAAATCTTAACATTTGTTTCCTAGAATCTTCTTACATGTACAAACAAGAAATCGAGCAAAATAGCTGCTTAATTTGACTGGACATGTTAGTTAAAATAAATACCTGTATAATTATGAACTGAGTTCAAAATTGAGGAGGAAATCCAATAAATTCAAAGGTTACCAAAGGTTTCCTGGGGATGGGTCTCTTTAGATTTCCTGTGTTTTGCTTGCAGAAATGAGCATCTGAAGATCTAAATGAAATGTATTAATACCAATCTCACTGTAAACTTATTTTACTACCGAATTCTTATTTATTAAAATGTTCCAGTCTTCCTTCTTTCTCCCTAAGGTGGGTGTGATGAGGGCTGGCATATGCTAAACAACCAATTGGGTCCTATTCCCTAATTAAATGATCTCAGGTATATAGTGAGATGTAATTAGTAAGCACTTATTCATGTATTTGAAAGTACCATGTGAAAAAAAATGTATCACTATTCTCACAATAATTAAATTCTTCTTTTACTTGGGACAGAGAAGATAGAAGCAAGGATAGAAAGATAATGAGAATGAATGGAAAGGAAAACAATTTATTCCAACTTAAGACCTATGATTTCCTCTAAGGCAGAAGAGATGGTACAAGGTGGTTAAGACTTAGGTTTGAATGTGTAGGCTCCACAACCCACCAGCAATGTACTTTTGACAGAATACTTAACTGCTCTGTGCTTTAATTTCCTCATCCATAAAGTAGGACTTTGTGATTCTTAAATGTAAAAGAGTTACGATAACCTCTAGGATATAGAAAAGCCTAGATATTGTATCTATTATTAATATTTTATTTTCAGAATTATTCCAAAGGTCTTGGTCTTAAATTTTTTTCTCTTTTCATAAATAGCCAAATCATATACTCGTGTCTAGAAAAATTATATTTTTAACTCTATTTAATATCAAAATAAGGCTCTTTAAGACAAGTGTAAATTCAAGGAATAATATTGGAACTTCTTCTACACAGAAGAATTCTTCTGTTGCAATCCATTCACTCATTTATTCTTATTTATTCAACATTTATTATCTATTACATGCCTGTTGCCCTGTATATATGACAGCTGTCAATCGCTTCTCTTCCTGTATGTGTGTCACTCCACACATCAAGAACTGGTGTCTACTTTCCTCTTTTTGAATCTGACTGAACTTGTTCTCACAAATAAAATGCAGAAGATACGTTGTGCCAGTTTCTCTTAGCTTTTAAATCAACTGTCAGCTCCTGTTTCCTCTCTTTTGGGAACCAGCTTCCGTATAGATGTTCAGCTAAGCTGAGACTCGGTGTACTCTGAGAAAGCCTAAGCCCATCGAGAAGCTATATGAAGAAGAGAGAGATGCTCACTCAGTCACTAGTAGTTCTAACCATCCCAGACATGTGAAAGAAGAAGCAACCCTACATTGTTAACCCTTCAGGTGCCTGAAACTGCTCAACTAAGTCCAGGTCACATTGTAGATTTGTGAGAAACAAAAATTGTCTTAAGCTACTTCAGTTTACAAGTGGTTTGTTAACAGAGGGTAACTGAAACAATGCTATCAACTCAGTAGAAGTAGCCCATGAGTAGTATCTTTAGTTATGAAGTTCTCAGCCTTGGTAACTAGTGATAACAGATAAGATAGAGCTAAGAGGTGAGACGAGATGAAAAACAGGAGAACAGAAGAGTCTTATATTTCATGCATGGTTCTCTTGAAGGCAGATCTAGACGCTCAAGTTTGTCAATATATCCAGAGATTAATAGTATTCATAAATCAGAATGCCAACTTAATAATATGTTATACCAAGGGAACTGGAATATTCTAGCCAGCACAATCATTGTCTGTTCCACAAGCTACATGAATGGCCAGTTTTTAATCAAAACATTGCATGGTGAGTATGGATCCCAATAGAAGGAGGTAGCCCTATGCTCTCAATGGCAGAAATCACAAAACCAGGATAATCTGAGGCTCCTAAGTAGGATAAGCCTGATAAGGAGGGGAGAATATGAGTATCAACTTCTACAAAAACTGTCTGTATTTCTGGACAGTGCTGGACGTGCATTAAGAAAATCAAGCCATCTGATCTCTTAAGGCTTCATGCTGCCCACTACCTTTAATTAACAGTCTTTTTCTAGACAGGGTGTTCAACACTGAATTATGATTGGGCTAGCTTTTCCCATTTGCTATGACTACATTAAAATGATTGATAAAAATATGTTCTCTTGAAACAAAACCAGGAACACTGAGATAGCTCTGGGTGCCTGTAAAAGTCCCCTGTTTGATTTCTGGGTAGTCCTTAGGGTTATATTTCCACATTTTTATTAAGTACATTTACACCCTAATTTTACAACCATTTAGCATGTTACCCTGGACCCATGTTTTATGATAGAAGCTTTCATGCATTTTCCCAGGCTTCTTTATTGTTATGTGTTATAAGATCACCCCAAATGTGGCTTTCCAGCTTGGACACTGAACTACCTTAGCAATCCATGTATTTCTCAGGCCCTTTAATTTTTCCCCACAGATGACATCATTTTTTTCTTAGACATATTTATGACTCAAGGTTCTATTTGAAAGACTGTCACTTTTCTTTTCATACATGCATCTTCTGAAATTGCACCCCTCACAGTTACATCTGTGTTGACAACGTTTGTGTAGAAGGCTTTTAGGTCTGTCTCTCCCTCCTTTATCTCTCCCCCAATTCCAGTCCTGCTAGGTAACTTTATTGAAGATTTTACCTGTGTCTTAAAAATCAACATGCCAAATACGGAACTCTCCCACAATTCCTCGAACATCCCCACAAAACTTTCCTTTGACTTCTTTATTTTCCTTGTAATAGAACAGGGTTTTTTGGTGAACATTCTCTCTACCTATTAGCATGCAAGTCATAGTCCAAGTCCAGAATTCATCTCAACATTGTTCAAATCTCTCTCTTCCATTTTCACCACCAGTACCTCAGTTAGGGCTCATGTATTTCTCTCCTAGGACTGCTGCAACAGATATTTAACTTTTCTCTCTGCCTCCTGCTTTTTCAAACTCCAAATGAGTCCATGAAAACTGCCAGAGAGCTCCTCTTAGCCACTTTCCAATTATTCACTGCTTAAAATCCACAAGGGCTCTTTTTGGTTTACCAAGTGAAACCCACATTTTCAATTTGACTTTCCAATCCTTCCATAAACATTTAATCTCATTACTCCCATATGTGTACCTTATATTCTGAGCAAATTGGAATCTGGTGGTGTTATTAACTACATCACATATTTTTTTTTCAGTTCTGTGTTTTTGCCCTTCTCTCCACGTACAAAGTTTTCCGCCTCCATCTTCCTACCTAAAAAAAAAGTAATATATACCTCTGAGGCACACTGCAAATACAGACTTTTTCATAAAAATTTTTCATAATCCTTTTTTTGAATATTTATAGTCTCTCCTTTTTGAATATTTACAGTAATCTGTCTCTCATAATATTACTTGCAACATCAGTCATTTATGCACCAGATTACCCAATCTTTTCCACCAGGTTCTAGGGTCCCTGAAAAAAGTAGCTGTGCCTTATTCAATTTTATAATCTTAATGACTTGCACAGTGCCTGGCACACTGTGGAAGCTTTCAAATGTTTACCTTGGAATAGACCAGAGTTAAGTGGCCCACACGAGGATCAAGTCCATGACCTTAGTCTCATTATCACTGAAGCCTGGCCACAAGAAAAATATGAAAAGTGGCAAACTTTCTTGTTATATTTAAGCTTTAATTAAAGTACATTTAATTCTCAAGACAAGTTCCAGTTTAGTGACCCTAAGAAAAATAGAGAATGTCCTCTACTCATTAACTGAGCAGGGATTAATCCAAGTCCCTCTAGGAATTTCCATTTTAAAGCAGTCAATATTTGCCCAAACTGAAAACAGAGATAAGTGCCTAGAGATAGAGACATGGGGAGTCATGAAGTTCTTAAAAGTTAAATGCATTTGGTTAGCCAGAAAAGGTTACTTCTATATTCTGAGATCTGCTTTAAGTATTGGAAAGGGTAAAAATAAATAAATAAATAAAAATAAAAACTCATATACAATTACTATTCTTTAAAAAAAAAAAAACATTTCATTTATTTGTCAGAGAGAGAGAGAGATCGCACACAAGCAGGGGGAATAGCAGAGGAAGAGGGAGATGTGGGCTCCTCGCTGAGCAGGGAGTCTGATGTGGGACTTGATCCCAGGACCCTGGGATCATGACCTGAGGTGAAGGCAGGTATTTAACTGACTGAGCCATCTCAGGTGCTCCATGATTACTATTCTTACAGAGCAGATATAGGGGAGCCTGGGTAGTTCAGTGGGTTAAAGCTTCTGCCTTTGGCTCAGATCATGATTCCAGGGTCCTGGGATCGAGCCCCGCATCAGGCTCTCTGCTCAGCAGGGAGCTTGCTTCCCTCTCTCTCTCTCTCTCTCTCTCTGCCTACTTGTGATCTCTCTCTCTCTCTGTCAAATAAATAAATAAAATCTTTAAAAAAAAAAGAGCAGATATATATATTCTATATATCTATATCTATCTATCTGTGTATATATATACACACTCATACACATATACATATACGTGTATATATAGGAAATAAAAATATGTATGAATATGTTTAGACATATGAACATATATTTTAAAAATTTATATATTATATATAGGCATATATACATGAAATAAGTGAAGGGAGGCACAAATATCTACATATAAGTATATTGCATGTATATGTGTATTTTTATTTACTTACTATAGTTTCTAGTCTACTTACTGTTTACTATTCACGACCTACTTCTATTTGCCTCTCTGCCATAGAGCTTTTATTCCTTTATACCTGGATTATTCTTCAATCTATGACAATCTAGGTCAGCACCAGGGATGTTTTTCTCCAAAGGTCTAGATAGTAAATACTTGAGCCCAGGAGGCCACATATGGTCTCTGTCAAAACTACTCAAACCTGTATTGCAGTGGGAAAGCAGCCATAGACACTACATAGATGGATGGGTGTGGCTGTGTTGACAGGTGTACCAAACACAACAGAGGCTAGAATTGGCTCTTTGCTGATCTGGATTATTTGCAGACTCCAAAGCTTTCTCCATCCAGGAATTCCTCCATATTGTCTCTATCTTACTTAAATTCCTCATTGATTCCCCCCTGCCCTTTGCCAAAGGTGTAGATTTCCTTGATATTTAAACTGAAAGAGGAAAGGGAAAGAGATTGGAGGCTAAAGAAGATGAAGAAAATGGGATGTTTGATTCAGGGCATTATGGCAAGAGAACTGGAATATCTAGGAAGGGGGCTGCATCTACCAAATAAAATTTTCCTCTAATTCTTTCTTTGGGATGCAGGGAGACTTGGGTAAAACCAGATGCTTTCTAACACAATGCAACTTTCTTACTCATTATGGACAAAACAACCACTGACATAAACAACAAATAAGCCTAAGAGCTAATTCAATACCCCCTGAGCCTTTAGTATCAGGGGAAGAGTAAAACCCTCTGAGCAAGAAGGAAGTCAGCTGAGCAAGAGGTGATAACACCTAACTCCCTTCTCATTTTTGTGAACTTGCTGCTCTGAGTTGGCCCGACATTTGGGGATGACAGTAAGGTAGGAAAGGCAATTCAACAGACAGATTGCTTAGACTGCTTGGAAACATAGGGAGATTGAACATAAGTCTTCTGGGTCAAAATTCTTGTTATTCTTCTTGGGAAGGCATTTCCTTCCCAAGAGCTTTGCCAGAGTAGAACAGGTAAAACAAGGTGGATACGCAGGATATACGTCTCCTCACTGAACATTCATCAGGCTCAAAGTCAGCAGTACCAAAAATTCCCTGAAGCATCTGATAGTCATTTAACCTTAAAAACTTTTAAATCTTGCATTTTAATTTTCCTCATTATGACAATCTTTTTTTTTTCTAATTTGTGGGATAAATTTCTCCTAAATTCCTATCTTTCTATTCAGAATTCCTTTAGTTGGAACTAACTAGTTAGTTAACTAGTTAACATTAGGTCTTTGAACTAGTTAATTTTTACTTACATGGGTGGATTTTTATTAGAATGCTAATATAAATTAGTTTTGAATAAAGCCTTAAATTCTATTTGATCCTAATTGATCAAATGTCTTCTAGATTCTTGGTTACTTTCACTCTTGTGGTTCAAAGAATGCACATTTCAAGTTTTATGCCATTTTGTTTCTTTTCCTTCACCAAGTCTTTCTCTTAAGAACCTAATTACTAGCACGGTTTTTCCTGAATTTAATAATTTAAATATTTAACTTGGCACCATTCTTACAAATTCCTTTCTGCATCAGTATTTATCATTGTGGTTGGAAAGTAACTGCATACCACATCTATTTCTCTTTTTCCTGGTTCTAGAGGTAGGAGGTTTCCCAGTCACTCTTTCTGTTTATTGCAACCATACCACAGAAGCAGGTGAAATGTGGTGGGAATGATGGGTGTCCCTTTTGGATCTGGCCTATAAAGACCTCCCATATTAACCTTAATCGTTTCCGCCCACTGGCTGGAAGTTAGGGACTCAGATGCCCTGAAAGATGGTGGGACCATGAGATGGAAGGAAATTGGGTCCCTAAATCAACACATGGAAGACATTTTTGTCCTGCAGCTCTGACCCTTGCAGACACTATCAAGGTAATGGGCAAGAAACTTAACACTATTACCCATTACTCTCCAGGATGCTTTCTATGATTTCATTGTTCCTTCCTCTGTAACCCTCTTCTTTTCCTAGTTGGAGCCACTTGACATCAATTGAGAGGGATTTTAAAATACAAAGCAGTGAAATATTGCAATCACTTTCATTCCATGTCATTTTGACAACAAAACTGAAATGCAGTTACTGTTTATCTTTACAGACGAAGACAAGGAAGATCAAAAAGTTAAGTGTTTTTTCAAAATTACATACCTAATGAATGAAAGACCAGTATTCAAATATTCAAATATTCAAAGCCTGCCAAAGCCCAGGCTTTTTATATTATGTCACTTTTAAAAAACATGTTTCAGAACCTCTAAAGTGCCTTTAATGTTATCACTACTCCAACAATCTCTTTCTCAACCTACAATGAACACAAAGGCTTCTGGGAGACCATTTATGGCCTGTGGTGTCAGTAAGGCATTTAAGGATTAAAGGATAATGAGAAAAATATTTTAGGGAAAAGTATTCCCCTAAACTTTATTAATAACTTCCCTTGGGCAAAGTCCAGGAAGTCTGGTTATGCTGTTTTCTACACTCTAAGGGCTTGCTGGGATTCCACTATGGCACCCAGGCCAATGAGAACATGGTAAAATTTTTAAACTCAAAAAGCAGAAATCAAGACAAAACTCCATTGATTTAAAAAGAAGTTGTTAAATATTCTTCTTAAATGTGAGAACTCCATATATCACGAGCTCCTGGGGATGAAGTGACACATGACATTGTACTCCACATCATCTTTATATTTATAGATAAGACAAGAGTAACATCTCTCTTTTTGTAGAATGTCACTATGCCCCATCTAGCACCGTTCTTATGAGTACCATCATTACTCTCACCTTCCATTTGCCTTGTGATGCTCAGTGCGGAAGCTATTCTTATTCCTTTTTCAGTGAAAGAGAGACCTATATCACGGAATCTCAGTTAAGTTAATGATAGTTCTTTTTTTTTTTTTAATTTAAAATGAATAAATGACAAATGAATAGTTCCAAGGTTTGGGCATTTATTGAATTTCTACTATGTACCAGCTATAAATTTGATTAACATCATTTTATAATATCTTGACCTTTCTCCAAATATTTACTGATATCTATTTACCAAGTACTATTTTTTTGTGCTTGCTGATACATAGTTGTGAGCTAGATAGACAATGTTCTTACTTTAGGATGCTTATAACAGCCCTTTGGGGGGAAAAAAAAAGTGTGTTTACCATTCTACTACAGATGATGATTGAGGATTATAACAGTTAAAAACCTAATCTAAGACTCACATAGCTGAATTTAAACATGCCAAAATTCAAATTCATGATCATTTGATATAAGGTCAGTGATAAGACTGTTACTCATGATGTAGTTAGAGGCAAAATAAGGGGGAAAATAGGAAATTTTGTAATTTGATGGGAATAATAATCTGACTAATAAGACAGTACTTATATTTTTAAAAAGCTCAACAGACAGTATAATTTAAGGGAAAATGTACTGGTCAAATTATCATACATACATTAGTAATTTTGAGCTGAAGTAAGAAAAAGGGGGTCAGGAAGGTTTTCATGGAGATTTCCACTGGCTGTAATATGCTTACAGAGATGTGATGAGAAAAATGACTGTCCAGGGGAGATAAAACACAGAAAATACAGAAAGGGAGAGATTTATGTTTGAATCATAAGAAGTTAAACATAAATAATGTAGCTTGTTTAAAAAAATGAGATGTGGGTGGGATCTATTAGGATGTGGTACTGAAAGCCAGGAAAGGAATTTGTATTTTTTTTTTTCAAAGATTTATTTATTTATTTTAGAGAAAAAGAGAGCAAGCAAGTAAGAGGAGGGGCAGAGAAAGGAAATCCTGAAGCACACTTCTCACTGAGCACAGAGCCTGATGTGGACCCTGAGATCATGACTTAGCTGAAATCAAGAGTTGGCCACTTAACCAACTGAGCCACCCAAGTCCCCAGGAATTTGTATTGTTAAGGAGGGTACTTGGAAGTCAGTGTATTGATGATTGTTAAAAAGTAAACAACAAAAAAAAATTATCTTCAGGAGGTAGAGGTGGTGATATCAATAGAGGAGGCTCCTGATCTTTCTTGGTGCATCCCCCACGGATGAACCAAACATACAGCTACAAATAGAGCATTCTCTCTGAAAGAAATACAGCAACTAGCTGAGTGACTCCTGCACACTGGGTAAGAAAATACCTAGATTGAAATGAGAGAAAAGGCTGACATCCTCTCTATAGACTCTACTTCTGACACAGTAGCATACAGTCAGGAGGCAATCTCCAACTCCAGGCTTCTCCCTGAGGAGTGAAGAGTTTGGGTCATACATATTGTCTCAACTTTTAACATTTCCACTCAAGGAATGAGCCCCCAAAACACCTAGTTCTGAAAGTCTAAAGAGTTTGTGTCCACGAGACCCATTGGACTACAGCAAACTGAAGAAGCTTGTGAATGAGTACTTGCTGTGGCTATATCCCCCAGGGCTCAGCACAAAGAAAACGGGCAAAAACACCAGTTTTCTACTCTTTTTTTTTTTTAATATTCCATTTATTTATTTGACAGAGATCACAAGTAGGCAGAGAGGCAGGCAGAGAGAGAGGGGAGGAAGCAGGCTCCCTGCTAAGCAGAGAGCCCGATGTGGGGCTCGATCCCAGGACCCTGAGATCATGACCCAAGCTGAAGGCAGAGGCTTAACTCACTGAGCCAACCAGGTGCCCCACCAGTTTTCTACTCTTTCCCTGAAAGGGTTTAACTGCCTATTTTATACACTGTTTCCTAAGTGTCTGCTTTCTAACTTAGCACACATCTAGGGACTGGCTGCAATTCCTTCCAGAACCAGGGGGAGTTGATGAGCATTTCTACTACCTGCTCCCTCCATTGAAGTTCACTTCAGTGATAAAACCAGCATCTCTCTGGAGGGCTTGTACACATGTATGGCACCACAGTTTTTCTGACTAGTACCCAAAGGATGGTGCCTGGATTGCCTGGCTCTGGTTCCAATGGAGTTTGCATTCACAAGTACCATAAAACTATAGAAAAACCAAGAAACAGTTTTTAAACAAGTGCAAGAACACCCCCCAATGGCTATACACTTAGGCTTAGCACAGAGGGAACAGGCAAAAATGCCCATTTTCCAGTTTTTTTTTTCCTGGAAGAGGCCTAACTACATACTTTCTCAACTGCTGCCTTAGAGTCTGGCTTCTTATCAGCCTGCATCTGGGTGCTGACTGTGATCCTCCAGTTTGGAATATTGGTGGGTCTGTCTTCAAACACTTTCAACTACTGGAAGCCACTAAGAACAAATATGGTGGTTTGGACAATCACAAAGTTATAAAAAACAACCAGTGCTTAGCACAGGCTGATTGCCAAGATTCATCTACACAGCACCAATCTGTCAAGACTGGGTGTTTTATCAAATGTGCAGAAACCAACACAGAGAGTCAAGGAAAGTGAAGAAGCAGGAAAATATGTTCCAAGAAAAAGAATGTCACAAATCTCCATAAACCGATCCTAGTGAAAAAGAAGATAAGTGATTTACCCAATAGAGAATTCAATACTGTTATAAAGATGTACACCTTAATCAATGAATGAAGAAAGTGAGAATTTTAATAGACATAGACAACAAAAAAATTTACCAAACAAATCATAGAGCTGAAGAACAGTGAACTGAAAAACTTAATAAAGGGGGTCAAAAACAGACTAGATCAAGTAGAAAAAAAGATTAGTGAGCCTGAAGACAGGGCAATGGAATTTGTCTAATCAGCAAAAATGAATAATAATAAAATAAAATAAAATAAAAATTAAAAAGGAGAGTGGCTGACTTAAGGGATACCATCAAGCAGACCAATATATACATTATAAGGTTCCCAGAAAAAAATAGAGAAAGAAAAGGACAGGGAGCTTATTCAAAGAAATGACTAAAAACTTTCCCAACCTGGGAAAGAAACAAACATCCAATCCAGATCCAGAAATCCTGGAGAGTTGCAAAGAAAAATAAATCCAAAGAGGCCCATAAGGAGATATATTGTAATTGCCAAAATTTAAAGATAAAGAAAGAATGTTAAAAGCAGCAAAAGAAAAACAACTTATTATGTACAAAGGAACCCCCAATGAGACTATCCATAGATTTATCAGCAGGTACTTTAAGGCAAAGGGAATAGAATCCCATTTTCAAAGTGTTGAAAAAAAAAAAAAAAGCCACCCAAATCTATCTGGCAAGTATATTATTCAGAATTGAAAGACAGATAGTTTTCTAGATAGCAAAAGTTGAAGGGGTTAATCACCACTAGATTGGCTTTATAAGACATGTTAAAAAAAGAAAAAAGTTATTTAAGCTGAAACAAAAGATTGTTAACTAGTAGCAGGAAAACATATCAAAATACATAAAACTTACTGGTAAAGGTAAATAACTTTGAGTTCAGAAAATTTTAATATTGTATTGGTGGTGGGTAAATCCTTTGTGACTCCAGTATAAAAGTTAACTGAAGAAGTATAAAAAATATAAGTACAATAATTTGGTAATGGATACACTAAAAAGATGTAAATTGCGACATCAAAAACAAAATGTGGGGATGTTAAAATATAGAGCCTTCTTACGTATTTGCTGTTGTTATTAGCATAAAATAGACTACTGTTTTGTATAATATGTTTTATGTAAGCCTCATGGTAACCATAAACCAAAACCTACAGTAGATATGCAAAAGATAAGCAGATGAGACCCCAAGCATACCACAGCAGGAAATCATCAAATCACAAGAAAACAAGAAAGAAACAGGAATTATAAAATGGCCAGAAAACAATTAACAAAATGTCAATAATAAATTCATACCTATCAACAATTAATTTAAATGTAAATGGGCTGAATTCTTCAATCAAAAGACAGAGTGACTCCAAATCAAATGCAAGTCAAAATTCAAATGAAAACCAAATGAAATATCATCTCACAGCAATCATAATGGCTAGTATCAAAATATAAGAAGTAACAAGTGTTGGGAAGGATGTGGAAAAAGGGAAACCTTGTGCGCTGTCGGTGGGAATATAGATTGGTGCAACCATTACGGAAAATGGTATGGAGTTTCCTCAAAAAAAAAAAATTAAATATAAATATCATATGATCTAGTAATTCACTTCTGGGTATTTACACAAAGAAAACAAAAACACTAATTTGAAAAGATATATGCACCCCATGCTCACTGTAGAACTATTTACAAGAGCCGAGGTATGGAAGCAACCTAAGCGCCCATTGATAAATGAATGAATAAAAAGATGAGATCTTGTCATTGTAACAACATGGGTAGACCCAGAGATGAAATAAATCAGATGGAGAAAGACAAGTACCATGTAATTACACATATATATGAGTTCTAAAAAACAACACAAAACAAACACACAGAAATTTAGTCATAAATACAGAGAACTGGTGGTTGCCAGAGTGGAGGGTTGGGGGGGAGATGGGCAAAATAGGTGAAAGGGATTAAGAGGTATAAGTTTTCACTAATAAAATAAATAAGTCACAGATATGGAAAGTACAGCATAGGGAATATAGTTAATAATGCTGTAAAACTGTATCATATCAGATGAGGACTACATTTATCATGGTAAGCATGGAAGAAAGTATAGAATTGTCTAATTATTATGTCATACTACTGAAATTAATATGCCATTGTATGTCAACTATATTTCAATATTTAAAAAATGGATTAAATTATTACAATTGCTACAACAATTTTGGAGAGTATATATATTATAGGAGATAATGATAATAATCAAAATATATAAAAATGTCCATATGTTTGTCTTAAATGCTTTACTACGGAAATTGAACTCTACAGAAATAATTTTTAAAATGTTAAAGCTACATAAGCCAAATGTTCATTGAAGCATTGTATAGTGTAGCAAAAAACACAGAAAGAGGCTTAGTTTTCATAACATAAAGGTAAATTATGTTACATCAACTTAATGGAAAATTATTCAGCTATTAAAATGAGTGACTATGATAATCATTTAGAAGCATGAAAACTATATTCTAAAAGTTAGTTAAAGCAGTGGATTACAAATTTGCATGGAATTGGGATTACAGCTATGCAACATATCTGGTATTGCATAAAGGTATAGTGAAATTTGCAAAAGTAAAAAGAGAGAGAGAGAGAACCTGAAAGGATTAAAAAAACAAACCAAAACAAGACCCAATTATATGCAGTCTACAGGAGACTTACTTAAGCTTTAGGGAACACACATCAAAGTGGAGGAATGGAAAAGATGGAAGCCAAAAAAAAAAAAAAAAAAAAAAAAGAAAAGAAAAGCAGGAGTAATTATACTTAGATAAAATAGGCACTTAGCCAAAACTGTAACAACAGACAAAGAAAGTAATTATATAAGGAAAAAGGGGTTGATTCAACAAGAGGATATCATAATTGCAAATATTTATGCACCCAACATTGGAGCATCTAAGTCTATAAAGCAAATATTAACAGATTTTAAGGGAGAAATAGCAATATAATAATAGTAGAGGAGTTCAATATCCCATCTTCTACAAGTTACAACATTCTGGCAGAAAATAAATATGGAAAACTGGACTTAAATTATACATTAGACCAGGTGGATCTAATAGACATTTACAGAACATTCCATTCAACAGCAGCAGAATATACAGTTTCTCAAGCACACATGAACATTATCTGGGATAGATCATATGTTAGTCCACAAAACAATCTTGATAAAATGAAGAATAAAGATTATGTGATCATCTCAATACATGCAAAAAAGTATTTGACAAAATTCTATATCCTTTCATGATAAAAATTCTCCACAACCTGGGTATAAAAGGAACATACCTCAACATAATAAAAGCCATGTATGACAAGCCCAGTTAACATCAAATTTAGAGGAAAAGCTCTCAGAGATCAGAAACAAGACAAGGATGCCTACTCTCTCTACTTTTTCCAAAATAATACTCCAAGTCCTAGTCAGAGCAGTTGGTCAAGAAAAAGAAATAAAAGTAGTCTAAATTTAAAGTAAAATTATCTCCATTTGCAGAAGATATGATTTTACATATAGAAAACCCTAAAGATTCTACCAAAACAATGTTAGAATAAACAAATTCAGTAAAATTGCAGGTTACAAGAATTAATATGTGAGAGTTAGCTGCATTTATGCACACTAATAGGAAAGTATTGGAAAGAGAAATTAAAACAATCCTGATTACAATAGCATCAAAAAGTATAAAATACTTCAGACTATATTTAACCAAGGAGGTAAAAGATCTGCACACCAAAAACTATGAAACAGCAATGAAAGGAATTGAGGAAAATAGAAATAAATATAAGGGTATTCCATATTCATAGATTTGAAGAACTGGTACTCTTAGAATGTCCATATTGCCCAAAGCAATCTACAGATGCAATGCAAACCCTGTCAAAAATACAACTGCATTTTTCACAGTTATAAAAAATCCTAAAATTCATACATAATCACAAAAGATGCTAAACAGTCAAAACAATTTTAAGAAGGGAGAACAAAACTGGAGACATCACACTTCCTAATTTTAAGCTGTTTTACAAACCCGCAGTAATCAAAATAGTGTGCTAATAGCATTAAAAAAAAAAGACACATAGCCCAATGGAAATAATTAGAGTTGATTAATTTTTGAAGGAGTCAAGAATATATAATGCAGAAAGAATAGTCTTTTCAACAAATAATGTTGAGATGTAAAGACTCAAAATACACAATACAAATTCAAAATAACTCATAGCAAAAAACAAACAACCCAGTTAAAATATGAGCAAAACTCTATAGCAAAAAATAAACAACCCAGTTAAAATATGAACAAAAGACCTGAAAAACATTTTTCCAAAAAAGAGACAGACATGGCTAACAGGACATGAAAGGTGCTTAACATCACTAATCAGCAGGGAAATGAGATATAATACTGTAATGCAATAATACCACATGAGATATGACACATTTGTTAGGATGCCTATTATCAGGAAGAAAAGAGAGAGTAAGTGCTATGGAGGATGTGAAGAAAAGGAAATTCTTTTGCTTTGTTAATGGTAATATAAGTTGGTATAGCCACGACAGAAAACAGCATAAAGTTTCCTCAGGAAATTAAAAATCAAACTATTATATGATCCAGCAATCCCACTTCTGGGTAATTATCCAGAGAAAATGAAATCATAATCTTGAAGAAATATTTGTACTCCCATGGTAACAAATACTAACTATTATTACCAATAAACTTAATCAAGTCAAGACCTTGTTTTATCATTTTTTTTATTATGAAGAGCTTAAAGCTCCTAAGGATTTTGGATGCCTGCCCCTGGTTCAGCACAGTGATCATTTCCCTGTGTCCAGCCTTTTCTATCTTAGCTTCAGTGCCACCAGACTCTTGTCTCTAAGGGACTCTAATGCAACCTTATGCTGCTTCTAATTTAGCCTTGCATTTATCAAGTCTTGGATTTTGCCTTGTTCCCATAATCCAGATCCTTCTCAGAAACCGAGTTCTCTAATAGAAGAGAAAAAGCATCACCTATCAGAACACTCAGAGACTGTCTCTACTTCTCTGTCAATAGCCTTGGGTGTTGCATAGTTTCGCCCTCCCTCAAGGCCAGGGTCTCCCATTCTTTTCTGGAAAGGATGGATAATTATTCTAATTTAGGAGAGTCCTAAGGTTTCTATCATAACTGCTCAGCTCTGCCCCTGTATTGCAAATGCAGCCATTAAGAATACATGAATTTATGGGCTTGTTTACATTCCAATAAAACTTGATTTACAAAAAAAAGTGCGTGTAGGATTTGCTTATGTTCTTAATTTTAATCTGAACCTCTGCTCTATGCCCCTTGCAATTCTTCTTTTAGCTTAATTTTGTGGGACTCCAACAATCTCAAGGGTAACCCACCCGGAGCCAATAATTTTGCCAAAGGTATGACATGGACTATAAGTCAGAAAGAAAAATTTCATTTCTACCTTTTCTCTTTTTTGGCTATGAATCTCAAAAGCAACACTTAAAATGTATCTCTACCTTGTTTTTATCCATTCGTCATTAGTAAGTCTGGCTCCTGCTCCCAGGATAAGGATATGTAAGCAACACAACCACAAGCTGTCACTGGTGGTTAGGGGCACCCCACAGGGAGTGTGCGGAACACTTGCAGGGTTGTCTCAAGTTTGCCTTTCAATCTGGTAGCAGGTGGAGTCTCAGGTTTCTCATCACCATAAAAATAATGTAATCCCCATTGCAAATTGGAAAAAGGCTCCCAGGAATAAACCTTGAATATGCTGCTGGTATTTCAGGAAAAGAGAAGCAGGTCTTAACTGAGACAATTACTGACCTCTGGAACTTTTCTTAAGAGTTAATAACAGAGCCAGGAAGTGCCCCTCCTCTAACCATGGCCAATCCTTACATCTCTGCTTTGGTACCATGACTGTTAACCTGTTCAGAGACCATGCCCTATAGTTTAATCCTGCTTCTCTCTCATATATCCAACCAGTTTCTCTCAGATGAATTCTTATTTTTAAACACATTTAAATTTCTCCCAAGTAATGCAAAAACCAAAACAAGCAAATTTTTCATCTTTTTTTTCATAGCCTTTTCCCTCCTTAACTATCTGTATCAGTTGTCTTCCATTTCATACCACTTTCCCTGCAGCCCTTCTAACCTGGTTTCTAGCCTCATCTTTCTACTAAATCAGGTCTTGTTAAAGAACATCACGAACTTAATGACTGTTAAATCCAATGAGCAGTTTTCTCTCCTCAGTTTCCTTGATTCTGAACAATTGCTAAAGTTGACCCCTCCCTCTTCATTAAAATACACTACTTCCTAGGTTTCCATGACAAACCTCTTCCTGAATTTCCTCTTTTCTCTGGCCACTCAATCTGCCCTGTTGAGTGCTGTATTTTCTCATCTTTACCATCTCAGTGTCATGAGGTTCCTATTTCATGATAACCGCCAAGCAAATCTTAGAATATCATCAGGTATAAAAGAAAAGTCTAATTGTGATATGTTAAAGAAATTGTATTTAAGAGTCCTAAGCCCCTTGTTCCTTCCTCTACTGCAGTTCTTAATAACAATAGCACTGGGGGGCCTGAGCAGCACAGCTGGTTAAACATCTGATCCGTGGTTTCAGCTCAGGTCCTGATCTCAGGGTCATGACTCTCAAGCCCTAGGTCAACCTCCATGCTCAGTGCGGAGTCTGCTTTGGATTCTCTCTCTCTCTCTCTCCCCTTCCATGCCACATTCTCATTCTCTCTCTCTCTTTCTTTCTGTCTACCTCTGTCTCTAAAATAAATAAATAAATAAATAAATAAATATATATATATATATATATATATATATATTTAAAAGTAGCATCTTGTTTTAAAATCAAGTCTTTTTTTCAATAATAGCAAATACTGGTATCAGTAGAGCCCAATGGAAACTTTACATTCACTTAATATTTACCTGACTCTTCCCTCACCTAAGCTTATATCTCACTCTGTTCATCTGTCCCTCTGATTTCTGACAAATTTGTTGGGGCTAGTTCCACATTATACAGCTCCCTTCTTCTTATCATGACTTTAAGATACTTAACTGACAACTGAAGAATAATTTTAAGTTAAAGACTTTCAAGATCAAGTCATGCCAATGGCTTCAAGTGTTTGGAGAATAGGTCCAGTGAGAGAATAGGACTCTTATTAAGCTATTAATATTGGAGGCAAAGGGGTCCAAGGCCTCAGAATATGGGCTGTGGGAGGGGTGGTTTTGTGGTGGTAGTTGGGGAAGACAAAATACAACAATGCAAAGAAACCTAGAAATAAGATATGAAATGATGCCTAGATTGAAATAAGTCCCAGAGAGAAAGGTAGAGTTAAGCTACCAAATTTTTCTACTCCATTATTTCTGCCTAGACTCTTAGATTATTTTGAGAGCCATTAATTCAATCTTAACCCTACAAAATATTCATCATTTTTTTTCTCCAGAGATGTTTATTTGGCCTTCGTTTCGAGAGTAATTGATTATCTAATAATTTCACATTTTTAGGTCTCTACTGAATTGTCTCAAAACCAACCCATGGATCAAGAGTTATGAAATAGAAAAGACAAACAACTAGACAGCTTCAATGAGACCATAGCAATGCTCCAACCGGATGGTGGCATTTAAGAAAGATGGCAAATGCCAATGCTGAGGCCCTTCTGTAAGGATTTTGTGTTTCCCATTAGAGAAATAATGTAGCCTCTATCTAATTTGGAAGTTTAAAATTGCAAATCCAAGTCTTGGGAGAAAATTGGGTGCATCACAAGTGAGTATTGCTTAAGTTTCACATGAGTAAATATATTGGCTGTGTTGGTATTATTCAACACTCAGAGCCACAAAATACATTTTTTGTATCATTTTATTTGTAGAAGAATGGCACAATTATTTTCAGAATAATTAACTCCTCGGTTTAGTGACAATTATGTTCCATTATAATAATTAAAATCACACCCTGCTATTTGGATGAACTCAATAGAATAATGATTTCTTAGGGGAAGATTTAATCGGATCATTTTTTTCTCCAGCATTAAAAATATCTGTAAATTATTTCAATTCATGGTACCACTGCTTAATTGTGCATTTTTCTGCTGTCCTATGGAAAGAAATATCACAAACAAAATGGCAGTCTCAACCCACCCTTGAACCATCTGTGCATCATAATTGTTATTGGAGGTATGCCGGGGCTTGGCAAAATGCAGAGCTCATGGCTGGGCATAACAGCAGGGCTACAGATGGTGGGAGTACCTGAAATCAAGTGGGTGAAAGCAGGTGGTGAACAGAATAGTGGTGTTTCAGGGGATTGCTCTATTGAAAAGAGAGCTCTAGTAAGTGAGTGAGAGAAATGAGAAAAGGTCAATAGCTCTCTTGGGGTTAAGTTGACAAGAGCTTGAAAGAGTATTAGGGCCCCAAGCAAATGGGCTAGAATTCAGGAAAGCACTCCTGCTTTAAGGATGAACTGAAGTATAAGGCAGAAAACCAAGAGGAAATGTGCTAGCTCAATATAGTAGGTGTTAGGGAAGAGTTAAGACTTTATGGATATCTTGGTGTTCTATTTCATCCTGAAACATAACAGATACTGGGATCACAGTGGGCAGTGATCAACCCTACTTAGCATCTTGGTAGGTAATGCTACTGCTACATGGTTTGTCTCAATTTGAATTATCTTATATACTGAATGCAGAGGTTAGGGAATTTGGATTGAGGTAGGTGTTGAGGGTCTTAATAGAAAAAGCATAAACTTGGGGCATCAAGGCAAGCGTGAACAGCAATAAACTCAGAAGTACACTTAAATAATACCATTACTCCTTAGATAATTGTAGGTTATGTGGTGGCCCTCTTTGTGAACCCTTGTCAGTGTGAATGACTTGGGAATAAGAGGCAGTTTGTAGCCAGACAGTTACAAACCTTTAGATTAAAAGGTCTACAAGGGCAGGCCAAGTATCTATCACAGCCTGCCACATAGTGAAGGTTTAATGCATATTTGTTGAATAAAAATGAATGGATTATTAAAATGACTCCTAGTGAATCCTGTCAACTGTAGAATTCCCAGGCTCTCTAAAAGTAGGAGTGGGGTCAGGGTTTATGATTTATTGGCTAGTTCTTTATTATTTCCTGATTCTTTTTCTTACTGTTTTATTGTGTTCTAGTAAATGCATACCTCATGAGGTTCAAACTTTCCAGCTCCAACAGAAGGGGGAAAACATTATGAATTCTGGGAAAGAATAGCTTCTCCAAAGACAATAAAAGAAGAACAGAATGTAAAAAGTCTTGTAAAGAGGATTAGAGTTTACTTGGGGGCCCGGATGAGACAGGAGTCATTATGAGATTCCTAACTACACTGAAACAGAAAAGGAACAGAGTGTGTCTTTCTTTAGGAGACGCAGGTACCTTGAACCTAATTCCTCCACTCTACCCTCCTGGTGCAACCAATCCCGCTCCTAACAAAGGGGCTCAACAGTAACTCAGCCTAGGAAAGAGGAGATGCCTGAAATTCTACAGAAAGAACTATATAACCTGATGGTGGCTCAGTACTGGAATAAACCGACCACAAATTTTAATTTTTTAACAATGTAGAGAGTCATGACTATCAGTGTCTAGAGAGTCATCTGGTATTTGGAGGAAAGCTACAACCTAGAAGAAAAAATACTTAAAACAATTTGGACCACACTCTCAGTCTAACTGATGTTGGGTTTAGGTAAGATTGCCTAAGGACACAGTGGCAAGTCCTTTGCTGGTTCCTTGGAATTAGCACCACCTATGTCCCACATTTTGGTCCATTCATAAAATCAAGCCATATATGTCAAACTTATTTTTTAGCTATTCACCCTGTTTCCTTCCAACTTTTTCAATTCATACCATCACACTGGTCCCAGATACTTATTTCTAAACTTAGTTACTGTATCTGCAACAGGATCATTCTCTTGGTGGATCTGACTCTTGGCCAAACTATGATTTTTGAGTCTTTGGCTTTCTGTAGTATCATCAGCATCTTCTTCCTCAAATCATTGTAGTGATTATGTAAAACTTATTCTAGAATTATCTTTTCCATTGCACCACCTCTTGCAAAGTAATGTTACACTTAGCTATAAAGCATGATTTCTCATCATTTTATTCCCAGTTCTTGACACAGTGATTTAGTAGTCAGTAGATATTGGTTGAATGAATGAATGACAAGATCACATCTGCCTTATTTTAAACAAGAGTTTATGAGAAGCTGTCTTTATAAAACGAAAGCTGGAATGGCTTTTCAAATTTCTACATCAACTTTGCATCATTATCCTGGAGTTGTGGATGGATATGTTTCTTGCCCTTCAATATCTCCCAGTCTAGTGGGGAAAACAGATACAGATGTGGTATCTGTGAAGACTGGTGAAGATTTATACAGATACTGAAGGAAGATGGCAGAACAACTGTGCAATCTGTTAGGGTGAAGAAAAGGAAAGGATATCTAACGTGATTTTTAAATATTGAGCAGTAAGTAGATGAAGAGTAATGGGGATTGGTTTCCATGGGAAAAGTGGGTATGGAAAGATATAGAGCCTTTCTAACAGAGGATTATTACAATAAAAGTCAAGAAGTATGATAGAGGACAATTACTTGCAGTTTAATTGTTACTGGAGCATAAAGTTTCAGGCAGAGAAAGACCTGAATGGGACTGGAGAGGTGGAAACGACCAGATCACAGAGGGCATTCTATTCTGATAAGGATCCTAAATGTTGTTCTATGGGCAGTGAGGAAGGACACAGGTAATTAGCAATTTAGAAAACTTGGAAGATGTGCAAATGAAGAGTTGAGATGAGCAACTCCCAAGGCAGGAAAACCAGTTAGAAAGACAAAGCAGTACCTACAGGAGGGAGATTGGGGAAAACCCGAACAAGGCAAAAATAGATGTGAAAATGAAATGTCTAAACTTGGTGCTTGAATGGCAAAGGGTCTGAAAGTTATACTTGAGTCAAGAATAATTCCCAGGTTACTAATTAGGCTGAACAGTTGGATGGTGGTGACAGTAATTGAAAAAGAGCCTGCAAGAGAGGGAAAGGGAGGAATTCTGCTCTGAGGAAGGTGTCTGCAGAACATCCACATTAATCTGTGCACTAGGTAATGGACTGCATGAATTTGAAATTTGAGGAGAAACAGCAGAAAATTGAGGAGAAATTTGAGGAGAAACAATATCAATTTGGAAATCATTAGCATGTAAGGAGTTAAAACCATGAGGAATATGAGCTTGCTCAGGGAGAATGTCAGGAGAACACAGAACTGAGCCCAGAATCAGGACAAATAACTATATTTAAGCAATGAAAGAGAAAGAAAAGCCTATCAATTTAAGCAATCAATATCAGACCAGTCTTAGGTGGCAACATAATATTTCACCATATTCAAATTCTTACCACCTCTTAACTCTATAACTCACTGAAAACTGGCCTCTGCCTCTCAATACCTTTTTGTTTGTTTTGTTTTTTAATTAGACTTTTCACTTAGAAATCATGATAGATTCACTTGCAGGTGAATGAAATACAAAAACCCCTTATGCTCTTTACCAACTTAACCTTATTGGGAACATCTTGCAAACTACAACAGAAAGGATACTGGCTGGATACAGTCAAGATACAGAATATTGTCTTTGGATTTCTCATGTTCTTTTGCATTTATCCCTCAGCCTTCAACCCCTCCTTAACCACTGGCAAGTACCAACAGGTTCTCCTTAGGATTTTATCATTTCAAGAACGTTATGGGAATAGAATCACACAATACACAACCTTTGGATTGGCTTATTTCACACAATGAGACTTTGTGGAGACCCATCCAGATCGTTACGAGTACCATCACTTCTTTTTACCACTTCTTTTTACATCCATGGTATGGATATAATGTGGTTGGTTTAACTAGCCACCTTTTGAGGGGCTTTATTTCCCCACTCACTAGTAGAAATAAAGCTCCTATAAATATACATATACAGCTTTTTGTGTGAACGTAGGTCTTAATTTCGAGGGATAAATGATCAGGAGTGCAATTGAGGATGCCTGTGGTAGGTAATTGTTAAGTTTTTTTGACTGCCACTGTGATTTTTGTTTGAGAATGAGTATACAATTCTACATTCCCCTCAGCAATGCAGTATACATTCCAGTTTCTGTGACTCCTTGCTGACATTTGGTGTCGTCACCACTTTTTATTTTAGCCATTCTGGCAGACAGATGTGATAACTCCTTGAGGTTTTCATTTGTGTTTCCCTTGTGCCTAATGATGTTGAGTAAATTTTCACGTGCTTAGGTGCCATCTATAAATCTTGTGGATAGAATTTATCTTCCTGTCTTTTGCCCAATTTTATAATCCCATTTTTTTTTTTTTTTTTTACTGATGCGATCTGAGTTCTATATTCTTGATATCCCTTCTTTGCTAGCTATGGGTTTTCAAACATTTTTTTCCCACTCTAGTAGTTGTCTTTTTAATCCTTTCATACAATCTTTCATATAAAAGATTTTTAATTTTAATGAAGTCCTGTTTATCATTTTTTCCTTTTATAGACCATGCTTATATGGTGCCAAGTCTATAAACTCTATACCAATACCTCAAAGATTGTCTCCTGTTTTTCCCCCTAAAAGTTTTACAGCTTTAACTTTTATATTTAAGTCTATAATATATTTTTAATAAAATTGTATAGATTTGGGTCATATTTTATTATTTGTTTGGCTTATCAATGTCCACTTGCTCCAGTACCATTTGTGAAAAGACTACCACTAGTTTTTGCTCTTTCTAGTTTTTGCACTTTTGTCAAATGTCAGTTGGACATATTTGTATGGGTGTATTTCTGAGTTCTCTATTCTTTTCTATTGATCCATCTGTCTGCCAATTCCATGTATTCTTGATCATAATAGCTGTAAAGTAAGTTTTGAAATTGGGTAGACTTTGTTTTTCAAAATTGTTTTAGCTGGAAGTTTTGTGGCCTTTCCATATAAATTTTAAGATAATCTATTCTCTCAAAACAAAGAAGGGAGGAAAGTAGGAAAGAAAAGGAAGGGGAAGGGGAAGGGAATAGGGGAGGGGAAAGGAAAGGAAAGGAAAAGGGAAGGAAAGGAAAAAGGAAGGAAAGGAAGGAAGGAAAGAAAAAAAGAGGAATCTTTCTGGAATTTTGGTATAAATTATGTCAAATCAGTATTGGGGGAGAATTCACATATTTACTATGTTGATTTTTCCCAGTCCATGAACATGGCACATCTCTCCATTTATTTACACCTTCTTTGATTTTTTTTTTTTCCATCAGCCTTACATAATTTTCAGCATTCAAATCCTTTACAAGTGTTTTTCTTTTGCTTTTAGATTTATGCCAAAGAATTTCATTTGGGGGAGCTACTTTAAATGGTATAATATTTTGAATTTTATTGTTCATGATTTTTTGCTAGTATGTAGAAATACGATTTATTTGATCTGTTCCTTTTATCTTTCCTTTTTATTCTTTATCCTATAACCCTGCAAAACTAACTTAATAATAAGCTCCAAAAATAGTTCTATAGATTACTTGAAATTTTCTATGACCAGTATGCCAATTGCATATGAGGATAGGTTTATTTCTTCCTTTCTGACCTGGGTATCTTTTACTCCTTTCCTTACTTACTGTATTAAAATTAAAACACTTAGCACCATATTAAATAAGAGTGGTGAGAGCAAAACTCATCTCATTCACTATCTTAGGGGAAAGCATTTAATCACTCAGAAATAAGTATAACATTAGCCGTAGGTAGTTTGTAGATGCCCTCTATCAAGTTGAATTTTCCTCTATCTCTGTCAAGTTAGTCTAACAAATGGGTAGTGATTTCTGTTAAATTCTTACTTTGCAATAATTGATATGAAAATGTGATACTTATTCTTTAACTTATTCATATAGTGGTTTGTACAGATTGATTTTTGAACATTTACCAGCCTTGCACCCTGCAACAAATACAACTTGATCATAGTTTAAAATACTTTTTATATATTGTTGGATTCTATTTGCTAATATATTTTTAAGAATTTCTATCTCATTTGTGAGTGATATTGTTCTTTGGTTTTGTGTGAGAGGGATGTTTTGTTTTTGTACTGTCTTTTCTGTTTTGGTATCAAGGCCACCTCAGATTAATCAAATGAATTGGGAAGCAGTTTTCCTATTTTCTGAAAAGTGCTTAAAATTGGTGTTAGTGCAGCTTTAAATATTTAGTAGTTTTCTCCAGTGATTCTAACTGGGCCTGAAATTTCTTTTTTGAAAGTTTCTAAATTATTTATTTGATTTCCTACATAGTTATGTAATTATGCAAATTATTTACTGCACATTGAGTGACCTGCAGTATTTTTTGGTTTTCTAGTTAGTTGTCTTAAGTTGTTAAATATATCTGTAAAGAATTTTCTGATGTATTTCCTTATCATTCATTTGATGTCTGCAGGATCCATGGTAACATCTCATTTTATTAATATTGGCTGTTTTTATATTTTCTCCTTTTTGTGAGTCATCCTAGAGAATTTTGAAACTATTGATGGTAATTTCAAGTAACTGATGAACTAGTTTTTGGTGTCATTGACTTTCTCTACCCAGCTCCCCTTTTTTTGCCAAGAGTTTATCCATTTAATGTATTTGTTCTCCTAAATATTTCAAGATAGGATGAAAATTTTAACGATTGGGATAGAGGCCTGAGGCATGAACAAGCAGAAACATACTAAACACATACAACAATCATACTGCTAAAACACCATGAAGAAGTAGCTCTAAAATCACAGACCCCATTGCCACGATGTACAATTTATAAGACAGAGTGTGCCAGGAGGAGAAATTCCTGTTAGGATCAAGGAAAAGCCTTTGTGAGAAGAAGACTTTAGGGTGATCCCCATCAGATGAGCACACCCTTGCTCTTGTACTTCCTGTCAACCCAAGGTTAATGTGAAATGATCAGGTGAGAAATTTTCTCTCCCACCACAATCAGCAGCCTCTAAGTTTCCTTATCAAATGTAGATTTGTCTAGCCTGAACGTCTGCAGGGTACAGAGGGCTCAAAGCATTATATAATCCCACGCACTCATCAGGGTCTAAAATAATCCATTCAAGGTTCAGGCTCCACAGTGATTTGCAGAGGGTGAGAGCTGATTCTCTTTTTAACTTCATTAATTTCTGCTCTTATCTTTATTATTTGTTCCTTTTGCTTGCCTTGGAGTTGATTTGGTTTTGTCTAGCTTTTTGAGGCAGAGTCCTATACTACTGGTTTATATTACTGGTTTACACTTTTCTAATATGTGCATTTAGTGCTGTAAATCTCCCTCTTGATGCAGCCTTTAGTTTTGCTATACATATTCTGTTATGATCTATTTTCATTTTAATTCATTTCATATTTTTTTTATTTCCCTTGAGAGCTTTTTTTGATCTATGGATTTAGTGTGTTGTTTAGTTTTGAAGTATCTGGAGATTTTTCTCTTTTTATTATGTCTAGTTTGCTTCCACTGTGGTTAGAGAACAGACTGCATGCTTTAAACTTTATACTTGTTGTAATTTACTTTACTACTTTAAATACAGTTTATGTTGGTATATGTTTGCTAAGCTTCTAATTTCGATATAATTTTTAGCTCTAAAATTTCAATTTGGTCTTTGTAGGTCCTATTTTCTCAGACTTTCTACTTTTCCATTTGTTAAGCCAACTTGTAATTACTCCTTCAGGTATTTTTATCATAGAAACATTAAAATTGTTATCAGATAGTTCTGAGCTATTTTCCTTTTGATGTTGGCATCTGTTATTTGTCTCTTCCTCCCTCCTTGCCCTTCAGTTTGAGATCTTCCCGGTAATTGGCATGGCAAATAATTTTTTATTGAATATTGGACATTTTTATATTGTATAGGACTCTAGAAATCTATCAATCTATCTATTTTTTTTTTTTTTTTTGCCAGTTTTCTCTACTATCACCCTGGCAGAAAAAGATAAGATTCCTGTTAATTCCGTTATGGCCATGTGTAGATATAAGTCTAGTTTTCACACTTGGCCGTCGTGGACACTTGAAGTAGGGGGCTTCTCATTAATGCTAAGAAGGATGGGACATCAGGCTCTGCATATACTCTCTCGCGGTACTATAATGAGGATAGCTTCATTATATTCTCCTAGAGAGCTAGGACTTTCATCACTCAGTGATGGTGAAAGTCCTAGCTCTCTAGGAGACCTCCTCTTATACCACTTTTTTATGGTAGGAGAGGAGATGCTTCTTTACTACCAAGTGGAGATGAAAGTCCAGGCTTCTCACATGGTTCCATTGACACTGCTGGTGGGAAAGGGGTGCTTGTAGTTAGCTGTGGTGGATGAAGCTTTTGGTTCCCTACTCATACGTCTACCACTTCAGTATTGTTGTTGGGGTGTACTTTTATACTCTCTCAAGGGGAGAAAACTATGATCTTCCTTGACTTTTGTTGATGTACAATGGCTGCAGCATATTTTCTGTGGTGGTTGGCTGAAGTACAGTGTTAATTATCTATTGATTTTCTGGTTTCTAGGCTGCCCTTTCCTGGTCCTTTGGTTAGGGGAAATAAAGCTTGTGTAGGTTTTGTTTGTTTTGTCTGTATTTACTGGCATTTATGGTTTGCCAGCTACTTCAGCTTCAAATGAGGTATATATAAGGCAAAAGGAAAACCAGAATATTGGTGTACTCATTCCTCTGGTCCCTGGTCTTAGCCTGCCTTCTCTTTTAGTGTCATATTTGTAAATGTTACATATAAAGACCATGGTTTTTACTTATACTTAGTGTAAAGAAGAGAGAAAAATAGACCTACTACATCTTCTCCGAAGCAGAAGTCTTAATATGTTTTTAAAAACAGCTTATTTCAGTGACATCTAAAATTGATGGATTTCTTTCCATTTTTAAGAGGATACTATTTTTTAGTGTTAACAAGAATAAAATAAAATAATTACTAGTTATCTCCTGGATTTCAAATCTAGTAATCATTTTAGAGACTGTACCATCTTGGAATTATCTTATGTGTGGCCCTTGGACCTCTATTCTTTTCACCATACTAACAGTACTCAGGTAGCATTATCTATTAGAGCAGTGAACATGAAAGCTAGGCAACAGGGGATTGAACCATGAATATGAGAGGAGTAAATAGATAAATATGGACAACTTTTCTGAGGCTTCAGAATCAAAGGGGAAGGAGAGCACAAGATTGGTCAATGGGAAGGAAGGTTTTTATGAAGGAAAAACTTGAATACAATTTATAGTTTGTAGGTAAGAGAATTAGAGAATTAGAACTAAGGTAAAGAAAGGATGTAAATTAATCCTAAAGGAAATGTAAGGTTTTGGGATTTTGCACACCAGAATATATACTGACTTGGAATAGCTAGAACCCCAATTCAACTTCCAATGTAAATGAAAGGTAATTCTGAGAGGTAATGTTATTCTGAGATTGTATGTGTAAGTTAGCAAGTGCAAATGTGTGGAGTTGAAGAAGATCATCAGAGGTAGTTGCAACTGCTGAATCAAGTTTCAGGTAGGGTATTTTTCTTAAGCTGAAGAGAACCATGGATATATGGGTGGTTAAAGTGAGTAATAACAGTTTAGGAAAGTCAGTGAGGGAAATGGAAATGAAGATTAAGTGATCCTCAACAAGTACAGTAATTAGGAAGATGGAGACTAATAATCTCTTTAATCTGTATTATTTTGTGTGTCCCATGACAGTTAAGATAATTCTTATTTTTAATCCAAACTTTATGTAGTTCACTGGGGAATGAATATAGATGGACAAAGATGATTATGTATGTAGGAAAATGGTTTAAATGATAAACACTGCATCTGAGCTATGTGGGAAAATAAGTGAGCCCTGGAAAGTCCAGAGAGGTTCCAAGTAAATGAAGTTAAAGGCATTGGGGAGTTTTATGATGTTAAGGAATGGCTTTAAGAAGCAGAATAAAGAAATGGAAGGATAAGAAACTGGGTAGATAATAAGGCATGATAAAGATGTCTATCTATCCACACAAGAGTTGTGTCCTCCTTTTGAAGTGGAAACTTGTCTCTGGATAAATCCATAAAGCAGAGTACTGTTTCCCTTCTTATACCTAGCCCATCACAATCACCTATTTTGGAATTTTCATAAGTCATGAACTATGGTTGTGTTAGGTAACTGAGATGTGCAGTCTCTATCTGTGAAAATAGATAGGACACTGGAACTCAAGATTTCTGAGGTATCATGGATCTGAGTGAAAGCTAGTTCCATAGTTTGGACAAATTCTGAATGATCTTACTGTGATTCTCTATAACCTTACATTTTACAACTGGGTTTTGGTGGGACGTTAACACTCCTCTCTTGAATTTTCTACATGCTGATCCTACTCTTAAACTGTGGAGTTACAGGACACCTGGGTGGCTCCGTTGGTTAAGCCTCTGCCTTCAGCTCAGGTCATGATCCCAGGGTCCTGGAATCGAGTCCCACATCGGGCTCCCTGCCCAGTGGGGAGCCTGCTTCTTGCTCTGTGTTTCTGCTCTCTGATGAATAAATAAAATCTTAAAAATAAACAAAAAAAACTATGGAGTTACATGTAACAATTATCTCCCAGTCTTCCCAGAGTAATTAAAAATACAGGCATATGTCATTTTATTATGCTTGACAGATACTGCCTTTCTCACAAATTGAGGGTTTGTGGTAACCCTGGTCTATTGTCTATTAGTGCCATTTTTCCGAAAGCATTTGCAGCCTTCTCATCTACATGTCATATGCTGGTAATTCTCTCAATATTTTAAACTTTTTTGTTATTGTTATATTTATTACAGTGATTGGTAATTAGTGTTCATGACATGTTGAAAGCTCAGATGGTTAACATTTTTTTTACCAATGAAGTATTGTTTAATTAAGGTATAAACATTCTTAGACATAATGACATTGCACACTTTATAGACTACCGTACAATGTAAACATAACTTTTATAAGCACTGGGAAACACAAAAAAGTTCGTCTGACTCACTATCATAATAGTCACATAGTCACATAGACCACAATAAAGTGGTGGTCTGGAATGGAAACCCTACTATCTCCAAGGTATGCCTACCTGTGAGGAAAGTTATAATGCATTTTCTGATTAGATAAAAATTATTTTAAACTATATCAAATATGCATATTTATATATTATATACCATATAAGATTATTTTTATAAAATGTACATTATAAACTATATATTTATATATTATTATATATTATATAAAATATTTTATCACACATTATATCAATACATTATATTTATTATATTGTATATTATATAAAATTATTTTTAAATTATTCTATTTTTGTCAACTATTCCCCATAAGGAGTATGCTTAACTGAGTAACATACTAGGCATTAACTCATGGCTCTAATATGTAGAAGCCACTGAAAAGACTATGCAGTGAGCCAGGAAAACTTATTTGCCAGACTCTCTCTCATGGACAGTGCTCTGTCAGGTTGGATTGAACACTCTGTTAAGCTGCTTAGGATGAAGTAGTGGGGGAATATGAGACATGCTCTCAAGAAAAATCCTGGAGCAAATCAGTTATTCCTATATTGACTTCTAAGGACCTGGTTATGTACAGTTACATCACTTTTGGTTAAATGGCACATGCAAGTTTGGGGCAAGTGTTTATTTGCTTGAGAATATGTTATCTGGGTAGAAAGCTATCACCAGAGGTCCTGATTCTTTATTTTCTACCCCAGAGTGCTCAGATTATGCTGAGAATTAAGATTAAACAATGTTTAATAAAATTTCCTTCAAAGGCTTAGAAAATCATCTAATTTAGTAAGTGCTCATGACCCAATGTAGCCAGAACATAAAACATGATTTCTAGATTCCTCAACCTCTTAATGTCTTACCTGAAAAAAATCCTCTATTTAGTTATTTCTCTATTAACAAGCAAGCACCAAAAATAGAATTAACCGGGTATGGTCTTAACAAGCCAAGAATAGAACAAAAATATCTTCCTCATGGCAGCTACTTTATTTCTATAGATTTAGTCATAGATTATTTTAGCTTTTCTCTTGGGGACATCAACAAACAATCCATATTTAGTTTGATGTGAAATCTATTCTTAAACTCTTAAATATGTATCTTCATTTTCTCTCAACTTACACATATGCAGTTTGTTTTGAAGTTCAGGGAGAGTACATTTTAATTAAAAATGTAATATGAGGGTCTATTCAAAATCATACAATGTAGTTAAACTTTATATAGGAGCATACAACCTCTGTGTGCACTGGAGCAACAAGCTCTATGACACGACTTAGGTTTCTAGAGTAGTGTGCCTGCTTTGTCACAAGTTCTACAGCTGAGGGCCATCACAGAAACAGGTGACACAATGATAGATTATTTTCTTGGCTGTTGTATTTGTTATGCTTTTTATGTAAGTACTGGTCAAACAAATCAATAAGCACGAATACATTAACTACTCCATAAGGAATATGAATCTTGTAGCTTTATGTGTAAAATCACTCTAGTCTCACCTACGCTTTTCTTTCTCATTTAATCTCACACTTCTCAATCCCACTATATCTAAGACTGTACAGATGTTTTCACTCAGAAATATACTAGAGTTTAAAAAATCTGGGATTTCAAAAATACTTATTCAAAGTATTGTTCTTCTACAAATAGATGCAAAAATAGTTCTCTCACAAAGTTACTTAAATATTAACATTAAAGCACAAAGGGAAGATGACTTTTGGAAATGAATATTGTAAGTGATCTATAGAAATCTCCATTTCTGGCTGTGGTAGTTACTTGTATAGCACTCGCCCACCTATGGAAAACAAGTATAAAACTGGACAAATAAATGCAGCTATTAGACTACAGGCAGCTCAGTATCCTAATCCTCGAGTAAGAGAAAACAAAACAGATCAGCCCGGTTTTATGCCTGGTTGGATTTCTTCATTTTTAATACAGGAAGGGGTGAGCCAATTAGAGCATAGTGACTTTGCTGAACTTAGGAGAAAAAGATCCACGTTTGGGGAAGCTGAAGCAACTAGTCTTCACAGGGTACAGTATTGAAAAATAGGACTACATAGATAAAGAACACATTGCATCTTTGTTGAATAACACACCAAAAATTCTGAGAGAATCTGTTACCAGTAATTCTGGACTAAAACAATGTTAAAAATTTTTTTTACCCACATTGAAGGAAATGTTAGACAACAGAAACTCAGATCCTCACAAAGGAAGGAAGAACACCATAAGTATTGTAAGTGTAAGTAATTATAGGATACTTTTTTCTGTCATTCAATAAATAGTGAAATATAACTGAACATAAAGCAAAAATAATGTATTGAGATATATATGTATATGTATATATATACATATACATATACACATGTATATGTTTACATATATATATCTATATACTACATATATATAACATATATCTCTATATACTACATATATATATACACATATATATACATAGTATGTGTAACAACAATAGACTAAGTAGTAAAAAATGAAAATATACTTAATGGATTTCTCAAACTATGTGCAAAGTAGAGTAATACTCATAGAAGACTGTAATAAATTAAAGGTTTTGTAAATCCAGAGCAATTACTGAAAATTTTCAAAAAGGAGACAAAAATGGAATATAAAAATGCTTAATTAAGGGGAAAAAAAGGTAAGACAGAATGTAACAAAAAACAGGAGATAAATAGAATACAAATACCAAAGATGGTAAGCTTAGACAAAAGCTTATCAATTACATTAAATGTAGTCTATATATTCCAATTAAGTGCAAACCAGGCCAGGAAAAAAAAAAAAAAGGCAAAACTCAACTAAATCCATTTTTAGATATAAATTTGCAAATAGGTGAAAAGTAAAAGGATTAAAATTTATATATTTATATATTATGCTAACTCTAATAAAAAGAAAGCCAGACAGGCTATAGTAATATGAGAAAAAGTAGATTTCAGTATAAAGAATATTACCAGGATATTTAAAAAAAAAGAACATTTAGCAATAACAAAAGGATTAACTCAGTAAGAAGAAAAAAACAAACACCTAAATGTATATGTTCTTAGTTACAGAGCTTTCAAATACATGGAGCAAAAAATTGATACAACTAAAACAAGAAATTGGGAAACCTACCACTATAGTTAGATAATTCAATACTTCTTTTAGTAATTGATAGGAAAAAATAAATGGAAAGTCAGCAAGGATATAGAAGTTTTGAACACTATTACCAGCCAACTTGAACTAATTTGACATTTGTGGAACATCCCACTAAAAATCTGTAGAACTTTCATTCTTCTCAAGTGCACATGGAGTATTTACCAAAGTAGACAATATTCAGGTATAAGAAAAGTCCATAAAGTTAAAAGAAATTACATAAAGTGTGATTACTTACCACACACAAAGTAAACTAAAAATGAGTAACAGGAAGTTATCTGAAAAACTAACAAATAACTTGGAAATTAAACAATATATTTCCAAATAACTTATGGGCTATAGAAAAAAATTACAAGGAAATGAAAATATTTTTCTACTGAATGCTAAATATAAAATTTGTGTGATGCTGTTCAAATCATGCACAGAAGAAAATTTATCTAAATTTCTGTTTTAAGGAGGTAGAAAGAGAGGAGATTAAATTCAAAGTAAGCAGGAAAAAAGAAACAAGATCAGGAATCAATGAAATTAAGCACACACACAAATCACACTAAAAAAGAAATCCCAAAACTGATTACTTAAGGGGGGGAAAAAAACCCTAATATTACATTGTAGCTAGACTTATAAAGCTAGTAAACAAATTATGAATGGCTGTAACAAACAGATCTCACAAATATTAAAATGATATGGCATAAACATGTTTATGCTATTCAATCACCAATTTTGCTAACGAAGATAGATTTCTTGAAAAAGACCAGTTATTGAAGCTAATATAAAAAAAAGAAATTACAAAAGTCAGAACCCTACTACATTACCTAAAGAACTTCAATTTGTAAGTAAACAAAACACTTCCCACAAAGAATACTTCAAGTTTGGAAAGCTTCACTGGTGAATTCCATTAAACAGTTAAGGATAAAATATTACCAATCCTACACAAGTTCTTTAAGGAAATAGAAGAGAATACTTTCTAACTCATTTTAGGAGGCTAGCCTTACATGCATAATGAAAACTATAAATAACAAAGAAAACTGCAAGCCAGTATCTTCTTCAACAGGAACACAAAAATCTTTAATAACAATCAAATCCAGCAATATCTAAGAAAGGACAATACATCATAAGCCAGGGTTTATCTCACGGATGCAAAGTCTGGTTAATATGTGGAAATTCCATTAATGCAATTCACCATAAACTACAACAAAGGAGAAAAAAGCCCATGTGATTGAGAGGCATTTGACACACTCTCTCTGAAACCTGGGAACAAAGAAGAAATTCCTCTGATAAAGATTATCTGTAAGAATTTATAGCTACCATCATAGCCAATGGCACAAAACCTAAATGCTTTCCTCTACAATTGGGAAAAATGTAAGAATTTCCATTTGACCACTTTTATTCAACATTTTACCAGATGTCTTGGTCAGTGCCAAAAGAAACTACAGCCATACAATCATTTTTGAATGGAAGTAATTAAATGTTCCCTATTTGCAGTTAACATGATCATGTATGTAGAAAATTCTAAGCAACCTCCTAAAGGTTCTAGATATAATAAGTGGATTTAATAAGTTGAAAGGATTTGGAGGGCAAGTATAGACAAAAAGAAATTAAGTTTCTATGTGCTATAAATGATTATTAAGAAAACTAGATTAAAAAGTCCCAAAATATACTTTTAGGGATGAATTAAAATATGTGCAATACCTGTACAAAAGCATCCTTCAAAATATTGCTGAACAAAATTAAAGTTCTAAATAAATACACACATTTGTGTATTATTTTCAAGGTTGTAAAAATGTTAAATCTTCTCCAGTTAATCTATAGCTTCAGCATTATCCCCATCAAAATCCCAGCAGGTTTTTTGTAGAAACCGGAAGTAGGATTATAAAATGCATATGGAAAAATGGACCTAAAGTAGACAAAATAATCTTGCAAAAATGAAAAAAGTAGGATTTACAATACTTACCTTCAAGATTTACATAATGGTACAGTAATCAAAGCAGTGTTGTACTACCATTAGGATTGACATGTAAATCAATGGAACAAATAGATAATGCAGAAATATAATCACACTTACATAGCGATTTTTAATAAACATGCCACATCACTTAAATGGGAAAAAGATAGACTTTTCAACAAAAGGTGAAGGAACAAGTGGTCCCACAGGGTGGGGAATGAACCTTGACATTTATCTCCCCCTAATCACAAATTTAATATAGAAATAGATCAGGCAACTAAATGTACAATCTAAAGCTATCCACTCTCTGTAAGTAAATATAGTTGAAAATCTTTGGCATTTCTTAGGACACAAAAAACATTACCAATAAAAGAAACAAAATAAATAGCACCCCTGTTTTCTAAGAAATCTGTTCATCAAGAACATCATTATGAAAAATAAAGCATCAAAACAGACTGGAAGAAAATACTTGCAATAGGTATAACTGGAAAAAGATCGTTTTGAATGTATCAGGAACTCCTAACCTCAATAATGAGAGGCAAACCATTGCCCAGTGGCAAAAAATTTGAAAGATGTTTTGTGAAAGAACATATACCAGAGGCTAATGTGCAAAAAAGAGCTACTTAACATCACTAATCATCAAGAAAATGCAAATTATAATCATATTTATATTTTTTATAATTCCCACTAGACAGCTAAAACTAAAAATAATATCAAATATACCAGGTGTTGGCAAGGATATAGAACAAATGGAACTCTCAATACATTTTTGGTGGGAGTGTAAAATGAAACCACCCTTGTGAAAATCAGTTTGGCACTTAAAAGTTTTATGACATAGCACTTCTACTCATAGTTATTTCCCCAAGAGATACATAGCCCATGTCCACAGGAAGACTTCTACGTGTGAATGTTCATTATAACTTAATTCAAAAGAATAAAAAAACTGAAAACAACCCAGATATTCATCAGTAGAAGCAATAGGTTCGCAAATTGTGATAATACCATAAGATAGTAGTCAGCAATAAAAAGAAATGATTTACTGTTGTGTGATAAACAGATGAATTATTTTTAAATGCTGAGCAAAAGAAGATAAACACTGAAGGATGCATACTATTTAACTTCATCGATATAAAATTCTATTAAAATGAAAACTAACTTAACGTGACTAAAAGCAAAAACAGTGGTTGCCTCAGGGAGGGGTGAACTGTACTCCTTAATACCTGGCAAGAAGGAGGGAGCAGCTTGCTACATTGTATTACTTTGTCCTAGCTGCTGATCACACACCACAAATGTAGCAGTATAAAGCAACACTTACTTAAGATCTCACAGTTGCAGGTCTTCGGTCCAGGTACAAAGTGGCTTACTGGTTTTCTATTCCAGGTTTCGCAAGGTTGAAATCAAGTTTTCAGCAGTGGTGTGTTCTTTTTTGGAGTCTCTGAGGATGAATTCGCTTACAGAAAAATTCGCTCCCATGCACCTGTAGGAATGAAGTCCCATGTCCTCTGTGGCTGTCAGCAAAGGTCATTCTCAGGTTCTAAAAGCATTCCTTGCCTCAAGGCCCGTCTCCTCCAACTTCAAAACAACAAAGGTAAGTTGAATCTTCCTCTTATTTTCAGTCTCTCTGACCTTCCCTTGTGCTTGCTTCACGTCTGTTACTCTTCTGCCTTCCTCTTCTGCTTTTATGGGCTTGGGTGGCATGATTGGGCGCATCTGATAATCTGGCATAATCTCTCTCAGATGACTAGTAACCTTAATTACATCTGCTCAGCAAGTCCTGTCACAGAAGTATCTCCCTAGTGTTTGGTGAATAACCAGGAGCTGGAATCTTGGGGTGGAGGGACTCTTTAGAATTCTGCCTGACACACATCTTGATTGGGGTAGTGGTTACACAGGTGTATTCATTTGCCAGTGTGCTTCAGATTGTTCAGTTAAAATGGATTAATTTCATTACACATAACAGACCTTAGTAAATTTGATTTAAAATGTAAAAAAAAAAAAATCTACAGAGTATTTATTGTGGTGAATGGAAATATAGAAGAAAGGCATGTGCTATGCTTTAGAAAAAAAATGAAGGACCATATTTATATAATGTCTTTAATAAAGTGTAGTGCATTTACCATTTAATACACACCTACACATACACATTTACATTCAATTAACTGATTAAGACGTCAATTCTCTTGTTTCTCAGATGACTCTCAGAAAACTTTTACCTGATTTGAGAGGGAAAAAAACAAACAAACAAAAAACAGCAGCAAGAATACACAGATTAGGGCGCTTGGGTGGCTCAGGGGGTTAAAGCCTCTGCCTTCGGCTCAGGTCATGATCCCAGGATCCTGGGATCGAGTCCCGCATCGTGCTCTCTGCTCTGCGGGGAGCCTGCTTCCTTCTCTCTCTCTGCCTGCCTCTTTGCCTACTTGTGATCTCTGTCTGTCAAATAAATAAATAAAATCTTAAAAAAAAAAAAAAAAGAATACCCAGATTAGAAATAAACTATCGCACATCCTTCTTGAGTAACTTATGCCAGTTCTCCATACACTTGTATAAATAAATATAGATACCATTAATATTGACTAGATGAGTCCTTTTGAAACATGGTGAAGGAGGGAGCAAGGCTTTTCACAGGCTCAGAATAGTTTCTAGAGCAGTACTGTTCATTAGAAATGTAAGTTACACAAATGATTTTAAGCATTTGAGTAGCCACATTAGAAAGTTAGGAAAGACATGAAATTAATTGTAATGATGTGTTTTATTTAATATATCCAAAATACTACAATTTCAACATGTAATCAATGTATTATATATTTAAAAAAAGAAGTCTTTGCAACTCTATGTCTTTAAAATACACAAAATCAGAGAGGGAAACAAACCATGGAGACTCTTAACTGTAGGAAAAAAACTGAGGGTTGCTGGAGGGGAGGGGGGTAGGGAGAAGGGGTAACTGGGTGATGGACATTAAAGAGGCCCCTGATGTAATGAGCACTGGGTGTTAAATGCAACTGATGAATCACTGAACTCTACTCCTGAAACTAGCAATACTCTATATGTAAATTAAATGAATTTAAATAAAATAAAATTTAAAAAATAGTAAGCATGATGATTAATTTTATGTGTCAATTTAGTGGGTATCTTTGGATGAAAAGAGCATATAAACTCATGGACTTTGGGTAAAGTACTTGCCCTCCATATTGTGGGAGGGCCTCATTCCATTGGTTGAAGGCCCACATAGAAGAAAAAAAATGAGACTTCTCAAGAGAGCATTCTTCAGCACACTGCCATTGAACTTCATCTATGTCATCAGTTCTCCTGTTCCAGCCTACCAGCTTTCAGACTGGAATTGCATTGGCTCTCCTGGGTCTCCAGCCTTCTAGCCACATGATCATGTGAGCCAATTCCGTAATAAATCTTTCTCTTAATCTCTCTCTCTCTAGAGAGAGAGGTAGCAGATATAGACTGAGATTTAAATATATATGCATACACACACACACATATACACATGCATACATATATAGATAGATCTACTATATCTATATAAATTCAATATAAATATAAAGTTTCTTCAGAAAACAAAAGCAATTATTTGTCTCTCTCTCTCTCTCTCTATCATCTATCTAACTACTGTTGATTCTGTTTTGCTGGAGAACCTTTATATTTTATACTTTCAGCATATCTCAATTCAATTAACTCTTTAAGTCCCTTAAATGCCCCAGCTCCATTTTAAGTGCTCTGTAGTCACAGGTGGTTCATGGCTACCATAATATTCTAGAGAAAATATTGGCAAACCTTTTCAGTAAAGGGTGAGATGGTAAATATTTTAGGATTTCTACGTAATATGATATCTACAGCAACTATTCAGCTCTATTGTTATTGCCAAAAAGCAGCCATATATGATATGTAAACAAATGGGTGTGGCTATCTTCCAATAAAACTTTATAAAATCACGTAGCAAGCCAGATTTGTATAGTGAGCAATCATTTGTCAACCCATACTTTAAAGGAATTGAAGCAATTTTATGGCTCCATAATACTATGATTAAAGACAGAATTTATGGGGCACCCATGTGGCTCAGTTGGTTGAGTGGCTGCGTCCGCTCAGGTCCTGGGATTGAGCCCTGCCTTGGGCACCTTGCTCAGCAGAGTCTGCTTCTCCTTCTACTTTGGTCCTCCCCCCCTGCTTGTGCTCTCTTTCTCTCTATCTCAAATAAATAAACAAAATCTTATAGGTATAAAAAAGACAGCTTTTGCATTTCATTTGTTGACAATTTGTCCTGAAGAGTATCCTTTCAAATGCCAATAGAATTCTGTCAGTTTTACCCCATTTTGTTGAATATCAAAAGTTTACAAAGTCTAAAGAAATTCACTGATATATAGACAACCAAGAGTACTTAAAATATTAATGTATTGAAGGGTGCCTGGGTGGCTCAGTGGGTTAAAGCCTCTGCCTTCGGCTCAGGTCATGATCCCAGGGTCCTGGGATAGAGCCCCATATCAGGCTCTCTGCTCAGCGGGGAGCCTGCTTCCTCCTCTCTCTCTCTGCCTGCCTCTCTGCCTACTTGTGGTCTCTGTCTGTCAAATGAATAAATAAATTAAAAAAATCTTTAAAAAATATTAATGTATTGATGATATTAAGGGGAAAAAATAGAACACTTTAGTATATTTTACTTCCTTTTTAGAAGAGTTTCCTATAAAGAATATTTACAACATAGCACATCCTCTTTCTTATCACTTTAGTTTTAGCATCCAAAAGATGTGACAAAAGCAGGCCTTCCTAGATTCACAAATCCTTCTAAATAGAAGGGTGGCAGGAGAGCAGACACAAATTACAGTGGACTTTGAAATCAGTATATAATCTGTATGCATGTACCTTTTCATGTTCTGGCTTGAAGACAGAATTTGACATTTTCATCATGCCCCAGTGAAAGTGTGGATGCATGGGCACACGTGCATATTAGAGTTAGTTCCAGATGCATCAGCAAATTATTAATTGGAAAATTCTTTCCCAGTGTTAGAAGTTCAACATGACTTTGGAAACTTGGCCAAGAATCCAGCCCAATGTCAACTGGGAAAGAATGCCAACTGAGAAAAGTCCAAATGATTCTTTTATCTTCAGAGCCACTGTGAACTCTGCAATGTGCACTGGGCATTTGCTTTGAGATGACTTCCAGACAATGACCTTGACAAAATCAGTCAGTTTAGTTTAGTTACCATGATTATTTTGTCTGAATGGATGGTTAGGTCAAGTAATTAACTAATTAATCAGACATTCAATCACTCCTTAAGTCATTTAATTAACTTGATGCTTAAAAATGTGAAACATAGATACTCTTAGGGATGACATAGTCATAAAATGTAGTCACTGCCCTCTAAGAGTTTTCGCTTATTATCTGTTTGGCTATCTTCCTCCCTTCCTTCCTTCTGCCTTCCTTCCGAATGTCCCATATAGTTTATAATCCAGGATGACACTAAGGTTCACACATTGTCTTTGGTTATTATGTAAAAGACTCCACATTTTGATGAGCTACTTTAAACTTGTGCCCTATGACTCCTGAAAATAATTCTTTTGATTTTTTCTCTAGATCTGAGGCACTTTTGGTTTCCATGCCCTTGGAAATGTAAATACTTTGACATTTCTTCCAGGTCTTTGAAAAACATACATGAAATATTTGGGAACCATTCTGGCTTTTCCCCTCTTGTCTTATTTCTGATCATCTCTAAGTTTATCTTAGAGATGTCTGTTTAAGGTTTTAACACAATTTGGAATATGCACAAGTCTCTTACTGTGTGAGATTGTAAATTCTGGCTGGTAAGAATTGCTAAACGGTAATTTTCAGAGTTAGTCTGTTTTGGTTTTGACAGAGACTTAAACTTTTGGCATTAAAGAGTGTTCTTTATCCTGTCCTTTTTCCCAGTGGGACCCTGAACAAGCTGAAGTCAGTATGTCTATAGTTCCCAGGTTCCACAGTCAAAATACTATTTCTTAATCTCACCATCCATTCCCATCACTTGTGAGAACCTTCCTTTAATTCATTGTGAATTAAATTAACTTTTTATTTTCTATGGTAATGCTATCTTTATGTTTAAACAAAACATACCTTCTGCAACAGAAGCTATTGATGGCTTATGTCACCTCAACCCACATCTGAATTTCATTTACGCCTGTACATGTCTATACATGTAAACAGCTTCCCCTACAAGGGTTGTGTTTTATTGAGGGCTTTGCTCCAGAACAATGAATGAGAGATGGTCAGTAATTGTGGCTACCCAGAATGACTAGATATCCAACACCTCCAGGGGTAATTGTCAACAAATGAGGGACTAGAGTTAGTGAATAAATGCCCAGGTTCCCATCCATATATGATAATACTGAAACACATTTAAAGACACCTTAAGAGGAGCCCAGGAGGAAAGAGCCTTAACTGTCCAAAATGGGGACTTGCTCATTAGCATACCTTTTATTGATTTTCTTTCTCTCTTGATTTACTTTCCCTACTCCTTTACCTGTGCTTCCTGGGATCATAGCACAAATAAACCACTTAGCATGCCAGCCAATTTATCAGGATAGGCATGGTGTGGGGGGGAGGACACTATCTCTGCCTACCTGATTCTATGCAATCTCTAGTACTATAGAGCTGAATGTCATCGGGAGAACACTAGACTATGATTCAGCTGCTGTTTACTTGTCTTCTTACATTTTTCACTGTACGAAACATAGAGGTACATATAGAAAAGACTTCTCTTTAGCTGAGGCAAGGTTAGAAATTACCTAATGGCATGATCTTTTGCATTGGACAGAATATGTTCATATGCTTATCTCATTGATTCTTCATAATACTTTGGAAGGTCTGCATATTTAATCCAATTTATAGATGGAAATACTGAGACCTGGATTAAAAGACTAAAAAAACCCAACTATGACATGGACTGTGACAAGCCATATCAGTAAGAGTCCTTCTAACTTCAAAGTCAGTGAACACCACTGGACACTATTCAAAGTATGACATGGTTGCCTAGAAACTGAAAATCCCAGGAGACACCTTATTTTCATCAGTATGATGATGCTCTTATATCATCCCATCTTAAGAAAAAAAAATAACATTTTTTTTTTCTGACGTCCAATAGAGTGGGGATCACATAATCTCTCTTCTCTCCAATTTTAAAAAGCAAGGGTTGGGGAAAAGGAGGTGAAGGACCTTGATGTGGAACTAATTGTTCATGTTTCAAGTATCAAAAGTAGACAGATTTCCAACCGTAAACAACTCTTTTCTCCTCACATTACTGCTGTCTTCAGTCTGTCTACTGCATCAGATCTTAACTGTTTTACCTGGCCTTTGAACTTATCCTAAACATATTTTCTGCTACCTGTTAGAGAACTTACTGTATTGCTGGTTGGTCTCAACACATCCTTCCTAGAGTCAGACTAATTCTCTTACTGTCAAAATGAAAACTCTTCTTTCTGCTCAACCAATGCCTGTCTCCTTCATTCAAATCCTACCCACATTTGATGGTCCAGCTGACATTCCCTTTGCTCTGCACCAAAAGGTTCCCAGTGTTCCCACCCTCAGAACCATCTTCTTTTCCTGAAATGTTTCCCATATATTTTCATTTTCAATCAATTCAGGGAAAGCAACAATGTTTCCCAAGTCCTTAGCAGCATCCTAAACAGTATGTGAGTGCACAAAATACACCTCAGTTATTTCTGGCAAAGCAATGAGGAGAGGCTTCAAAATGGAGGAACAACCTTATAATTCTGAGACTTTGTTTCTTTATCTGGCAGATGATTGACCAACTCTATTCCTTGCTCTGGGCCTTAAGTGAAGGGACGTGCTAAAAAAAATTCCTTCAGGGACCCCAATTTAAAGTGTATCATGTGTTTCAATCACAGAAAAATTATGAGAACTCACCTCCAAAGTACATAATATCCATTCTTCACCTGCAGTGTAAGAGAGTCACCTGTACAGTTCTGGGATTGAGTTTTAGATTTTCTATTGAGACAGATCTTATAGAAGACATTTGCAGCTTTGTAGGAAAAGGATATTGTAATTGTCTTGCAAGCATTTGAGGCCAAAGGAGCATTTTGGGTGGTTGGAGTGTAAATAAGGGAAATTTCCTTGGAGCTGCTTAGGATGTGAGTCTGGCCCAATTTTAAGAGAGCTCCTGCTCTGCCATGCAGCATCTCCAAGGAGCTGATCTAGAGAGCTATCTCCAAGCAACTTGGAAGCAGTTCAGAGTGTGGGTCAGCTCTGTAGGGAGGGCAGACCAAAAGAGAAACAACCATTGTGCCGAAAGGATTATTGAAGAAGGAATTCAAGAAGAGAGGGGCCAAGACAGAAGAGTTGCTTCTTCAAAGAAGGAAGAGGACATCTTGCAGCAAGGCTAACAATGCTCCTTCCACCAGGGCTGCTGGGTCACTGCTGTGCTGTCTTTGCTTAGGGAAGGACTGTGGTCATTGGGATTGTCTCAGACATTCCACATAAAACCAAAGCAATTGCACTCCTCACGGCTCAGGAAAGGCTTAGCTGAGAGCCAGCTAGATTGATGGTAAAGTAATTCAATAGATGGAAGCCAAAAACTGTCAAATGAAGGAACAGCCTAAAAATAACAAGACAAGACTTCACTCTGTAAAGGTAAAGGTTAAAAGAGAATGGCCAGCGACTCAGCAACAAATTGTTAACTTGAGACTCCTGTGTCCCAGGCGCTTGATCAAACGATGGGGTGAACGTGGTGAGAGTTGATCAGACCATGATATCTTGCTTTTCCAGGGATTTAAGTTCAAAGAATATCTGCCGGGAAAGGATTAAGAAATTAACTAGTCTAGAAGCAAAAACTGGAGGTCTGAGATATGCACTGTTTATTTTTTTTAAAGATTTTATTTATTTGCACTGTTAATTTTTAAAACCTGAATTTGAATGTTAAAAGCCTTTAGACCAGGTATGCACACTCCAAGCTGCCCTTGTGGTAAGTACTTCTTGTATTGAGCCACTGAGTTTCCTGAAAAGCTTTCCTGTCTCTGAAAGCATTCCAGTTTGCAACTCCTGCACATCTCCTGGTTTTATAGATGAGGAAACTGAGGCTAAGAGGGTAAAGGATTTACCTCTGTTTCACTGCTGAATAGGAGCACAGGCAGGACCGGGTCCAGAGATTCCTTTCTCTCAGGGCAGCATACTCACATCAGGGCTGTTAGCGTCGGTCTCTGTCATCATGGAGAGAGAGTTAAGTCCCAGACAACTCACTTGGGTTATTCAGAAAGACATTTTCAGAATGAGTCTAGTCTATCGCTCTAGTCATGAGCACCCCTCCCACCGCTCCTGCTGCTTTTCCCCTTTTCCTAGGTGAGCAAGACAATGAAGCAATCTCAGACAGGCTTTGGAATGTTTGGGGCAAACGTAAAAGGACTGCTCCAAAAATCAGTGACCATTTCATCTCCATTGAAGAGAGGTGGCCTGAGTAGTAAGTGCTATTTAGATGTGTTCCTTCTCCCCCACCCCCGTACTAAATTCCCTATCCTGGCCTCCTCTACTCTGAAGACTCAAGTCCCATGTGCTCTTTAGTCTCCATGTCTGGGTAATCACCTTTCTGTGGCCTAGAGATTACAGCTACTCTTCCTCCCAACATCATCACCCAGAAGCTGTCAACTCATAAAGATTTTCAGTTGCAACTGACTGGGATGAGGGTATTGTTTTAATTGTTATTGAATAACTGTAAATTAAGCAGGGTAACAGAGAAGGCAGGCAACAATGAGGATGGGAATTGTACTTCTGTTCAGAGGCATAAATTTAGGACTCCTGCAATTGTATTGTGATCTGACAGCTGAGAATTTATGATTTTTAAAATATATACACTAGGAAAACTTCTAGAAGAGATTGCATTTTCTTTCTAATGGTAGGTTTAGTTTGTTCTCTATAGAAAAATGACAGGGCAATAAAAGAGGTCCTTGCTTTATGACACTAGAATATTTTAGATAAGACTCAGTACTGAGACTTAATGGATTTTCTGCTTGTGGAGAACAATGGCAAAGCAGAGAGGAAGAGTGGAATGGTGGTGTTACAGCCCCTGACCAACTCAGTTACAGTCTGAAAAACAAAAGAAAAGGAAACTAGCATTTTATGAGTTAGAAAAATCAACAGGATTTTCATCCATTCAGTATCAGCCACGTGCTCATCCCTGGGCTAGGTGCTTTGGGACATTAAATAAAAATGACAATAGAACAGTAAAAAAGACTGGTTTTGTATTATCTGTAATTTAGTTTGGAAAACAGGAGGATGTTTAGAATCAAAAACTAAATTCTGTGGCTCAAGTAGATTATAGGACTGTGAAGAAAGGAAAGGCCATGGGTTAGAGCAATCTGGGAGAGCTGGCACAGGATGGATATTGAGAGGAAATCTCAGAAAATGGAGAGAGGTCAGGAAGGGGTGGGATCTCAGGAAATGAGGCCAGTATGACATAGCTAAGCAGGACCAATGGAAGGGGCACTCAGGGGACTCACTAGCCTAAAGCAGAAGGTCTGCATTAAAATATTGGTAGTACATGGCCACAAATGCCAGTCATGCAAAGACACAGCTGCTACAGGCTTTCTGGAAGTCTTCATTCTGACTTAACAATAAGGGTAATATCCCTCTCTTGGCTAGAGGAAATAGGGCTTACTGCCCAGCCGAAGTAGGAAACCAGCTGGGTAGAATACTTGGCCCAAATCTGTCCCCTGATCTGCCTGTAACCTCTGAGGTTACTTGGCCAGAAACAAAGTCTTCTCTTCCAATGTGAGGAATGAGGTTTCAAATGCCAAGAACCTTACAAGAGGGGACACAGAGACAGTTACTGAATATAAGCGACTGAAGGCTGAGGTTTTACTGAGGAGAAGACAGTTTGGTGAGTGGTGGGACTGCCTGGAAATGACAGAAGTGACACAATTTTGAGGTGGGGGTGACAGTAAGAAATGGCACACAAACAGAAGCCCCACAACGTGGTAGAATGAGCAAGGCTATGAGGTTCAGATACACCAGGCTTTAAATCTTTAAATCCTGACTGCCAACTGCTGGACAGGGGCAAGTGCTCAGCTTTCAAATAAAGATGGCGAAATTTATGTAAGAGAATCAGCATGCAAGGAAAACATCTGGCACAATGCCTGGCTCCATCAGGCACTGAATAAATAGTAATAATTATTAATTTAAAGAAAAATATGGGAACATCACAGAGGAACTTTAGCAACTTGACAATTCTGACAACTTCAGTGCTGATAAAAGAACTGAGGCTTAGTTGAGAAATTATTAAAAATAATTTTCTTCTTGTTCTTCACCCAATGCTTCCCAACCAGTATGGAATCATGTCAGAATGTCCTTCTTGTAGCTATGGAATACATCTGTTGTTTTTTCATCCACCGAGAGTCCATTTCCTCTTTCTCTGGTAACTGCACCTCAACTTTCCTTAGAGGAAGCATCCCCATCTACTCTGAATGCACAGAGTTTCTGTGGAGTTGAACCTGATTCTTGGCAACAGGGTGGACTGTTGATCCAGGAATAAAGCAAGTCAGACCGGCCCATCTCCTGGCCATTCCCCCATGCCACTTCCGACCCCAGGTACTAGTATGTGACTCATCAATCAGCCCACTTAGAACAAGTCAAATGTCTTACAACTACCGGGAAAAATAAGGTGTCTTTCTGCTGGGGTTACTGTGAAGACAGAGAGAAACCTGAGCTGCTAAGTAATGAGAAGAACCTGCTGGAGGATAGAGAGGGGAGAGAGAGTCCTGATGTGAATACGATAACTGTGCCAGCCACTGTTGTAAGTGCTTTGGACATCACCTTTACTTAATCCTTTCAAAAATTCTATGAGAAGGTTATTATTAATAACTCCATTTTAGAGAAAAAAGAAATGGAAACATTCACTGAAAGGGGTAATAACTTAATCCAAGTTACACAGCTAGTGGGTACCTACCCGTACTGGGATTTAACCCCAAACTGTTTGGTTTCAAAGTTCTTGCCTTTACCAGTATACTCCGCTGTTTCTTCAAGAGATATTTCAGATTCTGGATCCTCTATACTTTTCAGTTATGTGAGCCAATATAATTTCTGTTTTGGCTTGGGCCAGTTTGAGCTGCTATATTGCCACTGGCACCCAAAGGAGTTGTAAGTAATTCAACTACACAACAAATGTGCTCTGTCTTTTCCAGGGTCCCAGTGTTAGCCCAGACCTTGCTCTTCACCTACTGAAGTTACTGCCCAAATGTATAAACCTTTCACTCAAAGTCTTCTGCATTCTCACACAAACCTGTGTTTGGATCTTATTTCTCCTCTACAAAAATTTCCTCATTGTCACCTATGAGTAATCTCTCTTAACCTACAGCTGAGTTAATTGCCTCCTGTAAGTCCATTGATACTTCTGATCTCATGCTCACTCATATTGCTAGGGAAGAAGTCTAAAATAGTATTTTGCAATTTCTTAAAAGTCCATCCCTCATTTGATAAATGTAATAACCTCTCCCTATCTTTCTCCTCTTGCAAATGGGAGAGGAGGCAGCCTTTTCCCCATGCCCCAATGGTCTTTATTAGCTTTCCAGCAGTAGTTGCAATATTTTAAACAAGGCTTCCTTGCAATCATTTCTTCCTCCCTTGTATATTCTTTCCTTTTTTCAAAGTGCATTCGGTTGTGCTCCCAGCTGTGTAGGATTGCTTGGGTGCTGGTCTGTAGTGAAAGGATGAGAAGAATAATTGGCTAACACAAGGCCTGAGCAAAGGATTCCAATAGGAGAAAAAGCTAATCTTTGATGGGCGAAAGCTGCTGTTTCTCTCTGGGTTAGAAAATGCAGCATTTTCAAATTGAAATCTCCAGGACTGAGACAGATTTCCTGAGAATGTTTATGGTCCTCTGCTTGACAACATAGATTTGTTTGGGACTTTGCACTGCCTCAAAGGCATTGAGAGTAATCTGTTAGCAACGGACACCTGAATTGCCTTCCCAACCCTGTGTGCTCTAAATTGACCCCAAAATTGCTGAAGCAGGCTAAGCTTTTCCACTAGGGTGCTGGTTATATACTGTTAAGTTCTTAAGCTTCATTCATGGCTCCTCTGTTTTCCAATGACCCTGTTCCCCACTTTTCCCAGTCATGCTGATCTGCAAACATACAAACTTCAACCACAGAATGCTCACAACTCCAAGGAAGGAACAGTGGGCCGAGGAAGAAACAAACCAGCACTCACAACACAACAACAGGAGTTTGTAGCACAGTTAGTTCTGCTCCCACCTAGGGAAGACCTGACTGTCCTCATATCCCATCTCTAGAGAGGAACCATTGTTGTTTCAGAAGAGTGAGGAGGATTACCTAGATTATTATAATGCTAAAGTGGATTTTCTCTACAAATCAGGATAAAAATCCTTCTTACACACAGTCTCTCTTCCAAATAAGGAATTATGGGGAGACCCCTGCATCTTAATAGCAATGTGGGAATTTCTTTGGGAAACTTGATGTTGGTTAAAAAAAACAAAAAACAAAAAACAAAAAAAACATTTGTCTGTGGTGAACCTGCCCTTTAACAGTGCTCATGAGGCCACAAGGGCTCAGTTAAACTACAGCTACAGGCGACAGTCTCTAAGGACTGGGAGCTACTCCATTCCAACTTTAGAGCATAAAATGCTTGAAAGTCTTGGAGGAAAATGTGTAGAGTTATAAATAAACTTTTTTCTATCCCCTAGAATATAGAATATTCCCTAAACATAAATAACTAATTTCTCCAACCGTTTTTCCGTAACCGAGTGAATATACCTTTATGAATTGTTTGAATAACCCTAATACACTGATGGGACTTTGTCTTGAACTCATATCACAGGAATGAAAACAGACCTTATGCATCTTGAATGTTTCAGTTCTATTCTGAGCCGTGAGTCTTAAAAAGATGTTTTTCTTTCAATTCCAATAAGTTCTGTTGAACTGACCAACTGCGTTCTGTTGATTATGAACTATTTAATCAGATTTTCTAATTCCCTGGTTTCATCCCCATAAGAAAAATAATTTTTGTTCTTTTCAGTTCACTGGGTGAGTAAATGTTCATTCACTTTCTGGGGACAACACTGCTTACTGCCATTTGGAGTTTTTGCCTCCAGGCTCCACTCCAGTTTCCTCTCCAGTTACTTTATCTTATTTCCCAGTTGCTTGGTCAAGTGAGACTTCCAGGACACAGTCTGTGCCAATCTTAAGGCATAGAGGTGCAGGTAAAAAAGTAACATGTGAGGTTACTGTTTCAGTTCATAATATGGAAGTCATATACACTCCACTCCAAAGAACTATTGCTTCTTTGACTCAAATATCCTATTGGGATCCTTTGCCTATCTATTAGTTCATCTTGTATCCAAAATCCCAGTAATTCATAACAGGGCAGCCTTTTAGTTCTCCAATGAAAGAAGAATATTACCTATCTATACCTGGGAATTAGATAATTTATTTAATATTTCTTTTTTAAAAAAAGATTTTATTTATTTATTTGAGAGAGAGAGAGAGAAAGAGGGAGAGAGAGAGAGAGCACAACTGGGGGGAAAGGGGGCTGAGGAAGAGGGAGAAGCATCACGGGGCTGGATCCCAGGACCCTGGGATCAAGACCTGAGCCAAAAGCAGATGCTTAACCTACTGAGCCACACAGGTGCTCCAATTTAATGTTTCTTTAGGAGGACACCTTACAAAACTCTCGGTTTTGTTTCTCCCCAATTCTCCTGAATTACATTCTGCAATCCAACTCTACGAAAGAATTTTAATTGGTTGGAAAGAAACCTAGTATGGCTCCTGGACTACTTTAAACAGTCTTTTTCCAAGGATATGAAAACTACACAAAACCTCATTATTTACCCACTTTGCCCAATTAGAAGATAAAATGAAAGGGATGAAAAACATATATAGAGATCTAGAAGAGGTTATATGTAATGGCATTGAGTTTATATTTCCCCTGTAGAATGAAGGTTAATAATTAGGAGTAATTCCTCCTGACTTTAAGGGGGTGTTAAAACAGAAGTTAAGTCAAGAATAATTGAAAAAGCAAGAGTGTCACTCTTATAATCTTCATTCCTGGAAATGAATAAAGAACGTTGAAAAACACAATACATAAGTGAATTAGCCTCACTTAACACTAATTGTTTTCTAGTGTTAAGCAGTAATGATAGAGTTTATCCATAAACAGTTGTAACCCATCTTTGTGTTTCTCTTATCTTTTTATTAAAATGGGTGACTGGGCAATTTTCAATGCTTTGGTAAAGGGCTCCTTTTTCAACCCCAAATTATTTGCAACTTCAAAGGAAGGAAAAACAGGTGAAGGTTGAAAGAAAGACACATGCACAACAACAATGTGACACAATGGGATTCATTCCAGAAAATAAATGCTCTCAGGCTACATTTAAAGACTTGTAGGACAACCTATCTTCTCTAACATTGTGTTCTAAGGCCGAAGTTTCTGAGTTTCTCCTCACCATGAATGTTTTCCTCATGAGACTCTCTCTATCCTTCTCCATGCTTTAGAGGAATATTTTCAACATGCTTATCTTCTGGTTTACTAATGCTCTCTTCAACTGCATCCAATCTGTTATTAAGCCATCTATTGAGTTCTTAAAGTTATTGTGTTTTTCAGTTATAGAATGGAATCATTTTTACAGATTCTAGTTCTTAAAAGAAAGCCTCCATTTGGCCATCTATTATTTTCAACATTAATCACATTAATCACAATTTAATCATGATTTAAAGTCCATGTCTAATCACACTAATATCTAGGTAATCCATGGTTCTGTTTCTACTGTTTATTTCATTTTCTTCTGCTGGTCCTGTATTTGGTAATGAATTTTATGGAATGTTGAATTATGTATATGAAAAATTGTAGCACCTTAAAATGATATTTTTCTCTACAAGGAATTTACCCCATTTTCTGGCAAGCAGCTAAGAGACTACCTCAGTGTAGTCTGGGACTTGAGGCAGCTTTGTAGTAGTTTTAAGACTTGTTATAATATTGGTTCAATGGCATTCCTCAGGGACAGTCCTGCAGAGATGCAAACTAAAAGCCTACATTGTTATCTCGGCTTCTTCTTCTTTGCAGGTCCTGAGCTTCATTGTTTATCTCCCTAGAACTAAAAAAACAATAAAATGTCTGCTATGATTTTCAGCCACTTTCTTCTTAGATTCATATCCTCTTACTCTGCACAATTCTACAAGCAAATGCCTTGAGGGAAAAACCTGTGCTTAGTATCTGGCTCATTTCTTTGTGTCTCCTTTCCTCTAGGACCTGAATCCCTCAGTCCTGCCTGCCTTAGCAACCTTGAACTCCAGTATATACTCCCCAGCCCTGCAAATCTTCCTAAAGCTCTGAGGGCTTCTTTGTATCTCAATAGCTGCTTCCTGCCTGGCTCCTAAGCCTTTTTTTCCTTAGGCTAAGAATGAAAAGGTCCTTTCAGGGCCTAAAAAAAAGAGCAACACCCAGAGAGTTAGGCCCACTTTGATGACACTTCCTTCTCCCAGGTTCCAGTCCCTCAAGTCCTGGCTGCCTTAGAAACTCTCTGAGGCCTCTGAACAAATTTCTCCCCAGTTTAATCTGGTGTATCTGGTTGATTTTGGTGGGATAATTGGCTTGCTGCAAGCTTCTGCATTATAGCCAACACAGAAATCTCTCATGCAATTTGGAAATATGGCATTCAAAAGGAGTTAAGAAACAAATGCTCATTTCTCAGGTGTTCAATTATTGTAACCAAGGGTATGTCTTTCATAAGTTAAAATACTCTGGCTTTTTAGCATATTCTCATATGTTTTTTGCATAATTTTTGATACTTTAAAAACAGGAATTTCTCTTATGCCATTTCTCTTGAGTAAAGAGAGTCTTCTATTTCCGTGTGTTTCCCAGTCTCATTTGTCTTTCAATGTACACTAATGACTTCAAGTAATATTGGGAGAAAAGGTCTATACTCAATTGTGTTTTGCAGAACTCTAGAATGTTAATAATGGTTATATGTAAAATGTCTTGAGAGTCATAAAGAAATTATTACCTGACTTTTCCTACATGTAACACCTTTCTTTGGCAGGGTTTCTCATGCTTTTAATACACTATTTTGAATTGTAATAAGGTATATATAGTGTACATTGTTTTTCAAACTTATATGACCAGGGAATCTTTTTCCATAACACGTCTTAAAGGACAAGGAGACTGGGGAAAAGCTTTGGGAAACATGGTCTTAATTAAAGTCTATACTATCAGCTTATGGATTAGGTTACCTTGAAAAATAGCAAGGGCCAAAATATCCCTTAAATATAAAAAGTGTTATTTTTAGTTTACAAAACTTTGGGAAGTAGAAGTATTTAGTGAATATTTGTAGGCCATATTATTATTATTATTATTTTAAAGATTTTATTTATTTATTTGACAGAGATCACAAGTAGGCAGAGAGGCAGGCAGAGAAAGAGAGAGGAGGAAGGAGGCTCCCTGCTGAGCAGAGAGCCCCATGTGGGGCTCGATCCCAGGACTCTGGAATCATGACCTGAGCCGAAGGCAGAGGCTTTAACCCACTGAGCCACCCAGCTGCCCCATAGGCCATATTATTTTTTTAAGTGAATAACATTTATGAATATGTATTGGCATTTCTTCCCAAATACTATGTGTTCAAGAGATGTTAGTTTCCTTTACTTCATAATTTCCTCTGAATCAAGCAATAACCTCTATGAAATAAATAACAAATTTATTTTATATATGAGTAAGTTGAAATTACAAAAAGTTAAGTCACTTTTCAAGGTATTACAAAGTATTAAGTGGTAGGGTTGAGATTTGACCCAATATTATCTACTACTAAAATAAATATAAGAACAATCTCTTTCTCACTGAGTCAGACTAAAAAGTACTGGAAAAAGAACCTCCTCCCCCCCAAAAAAAATGGTGAGATAAGTTTGGGAAAGCAAATATTGAGTACATTAATATTTTATATCTTAATATGTTAGAGGTAAAATGTGATGGTGATTGTATCTTTTCCCAACTATCTTTAGTAACCAATGAGGAAAAAATTCCGGGAAAGAAGAATGTATATCTTGATGCTAATAATATGTGATGATATAGCTAACACTTTCATAGTATTTATGTATGAGACACTGTTCTAAGTGATTTATACATATATATGAACTCATTTAATCTTCAAAATCATTCATTATAGTATTAGCAATAATTGCAACTATAGAAGTTGCTATCAGTTATCAGATATTTATTTTGTGATAGGCCAGGCTTTCTCTGGCAGTGCTTTTTCTTTTAACCCTAGTAATAAATGAAAAGTAAACAATTTTTACCATAATGATACTGAGGTATACAAGTTAAATGGATGTCCCGATATCACCTGATTAGTGATCTCAATCCAGATGGTGTAAAACAAAACTAGTATTTTAAATCACCATACTAGAGCTAAACCTTAAGGTTTGTGTTAATGGGACAAAGGCGCTATGAAACACCACTTAAATTATATGCATTTTGTATTTTCTCATTTAAAGTTCCATAAAAGATTGATGCCTAGTACCTAAGCAATTAATATTGTTTTCTATGATTGTTATGGTTAAATAATAAATGTTATGGGATCAACATAGAATTAATCATAAGAAAAATAGTAAAATGCTTCCCAAGAGTAGACTTTGCAATCTTTTAGTCTGGCAAAACTGCAACTAAACTCCCAAAAGATAATAAATGTAATTAATTTCTAACATCAGTAAGCATAGGATTCAATTGAGAATGGCAAGTTTGGGAGTGGAGAAATAAGTTTATAGCTATAGAAATGATAGCATAGTGAGTGTTCTTTGGGTTTTTACCTGGGAAAAGTAAGCTGCTGTGCCCTTATCCACATACTCTACCACCTCCAGCCAGGTTAGGGAAGAGTATAGCACTTTGACTTAGAATATGAGTAGACCCTAAACTTGCTGAGATCAGTTTTTTAGCTAAATTCTTCTGTAGCTAAAAGAAGACATTAAGAGGCTCCATAAATGCCCCAGTACAAGCCAAGGTTGCCCCTAAAAATTATTTCTCAGAAAAGTTTCTGTTAGATTTTTTGTTCCCACTTACCTGGTATTCTTCCAGGGAGAGAATTATATAACTCCACGAATTTCTGTGTGATTTGCAGTGCTTCACTATGGGATAAGTACACATCCTACCCCAATGATGTTGGGCATGACAATGTGACTTTCTTTGATCCACAGACTATAGGTAAGGTCACTGTTCAACATCTAAGCAAAAGCTGCAAGGGCTATTGAACAAATCATCTATGGAAATGCAGTCATTGGTAAGGACTAAGTCTCCTGCCTGAATCTCAGAATAAGAAAAAAAGATACATGGAACAGAATTACATGTGACTGTGAATATATATAATGTGAATAAAAAATACACCCTGTTGTTATATACCATTGGGATTATAATGTTGTTTGTCACTGCAGCAAAACCTAGGAAAAATTAACAAATTCAAAATTACTCTATATACAAGTGTTTATCAATGTTCTCATTTACAGAGTGCTGTTTTAATTACCTAATTTGAAAGAACAACTACTAGTTAGTAAAAAAAAATATTTACTCAAACAAGGCTAATTTTGGGTGTCCTTAGGGTCCTCCTCAGGGAATTGATTTAAAAGGAGATATGTAAAATTAACATAAACTTAGTAATTGTTCCTAGGGATTGAAGTCATTATTGTAAATGTTAGATATCATTGTAAACTGGTGTTTTGGAAGATTTTAAAGGCTGCTATAAATATCAACATATTATTGATGATTTTGCAAAAATTAGGAAGATATACTTACAAAATTAAGGAGATAAATAGCAACAACTGTACATCATTAAGCAGTTACTTCTAACTTAGAACATTTTTTAGTGGAAAATAAACCCAGCTCAGATTACAAAAAAATTCTATATCTCAAACAACTTAGAAAGCAGAGAATATGTTATAATCTTAAAATCTGCATTGGCTAATTCAAAAGTTGACTCTATAATTATACTAATGTTGAAGATACATGTGTAAGAATATTTTTCATGTAATGTGAATAAAAACTATTTCTAAATTAATATATTCTCATATGTAATGTGTAATTTTAAATGGTATACATAACTATATTAATAAATTGATCATTATAGACACTGGTTTATATTTTCATAGAAAGTAGATATTTTTATTCATGTATATAACAGTTTTTTAATCACCCTTTACCACCTTAAGTATATAAGAGACATGGATGAAAACAGTACACAAAAAGGTTTTACTTAGGAAAATAAGCAAATATTGGGGCCACATTTTATCTAAGAGAAAGAATACATGTTAAGGACAATCTTTTATTCTTAGCAACATGGAATCTTTGATGATGTTAGTCCTGTATTTCACCATGCTGCAATTGGTCCTATCAAAGACTTTTTAATTTTTTTTAATTTTATTTTTTATTATTATTTTATTTTTTTGAGAGAGAGGGGGCAGGTAGAGGCAGAGAGAGAGAGAATCTCAAACAAGCTCCATGCCCAGCACAGAATCTGATATGGAACTCTATCTCACAACCCTGAGATCATGATCCAAGTTTGACATCTAACAGACTGAGCCATCCAGGTGCCTCTCAAAGACCTTTTAGAAGAGAAATGAACTATCTTATTTACTATAATATACATACCCTGTTTCTTAGATTGGGCCATCCTAATCCTTTATATTTCATTCCTCTTTAATGTCATTAACTTTATCAACCAAAGCTTTGATTTTACTAGTTTTGAAAATTATTTTCTCTTGGGTGATGGGAGGGGTGTGTATGGAGGGGAGTGGTGGAGTAAGGGGCCTGAACTAAAAGTATCTTTCTTCATAAATCAGCAAGTCATGATGGTGAGAACACTTTGAAATGATCTTGTTTTAGAGGATGCCGAGTACTGAATTCCACTCTGGATTGTCTTGCTGGAGCTTCTAAGGATTTATCTCAGACTGGATGGCTTAAATAGAGGAAATGTACTTTTAGGAGAAGATGATGGATCATAGAATGAAACCAAGAACTTAGGGTAAGGAATATAATTTTCCTAAGAATGGTTAGAGATATATGTGTGGAAATTTGCATGCCTAATGACAGAGCAGAAAATTTAAAAACCAGGTTAAACTCATTTTGATACAATTTATAAATGGTTTGCCTTACTGGAAACTGTGGCAGAGTAAAGATGGCCACACATTTTTAACTCTTCTCCCACTGAGATATGGGATCCACAGTTTCTCCTTTTGAGTCTGGTGATCCTGTGATGGTCTGACCTAAAGAATATTATGGATATGGTCCTGTGTCAAGTGCTAGATCTAGAACTTAAGTGACTGGAAGCTTTCACTTTGTCTCTTGGAATGCTTGAAACAGGAGAAGTTGCTTCCCTTCCAGAAAACCAAATTCCTTGAGATTCTCATGTTGCAAGAAGCTCAAGCTAGCCATGTGTAGAAATGTTTCATGAGACTCCAGCTACTGCAGCCATCCTAGGCCAGATGCCACACATATGTCTGAAGAACATTTCAGGTGACTCCAGTCTCAGCTACCATCTGACTACAAACACATGAAGGACACCAAAGAGTCCTCCTGAGAAACTCATCAACCCTAGACTCTGAGACATAATGAAAAACAATTCAATAAACAGTACAAATAATCTTCATGTTGCTTAATACAGAAACACGGGAATCATGCTTTACTCCTTCCTTCCTCATCCTTACTGCACACAATGTATTCAAATCTCAATGCCTGAGCACAATAGGATATATATTTATATATACATTTTTATATACATACATATATGTGTGTATGTATATAAAAATGTATATATAAATGTGTGTATGTATATAGAATGAACAAATGGAAACTTGAACTATTTCTCAGGGAAATAGATGATATAGTTTCACAAATTTGGAAATCATATATGTTGCTTAGATGAATCCAGATTCTAGGATGTATCCTACAAATTTTGTGTGTGTGTTTAAAGGGTATTCTGAAGCCTCCATATTTTCTTTTATGTTATCTTTTCCTTTAGATTTTCTTACAACTTTTATAACTGCACAAATAAAATTATGTGGGAGTGCTATTAGGGGAAGTGCTCCTTTTTTTTTGGTAATTGAAGTATAGTTGACATACAAAGTGACATTAATATCAAGTGTGCAGCATACTGATTCAAAAATTCTATATGTTATACTATGCTAACCATGAGTGTGGCTACCATCTGTTACATATAATGCTATTACAATGCCACTGACTATATTTTCTATACTGTACCTTTCATTCCTATGACGTATTCGTTCCATAACTAGAAGCATGTATCTCTCACTCCCCTTCATATTCTTCTCTTCAGCCCAGCCCCCCTTCTCTCTGGTAACCATCAGTTTGCTCTTTGTATTTATGGATCTGTTTCTGTTTTTTGTTCATTTATTTTTTTCATTTTATTTATTTGGATTCCACATATAAGTGAAATTTTATGGTATTTGTATTTCTCTGATTTATTTTACTTAGCATAATATCCTCTTGGTCCATCCATGTTGTTGCAAATGACAAGATCTTATCCTGTTATGGCTGAGTAATATTCCATTCTGTATATATACCACATCTTCTCTACTTGTTCTTCTATCCATAGAGAATTAGGTTGTTCCCATATATTTGCTATTATAAATAATGCTGCAATAAACATAGGAGTGCATATATATCTTCAAATTGGCATTTTATTTTCTTTGGGTAAACATCCAGTAGTGGGATTAGTAGATCATAGGGTATCTCTACTTTGAATTTTTGAGGAATCTCATACTGTTTCCAACAGTGGCTTCACCGATTTATGTTCCTATCCATCGCACACAAAGATTCCTTTTTCTTCACATCCTTGTTAGCACTTGTTATTTTTTGTCTTCTTTATTTTATCCATTCTGACAGGTATAAGGCAACATCTCATTATGGTTTTGATTTGAATTTCCTTAATGATAAGTGGTGTTCAGCATCTTTTCATGTGCCTGTTGGCCTTTTGTATGTCTTGTTTGGGGAAAATAATGTCTATTCAGGTCTTCTACCCATTTTTCAATTGGATTGTTTATTTTCCTGGTGTTGAGTTATATAAGCTATTTATTTATATTGGATATTAACCCTTTAATGGATATATTATTAACAAATATATTCTCCCATTCAGTAGGTTCCCTTTTTGTTTTGTTGATGATTTCCTTTGTTGTGCAAAAGCTTTTTATTTTGTTGTAGTACCTACAGCTTATTTTTGCTTTTGTTTCCCTTGTCTGAAGAGACATAACTAGAGAAAATGTTGGTATATCTGATGTCAAAGAAATTACCGTGTGTATTTTCTTCTAGGATTTTATAGTTTCAGGTCTCACATTTAAGTCTTAAATTCATTTTGAGTTTATTTTTGTGCATAGTGTGAAAAAGTAGTCCAGTTTCATTCTTTTGCATGTAGCTGTTCAGTTTTCCCTTCACAAGCACAATATATTGAAAAGACTGTATTTTCCCCATTACATATTCTTGCCTCATTTGTTGTAGATTAATTGACCATATAAGCATGGGTTTATTTGGGGTCTCAGTTTCATTGATATGTTTCTATTTTTGTACCAGTACCATACTGTTTTGATTACTACAGCTTTGTAGTGTATCTTGAAATCTAGAATTGTGCCACCTTCAGCTTTGTTCTTTCTCAAGATTGCTTTGGCTATTCATGGTGTTTTGTGGCTCTATGCAAATTTTAGTATTATTTGCTTTATTTCTATGAAAAATGGTATTGGTAAATTCAAATACATTGAATCTTTAGATGAGTTTAATTAGTATGGATATTTTTAATAATATTGGTCCTTAAAATCCATGAAGATGGAATATCTTTCCATTTGTCTGTGTCATTTTTAATTTCTTTCATCAGTGTTTTATAGTTTTCAGAATACAGATCTTTTACATCCTTGGCTAAGTTTTTTTCTAGGTATTATTTTTGGGTGAATTGTAAATGGAATTATTTTCTTTATCTATCTTTCTGCTACTTTGTTATTTTCACCATTGAGTATGATGTTAGTTGTGGGATTGTTATATATGGCTTTTATTATGCCATATTATGCCATTAGGTCTGTTCTCTTTAAACCCACTTTGTTGAAAGATTTTATCATGACAGATGTTAAATTCTGTCAAAGGTTTTTTCCACATCTATTGAGATGATCATATAATTTTTATTTTTCATTGTGTTAATAAGAAGTGCTCTTTTGAAGGTGTAAGAATGTGCTGAGGATAATTGTAATTTGTGAATGCATGCTGTCACCAACCATGAGATAAGGCAGAGATACCCATGGGAATAAAATGCCATCACCCATATAGCTATCTTAAAGCAAATGGCTCAGCATTATACCAAAAACAAAAACAAAAACAAAAAACAATTCACCTATCCAGCCATTGCTCTTTACAAATATGTTACAATATAACTTAAAGGGAAAACAAATTGACCCAGACACATTTGTACAGCCTATACTCATACTATACAGAAAAGAGTCTCTACCTGTTCTCCAAAAGTAAGGGAGAAATTATCCAGCTATCTGCACATTTCCCATTCTGTTTCAATGTGTATTTCTTGAAAAGTGGTTTGGACTCAAGCCTACAGTCAGTCTACAAGAAGGGAGCACAAACTCAATTTGTAGGCCTTGTTAACAGTACATTCAAATGAGTACTCTAAAACTGTTTTTATCCTAGATTATAGGGCTTCTGTAATGGTAGAATTCCAAGCTTCAACACAGCGTTTCAACACACAAACATCTGCAGTATACATTCTCATGTTGGCTAACCTGCTTTTATCTAAATATGAAAGATCTCTGAACTTCTGAAACTGTATCAACTAATCTCTTCAGATATATATCAAAGTTTCATTTATTCACTACATACACACACATGCACACACACAATATGTTCAGGCAATGAGAGCTGAGAAAATGTATGAAGGGTAGAGAAAATAAGGGAGAGATCAAATATAATTTTTAAGTTTCTAGCTTAAGCAACCTGAGAATTGTTTGCAATATTTATCAAATTATATAAATTATCAAATTATAAATCAAATCATATTATAAATAAAATTATAAAGTTGTTTATAAATCAATCAAATTATAAATCACCAGAAGGAAATACATTTTGGGACTGAGGGGATGACAAGTTCAGCTTGAACATATTTAAGATGCCTGCTATGCATCTGAGATGTCATGTAGATAGTTGATACTTGGTTCACAGAGCAGATGTCTGGACTGTGTTGATATGAAAGTTCAGTCATCAGCAAATAGATGGTAATTGAGGCCAGGAGAGAGATGAGATGAGTAGAATATTACAGAATTTCTAAGATATGGCCTCAGTGAGATTGAGTGGAAGAGAAAAACTCACTAACTGGACTGAATGTACATTTATAGAGGTAGGAAGAAAATCAGGAGTAGTAGGTGTAAGAATCAGAGGGAGGAGAGATTTTCTAGTAAGATGACATGGTATATAATGTCAAATTCTGTTAAGCAAATATAAGTATGAAAAGTACCTGTTGGATTTAATCATGCAAAGGTCATTAATGATCACGACAACAATAGGTCTTTTAGAGTGATAATACAGAATTCTGGTAAGAGTTAGTTGAAGAGTTTACAGAATATAAAGAAATGAAAACAGAAACTATAAAATAGTTTTATGAAAACAACTCCAGAATGTTGACTATGAAAGGAAAGAAATATGGGGGAGGACCTGGTGGGGTATATTAGGCTGAAAAACCATTCTATTATTTTGTATTGGTTGGTATTTTAATTTTCAACCCTGTCTTAGGTCTTCACAATAATTTTTTTGCTTTATATGATGTGTAAAACACCAAGCAGTATATTGTGGGCATAAAGGATAAAATAAATCTTTAAAAATTACATGTTTCTTAGTTTGCTTATTCTAACAAAAATGAAATATTCTTAAGAATTGGAGCTTAAGTTCACTCTCGTGTATTTCCTCCAATGTTCTTTACATAGTGTTTGTTATACTCTGTCTTCCCACATTACCTTCCTGGAACTATATCCAGACCAACTTTAGCCCTGCAATATCTGATATTTTCCACTGGAGATAATTATGCTCCCAGTCTGGACAAGTGACCAGGGAACTCATTTAAATATCTTCCTCATTCTTCTGCACTGGTTTATATGACTTCAGCTCTCCAGTATTCTATCATATAGAAGGACAGTGTTTTAACTTGGGTGGCCTGGAAAACCATTCCATGGTAACAGGTACAGAATCCTACTTCCTTTCTATCCCTTTCCAAGACCCCTCAGGAAATGTGGAAGTAAAATTGAGTCCTAAAAGGTTTTGCCTACCTTAACTTACAATTCTGATGAGCAGGACTGAAGGGTGAGCAAAGGTTCATAAAAATCTGGCACTGGATTAGATTGTATTGTGAAATCTTAAACTTAGAAGGGACACTAGAAATATTAACACACAGTCATCTCATCAAAAACAGATACACCCAAGGTCAGCTGTCTGGAAGGACAAATGTGCTTCAAACATCAACATGTGATCTTGGTCTAGCATTTCTTTTTCAGATTGATATTCTTAGTTTCTTCAAGTTTTCATTTCATTGAATGACCCCAAACCATCAAGGTTCTTAATGGAAATTGTGTCCCCAAAAATGGTAAGTCTAAGTCTTAACTCCCTGGAACTGTGAATGTAACCTTATTTGGAAATACGGTATTTTCAGGTGTAATTAAGTTAAAGATTTTGAGATGACATCATCCTGGACTTACAGTCTACAAATCCTTTGTGTGGTGTCCTTATAAGAGAAAGGAGAGAGAGAGAGTTGAGACAGATACAGAGAAAAGAAGCCCATCTCATTCAGTTTGGAGTCATGGGTCTACAAGGCAAAGGATGCCTAGGATTGCTGACAACTACCAGAAGCTCAAAGAAAGTTATGGAATAGATATTCCCCCAGAGACCCCAGAAAAAACACTGCCAATACCTCAACTGCAGACTTTTGGGCTGCAGAACTAAGAAAGAATAAATTTCTGTTATTTTAAGCCCCCAAGTTTGTAGTAATTTGTTAAGGAGTTCTAGGAATATAATACAGATATGTGTATGTGTGTGTGTGTGTGTACTACATTGGTATTTTTTATATCGTCAAATTCTCTCTTCAAAAATGGCAATTAAAAAAATAGTAAGTAAAACAACAACAAAAAATTTTAAAAAAAATGGCAATTCACTGGGGTGCCTGGGTGGCTCAGTACTTAAGCGTCTGCCTTTGGCTCAGGTCATGCATGATTCCAGGGTCCTGGGATTAAGCCCTGCATGGGGCTCCCTGCTCAGCAGGAGGACTGCTTCTCCTGCTCCCACTCCCCCTACTTGTGTTCCCTCTCTCAATGTCTCTCTCTCTCTCTGTCAGATAAATACAATAAAATCTTAAACAAAACAAAACAAACAAACCAAAAAAAAAGAACCAAAAACGGCAATTCATAATTTTGCTCTTAATTAATGTCAAGTTTACTGAATTGTGGTTTCTAGAAACTAAATTTATTCTATCAAAATCAGGATATAAATTTTTCACATGAAATTTCTTTTTCTTTTTGCTTCTCCCAATATCCATGATAACTTAAAGATTATCTATACTGATTTTAGGCTTGGCAATTACTTCAGTAATCAAACATAACTTTTCTGCTTTGTAAATGTAAATTAAATGAAAACAGATAACATTTCCTTTCTATTTCATGGCTTATTATGGACCTTGAATCCCTCTTGCCTACTAGAAGCAATGTTTATTTTAAATTTACTCTTTTTGATGTAGCTTTAAACTAAAAGCTGTGTAATTTAATTCTTAGTCTCAGTAATCTCATAAAAAAAAAGCAGAAAAGGACTCAATTTACAAAAGCTTGTATTTTAATGGCATAGTTACAAAAAAAAATCATTCAGTATACTGCTTCTCACTTTAGAGCTTTTATAACCATGGAGTTTCACAGTCCTACAATAAATTATGCTGATTATGTGTCTCCTTCTTTTTGCAAATCTATTGGTAACAAATTTTATTTCTTGGCTGCAATCATTTGATATAAAATTATTTTGTGGTGTGTTTATGGCATGCTTATCAAATTAGCATTTAAATATTTGTTGTAGTTTTATGATGCAAAATTGGACCTATAATGATTTATTACACCATAATCCTACATGAAAGTTTCAACCCTTTCTGGTTGTGTGATGGAAAGTTCCCAGGAGTATATGCCAGAAAAATAACATTCATCAAACTTGCATAGGAAAGAGAACTTTTAGAAAATCCTCATGGACACAAATATTATTCATAATAATTTCACTTAAATATGTAATTCCATAAAAGTCTTAAGTATGCATCCCCATGACCAGAAATTCAAAGCAAATGATAAAATTCAAAGTAAAATTGAAAGTGCATTAAAATTTAAATAAACTGTATTAATATGATGGATGAAATTTTTTCCTAAAACTAAACTGGCAAACTTTAATTTACTAATAGAAATGTATTTCCATATCCTATGTTTCACTTGAGACTTACTTGACTATTTGGATTTAGAACACAGTGGACCAACAATTAAATTATCTTCATTATTATTATTATTGCTTTTCCAATTTATCAATTGCTTTATTTTTAAGCACTAATCCATCATTTTCATTAAATCAATGTGCTGGTGTGTACCAAAATATGTCATTGTAATAAAAACAATTTGAATAGAAAGTTATATACTATCTAATCACGACTAAACTTTTTCCAAAAATTACTTTCATGGAAATAGTCTGTTTTGTCATTTTGAGTAAGATTTGTTATTGGTTTTCATTGGATAGTATTAGTTAGGTACTTTCTTTACATTGCAGTTGTTCAGAGTTTTTCTTAGGAAATACTGTTGCATTTATCAAATTTATCAAATGCCCTTTACTGTTTATCAATGGAGTGTGTGTGTGTGTGTGTGTGTGTGTGTCTGTGTGTCTGGGTTTGCATATGTTGAAATAATTTTATCACATAAGTACATTCAGATTCATGAAATCATCACCACAGTCAAGATACAGAACTGTTCTGTCACCACAAATATCTCTCTTGTGCTACTCCCATATAGTTGCACCCACCCCTACTCCTGTCTCCCTGGTGATTACTAATCTATTCTCCATCTGGAAAATTTTGTCATTTCAAGAATATTATATAAATGGAATCAGACAAGATGTGATCTTTTGAGATTGGCTTTTTTTAAGCAGAATAATGCCCTTGAGCTCCATCCAAGTAATTATAGTACATCAATAGTTTATTCTTTTATTTTTTTGAGTAGTATTCTGTTGTACAGATTTACTACAGTCTTTTTTTTTTTTTTAACTATTTCCCTACTGAAGGCATTTGGATTATTTCCAAGTTTTGACAATTTTACATATAAGGCTTTACAACTAAATAGGTATGTTTACAAGTTTTTGTAAACTTGTGGGCTTAAATTTTCATTACCCTCTAAATATTCCAGGAGTAAGTGATTGCTAAAGTATATGAAAAATATATGTTTTGTTTTATAACAAATTTCCAAATAATTTTCCAGAGTAGCAGTACCATTTTCATTCCCATAAAGAATGTATCAAAGATCAAGTCTCTCTACATCCTCACCAGTACTTGATACTATCAATATTTTCTATTTTCCCTGTATTAAAAGGTATTCAGTGATATATCACTATGACTTCAAATTTATATTCCTTTAATGGCAAAAGATGTTACATTTTCATGTATACTGTTGTAACTTATAATATTTAGTTTATATTATTGAATTTGCCAAAGTATCACAAGACAACTTTCTAAGAAAGCAAAACTATTTAAGCTCACTGCAATAAGGGGGAAAACCACTTAATAGAGATTTAGCAATACCTCGGAAAGAGGAAGTCAGAAGTGCCACAATTATGAGGTGTTGGTATCTGGGCTCTACTAGTTTAAGGTAGATCTTTCAAGCTAGAGAGCTGATTGGGATCAGACACATCTAAGATATAATCATTTTGGGGGACGCCTGGGTGGCTCAGTGGGTTAAAGCCTCTGCCTTCGGCTCAGGTCATGATCCCAGAATCCTGGGATAGAGCCCCACATCGGGCTCTCTGCTCCGCAGGGAGCCTGCTTCCTCCTCTCTCTGCCTACTTGTGATTTCTGTCTGTCAAATAAATAAAAATCTTAAAAAAAAAAGATATAATCATTTTGGATTGGTAGACAATAAAGTAAGGGCTTTGAGGCAAGTTCAATAAGTAAAATATTTAAAGGTAAATTGCCCAGGTTAGCAAACCCTGTCTTCACTAAATAATTCTGATGAAATTTTCTGAAGCAAACAATGAAATAATATACTGGTTTATGCTTTTCTTTCTACTGGGCAAAGTTTCTTTTTGCATCATATAGCAAAGTGATGTTGGCATAGTTGGTCTGGTTTTATCTAAGTCATTCTGACACAGATGGTCTCAAGTGTCAGTAATAATAATTTCCTGATATTTTAACTATTCTTAAAACTGTGAAATAAGCTATACTTTTCTATAATGAATTTTACTCCTTACGAATTATTAGATTATACTTTAAAAAACATAATTGCACTTATTTACATATATATTTATCAGTGCAACTAATTTACAGTTTTCTTTTTTGTACTGTTGTTTTGTCAGGTTTTGGCATTAAAATCATACAGCTTTCAAAATATGAATAAAGCTCTTCAGCTTTACAACATTCTAGATTTTATTTTTTTAATAATTTATTTATTTAGAGGGAGAGAGCATGAGTAGGGGGAGGCACAGAAGGAGGAAGAGAGGGAGAGAATCCCAAGCAGACTCCCCACCTAGGGAAGAGCCTGAATGTGGGGCCTGATATCATGGCCCTGAGATCATGACCTGAGCCAAAACCAAAAGTCAGAGGCTTAACCGACTGAGCCACCCAGGTAGCCCAACATTCTGGTAGATTTTAAATAAATTTGAAATAATGTAGTCTCTAAAGTTAGGTGAACTTCATGTTTAAACCTATCTGGTCATTGTGTTTTTTCCGTAAGAAAGCTTTAGTCACTTTTCAATTTATCTTCATTGGCAATGGTCTGTTTAATTTTTCTTCTAGGATAAAATTTCTTGTTCTGTTCCTTTTTTCTTTCTTCTTTTGTGTTCTATGGTACTCCGTTATATATGCCCTCATGATTTCTCCTTTTTCTTCTTTATAACCAGATTTTAGAATGGGCATAGTTATCTGTCTGCAAAATGGGCTGTATAAAAATGGAAAATATAATCTATCTCAATTTTGTCATCAATGGATGAGGACCCAGACCACACTTTTTGGACTTAGGCATTCCTTTTCCCATGTGATGATGACTGTCAGCTAAGTCCCTTGCAGAAATTGCCTTCAACCCAGGGAACTCCCTTGTCCAGGGAATGATCAGTATGCATATAAAAAGTCCAGGCTTAATTAACTTAATTCTGGACAAATCTGAAGAATAACTCTAGCTTGGAGCATCCTCTAGGATCAGTTGAGGCTTATGTTGCAAATGCCTTGAAGTTCAGCCTGTCCCTCTGACCAGTTTTGTGACCATCATTCATTCATGGGCAAAGTTCCTAGGAACATGTACCAGCAAACTTTTTCCAGGCAAATCTCCCTCTCAGAATATGTTTCCTGCCTTACCTCCCACCACCTCCCCAACACCCCTAAAAAATAAACAGTAAAATTGGCATAACACTTACCTCTTACAGCTGTTATGAACATATAATGAGGTTTTAGATATATAGCGTTTATAACATAAACACTTAACGTTAGTTATTATTTTATAATAAGATGTTTAAAAAGATGTTTAATAAGATGCATTAAAAGAATTTTGGCAAAATCCACAAAACTCAGGATTAGTTTTGTGAGCCAAGAAATTTTTATGTATTTTAAAGATAAGTACTAGATTCATCTATGAAGAATGTAAAAAGATACCAGAACTCTCTTTTCTCCATCATGATCATATACCTCTGGACTATGTAAAACACTAAACATGTTAAAGAAGATTGTTTAAAAGGAGTTTGTAGAAGTATAGATATATTTGCCTTCCTTCACTGTTCCCCATAAATATACACAAGAGAGTGAGTGAAGCATGATGAAAGAGATTTGGGAAAAAATGTCTGTGTGTCTATTGAGTGTCTACCTGAACAAAGAAACCAGCATCCACATCACAGAATACTAAAGGCAAGAATAAGGCTGCCTGGTATGGTAGGCCAAGGAAAGACCAGATAGTGTTGGGCAAGCATCACTTCTACCATTTGCCAGAAGGATAGGCATCCGTTAACAGTGGGGAAGTAACTACAGTAGAACACTAGTGTGCCTACCAATATAGTGGCTTGTCTATATGGGTAGAGATTTATAGTAATATCTTGCAGGTGTGGTACAAATATAGTCAGAACTTGAAGAGGAAGCTTGTAAGATTTAGCCAACAACTGCAATAGTTCTTTAAGGAACTAGGGTAGGGTAGGGTGAAAGGTGGCTTCAGAGAAATTTTCGGAAGAAATATCCAAGATAAACAAATGCTCTCATGATACATGGTTGCCTCATGAAAGAAGGATGTTGCCATGACAGCAAGAGCCAGGTTATAATAACTACTTATTCTAATTCCTCCCCTCTATGATATGATCCCAGGAGAAACAACAATGGGAATATGAAAAAGTTGTGGCAGTATTAAAACATCTGCAAATCATTTCACTTTCATCCTACCAAAAAAATGGCACCTAATTTAGCCTTGAAAATGGACAGCCTTCTTAATATCATTAAACTTTCTGGATCCATGTTTTGGTTGTGATTATCTTTAGCAATATCTATGGAATATTTTTTTCTTTAAACAGGAAAGTTAATCACATTAAACTTATTACCACAGCAGGCTTACTATTCTTATTCCAGTGATATTATTTTATTTTTTATTTCAATTCCCTCACTATCTATTATGTAAACCAGAAATATTGTTCCTCTGGTAAAGTGACAGATTATAGATGGATTTTCATTTTTCTTATGGTTATATTCAATTCTTTATAAAACACTTAAATCTGCATTTCTCAATTTATCAACATTGAGAATGAAATTATCATCTGATTACATGGAAATGATGAACACATTATGCACACTCTTATTTCCTTTCAATTGCCATTAATAAGCCTGCCCTCCACTTCACTTGTTCTGTTTTTTACAAAGTTGACTTCCTTTTTATTACTAATGATATTGAAATTTTGCTGTGGTATTTTTCTGTCCTTAAAGTCTTTAACTAGGTCATTTTTATTTGTTGTTGCCATGTACTCTCTTAATCTCCTCTTTTTCCTTGTTTTACATGAGCTGCATTTTAATTTCTCTAAAATCACAAATAAATTGATGTCTAAAATGTACTTCTGATACATGGACTAAATCTTTTTCAAACACATGTAATTTCCATATTTCTCTCATGCCTTGTTTAAATCTTTATTTCATTTCATAGAATCTTAAGTTTTGATTCTTTTTTTTTTTTTTTTTTGGTAACAGAATGTTGGCTGGGACTTTTCCTTTTGCTTTGAATTATAACTATAATTTCAAAGCTGCCTTAAATAGATAAGCACTAGCACATTCTAAATGGGGTTTCTAGATACATCTCTATAGGGTTGGTTTAACGATTTTGGCAGACATACCTTAAGGTGATCCCTAATGTGTTACATCCTTGTATAGTTCCCTGCCCTTACGTTTGGGTAGAACCTGTGACTTGCTTCTTATCAGTGCAACTTGGCAGAGGTAAAGAGCTATCATTCCATCCATTAGGTTATGCCATATGCCATAGTGACTGAATGTCACTCATATATACGTATAAGTCCATAAGACTCTACTTCTAAGACTCCACATTAGCTGACTGCAATGACTCTTCTGCTGGTGTTAAAGAGGGAAATTGCTACATTGAGACCACATGGCAGGGAAATGTGTGTAGTCTCTATACCTGATAACAGCCTCTAATCTATAGTGAGTAAGAAGCTGGGACCCTGGGTCCCACAATCACAGGAAAATGAATTCTGCCAACTGTCTGCATGAACATGGAAGAAGACTCTTTTCTAGGTGAACCTGTGGAGTGGAACACAACCTGACCCAATACCTTGATTTTATTTTAGCCTTATAATTCCCTGAGCTAAGGACCTTATCAAGCCATAACTAGACACCTCATCCACGGAAAATTGTGAGATAACAAAAACATATTTTTTTAAGCTGCTACATTTGTGGTGATTTGTTATTCAGTAAAGCAAAAATGATACAGCTATTAATAATTCTATGTCAGTTACCCAATCATTCATCTAAGGAAGAGACTAAAAACTATAAAAAGGTATTGACACAATATGATACAACCCTAGTTAGTGGGAGTAAATTTTGGGTTTTATTTTTCCCCTCTTTATGGTACGAGGGAGAAGAAATGTTGCAACCCCAACCAAATCAAATGATAAGAGCCCCAAGAAAATTACTTACAGAAATTGAGGATTTCTGAGCCACCTGGGTGGCTCAGTGGGTTAAACCTCTGCCTTCGGCTCGAGGTTGTGGTCTCAGGGTCCTGGGATCGAGCCCCACATTGGGCTCTCTGCTCAGCAGGGAGCCTGCTTCCCCCTCTCTCTCTGCCTGCCTCTCTGCCTCCTTGAGCTCTCTCTCTCTCTCTCTCTCACTGTCAAATAAATAAATAAAATCTTTAAAAAAAAGAAATTGAGGATTTCTGGAATAATGGAATACTGGCATCTCTTGTCTACACACTTACTGAAAAGCTGAAACTAACTGATCCACTCTGAGGTAAGAGGCTTTTTAGAATAGCCTTTCATGTGTTCCTGGGATTTGGAGAGATATATGAATGAAGAGACTGTTCTCATCCTTGCTTGTAAAAGTCTGGCTTCTGGCTACAATAGCTCAGGAAGAAGGGATTTAAAAGAGGAGTTAGCAGCACCACACTGCTTGCCAACCACTTGGCAAGGCAAAAATCTCTTAAGTTTTCCACAGAGGCTATCCATTATTAGTCATCTTGAGGATTACCCAACCCAAGATGGTGATGGACCAGGATGAAAGATATTGAATGGTAAAAGTTTGTAGGTTATACTATTAGGAATGGGACTAATAAGACCCTGAAAGGTGACTCAGAAAACTTATCCCCAGAATCAGGAAACTCTACAGCATAGAAATCCATATGGTGCTTCCAAATATGCCCATAAATGCATCACAAAAGAGTCTCAGCCAGGAATTGAGTGCCTGCCACAGAGGACACTGACAATATTACATCAATACTTCTTTTGGGTTCTTGGACCCAGTTCTGACGTGGGGAGGGGTTTTCCCCCACACTGACAAGCAATTCTCTACATCAGCTGGATGCCCTGCAATTTAACTCAATTCTGACACTATTTACCTGGAGATAGCATCAGATTCCACAGGTTAAAGGTTTAATCTTACAGTAGGTAGGCTGACCCCTACTCCCCTACTTCAGATGCTAGTAATAAACCTAGATTATCTCTGCTTCTGATAGACTGGCTATAGATTGAGGGATTAAATGTCCACATTGCTACCTGTGCTTCTGACCAACTGGCTCTAAATCAGAAGTTCCAACAGTCCCCTCCTTGGGTTCAATTAATTTTCTAGAGTGGTTCATGGAACTCAGGAAAACCCATTTACTCATGAGATTACTGGCTTATTATGAAACAATAGAACTCAGAAACAGCCAGATAGAAAAGGTGCATTGGGCCAGGTATGGGGAAAGGATGCAGAGCTTCCATGCCTTCTCCAGGAATGCTGTTCTCCCAGCACCTACATGTGTTCACCAACTCAGAAGCTTTCCAAACCCTGTGCTCTTGGGTTTCTATAGAGGGTCAAATGGGCAGGGTTGGTTGATTAAATCATTGGCCACTGGCAGTTGATTTCGATCTCCAGCTACTCTGTCCTCCTCCCCTTTTTTAAAAAGATTTTATTTATTTATTTGACAGAGGGAGATCACAAGTAGGCAGAGAGGCAGGCAGAGAGAGAGAGGAGTAAACAGGCTCCCTGCCGAGCAGAGAGCCTGATGCAGGACTCAATCCCAGGACCCTGAGATCATGACCTGAGCCAAAGGCAGAGGCTTAACCCACTGAGCCACTGAGGCACTCCTGTCCTCTCCCCTTCTAAGAGTTCGGTTCTTCTGTCAATCAGCCGCCATCCTTAGGTGCTTCCAAAAGTCATTCATTAATGTAACAAAAGACACATTTATTGCTCTCATCACTTAGGAAATTCCAAGGGTTTTAGTAGCTTGGTGCCAGAAATGGGGTGAAGACTACACATATATATTTCTTATTATAAATCATAATATCACAGTACCAGTAATAAAGGACTTTGTCTTTTCCTATGAAACTTCCTTCCACCAATTTGATCCTGAAAGATCTGGCAGCAGGACAAGATGAAGGAAAAGCAAATAGGTCATGGCTTTCTTCTCCATAGAAATACCCTTAGCCCTGAGTCAGTTACTAACTTGGGGTTGAAAAGAAATTTTTATCTTTATGAGGGTTAGCCATTTTAACTTTGTTGCACTTTAACTTGTTTTAATCTTGAGAGTGAGTAGTCGGAAATTAGATTTGTTTATGGTATTAGCAAGGGACAGAGAAAGGAAAGTAATAGGAAAAATCAAGGGCACCAGTTGAAGGAAAATAGAAATTATTTTTCTGATTTGTTTGCCATCAAGTATAGCTATAATCTATATATCTATATACCTATAGATATCTATAGATATATATCTCTCTCTATATATAATCTATATATCTATAATCTTTTAAATTGGTCCTTTGGACTTCTTCCTTAATTTGTTCACCTGGTAATGGCTTGTATAAATGCCTATTTTACAATATATAGTTCATTATCATCTAATTTGATAACTCAGAATGTTGGTTTTTTGTTTTTTTTTCTTTTTCTTTTTCTTTTTCCCATTGACCATTTCAGGAAATGTCTAAGAGGCAGGTTTGAAATTGTGTTCTACAAGACATTTTCCGTGTATGAGATTGACATTGTTTGTGTATGAGATTAAAAATTCACAACTGTGCTGAATATATTATCTCAGATAAACCATGGAAGACTTTCCTTGCTTTTACATAGGAAAAGAAAAAATGTGTTTTGCCCATATTGTGTGGCACCTTTCCCAAAATATCTCATCTACTGAGGCCTAAAATTTATCAGTTGATACTTTTCCTTTGGGTTAAGCACTTTGCTCACTGATTTCTTTCTTCAGTAGAAATTACTTCAGGAATTTGGCTGACTTTAACTCCAAAATGATTTAATCTAATTCAAGAGAATTTAAAAGCAGTGGGGCTTCATGGGTGGGAGTAGATGCAGGCAGAACTGAAGGAAGAATAGCATTATACAAACACACTAGTGCCAGTTTATAAGATACAAACATATGAACAAAAATGACAAACACACTCAAGCCCAATTATTACACTGTATTTAGGGCCACTCTCTCCCTTTCTGTTCTACTTCCTCTCTGCCATATTATTTTTAAAGATTTATTTCTTTATTTGAGAGAGAGAGAGAGAGAGAGAGTGCAAGTGCATGCAGTGGGGGTGGGGGGAAGAGCAGGAGAGAAGAGGGGAGAGAGAATCCCAAGCAAACTCTATGCTGAGCAAGGAGCCTGATGTGGGGCTCAGTCCCAGGACCCCAAGATCATGACCTGAGCCAAAACTAAGAGTCAGATGCTTAACTGACTACACCACCCAAGCATTCGTCTTCCCAACAGTTTTGAGTGGAAAGTGGAAATTATTCTTTCACATTATTTCCTCAAGCAGATGCCTAGCTGTAAAGAGCAGAAGCCCTAGAATAGCAGTAGCAATGATCTTTTGAAGATTTGTCAGGGCAGTAGGATATGGGAAAATGCCATTGAAATAAAAGTTGTATTTGGAAGCAGAAAAATTCTAATCAATGTTCTCTAACATCTTAAGATATTTAGTGTTCTAGGACTGCTTCAAAGCAAGGCAGTCCTTCACTGGAAAAGAATATGGAGCGGGAAGATCTTAGATTCACAATTTGCTGGCAGTGCTTTTCAAGTATAAACCATACTATGAAAAGACAGTAAGGCAATATATTAATAAATATTGAAATTTACAAATCCACCATGACTCTTAATTACTGTGTTTCTTCAAGAGTAAATGGAAGGTATAAAAGAAAAAGGTGATGAGATTTTCTTCCCAATCTTATCCCTAGATTTTATAAATTTTTTTTCCTCTGTGGGATTATAGGTTCTGTGTAGACAATGAATATAATTCATAGACCTTGGGACTACCCAGGAAACTTTAAGATCTTCTAGTATAGTGGCTTAGCTGACTACAAATGAAAATACTTAGGTCCGAGAACATAAATCCCTATTTTTCAAAAAGCCCTTTTTGGTGCTTTTGATGAATAGATAGTTTTGGAAACCGCTGAGTTGGTCTTACTTTTCAGGTACTTAAGTGGCCTCATTGGCAAGAGGGCGGTATTCAATTAAGTTTCACTCCATAGCAGAGTGGAATAAACAAAATTTGGGCTTGGGTTTGATCCTATGTCTTCAAAGATTCCATTAATTTCTGCAAACTTTCTTTGAAACTTCATATTTATAAAATAAATGATGGCTAGAGGTTTGTTTTAATTTCTCCTCCATCCTCATCTCTGGGCTGCAGTCTAGATGGCTTAGAGTCAATTTGTTTTTCTTATTTTAGGTGTCACCGAGTTTAAATTGTTTTTTGCCCATCTAGAAGATTTCTCTCCCTTAATGCTATGGAGGAAGATGAACTACTCATTGAGCTGACAGGTGAATAGTAGTAGGATTACTTTGGTTTTGGAAATGATATATGGCTGCAGGGTATAAAACCAACAGAGATTCATATCCTGGAAGACTGGTTAGTCTATCACGGTTGCTGCCATTATTTTTTAGTCTACAAATCTACAGGAAAAGCATCAAAGTCAGTTACAACTATTTTTGAATCCTCTTTTTTTTTTTTTTTAAATCAGCAAAATTGAGTGGTACTGTCTTCCACCTTGCATGGTATATTTAAGGGAAGCAGAGAGCAGAGATAACTGAATGGTTATGAAGAAGTATTTGAGGAGTCTAAGTTAGGGGAAGTCCGTGATTAGAGAAAATACAATACTGATTATTTTCACATTATTGATATCTAAGACAGTCTGATGTCAGGTCCAAATATAAATTCGATTTAAAAAATTGTTTCTTCTTCCAACTATCTTTACTTTCTCTTCATTTCCTCTTCACAACCAAGCACTGGGGGACTGGTTCTTTTTTTTGTTTTTTAAGATTTTATTTATTTATTTGACACAGAGAGAGACAGCAAGAGAGGGAACACAAGCAGGGGGATTGGGAGAGGGAGAAACAGCCTTCCCACAAACAGGGAGCCCAACATTTGGCTTGATCCCAGAACTCTGGGATCATGACCTGAGCCAAAGGCAGATGCTAAAGGACTGACCACCCAAGCATCCTTGGTCCTTTTTAAAAAATGTTTAGTACTTTGAACTAACTCTTATTACTTCAGTTATAAGCAAAAATCTGCATTATCAACCATTTGGTTTATGGATGGCCCTGTACCTTAGTATCAATCAGTTAACAGAATATAATTCTAGATATGAGTGTTTCCTAAGTGTTTGTGAATTTTATCACTGATCCTATGGCATATAGAGAATGAAGGACCAATCTAGTACTGGGCAACTTTCAGAATTCTGTCAGCTGGACTGTGTCTTATCAAAATTCAGGCTATTTTGTTGAATTATTACTAAAATTTGGACAAATAATTTGTCTCTTCTTTGGAGCATAACTTCCCTCCAGAATCACAATTGAAAGTGTTATTCTCACTCTAATGAATCTGCATAAACATCAGACCCCAAAGGTTAATGGTAATTGCAAAATGGGTAACCCTTTAAACAACTCAATGTTTCTGAGTCAGATTCTAAATTTCAGGATAAATCCTAGAGGAGAACACAGGCAGCAACCTCTTTGACCTTAATCACAGCAACTTCTTGCTAGACATGTCTCCAAAGGCAAGGGAAAGAAAAGCAAAAATGAACTATTGGGATTTCATCACGATAAAAGTCTTTTGCAGCGCCAAGGAAGCCATCAACAAAACTAAAAGGCATCCTATAGAATGGGAGAAGATATTTGCAAGTGACATATCAGATAAAGGGCTAGTATCCAAGATCTACAGAGAACTTATCAAACTTGACATCCAAAAAACAAATAATTTAGTCAAGAAATGGGCAGAAGACATGAACAGACATTTCTCCCAAGAAGACATATAAATGACCAACAGGCACATGAAAAAAAAAATTGCTCTACATCCCTTGGTATCAGGGAAATACAAATCAAAACCACAATGAAATACCACCTCACACCAGTCAGAATGGCTAAAATCAACAAGACAGGAAACAACAAATATTGGCAAAGGATGCAGAGAAAGGGGTACCCTCTTACACTGTTGGTGGGAATTCAAGCTGGTACAGCCACTCTGGAAAATGGTATGCAGGTTGCTCAAGAAATTAAAAATAGAGCTATCCTCCAGCCCAGCAACTGTACTACTAAGTATTTACCCCAAAGATACAAATGTAGTGATCCAAAGGGGCACCTGACCTAGAGACTTGGCTTGACCAATACAATGTACAGGAAGTTATGTGTGCCTGTTTTAGGCCCAAATTTTAAGAAGTCTGACATCTTCCTCTTCCTCTCTCTTGGAAACTAATCACATAATGGAAGAGAGATCAGTAAAGACAATCAGATTGTGAGACATTACACAGAAAAAGACAAAGAGAGACAGAGGCAGAGACCGCATGAAGGAGTATTAAGCTGCCAGACATGTTTGGGAAGCTTTCTTGACCCTTCCAGTCCAACACAGCTGCTAAGTCAGTGCAGCCAGATAATGTCCACAGCCGAAGCTAAGTGTGACAGAAAAACCTCCCTGCTGAACTCTGCTTGAATCCCTAACAGCAGAATCATAAAAGCTAATAAATTGTTCTTTTAAGTTTAAAGTGTTTTGTCATTATCAATAGAAAACTGAAACTGTGGTCCACCAGGAATCTTCATTATCTCTTTTAAAGAAGAGAAAAGCAAATTTCTGAAAAGTTAAGGCAACCTTCTGAAGGTCATGTAGTTAGTAGAAGATAGAACCCAGATAGTATTGTACATTTAAAAAAATTCTTAATCTAAGGCTTTATCTTTAATATCACATACACTTCATGGCCAGTCAAATATATTCTTCATGTTCCTAAACAACTTCAGTATTGGAAATGCAGGGCATACAGGGCATAATAGCAAGATGATTGAATGATTTGTGAAATGGCAAGATCAGTAGGTTAGGAGTCAGAAGTCCTGGTTTAGGACCAAAGTTACTGTCCTCAACTTCAAGCATGGTTAGTCTACCTGTAAAATAAAGATGCTCACTCTCATCTCCAAGGACTGTAATAAACTTTAAATAATACCATGACTTTAAAGCCCTTTGTAATTTGTAAAGATCCATAGAGATGTTAGCAAATAATTATCATGAAATTTTATTTTTTTAATTAAAAATTTTTAAATTATTTAAATTTAATTAGTCAACATATAGTGCATCATTAGTGTGGGTATACGTTATGCTGTAGGTATACAGTTGTATACAAAACAGATGTTGTTTTCTGACTTGTGGTAATATGAAAGTCAGATATCAACTAAATAAATATGCAGGTAGACATTTAATTATAAAGTGGGTGCTTAACTGGGTATGATGGGTCAGGAAAAGTATCTGAGCGAGTGATATCTGTGTTGGGAGCTGCAGTCTGGGTTGGAGTTAATCATCTAAAAAGAAAAGTAAAGAACATTCCAGTCAGAGACAGCACAAAGGATAACCCTATGATGTGTCCCAAGTGCTGAAAGTTCAAGGTAGCCAGGGCATAAGGGTCCAGGGAGTATGGCCTACGGATGATCTCAGGAGAGTCAGGCTGGGCAGCATTGTTATTACTGTGTGAATGTTCCCCATTTCATCCAAATATTGAAAGTTCACTCAAAGGTTGTATCCATGCAACAGAATTATGGTGTGGCTTAATGTTGCTGGCAATATACAAATGCTCAAAGGGATTCTGCAGTTTCTTCCTTTTTGTTAAGTGTGTTCCCATAGCCACCGACAGGTGTGTGTGGGCAGGAAGGGAAGGAAAAATTTTCAAAGATAGAGATTCAGGAACTTATTTTTCTAAAACAAGTTCATTCTCCCTTCCTGAGCATCTATAATTCCTGATGTTATTACTCTGATGGCTTCTACATCATTAATGGAATCTGTGATCTCACCTGCAAACTCAGTCTGAATTAGGCATACAAACAGAATCACACAAATTAATATTTTAATTGAGTTGACATTGTCCAAATGAAAATGACTACTACTTAAATTTTAATTATGCATGCAGAACAAAAATGTGTTCCAAATGTGATTTTTCTCCCTTAAAAAAGCAAAAATCCAAAACTAAATGATAAATTCGAAGTCAAGCAGTTGGAACAGGCTCTAAATCATCACAGATCTTGGATATCTCTGCTTAGTACAGGAAGAATAAACTGAAAAAGATATACTGCCTCCTGATAGAGGAAAATAATCTGCTGGATAGTAATTTACACCAATTCACCATCTATTTACCACCTGCTTATTGTGTCTCTAGCCCCATACAGTACATTTAGGAGAATGCAAAGGAACATATTCTGCTATGGAACTCAAAGTCTTGCGGAATGGATAGGGGTAACTTAATCAGGAGGCAAAATGGCAAAATAATGTAGCATGAAGAATAACAAAACCAGTAATACTGTCAAAGAAATCCTAAAATTTAGAGGACAGTGCTCTATGTGTAAGACAAGAATGATTGGATCCATGGAGGCCTGAAAAGTAACCACAACGTGTCTCCGTATCTTTACTGTCTTAGCAGCATCCATGCCTCTCTTAATCTTTCCATCTGTAGTTATGGCTATGTAACCTTGAAAAACCAGTCTGTGTCTTCATGGCTCAGTGATCAGGTGAGCTAGAACATTTGACTTGAGTGAACTTCAGGACTCATACTTGGAATGCAGGGCTATATCCTCAATTTCACAACTCTGCCTGAGAATGGACTCTGTATTGAGCAAATGTTGAGCCAAGATTTAAAGGATGAAAAAAAAAAAAGTTGAAACTACATCTGCCTTTGCACTGTTTTATTTTTTAAATTTTATTTACCCCTAGCAATCTTACTGATAAGAAGGCTACTGCCTCTTGGATGATTCAGGTTGTTCAATCAATACCTGCTTTCAATTACACTGTGTGAGAGGGATGGTCAAATAATTCTTAAGTATACCTCTTATCCTGAGTTCATGATACTCATTTCTTGCAAGAAACACTTCTAGCATCAGACCTGACCAATTTCTCCAAGCTGGAACTAGTGATCATTTAGTAAGTGCAGTAAGTTGATTACATTAGCTGGAGTAGAGAGTCTGGAGAAAGAAAAAGAAAGAGGGAAAGGAAGGAGAGGAGGGAGAAGAGGGGAGGAGGGAGGGAAGAAATCTAGCTTAGTTCTGGCTATATAATAAAGAATACTCATAGATTTTCCCCCTCAAAGACTTATATAGACCTAAAAACCTGATTTATAATCATAAGCAGCCCATATATTATTAGCATTCTTTTAAAAAAAAACTTGCAGTTTCATACTGGACTGTATACTGACTAAAGGCAGACTTCATGTCATACTCAATGGTGTACTGGCAGAGCCTATATCAAGTTACTATAGCACCAAGTACCAAGTATAGTACCAAGTATATATACTATATACCAAGTTACTTGGTACTACACCAGTACCAAGGTTTCTGGTTAGAGGAATTTCAGGTTTTCTCAACACATCAGAAATGGGGGAGAGCTGGGTATCAGTACTCTTTGTTGACTTTGGTAAGAATTAACAAGTCCAGTGGAAGCAAAATAAGACATGTGATTCTAAAGAATAAATATAAACACAAATACAAATATAAATATAAATACAGGGGTGCCTTAGTGTCACAGTTGGTTAATCATCTGACTCTTTGTTTTGATTCAGGTTGTGATCTCAGGGTCATGAGATTTAGCCCCATGTGGGCTCCATGCTCAGTGCAAGAGTCTGCTTAAGACTCTCTCTTCCTCTCCCACCTCCCTCCATCCCAGCTTTCTCTCTCTCCAATAAACAAATCTTTTTTAAAAAGAATATAAATATATATATATATATTGCCTATACAAGAGATAAAATGCTAAAATCTAATATACAGAAGTAAGTTTGACTGTTTTCAGGGGGCGAATTGGAAACTGTTAAGACACCATTCTCTCTGACACTTCAACAATGTCCAGGAGTAATAATTTTGTTGTTCTTCACATTTTTCTATATTCTTCCTTAATTAGTTTTTTTTTTTTTTCCACATCTTCCCTGGAAGGCAAGACCATTTTTTAACAGTTATCCACAACACACCAAAGAGATGATCTGTATAAACTAAGAGGGTTGCCTGCAGCCCAGAAAGCATACAACTTTACCCTGAAGAGTGTCACACTGATGCATGATTTTTAGATGGCCTTTTTAAATAATTCAAGTAACACATGTATCATTTGGAATGATAATATTGATTTTTGTCTTGATATTGTATTTCATAGTTTGTAAAGCACTATAGAGGCTATGAATGGTCATCATAAAGAACTACTTCTATGATCTCTGTGGATGCAGGTATGTGGTCTCCCAGTCAGGGACTATGGGAATGTAGGTCTGGTCTAGACAAATATGAGTTATCTGCTGTGTCCCTCAACTGAGAACTGAGTTGGCCTACGATGACAAATGATTGTAATAGGATGTTCGATTCACTGAGGATTCCCACTTCACAAAGTTAAGCTATCAACATGCTCAGCTCCCTGTCAGCCCCACTGACAAGCTAAGTCTTAGTGGATACAAATATATGCCCTCACAGCAAATGATAAAATTACTCTCTAAGAGTGAAACAACCAAGTATAAGCTCGAAATGGGGGAAAAAAAATCAATCAGATGGAAGTACCCCTGTGGCTAGGAGACAGGGAACACATCCAAGTCCAATTAATATTATTAGGATATATATTCAAACTGAATCCCACTGAAGCAAGTGCTAACCTAATCAATACCATTCAAGCCTTTCCTTCCTTCATTTATTCAAATTTTTTATTGATCACATTTTAAGCAACAGACATTGCAATATTAGGGGCTGGTGATATAGAGTTGACTCAGAAATGGACTAGGATTTAAGGATTCACAACACAGCAAGAGATACATATCTATCAACATATGACAGTGCCATGTGAGAAGTATCATAATAGAGGCATTTAAAAAGTGTGTGTAACACAAAAAAAGGAAACAAACACTGTCCAGAACCAAAGGCAATCAAGAAGGGACTGACAGAGGGGGTTCAGTCTGAAATAGTTCTTCCAGACTTAATGTGGCCAGGATCTCTAATAGGAGTCCCACCTAATGGTTGGGGCTATTTAAAATGCCTTTAATACCAAATTTCTGGACATCACTCATTTTTAACAGGATATAAATAATTAAGAGCAGGTACCATTCTTCAAGCAGGGGAGAGGCCTCAGAGGTACCTACTCAGAGGTAGGAAAAGTATATGTAATCAAAATTAACCACAGAAAAGTGAGTTCTAATTTGGGTCTGAGGAATACTTGGTACACTGGGACATGTGGCACAAGATTAAGGTTAAGAACTACAAAAAGAAGGTTGCCATGGCAAAATAGGAATAGTTTGAATATAAAGGTACTATTTTTGCATAATGTAAATGAAATGTAGCAGGTGTACTAGAAGTATAATTGATCGGGGAACATTCAATGTTTGGAAAGGGGTCAGAGATATCCTATAGTACTGTGCTGAGAGCTATATAATTTACTGTTGTATTTTATGAATTGATATTTAGGGGTTCCTGTGGTGCAGAGAGGCATATAAGATATTAATATTCCTCCCCTCCAAATTTATTGCATTATAAACCATGACAGTCTTTGAAAATCAGGGTTTGGCAGATTGATATGAAAAAATGATTAGTCTTTTTTACAGGTGGGAAAATAGGGAAAGGGATATTTAAGGAATACAGAATAGAATGTGTATGAGAGAATATGGCATATTTCTGGAGACAGATATTTCAATTGAGTATGCGATTTGAAATATTGCTTAGTACTTTGGGATGGCAGGAGACAATGCCTGCAGCAAAAATAGAACTAAGGTGGGTTGTAAATGTTATAAAGAAAGAACTAATATAAGCAGATGGTGAATGAAGAACTGACTCTGGCATCTCTGTGGTAGGCTGGATAAAGAGGAGAGATGGTTCAAATAAAAAGACTTTAATGCAGCAAAATTTTACATAGTGTTTAGAACCATCCCCAGATTAAAGGAATGAACAAGAGATGTTGAGGCACCCAAAGACTATCATTTACTGCACACAGAAAGAGGAAAGAGGGGAAAAAAGTAATGATAAGACCCTAATGCAAAATGAAGCTAAAGAGGGAAGGGCTTATGTGGTAGCACTGATGGTGGTGAGATTTGGCACTGAAGCAGGGCGGGAAGAGGGAAAAGGTGCCCCAACCTTTCTCTCTCCTCATACTCCAGTCTCCTGTTGGTGACTCTCATTGGCTCAACACAACTTGAAACTAACTGGAAGAACTGATCTTCCATAAAGATCAGCCTCCTGGGGCATAGAACAAATTGGAGAAGGGGTTCGCTCAATGCCGAATGGAGACCAGCAAGCACAAAAGACTGAGATGAAAAATACTGGCTGGCTTTTCTACAGAAGAAAAGATACTTCATTCAAGATCTCTCAATTCCTACTTTCTGATTTTTTTCTCCCCAGGCAAAATTTTAATAAATTAACATGACTTTCTGGGTTTCCTGATAGCCAGAGGTAAGGAGTCTATTTAACCAATCCAAGTCTTTCAGTCACAAGTCAAACCTATCTCCTGTTGTCAATAAATGTATTTGTAACTGGCTCATCTGTTAGCCCATTTCTGAAGACTGGTTAGCATGAATCACTTCTTAAGAGCTTGGTCACCTCTGGGTATTGTTTTCAAACTAAAGATATGATCCCTGAGTGAGGGGGTTTCACCAAATTAATAAACACCCATAAGGACTTTGTTAAAGTATAACTTTCAAAAATGTAAAATTATGAACCTCATGCAAATATAAAATGAACACATGAAATGAAAGAGACAATCAGTAGGTAATGAGACCAGTTAAATGAGAATTTGAGGAACTTGGTATTCATAAGCAGTTTAAGTAAAGAAACGTTAGGAAAGACAATTGGACATAGTTTAAAGACCTAGAAAATAATAAACTGTAATAGTTGAGGTTTTGGTTTCCACAAGGCAGAAATTATCTGCAGCTTTACTGAGCTAAAAACTACAGTTCCATCTTGGCCTCACAGAGTTGTATAAAAACACAGTCAGGAAGGGGTCAATCAAATGCAAGCCCACCATTGCACTGAAAGAACATCTAATATTCTTTTTTTTTGCTTATTTCCAAATTTTATATACTTTTTCTTAAAACCTATTTAAGAATCCACCAAGCTTCCTTCTCAGATTTCTCTATTTTTAGAAATCTTTTTAGGAGAACCAAATCATCACAGTCACAGAGGAATTCTGGTTTGCCTGAATGTAGTGAATTCCAGATTGCTTTCTGGAGAAAACAACTAGAGAAGAGAGAGGGAGTGGGCTGGGAGGGAGAGAGAGAAAGATTGAGATCATATTCAAGATAGAAACTTTATTTTTTAATTTAGTTTATGTTAAAATGTTTTCTTCTTCTTGTGTAATATTTCAAATTTAAAGTTAGGCAATGTTTCTTCAATAAATTTGTCTGACCTATATTGGAACATCTGAGTTGTCATTTTTTCATCTAGGAAACAGAATTTCAGGGACTTCTAAATATTTTGTTGGCAATGGATATGGATACTATGTTTAGTGTTTCTTTACTCTTTAATTTTTAATAATTAAATATTCTATACTGCCTCCTTGGAAGCCAGGATAGCTTGTTCCTTGGAGTTTCCTCTAACTCACCTTCTGATTCTTTGGGGCCCTTACGTGAGCCAGAGAAGCACCTATGTTGGTCTCCAGACATTTGACAGACTAGTCAATACTTCCATTTTGGATTAATGTTGCCTGTGATTTCTTGTTGTTTTCTACCACACATCTAGTTCATCTGATCTAGAGTTTTTTGGGAAGGGAGTGTTAACTTACATTTTATGTTTAAATACAAGAACATGACCCCAGTAATGATGTAGTGCCTTCTGCAATCAGAATAGATCTTATTTTTATTTGTTTAGCCAGAGAGAAGCATTTTCTGGCTATAAAAGTAGACTCTAAGAAGGGAGGAAGAGAGGATAATGGGAAGATCTTAAAGGAAGTCTGAATTTACCCACGACTGCAGATTTGGTTATTAGCAATTGACAATTATTATGCCAAAGCTGAATCCGTTAAGATCCATCTTATAACCTAACTTCTTGTTTTTCCAGGAAAGAATTCCTATCCCAGCCCTATAACATTTCTGCACAAGATCTGGTCTTCAATTTCAAAGCCTTATACCTATATCTCTTATTAGACCTTAAAACATATTGTTGGTCATCTTATTATCTTTATGTGTCTTCATCGCTATTTTAAAATCCTGAAATGCAGGGATGCAGTGTTTCTCTTAGGAACTGAACAGAGAATAATTGCCAAAGGCGAACTACCCGGGATCCTAGGAACTAAGGCATTTGCTGACATGATTTACTATAATCTAGTCCTAGGGAATATTTTGAAGTAAGGAAAAAAGAAAATTTCTTGAATTTGTCATAATATTGCCGAAGTATTTTCATGTTGCCTTTTAGTCACTAAAGCTTCAACTGAGTTGTTGATTATGGCTAAATATTTCTTCTCAATTGCATTAAAACCCACTCACACTAATTATATTTCACCAGTGTAAGATTATACTCTCTATAACATAAAGTGGGGACTGAATAAATTAGTCAAATAAATTCATATTAGTACTTGCTACGGAGTTACCCCTCCAAGGAAGTAAAGGGTTTAAATCATTAAAAATATTCTTTCAATGCTCCATAGGAGGCCTACAACCATATACTTGATAACCCAAGGGAGATTATTTCTCTGCTTGTGAATGGCAGATTGAATGATCCCACCATGTTTGGATTGGGGAGTTGGGTGACTGGAAATCTCTATTTAAAGTCATTGATTAATTATAATTTTCCTACTTGGTTACATTCATTTGAAATGCTGAACAGAAATGTTCTGAGTTTTTAAATTTGTTTTATTGACAAATGTATATTTATCACTTTGTTTCTTCCCTTTGAATTTTAACATTCTTTTTTTTTTTTAAGATTTTGTTTATTTATTTGAGTGCAGAGATCACAAGTAGGCAGAGAGGCAGGCAGAGAGAGAGGGGAAAGCAGACTCCCTGCTGAGCAGAGAGCCTGATGTGGGGCTGGATCCCAGGACCCTGGGACCATGACCTGAGCTGAAGGCAGAGGCTTTAACCCACTGATCCACCCAGGTGCCCTGATTTTAACATTCTTTTTATATCCATATTAATTTAAATACTTTTCTTGTATGAATCACATTACTATACAGTATCTGGTCTTTGTCCTATAGAATTCCTTCTCCTTTCCCTGGTTAATTCTTATAAGTCATAACACTACTTACTTAATGGAACACTTTACTTTGGTTCCAGACTTTCATCTTATTAGCTCAGCAATCAGCTACTAATATTCTGGAGCTTAAGTTTTCACAGCCTCTATATCCAAGAATGTCTGACCAAATTCAGATTTAGATCTCCCCTTCTGATGAGCTTTAGCCCTTAATCTCCTCCCCAAATATGAAGAACAACAAGTTACTTGGAATTAGAACCCATGTGTATATTTGTGAATTGGCCTACTCATTAGCATTTATTCATAACCTCAAAATGAAGATGACGGATACTTTCCTGGTCATTTGCAGATATGTACAAAATAGCAAAAAAGTTAAGTTGCTTGACACACACATTCCCAGCTGAGGTTGAACAAAGCAATACTGCCTTTTGTTTCAGTCCTCATACAGAGATGACCAACTGTGGAGATGGTAGGGAACACTGCAGTGTAGTTCTTGCAATTCTACCTCGGGGCCAGTTGAATGAGGTTTAAATCCCAGCTCTGGTGCCTGTTGGGAGCACTCATTTAATACTTCTGAATCTTATTTTCTCTTTCGCAGAATCAATAAAATAGAATCTGACTGAATGAGTTGTTTTTAGGATTCAACATTATAATCTATGTTAGGCAGATACATAGATAGAGAGACAGATGATAGAAATTCCCTTTATGAACAATGGTTTAGCTTTCACTAATTCATGGTTCACAGTAAGTTTACAGAACATGATTACCACAAATAATAAAAATCAACTATATAGAGGTTGAGCCTAATCAAAACTAGTTAAAGATAATTTTTAACAGGGAGTCCTTTGTCATCTCAGAGCAATACAGACTAGAAAACCCAAGACAGAAACTTAAATCTATTATCAGTGTTAAGACAATTCAGTAAGGTGGCTGGATAAAAAAAGAATATATAAAAAATACTCTTCATGTATATCAATATTATGATCTAAAACTATTTTATTGATTCAACAATTGTTAGATTTTTTTTTTTTTTTCAGGAAATAACAGTAGCCTCCACTCATTAAAGTTATTTGGAAGTTAGATCTTCACTCCCCTCAAACCTATCCAGGCAAATCTAACAGATTTGGTTGGAAAGGAAACAATAAGTCCTTTTCAGATTCGGATATTATATTACTTACTTGGACAATCAAAACAAGAATAACACAGAACACATCTCACTACATCTCTTCTTCCACAGGACAACAACAGAACAAAAGCAGACAGATGACAAGGTGACATGAGGGTTGGACCTTTTGTTGCTGAGGAACTGGTTGAATGCAGTGGCTAACATGTTTGCAGCTGTAACATAAGGATGAGAACAAAGCCAAAATCCTCATGCCTTGTCAGAATCTGGGAGAGGAAGAGAAACTATCTCAAAGATTGTTTCTGTGAGATAGATAGGTAAGAAAGGGCCTTGTAGCAACAACTCAAAAGACTCATATGTTCTAATGTTCCCAGAAGACCAAATCTACTAAGATTTGCTATGATTGAACCTTCCTCATGTGGTCTCTGTCGATTTGTGCAAAATCATCAGGACACAAGCCTGGGTCAATTTCTACCACCCCATGGTATATAACAAGAAAATTACGTCTCAAAAGAAGTTTTGAAAAAGGTACAAGCAGTTATCAGCTATCACTCGAAGAATTGTCAGTTACATGACAATTCTTAAAACAGGATACACTCTGAACAGTATCTAACTCAAAAGGCTCACTCCAAATTGGACATAATGGCATTCCAGTGGAAAGACCAATTAGCTGGGTCATTCCACGGACAGCTCCATTAAGGAATACAAAGGGAACAAAATTCTACATCTCATGTGCTGCTACAAAGCTGGGCTTCCTTTTCTCGGGATTCTCTTACCTCATTTGTGTTAAGGCACTGGGGTTCCTTAAAGCTTTTCAGTCTTATCACATATCTTAAATACCATGTATTTAAGTAGATAATATATATTTCTGATATCCCTTTTACTAATCAACAACCTTTTTGGCCATTTCCATAGCAATATTTGAAGTGATCAAGCAATACCTTTGAGTATATATTTATGATAAGTATATTATAAATGTTATAAACCTGTCATAGGGCAGAGATATAAATTAATATACACCAAAGGTACAAACACATACATACACGCACACCCTCCACAATTGCATCACACTGTTTCTACTTGAATACACTAAAGGAAAATTATCAAATAGCCACATGAGAAACAAATAGAAACACCTAGACAGACTATGCGTAATAGAAGAAAAGATCCCATTTCCCAAAGCAATTAAAAAAATTTAAAATTAAGATGAACATACAGCCCAAGAATTTGCTGGTTAAGAAGTGGACAAGTTCAAAATAAAGAAAAACTTTAAATGTTGCTGAAGGATTTACAAGGAGACTTAAAAGTATATCTTGTTCTTGAATAGGAATGTTAAATATCATGAAATCAATCTATGAAATTATTATGATTTCAATAAACATACCAATGGCATTTAGACAAGATGATTTTAATCATTATATTTTAAAAATTTAAAAAAATTAAATTCAGGAAAATTAAAAAGAAGTATAATGGGGGATAGTCCTTTAGATATTTAACTATATCTTCTAAATGAAACAGTGAAGTATTAGCCCATTAATAGAGAGATCAATGGAATAGACCTAAAAGCTTAGAAATAGGAAAAAGTATATAGTATGATAAACTTAATATTTGAAATCATAGGTGGAAAATGGAAGATTAATAAATTTAATTGGGACAACTGGTTAACTAAGTAGATATATCTTTTCTTACCAATTTATACAAAAATAAATTCCAGGTGTCTAAGAAATTAAATGTGAAAAATAAAGTAAAAGAAGAAACTTCGGAAAAATTTTATTTTGGAATGGGAAAGTTCTTTTTAATTATGGAATAAAAGAAATCACGAGAGAAAAAGAATCATGATTTTGACTATATAATTTTAAAACTATCCTATAGAGAAAAACGACAAAAAAAGTAAGAAAAAAAGGTCCAATTCCAGTTTCCAAAAGGAAATTGATTTTCTTAATAGTTAAAGATTTTCTATAAAGCACTAAGAACAAATAACAGCAACTCAAGTTAAAATGGGCAAAAGATTTAGACAAGTCCAAGAAGTGCAAATATGAACAGATCCCTAAGCATGTGACAATATGCTCAACCTTATTCAGAATAAGATAAATATAAGTTAAAACTATAAGTTTTTTAAATTAGCAAAGATGAAAATGTTTACAAATACACTGTGTTGATGAGGGTAGGGAAAATAGACACTTTTTTATATTTTTCTAGGACTGTAAAATGGTGCTATATTTATGGAAATTATGTGGCAATATCTATGGAAATTTGATGCAGAAGCAGCAATTCCACTTCCAGGAATTTGTTCCATAGCACGCTTTTATAAGTATATGCATATATTCACTGCAACTTTGTTTGTAATAGCACAATATAAAAAAATATGAAATACTACCTCTGATTAACTCAGTAACTGTATATCTACATAATAGAAGAATTTGCTTTAAAACACAAAGGAGATCATCACATATGGATACAGAATCATCCTCAGAATATATGCTAAGTGAGAAAACCAAAGTACAGAAGAGTATGTTATTTGTTAAAAAGAAAAAAAAATGAAACACACATGAACACTCGTCTATATGCAGTGAATGTCTTTGAACATGGACATAAGAATCTACTGGCTACTGTAGAAGGAAAGTCATTTGCTGGAAGAACCATCAGGGGGAGATTTTATTTTATATCTTCATCTACCTTGTGCTATTATGTATCTATTCAAAGAAAAATAAAACCTATTTTAAATAGTTCAAAAGAATATGTGGAGATTCATCAGGTTACCTCTCATGGAAATAAGATGCCAAGGGGAAGATGGAGATTTGAAGTCTAGAGAACCAGGGTATCTAGCTTAGGTAACTACCAATCAGGAGTAGAGCCAGAAAACTGAACAAAAAGGAAGTTTAAGAGCTAAATCAAAAAATACCAACTGTCTGCTCCAGCATCAGCCAACCTTATTTTAGGCAACATATATGGCTGTCTCCAGGGTGTGACTCAGCCTGCCTTGGCAATTTGAAAATCATTTTAATAATCTCCTTAAACTTTAAAGCGATAAAATCAATAGCATTTACTGTATCTGATTAATCCATTTCCACTCACCATCTACTGGCACAGATGTTTTCAAACTAATTTTAGCATACCTTTTTTTAAAATAAAATATTGTGCTGCATCTTAATATCTATATAAATAAAACGAAGCTATTCTGCTTAACCGAGGGAAGGGTGGTAGAAGCCCACCAGTCCATCTACTCAAAGTTCCTTATTCAAACACCACTCTAAGCAGCCCACCAAACTTTATTTCACTGAATACAGCTTGAAAATCTTTGTTTCAAGGAGGCAAAAAAAAAAAAAAAAAGTAAAGATAAAGATAAATAGACATTTGGAGTTGGTAACAAGGATTTTCCTACAGCTAGCAAGATAGGCCATGGGTAGTTCAATATTTTTTGTTTGTTTATGTTTTGGCAGAGCAGTGATCAATAAGGACAAGTTTCTAGAACTCTGGAGGTTTCTCATAGGACTGTTCCTGTCTTAGGGTTCCTAACTTTTATCACCACTTAATATGTGGCCATGACCTGGGCTAGAAAAAATAGATTGGGCTATCCAGTACTAGCATCTATCCAGTCTTCCCAACTACAAATCTGGGTTTTATACTTAATACCAGTGTCTTTCCTTTCCTTTATCAATCCATCACCAAGACCTGCTATTTTTATCTCCTCAAAGTGTCTCTAGTCCACGAATTTATAACCTTGGCGGCATAGCTTTTAAAAATACTGATACTTCAGTTTAAATTTTGATTGAAAGGGTTTGGGGCATGGTGAGGGGGTGCACTAGACATCAGGATTTTTGTAAGATCCTTAAGTGTTCTAATGTGAAGATGAAACGGAGAACCAAGCACTGGCCCGTCTGTCTCTTCACTTCCTTTATCACTTTACTTCAGGCTGCCTCAATCTCTCACACATTATTAAACCATTAAAACCAGTTAGGCTCCTGGTTTCCAATATTATTCATTTTAAATTTGTCCTTTCCACAGCTGCTATAGATATCTGACCTTTCTCTACCTTAAAAAAAAATCTCATTGGGAGATGGAAAGGAGAAGTGACTTGGGGGAAATCGGAGAGGGAGACAAACCATGAGAGACTGTGGACTCTGAGAAACAATCTGAGGATTTTGGAGGGGAGGGGGGTGAGGGGGTTGGGTGAGCCTGGTGGTGGATATTATGGAGGGCACATATTGCATGGAGCACTGGGTGTGGGGAATAAACAATGAATGCTGGAACACTGAAAAGAAATAAAATAAAATAAAATGGAAAAAAAAAAGAAATTGAGGAAGACACAAAAAGATGGAAGAGCATTCCATGCTCATGGATGGGAAGAATAAACATTGTTAAAATGTAAAAAAAAAAAAAAAAAAAACCTCTCCCTGACTACCCATCAATAAAGAATAAAGTCTAAGCTCTTTTAACAACCTCTACAGAAACTTCCATTATGTGCTTCCTATCCGATGACACATGGCCTTCTTTCTTGTCATTGATTTTCAGTATAATATAGAATTACTGAAATTTTTATCTTATGATGTGCACATTGTTTTGCTTTCCCTTCTTCCCAGAATAATTTCCTCTATTTCCTCATCTCACTAACTAGCAATATAGTAGACTTATTCTACTAGTTTACAGTCACATAATTCACTTCTCCAGTAAACCTTTAACTCTCTGAGGCAAGGTGATGTTGCTCTTCCCATGATACTAAAAGTTACTATCCTCATTTCCTTAGTATGTCTTTTTATGCTCTTTATGTTTCTCCTTCAATAGGGTCTAAGCTCCTTGTCTCCACGCACAGTTTGGTTCAACCCTTGACATCATTGAGGGTGATGGGAAGTGCAATAATTAATAAAATGAATATTTATAGTCCACTTGCTCACAACACTGAGGCACATATACATAAAAAAGTAACAGAATTGGATAAATGCAATTGTAGCCATATGAATACATAGGAATACAGTAAAACAGGAATGTAGGGGAAGCAATTTACTGCATGGAGTATGGAAGGAGTGGGGGTGGGGGTATGGGAATGTTCACATTAAGAGGTGACTAGGAGATCAGCATCTATCTAAAACAAAATCCACTGCAACAATTGCAGTTAAAATACATTTGTTTTCACCAGAACCACGAAAGTCTTAATGACAGCTCCTTTTGATCTGCATTAGGATGTTTTTGCTTTTCAGATTATCAGTTACAGGCACTATGTTTTCATTTTATAGGCAGATTCTGTTAGAAAATTTTAAATTGACAATATACGGTAATGATACCGGTTATGCCTTGCATATGGTAAATTTCCCATAATATAAGTACTTTCTCCGGCCCTTGCCTATGTAATAGTCATAACTCTATAAATAATACTGTTTGACTGTGTGGACCTCTATGTGGTCAGGGAGGGGATAATGAGCTCTTTTGCAGTTTTTCCCTGGCATCAGGTTGCACTTATTATTAAACTTTCCTCTCTATTATACATTTCTAACCTTCCAGCAGCCTAGTCACCAACCTGAATAAAATTCTGAATAAAATAACCAAGTCAAAGTACTTCAGAAGTCTAGACAGTTGATGGGTGACAGTGGCTCATGTCTGTCACATTTCTGTTTTTCCTTTAAACATCGCCTTTAGCTTGAATATTCACTACAAAACCACTTACATTAATTGGATTTTATCTATAGTTCTAGCATACTGACAATGTAATGTCTAATAGCAAATATATTTTCACAAAATTATTATGTAACCAAACAATTGATTGTCTTATTGAGTTCATCTTAAAATGACTCTACATAAACTGTGTGAGAAGTGAAGGTAAAGAGTATATGGTATTGCATTTTCAGAGAACATTCACTTAAAATAATCTCCCTGGGAGTAATTTAAGATTTTTTAAAATTTACATTAAAACTTTCAGGTCAGAAGGGCAACATTTAGTGCACTAAACAATTACTTCCTCACTAATTTTCTCCCTTAAGTGTTTCCTTACTGACCTAAATGTACTCACACACTGTTATAAAGCTTTTAGTAACATGTATGTGGAAATTCTAGAATTTTTCTTTAGCATGAAAATGTCCCACTTTATGGATATTGTTTCTTTTCCTTCACATTCACTGTTTCTTTGGCTTCACACTAGAAGCTTCTTTTCCTTCCTCTACAGCTCCATCCACTGATGTAAGAGAATGCCAAAGAAAAAAACTCAAGCCCCTTATTTAGGCTCAATAGAGTCTGTGAACAATGATATTACCTTGTGATCGAATTCAGCAACATAATGCTAATCAAAGACAGGCATTTCTCTTCCCCATGATGAAGGGGAACATCAAGAGATTCTTGTTTGTGAATGACCGGGTTTAGCACTGAGTAAGATTAGAACTAATGAAGGAAATTACCTAGAACAAGAGTTTCTAGAGAGATAACACTTGTATTTGCTTATCTCTGTTTGAAATCATGGAAGTTGGCATGTCTAGCTGGATGGACGCCTATGCGCTGGCAAGTCTTCCAAAGCATGGAACAATAAGGGTTTCTTTTTTTTTCCTATCTGCCTAGTTATCTACTGTGCTTTAACAGTAAGGCTGAACAGGATAAATTTCTCAAATAACTTCAATTACAGCAATGGTTTCCAACTTCTGTCCCTCTTTCTCATACATGACTGATGACACTCATGTGATTTGGGCCACTCTGTTACATTCCCAAGGTTGTCTGTAATTCCAAGTTCAATTCTCCCTCTTCCACTGAAAAAGCCAGGGATTGAAGTAGATGTACTTTAATGGAAACTATTCATTTCCATAAAATAAAAATCACAGAAGAAATCCGAAGTGGGGGAAAAACATGGAAGAGAGGGATATGGATATCATTTGCCTCATGAAAGTAAAATAAGAAGTTTTAAACATATATTAAGTTATAAATACACCATATTAACAAAATGAAAAATAAAATTCATATGATTATTTCAATGAATGCAGAAAAAGCATGACAAAATATAACACCCATTTATGATAAAAACTCTCAATAAACTGGGTTTAGAGGGATTGTACCTCAACATGATAAAGGCCATAAATGACAAACCTCCAGCTAATATTATACTCAATGTTGAAAAAAGGAAAGCTTTCATCTTAGATCGAATATAAGATAAGGATGTCCATTCTCCCCACTTTTATTCAACATAATACTCAAGTTCTAGTCACATCAATCAGACAAGAAACAGAAATAAAGGGAATTTAAATTGGTAAGGAAGAAGTAAAACTGTCATTATTTGCAGATGACATTATACTACACACAGAAATCCCTAAAGATTCTACCAAAAACCTATTAGAATTAATAAATGAATTCAGTAAAGTCATAGGTTACAAATTCACATACAGAAATCCATTGCATTTCTGTACACTAATACCAAGCTGTCAGAAGGAGAAATTCTGAAAACAATCCCATTTACTATTACATCAAGCAGAACAAGATATCTAGGAATAAATTTAACCTAGGAGGTGAAAGACCTATACACTGAAAACTGTAAGAAGATGATAAAAGAAACTGTGGATGACACAAATGGAAAAATATTCCAAGTTCATGGATTGGGAAAATTAATATTGTTAAAATGTACCTGCTACCCAAAGCAATCTACAGATTCAACTTAATTCCTATTAAAAACTGAAGGAGAGCTAATAATTCTAAAATTTGTATGGAACTACCAGAGACACTGAAAAGCCAGAGGAATTTTGAGAAAAAAAAAAAAAAACAAAGCTAGAAGTATCACAATCCATGATTTCAAACTATATTACAAAGCTATAGTAGTCAAAACTATACGGTACTAGCACAAAAACAGACACATAAATCAATGGAACCAAATAGAGAGCCCAGAAATAAACCGACACATATATGGACAATTAATTTACAACAAAGGAGGCAATAATATACAATGGGGAAAGGACAGTCTCTTCACAGTAAGTGGTGTTAGAAAAACTAGACAGCCACATGCAAAAGAATGAAACTGGACCACTGTCTTATGCCATACACAAAAATTAAGTCAAAATGGATTAAACACTTGAACATAAAAAGCCAGAAACCATAAAACTCCTAGAAGAAAACATAGACAGTAAGTTCCTTGACATTGCTTTTGCAATATTTTTTTGGATCTGACTCCAAAGACAAGGCTATAAGAAAATATAAACAAATGTGATTACATCACTAAAAGGTTCTACACAGCAAAGTAAATGGTCAACAAAACAAAAAGGCAACCTACTGAATGGTAAAAGATACTTGGAAGTTGTATATCCAATATGAGTTAATATTCAAAATCTACTTAAAAAAACCCAGCAACTGGGGATGCCTGAGTAGCTCAGTCAGTTGAGTGTCTACCTTCAACTCAGGTCATGATTCCAGGATCCTGGGATCAAGTCCCACAACAGGCTCCTTGCTCAACAGGGAAACTGATTCTCCCTCTGCCTGCTCCTCCCTCTACTTGTGCTCTCTCTCTCACTCTGACAAATAAATAAAATCTTACCAAAAAAACCCACAAAAACCCATGTAACTTAACAGCATGAAAACAAATCACCCAATTAAAAAAAATGGACATATGATTTGAAAATAAATTTTTTTTAAAAGACATATAGATGGCCAATGGGCAAATAAAAAAGTGCTCAATATCAACAGGAAAATGAAAATCAAAACCACAATGAGACATCATCTGACACCTGCAAAATTGGCTATTATCAAAAAGACAAAATAACAAGTGTTGGTGAGGATGTAGAGAAAAGGGAACACTTGTGCAGTGTTGGTAGGAATATAAATTGGTACAGTCACTATGGAAAACAGTATGGAAGTTTGTCAAAAAATAAAAAAATAGAACTACCCATATAATCTAGCAATTCCACTTCTGTGTATCTGAAGAAATGAAAACACTAATTCAAAAAAATATATGCACCCTCATGTTCATTGCATCATTATAGCCTAGATATGGAAACAAACTAAGAACCACTGATAAATGAAAAAAGGAAACATGATTTATATATATATAACATATATAATATTTATATATATGGCATTGGTATATATTATACTATATACATATTATATTTATATATGGTATATGTGAATACACATATACAATGGAATACTACTCAGCCATTAAAAATGAAATCTTGCCATTTGCAGTAACATGGATAGACCTTGAAAGTATTATTTTAAATAAAATAAGTCCAACAGAAAAACACAAATACCACATGATCTCACTTATAAATCTAAAAACCAAAATAAACAAAACTTATAGATTCAGAGAACAGAATGGCAGTTTTCAGATGAGAGGGACATTGGGGGTTTGGCAAAATGGGAGAAGGGAGTCAAGAGGTATAAATTTCCTGTTAAAAAATAAACAAGTCAGTAAACATGTGTTGGAGATGATGTGGAGAAAGGAGAACCCTCTTACACTGTTGGTGGGAATGCAGGTTGGTGCAGCCACTTTGGAAAACAGTGTGGAGATTCCTTAAGAAATTAAAAATAGAGCTTCCCTATGACCCTCAAATGCATTGCTGGGTATTTACCCCAAAGATACTGATGTAGTGAAAAGAAGGGACATCTGTACCCTAATGTTCATAGCAGCAATGGCCACAGTCGCCAAACTGTGGAAAGACCCAAGATGCCCTTCAATGGACGAATGAATAAAGCATATATGGTTCATATATACTATGGAGTATTATGCCTCCATCAGAAAGGATGAATACCCAACTTTTGTATCAACATAGACAGGACTGGAGAGATTACGCTGAGTGAAATAAGTCAAGCAGAGAGAGTCAATTATCATATGGTTTCACTTACTTGTGGAGCATAAGGAATAACACAGAAGACAATGGGAGATGGAGAGGAGAAGTGGGTGGGGGGAAATCGGAGGGGGAGACAAACCATGAGAAACCATGGACTCTGAGAAACAAACTGAGGGTTTTGGAGGATAGGGGGTTGGGGGTTGGGTGAGCCTGGTGGTGGTTATTATGGAGGGCAGGTATTGCATGGAGTACTGCGTGTGGTACATAAACAATGAACTCTGGAACACTGAAAAGAAATAAAACAAAATGGAAAAAAAAAAAAAGGAAAGCTTAAAAAAACTTAAAAAATAATAAGTCCTGGGGTGCCTGGGTGGCTCAGTCAGTTAAGCATCCAATTCTTGATTTTGGCTCAGGTCATGATCTCAGGGTCCTGGGATCAAGCCCCATGTCAAGCTCTGCACTCAGCAGGGGGGTCTACCTGAGAATTCTCTCCCTCTCCTCTGACCCTCCCCCCACTCATATGCACATGTATGCCCTCTCTCTAAAATAAATAAATAAATTTTTAAAATAAAATAAATAAGTCATGAGGATTTAATATACAGTATTGGTGACTATAGTCAATAATATTGTATTGCAAATATGGAACTTTACATGGGAAAACTAGACATATTGTTGTGATCATTTTGTAGTGTAACCAAATATTGAATCATTATATTATACATCTGAAACTAATAAAATAGTATGCACCAATTGTACCTTCGTTAAAAAGAGCAGAAAAAAAAAAGAAAAGAAAAATCTTTTCAAGATCCATCAGTAGACTTGACACAGATGAAGATAGAATCAATGAACTTGAAAATATGTCAACAGAAATTATACAAAACTAGAACTTGAAGAGGACAAAACATTAGGGAGGAACAGATCAGAGCATTCCAGAGCCATAAAATAATATAAAATCACCTAAAATATATATAATTTGACTCCCTTAAGAGAAAGAGAAAAAAAGGGGGGGTTCAGAATAAATAATGTGAAGAAATAATGGCAATGAATTTTCCAAAACTAAAGAGACACTCTAAACCACAGATTTGAGATCTGGGAACACCAAACTGAATAAAGCCCAGAAAAACTCACACCACGCACATAATATTCAAATTGATGAAAATTAAAGATAAAGTCAGAGAAAATAAGAATGAACTATGAATGCATTTAGATGAGTGTCAAATGCATTATTCCAAGTGAAAGAAGCCAGATTCAAATGGCTACACACTATGTAATTCTTTTTATATGGCATTTTCAAATCCATGCCACTATTCTAAGTACTGAAAACATAACAGTGGTTTCCAGGTGGGAATGCAGGTGCAATGGTGTTGACCAGAGAAGGGCAGTAGGGAATTTGTGTGGGTGATGGAACTGGTATATGTATTAATTATGGTTGTGATTGCATGACTGTATGCACTTGTCAAACTTGTAGAATTGTGCACTAAAAAACGTGAATATTACTGTATGTAAATTATACCTTAAAAAAAATATGGATGGGTATGGAAAAACTGAAGAAAAAAATGGCTTCAGGGAAGTGGTAGAATTTGAATTCAATCTTTACAAATTTATGTGATTAGTATGAGAGCTTGGTATTATTTAATGGAGAATATGCATAGGTGACGAAAAGAGTGCTTAGGGATAATCTTAACTACATTTAAACTCCTTCATTTGCACTTAACCATAATATGGGCAGCCTAGCCACAGTTAAGGAACCATTACTAGGGATTATGCAATCCAAATAATTTATTTTACAAGTGAGTAAAGTGAGTTCTGGAAAGGTGAAATAATTTCCCTGGTGTACAATATGAGCAGGGAGCTGGCCCTGAGATTCTGCTTGAAATTCCTGACTCTATGTCATTAAGTAGCTAAATTTAAAATCAAAGGCATCTAAATCATGATGGCATCAAAACACCTTAGCATTTCTTTTTGGTTTTGTATTTGCCACCTACCACTTTGGGAATGCTACATTTTAATTCTCATGCTGATGTGTCTAAGAAATCCTCTCAAGAAGCTGCAATGTTCTAGTTGCTTCTAACATGCTTTAGTAAAATTAGCATTACAAATGCAGATTTTAATAAATTTCTTACCTAAAATCACTACAGCTTACACATTGTCAGTAGGAAGTACAGATTTTACCTTGTAAAGTATGGAATACTCTAGCACACTGAGCCCCAAATTTCTTTCATCAGGCATAGAAAAGACAGTTGGCCATTTATATATGGGGATTTGAAAGAAGGGAGATAGCTTATTGCTATAACCATGTCTTCTAAATAGCAACACAGCCTCTGTACTCCCGAGAATGAGAATTCTGTAAATTGTCTGTGAATAAGGTTTCCTTTCAATGTTGCTAGTTGCTTTCTTATAGGAGGATAATGCTATATAACTTGTTGTCTTATCTTTTTTTTTTTTTTTGTCCAGAGTCTCTGTGTTCTATGCATCTAAGCTATTCTATGGATATCTGATTTTCAATCTTGTTTTAACTGCCAGCTTCTTGGCTCTCTGTGAGCCTGGCTCACTCCCTTCAATTTGAAAGAGTGACTTCAAAGCTCAATAAACCTTTGTTCAAATTGTGGCATAGTGTTTATAAACTTGGATTAGGTTTATTTCAATAACTTATGTAATAGTTATTGAACATATATATATATATGTTACTGAAATTGTATAAAATAGGATAGTAATATTTCATAAAGCTTCTTGAAGGTTTACTTAAATAAGGATGCCATCTGCTGACACAGAGTAGGCCCTCTAGATGTTAGTTCTCTCTGGCTTCTTGTCTTGGATCTCTTTATATATTCATAGACCATCTTTGTGTTTCTGGTGCTGTGCTTCTCTACCTTCCCCTAATTGTCTTCTATTTGCTTTTCCAGACCAATTACTACACTTTTTCCAGACTTATTTCTATACTTCTACCTGCTTCTCCCACCAGCCGTGGGATGACTCATTAATGAGTTGCTTTACCCTTTTATTACACGTTAAGCTTGTCCAATGGGAGTCTCTAGTAGGAGGCTGGAGATTGGAACGAACACGAGGTCAGGGTATTTTCCTCAGGTCCTTCCTTGACAGGTCACAATAAGTCGACCATGTATTTCTACCAAAAGCTGTAGCTGGAATACTGCACTATGCCTTCTCAATGTTGTCATTTAAAATCTTGCCCATATTTTTTTAAAACAGTACCTTTGGCTTTATATTTTTAAAGATTTATTTATATATTTGAGAGAGAGAGAGAGAGAGCACGCATGCACACGTGGGGCTGGGTAAGTTGGGTAAGGGGCAGTGGAGAGAACCTTCAAGCAGACTCTCTGCTGAGCCCTCTGTAGCTCTCAATCTCATCATGACTTGAGCCAAAACTAAGAATCAGAGGCTTATTTCATTTTTTCCTCTGTTCCACTATGATCCCCTCCCTGAAAAAAATGAAACAAGAAGTAACCAGAGAGGGAGACAAACCATAAGAGACTCTTAAACTCATGAAACAAACTGAGGGTTGCTGGAGTGGCAGGAGGGTGGGAGGGATGGTATAGCTTGGGGATAGACATTACGAAGGGCAAGTGCTATGGTGAGCACCGTGAATTGCATAAGACTGATGAATTACAGACCTGTACCCCTGAAACAAATGATACATTATATGTTAAAAATAATATGGAGGGCACGTAGTACATGGAGCACTGGGTGTGCATAAACAATGAATTGTTATGCTGAAAAGAAATAAAAAAAAAAAATAAAAGGCTTAACTGATTGAGCCACCCAGGTTTCCCTAAACAGTAACTTTTAAAACTCTCCTCTAAATATCTAACTTTGATCTAGATCTTGCCTGCTACTTAGGCATCATGGGCCTGAATAACTCAAATATGGTATTCTTTAAATGCTCAAACAATCTTTCATCCCTACTATAAGGGTCAGGTTCATAAATATTCCAGGAAGCTACAAAGAGAAATAAAAAACTACAGAGGAAGCAGAGCTCTATTGACCAACTTTGTCACTGTTCCATTAGGGATCAGCCCTAATGAGGGAAGCAATAGGAAAACAGATCAGAATAATTAGAGATACATGCTTGATTTATGAATGAATGAATGAATGTATGAATGAATGAATGAATGAATGAATTTAAGTAATTTTTTCAAGTGAAACAGTATTTAAAAAGAAAAAGAAAGATAGACCATCTCACCTTAGCAAATTTGAAAAGTACAAAGAAAGGGAGATATTACTTATTGTAATATAATATGAAATGATAGGAAATTAGAACCGTTATTTCTGAGGTGATTCTCAGAATAGGTTTATTAATGAAGATCTTCCAAATGCTGGGAGAGAGTGTGATGATTATATATTTCAAGGGAAAAAATTATCCTTAAATATACCTAAGAATATTTCTTAAAATGCTGTCTCTAAAAGCATGTGACATAGATTTCCAGAAGACAATTCAATAGACCAGGGAAACATATTATATAAATACTTTTTAATATTAAGTCTTTGGTGATCACTGAAGAACAATCTTCATTATCACCAGTGAAGAGTAAACTGTAGCTAAAAAACTTCCAGCCAGGAATATTTGAAGAGATGATGCCAAATTAAATGCATAAGAATATTAAAGCAACTTTAAAGGCCCCTTGCATATTGTCAATCTGTTTCTATAAAATTATTCATTTTACCTTTACTGAAAGTCTTCCTTTATAGGTAAGATAATGCCCATATCCCAGATTAAAGTGGGGAGAAATTGAAACCTATAGGTGGATGATTTATATCTACCCAATACTCAACCTGGAAATAAGGTAGATATGGCTATACAGGAAAGCATCACAACTTGCTGCTTTACTTCTCCTTTGCTAGTCAAAAAATGGGTTTAGAAAAAAAAAAAAAAACAATTAAAAAAAAGCCCAGAAAGTTTTTGTCTGTCTTCAAGTAGTATGGTTTTATTACTTAAAGGCCAATATATGGTAATGAAAGACTGAAAAACAAATCATTTGTTTTAGAAATAGAGCTAATTTCTTGTTTATTTAACAGCATAGGGTATGTGTTGCAAATTAGTAGATATCCCTACTCAGTCAGTGGAGGGCCATGATGGAAGCTCTGGCATCTTTAATATATAGCTTGTTTAACAGGTGGTTGTCCCAGAAGAGATACATATTACTTCAGTTTTCATTACTTGGGCTAGAATTTATCAATAAACCAGTGCAAACTTCAAGGGGGCAAAGAAATAAAGCTCAGCAATGTAGACAAGAAAAAACTTAGGTTGAATTTTTGTGGATAGCTATCTTTTTAGTTATGATCACTAGAAAAATATTAAGAGGTCATTGTCAGCACTCCGTTGCAATCCCCTTTACCCAGAAAGTTAAACCTTTGTGAAATGGGTATGGGGTTATTGAGACTAGACTTTACCACCAGAATGCATGGTCCAGAAAAGATCTTCCTAATTCCTGATGAGAAACATTGAAGATTCAGGATTCACAAAATAATGTGTAAAATGGACATTCATCAATATTTTAGTTGACCAGATTTTTAAAATTTTCTTACTGTAATATAATACATAGTTTATTTCTTCTAAACATTAGTATTCTAATCACAAGAATACTTAAATGTCACTAATGCCTACCACTCAGATCTGTTTTATGAAATAACTGAATTCTTTATGTGTAGAACTTGACATATAAAGTCAAAAAAGTAATGGTTCTATTTCTCACTCTTTTAGACTAAGACATTTTGAGTTTTCCTTGCCTCTGTGTTTTGTCCTTGCTGTTTTCTTCTCTTAGAGTGATCTCATCTCACATTTCAATGTTTACCACAAATCTATCCTGCCTATCATTCTTGGAAATCACCTCAGCTACCTCACCCTTGAAGCCTTCCTAGATTATCTCATCTGAACTCACCATCCACTGTTTACCATTAACATTTTATTTGTAACACTGGGGATATTCTCATCCCTTAGCTTGAATTAGAGTTTTTAGACTGCTTTTTATTTTCTAAAGTACAAAATAAGTTTTTAGACTGCTCTTTTTTTTTTCTAAGTTAAAAATAAATTTTAGAGTTCTCATCAAAATATTTCCTCAATGTTGAGGAACTTGAGTTGACTTTTGAAGGACAAGAATTATTTAGGTGGAGGATATGGATATAACAAGAATAGAAAGAATCGAGAGATGATATTAAAAGTAATCTGGTTTGGGGGCACCTGAGTGGCTCAATCAGTTAAGCATCTGACTCTTGTCTCAGCTCAGGTCTTTATCTCAGTGTTGTGAATTGAACAAAATCTAGCATTTTAAAATGAGAAGTGAGGGAATAATGCTGATAATCCGTTATTAGTAAGCATTCATCACTACGAATCATTGAATAAACACTATCTGCTATGAGCAAGGCAATTATTAGGAAGTTAGTACATAAAGTTGTGAAATATATATGGTCTGTTTTAAAGAGGCTTATGTGATGATTTTTTTTTCTCATAGTGGAAGAGGATTTGTACTAAACCATTCACATTCTCTCACCTCTCCCTGGAGATTAAGTCAGCATGTTTTTACATCACCTGATGAAGGTGGTGAATCTCATCTATGACCATGAATTTTGTATTATCCCTGAACTCAGAAGCATACCCTAATCTCTCTTCTATTTCTAATACTGTCTCTTCATTAAAAAAAGAACCTTAATTCTTGGCTTTATACCCAGGTATATATATCCCTGGGGGTACATAAAGAAGTACCAGAGTAAAATGATAATTCAAAGGACAAGCATATTTTTCTAAATGTTGGGTAATTTTAAATATTAATTTTTCATTCAAGTCCAGATACAATATGGAGCAGAAAGTTAAAATAGTATATACTTTGACACAAAATATCAGAGTTCATAAAAATTGTATATTTGGGAAGGTATGTGCTATAGTTAGTGCTGTGAAGTGTGTAAACCTGGCAATTCACAGACCTGTTCCCCTGGGGCTAATAATACATTCTATGTTAATAAAAAATAAAAATAAAAAAATGTATATTTGCACCAGCTATTTCATCTTTCTTCCTAGGAATCTTAGGTGACAAATCAACTCTCTGCTTCTCTTATAAATTCTGTTGGAAGAACTTGAGAATCCATATTTTAGTCAACTGATTATTAGGCCTGTAA